>NW_024039040.1:0-600000 GCF_016077235.1 Cyprinodon tularosa | reverse complement strand
TCGGCGCACCGCCGGTATGTGGGGGTCTGAGCGGCTCCGACAGAAATAACATTGGGAGGCAGGATTGTAATCTGGATGAACTGACTGCACTGATGAAGTTTTCAGGTGTATTTTCTCACTTAAAAACATATTAAAACTACTTTATTCCCACTGATCACAGCAAATATAGCTGCAACGCAGCTTCAGCCGCGCGTCAGAACTAACTGGTACAAGCAGCAAAAATGAAGCAGCAGACGCGATTTTGCTGCTTTTGCTGCATCTGGTCTGAACGTAGCATAATTGTGTCAGAATGTACGTATGCCCAAACCTCGAAATCTCCCAATTACTATATAGAGCAGGGACTATATAGTGGACTTTATAGCAAACTAAGTTAACCGACTGTTTGGACAGATGATCACTGCTTTTTGCTCCCTTGGTCATGTAACTCCTCCACTGGGCGGTGCATGCACCATCTTTGTTAATACCCGACCAGGTAGACAGGCTGTGGTGACAGCGGGTCGCTGTGACAGCAAATCCCATAATTCTTAGCAAGGGGATATATCTGCCTCTTCTGAGGCCTTTCTTTTCTTCACATACATTCCGTAGATGCTTTTTTTCTTACGACCCTCTGCCATTTTCAAAGAACTGCGGTGAGAAAGGTGAGCTTCAATGACTATCTGAAACCGTAGCTCACAACATTTATGCCTGAAAGTGCGCATTGCACAGAAAAAGATAGCTAAAGGGAAGAGCAAGTAGGATGGCCTTGCGTAAACATATCAACAGAATGATTGAGAATTAGGAGTGCCACTTATTTAGATGATCCACCCAGAAATAAAAGATTGTCCTCCATAGCACAACCCTGTACCGAGAGGGAACGCCTATTAAACGCATTCTCCTCTTGAACGCTCTGTTTAAAAGTTGCTGCTTGCATCGCTCTTACAAGCTTACTTTCCAAAAGAAGATTTGCCATTTCTCCACTATGTCAGACTTACCACAGCTAAGTGAAAATGGGGACAAGCAAGTAGGACGGCCTTACATATACATATCACCAGAATCATTGACAATTAGGAGAACCACTTATTTTGATGATCCACCCAGAAAAAGAGCATCATCCACTATACCTTTAACTCATTACCATTGCCTGTTGGCACAATACATTGATACAGTAACTTATGTAAAAGGAGAAGCAACCAAATACTGAGTGCATATATTTCAGTTAATTTGCACAGACTTATTTGTGAGTGGATTTAAATGTATTATTTGAAATAATTGTTTAATATGATCTAATGATCTAATGCAATATCCTTATTCGTCGATCACCTCATCAAAACCTTCAAATGCTTGAAATACATTATTGTATAAGATAAATTTGTAAAATAAGTTTCCTTTTTGAACTATATTACTGTAATGCAAAACTTTTCCGATTACCTAATTGGTAAATCCACCTCTTGCAGTGAAACTTCATACTTTATTCCCCAATCTTGTTTATTTGCCAGTGTATATTAACAAAATTCCCTGATTGCATCTCTAAACCATAGATCCCAACAATACTCATTCCTTACTAAAATATGAACAGGTCTTTAAAAGTATCATCTTTTATTTTTAATAGACACTACAGGCTCCATCTGTCTCTTAGCTACATATATTATTTATCACCTAATTTAAATTCTTCTGTATTTCCTATAATTTATATCTCCTCTGTGATCTCAACTGAACAGAAGAACAAGGCTTGTCCTCCCTGAAACTTGTTAGCGCTGAAGTTGAATAATTTAATATACATTTTTAACGTGGGGAGCGAAGTCATTTTAGTGAATTTTTCTAATATCCTCAGATTTAATCAGTGCGGCAGTCTGATGACTGTTCTTAATTATCAATTTTCATCCTGCTGATTTTTCTTAGTTATAAGCTTCTTTTCTGTCACATAGTATGAATTATAGCACCCATAATATCCCCAGTATTACAGCTACTGAAATATTAAGACATTTTTATGGAACAGCGTGAAGACACTGAAGAGGTTTTCACATTTTGGTTGGAAATGTTTACCATCAATTTCATTCAGTGAAAATCTTGAAAAAAATTTTTTTTCTTAATTAAGCTTGATGTCATTGAAGTAATCAGATTCCAAGTCTTTTAAAATGTCATGGGATGCAGTTTTTAAACAAATGAATCTAATAGAGAAATAATAAACTTGTTGAATGCTGGACTGAATCATGAGTGTCAAGGGAGAGAGAGATGAAAATATAAAACCAACTGGCATCTTTCTGTGGTTTTCGGTGTTATATCCGGGCAAAGGCCTTGTTAATTCTCAGGCGAATGCACTCCATTCTCTGATTTTCTCACATATCACTTCTTTTATTTTAGCCTTTTGGTCACAGTTACATATTTCAGATCCTCAAACAAATTTCAAAAGCTTTGTTACATTTTTACCATGGATAAAATAGACACATGTGAAAAGCTGATATAAAAATACATAACATTTTCAGCCTGAGGGTGAGAATGCTTATCACATATATGGAGAAATAGGTTGCAGGATGTAAAAATCTAATTTGCTAAAACAAGAGATATGGGGAAAAAGAATCAGGAATCTTTCTTTCCATAAGAAACCATAAAGAATTCTGCAGCCACTACATATTTAGAAGGCCCATTAATACGCTGAAAAATAATTATGTAACCGTTTTTGGCATTTACTTAATCATATTTAGTTACTTTAACACAATTGTTTCATGTTAGTGGGGTAGGACATAGAACAGTTGTGTTAAAGTAACTAAATATGATTAAGTGAAGGCCAAAAACGGGTGCATTATTTTTTTTTTTCGTGTACACAGTCAAAATTTAAAACACAAGGATATATAACACCATTTGTTTAATAATAGAAGTGAGCTATCTGCTCAACACGTCGCGTCAACCAATGAGATAAGCTGATCTGGGAGCTGGCAGACAGCTGCTGATGCAGAGCGATGTGATCACTTTACCGAAACTGGTTATAAATACCTAAATTAAATCGAAAAGTCTAAAATAACTTAAAATGTCGAAACCTTCTGGCAAACTATGTCTGCATTTATTATTCTGGTGCTTGCAGTTTGAGCCACAAACGCTAACATCTACTGTTCCACCTGCTACAAACAGTAGGGGAAATCTTCGAGATGCGGTGTGAACATTGCATTACACTTTCTGATTGTTTGAAATAACCTCTGAAACATAATATCGTACCTGAAAAGGATCTCATCTTCCTTATGAAATTTCCACCTCTACACAATCAGGACGAAAATAGTGCTGTAACAAAGACGAAACGTCAGCTGTGTTTCACCTCAAAATGCAGGAAACAGCGTTTCAGAGAGTCTATATTTCTAAATATGAAAGTGGCTCAAATGTTTCAGTGTGACAAATCAGAATTCGGTTTTTCAGACCATACAAGGTGGGATATGAGCAGGATAGGGGCAAACAAATCAGATTAGGGTTACATTTAAATGAGCGGGGTCCGAATAAAGAAAATCATCAACCAGTAAAGTTCAAACGACATTTTTAATCATAATCTGTTACTTTAAACAGAATTTTCAATAAAATTAGGTGTTTATGCATCCATGTTATACATTGAATTTTTAAATACAAAAAATATTGAAAAAAAAATAAATAAATTTTTAAATACACCAGCCTAATATCTTTAATTGCTTTACATTTATCCAGGTTGGATCTGACCTCAGTAACCATGACGACATTGGCCAGACCCACCTGGATTACATATTCTGTCCACTAATGAAAGACAGGAAACAAAGGAGCTGGCTGAAGTTCAGAAAGTAAAAGAGTTGGGCATACAGTAGAGCTATTAAACTGAACTGTAGATTTGAGCTTTTAAATTATTTATTACCATAATTTATAACATTACATAACCAACAGATATATGAAGTGTTATAAAATTGTTTAACTACATGAGCACAGAATGGAAGTACTACATGGTTTTTGCTGGGTTCAATATAACAGTATGAATTGGAAAAGCTCATTGGCTCTGAGCCTTTCAGAACACACATTTATAACACAGAGACAAAACTATTTTTCTATGCACTTTGACTGGGTCTGAAATTCTCAGGACATTATTTGTTCTCTACATCTATTATTGCAAAATCTGAACTAAAGTCGCCTGTTGCTCACTGGCTTCTGAGTTGCCCAAAGAGGCTGTCTGGCCCTAGCAACTCATTTTTAGCTGTCTTCAGAATGCCTGATGAGATGTGGAGGCAGACAGCTGGATTGATTGGCTCCTCTTGAGCACACAGGCCTTGATTGCAACTGCACTCAAGTGCCGTCACCACCGCCTCCTCAACTTTTTTTCTTTTAGTCCTCTTCAGTCAGCCTCCCTCCTATCTGCTGCCTTCTTCTCCCTTTTTCTTCCTAGGATTTCTTTCCCCCACAAAGGAAGAGGTTGAACGAGAAAAGGCTGGGGACATATTTGAAAAAAAGGAGAAAGGAAGAAAAGGGTTTGTTTGGTCCTGACTGCACAGAAAAGTAGATCATAGTAGGATAAAGATTGCCCATTAAGGACTAGTTCTGACTGCATTTAAAATGGGAATCAAAGCTTTGATGTTAGAAAGTCATATCAATAATTTAAAAGCATATAGTACCAAGCTAATAGTTTATTTTAGAATCTCTTTCCAGAAATAAGAAAACTGTAAGCTTACATAACCCCACAAACACTGTCAACTCAGGAAAAACAGAATCTATTCCTAATATTTTTGATTCCTGAAGGCATTCAGTTACCCATAATCCTTAGTGACTCAACCCATTCTTTCTAACTCTCAATACCTATCAGTTTCTTTTGAGGGAGAAAAAAAGTTTCAAAGGAGATTCTTTTGAAAAACATGCAGCAATGTTTTTGCTGAATTAAGAACACATTAGGTACAGTGCACAACATTACATGGTTATTAGAGCTGATATGAGCACTGTTTTGCTCTCTTTTAATGGTTTACTCAGTCCTACATTAAGCCTCTGGCTGCACTTCTTACAAAGTGCACATATTACTGTAAAAGGAAATTCTGGCAAACAAGTAGAGAAGGAGAATTTGACACATTCAGTACTAATTAAGGAGGACTCCACTCTGCTAGTACTGGATTCCCCTTTGCTTTCGGTTTCTGCCTGATTTTTTAGGCATGGGATTGGTAATATGCTAGACTAGAGGCTTCCTTGGCCCTTCTTGACTCCTTAATCACAACACATGCGAGCACCACACTCCAATCCAACTAGTGTCTGTGGATTAATTAAGGTACCTATGAGACTGAGTATTCATGCAAGAGAATAGAAATCCAGAGTTTTGCATAACAGCCCGATTTATTAATAAAATACAGTTTTTAAGTAAAAATATATCTAGAATTCCTGCTCCAAAAAAAACCCTAATTCACCTCTTCACTACCTGCACCAATAGGTGGAGAAGCAGTCACTTACGATCACCTACTATGGCCTACACCACCCCATTCACTTCAATCTATTATAACAGGAAAAGAAGATGTGATTCAAGAGCAGTGTTTTTTATTAGAGGAGAATAAACCAAAGGCTATATACACTATATTGCCAAAAGTATTTGCTCACCTGCCTTGACTCACATATGAGCTTAAGTGACATCCCGTTCCTAATCCATAGGGTTCAATATGACGTCGGTCCACCCTTTGCAGCTAGAACAGCTTCAACTCTTCTGGGAAGGCTGTCCACAAGGTTTAGGAGTGTGTTTATGGGAATTTTTGACCATTCTTCCAGAAGCGCATTTGTGAGGTCGCACACTGATGTTGGACGAGAAGGCCTGGCTCTCAGTCTCCGCTCTAATTCATCCCAAAGGTGTTCTATCGGGTTGAGGTCAGGACTCTGTGCAGGCCAGTCAAGTTCATCCACACCAGACTCTGTCATCCATGTCTTTATGGACCTTGCTTTGTGCACTGGTGCACAGTCATGTTGGAAGAGGAAGGGGCCAGCTCCAAACTGTTCCCACAAAGTTGGGAGCATGGAATTGTCCAAAATGTCTTGGTATGCTGAAGCATTCAGAGTTCCTTTCCTTGGAACTAAGGGGCCAAGCCCAGCTCCTGAAAAACAACCCCACACCATAATCCCCCCTTCACCAAACTTTACACTTGGCACAATGCAGTCAGACAAGTACCGTTCTCCTGGCAACCGCCAAACCCAGACCCGTCCATCAGATTGCCAGATGGAGAAGCGCGATTCGTCACTCCAGAGAACGCGTCTCCACTGCTCTAGAGTCCAGTGGCGGCGTGCTTTACACCACCGCATCCGACGCTTTGCATTGCACTTGGTGATGTATGGCTTGGATGCAGCTGCTCGACCATGGAAACCCATTCCATGAAGCTCTCTGCGCACTGTTCTTGAGCTAATCTGAAGGCCACATGAAGTTTGGAGGTCTGTAGTGATTGACTCTGCAGAAAGTTGGCGACCTCTTCGCACTATGCGCTTCAGCATCCGCTGACCCCGCTCCGTCAGTTTACGTGGCCTACCACTTCGTGGCTGAGTTGCTGTCGTTCCCAAACACTTCCATTTTCTTATAATACAGCTGACAGTTGACTGTGGAATATTTAGGAGCGAGGAAATTTCACGACTGGATTTGTTGCACAGGTGGCATCCTATCACAGTTCCACGCTGGAATTCACTGAGCTCCTGAGAGCGACCCATTCTTTCACAAATGTTTGTAAAAACAGTCTGCATGCCTAGGTGCTTGAATTTATACACCTGTGGCCATGGAAGTGATTGGAACACCTGATTCCAATAATTTGGATGGGTGAGCAAATACTTTTGGCAATATAGTGTACCTCTGATCAGGCTTTGACTGGTAACGGTTTTCGGCCCTGGCATTTCTCCATCTACACCGGCCCACTTATGGACCCCCACAAAAAGAAATATTGAAGCACAATCAAAAGCGCGTGTCTCAAATGTGAAACACAATGCGAATACACATTGTGGATTAACCGATCTATCTTCAAGCGTCACACAACAACCATCACCAAGACTTCTGTGATGCGGTTTTTGGCTTTGGTTATTAACACAGATGTGACAGTGACTGCTGCTGCGTAACGTCCAGCAGGGTTGCCAGATGTCACTGACTCTAGCCCAAAAGATGTTCATAAACCGCCTGGATATACGAAATCTTGCCCAGTTTGAACCAAAGTCTATTGATCTCTTAGGCCATAACTCTAAAGAAAACATTTTTTACCTATAGACGGTCATCCTAAACAACAATGCACGTAAGACGGGAAACGTTGGCCTTTAGATTTAAAACCCCATGATGCACCACAACATATTTTTGCAAAATATTCAAACATAAATTCACCAAAAATAAGAGGAACATCTTAGTTTGCTTTAAAGAAAGCATTTTAGTTTTCTTTTAATTTTGTTTGTTGCAAGGATTTTACAGTTTGAAGAAATAGGATTTTAGAGTTTTAAGAAATAGAAAATTACACCATATGTCAACCGTCACCAGGATGTCCATGACAAGGAAGGGCTATATATATATATATATATATATATATATATATATATATATATATATATATATATATATATATATATATATACATCATAATTTACTGTCACAGGTAGGTGCTTCAGCCGGAGAGTAAGTGTTGGGGCCAGTATGATTTAAGGAGGCCCGGCCCTCACACGCTGAAATTAGGACCGGTCCACCGGGCAAATGCCTGGTATCACAGATTACCAGTGCGAACCTGCCTCTGATGCTTGAGTATTCTGACTAGAACAATACGGGATTTAGATTATTTAACAAGAGGATGGTGGGATGTAGGATATAGTACAGAATGTACAGTAGGTGGAGTTACATCAAACAAAATGTTTATTGTGGATAGGATGGAGGACTTATGTTTAAGATGGACTCCTTATGTTTCTTTTTTTTTTTTTGGCTGTTTTGTTCTTATTGTTCAGCACAATACAGGAGCAGTACTACCCGTAAAAGAATTTATTGCAAATACACAATAGTGTTTGGCCCAGTCTTAAAATCTTTGTGTGATAGCAAACCAAACCAATTGAAGGTTTGATTATTCCTAACTCTTGTATTTACCAATAGTTGGAATTCCTCCTAAGGCTAAGTCCAGTTACCCTAATAAAGGAAACTCACTTCAGACACTTACTGGATCTGTCTTTCTTTGCAAAGAACCTGAGCTTGGCCCTTCCTTCACCACCTTAGAATAGAGCAATTACCTCATCATTACCATTATCAAAGAGGCCCCCATCCTACTACATTAAGACATTTGAACTTTTCTGCTTGAGGGAGAGACATACCTCCATCCCAGGACACAATGCACCTGAATTTGGTTGAGAACAACAACCTCACACCCAGAAGGAGCCATCTCCCCTTCTGGTCACTTGAATATCTGCTGCAACCTTCTCCTATACAACTGAGCAACTTCAACTAGTAAAATCAAGAATTACGTTCTGGCATTTTCCAACCATAAAACATTATGGCATAAAACGTCCTATGGCATCCTTATGGCTGTTTTGGCATCATCAAATTTGATAAGTAACTTGGGGCAGCCCTGGTCATGTCCATCGCACATTGGCAACTGCTCTCAACTTCATGTCAAGAGTAATGATACTGCTCTTGCTTTAGTTTTTACCAAAGAATAACATCAGCGCAACCCATTCTTTCTGAATGCCTTGACTTGACATGTCTTCTCCAGATCCACAAAACACTCAAGGGTAATCAGACACTGAAATTCCCATGGCAAAGTTAGCAATCCAAGGCAAATATCTGGTTCACCACTCCACACCAAGCAGGATGGATTCTGCGTTCCTCCGAGATCCAACAGTTATTTTCTTTTATTTATTTTTTAGCATGCTTAAGCTATTTTAGTGTTCCCCTCTTGTCGACTGAGTCAAAAAAGAGTCATATTATGTATTTTTAGGCATTGGGTTTGCGTTATTTCATCTGACTATATAATATTTACTTTGAACCAGTATCAGGAATAGCAGATATAGGTTATAAATTAATAACGCTGTATGCAAATATTTAAACTCGGATAACATTTGGTCTGTGTAAGCCTGATTAGGCACACGTTGCTTGCCAATACATCCCTGCAACTTAGAGATGTTGATAAATTGCAAACTGTTTCTATTCAGAAACAAATCATATTTGCAGGTTTATTAAATCAATTTTCACATTGTTCAAAAGCGGATAAATCTGAGGTTTACATTGCAAGCAGAGCCCAGATTATTTTTCTCTATCTATCTGTGAAAGGATTTCAACAACATTGTGAAATTTCCATCACGGTTGCCTCCTGAGTTTGTCTACGGTGCTGCTATTCATTCAGAGCAGAAATGAGAGACAAAGGCAGTCGAGAACTTCAAAAGCTCTAGGGTGACATTTAGTGCACAGTATCTTCAAAGAACAGACCCTCTTTTGTAGTATTTCTTTTTGTTCATATATAATGGAGCCTTTCGTGAGGATTGTTCCTTTCCTTCTTACCTCTCACTTTGGAGCTGGATTAGGACGGCCGATTAAAGAAGTCCACCTTAATATTCAATTTGCATTTTTGCGACTGGATATCCAGCCAAGATATCTCGTACTGTGAGAGTTGTTGTGAAGGTGTTGAAAAGGCTTCAGTCAATTTAGTCAGAGCTAGGGTTCATGTAATAAATATTAACATTTTATGTTTAAAAAAGAAAATCTGCTATACAGTAGGGCATAAGGAGTATTATAGCTAAAAAAAAAATGTTTTCTTTTTTCTTTGTAAGCTTCTTTAAATTTGACACATCCTTCTCTAGGCTGACATTTTTTGAGATATGCTTGAGGTTTATCACTAATTTAACAAAATAGACCTCTTCCATTAAATGGCTGAAGGTTTTTCTCCCATTTCAGTTGTTACTTTAAATGTTTTATCAGGTTTTGCTGCTGGTTTGAAACGGCACTTGTAATGTTAAAGCAGCTTTGGAACTTGCATTGTAATTGTTATCATGAGAAAAATGGCTGTGTTTTATTTGAATTGAAAGTCAAAGTTTGGATTTAAAAGGGATGTTGTACCGGACCTTGCTGTGTTTCTGTTGCTAGATCGAAAACAGGTGGGACTAGTTCATTTTTGGGCCCTGTGACAACACTAGATCCCAATAACAATAGTGTTACAACCACATTAGGACTTGAGACAAGAGTTGGTAGTGCTGTCCCAAGAAATTGTTTTATTTTGGTTCAGAATATATATTTTTTAAACTGTACATTTGTGTCATGATCTAGGTGCAGATGTCTGGTCTGTTTACTAATTTCACTCACCTGGTTATCTTCACCCATTTCTCATTACTGCTCGTCTTTTCCAGCTGCTTCAGTCTCTATTTAACCAGCCTTCAAACCAGTAATCAGAGCCAGATTATTCAAGGCTGTGGTAAGAGTTCTTTAGCATTCCTGTGTTTTCTGATTGCCTGATCCTGACCCGTTCTGCCTCTCGACCTCTGCGCCTGCCTCTTCCTGTTCTGATATACTTGCCTGACCTCTCTCCGGACTGCTGCTGGATTTCTGCCTGTCTGTGAACCATTCCTCGAACTGTTCCCCGAATCTGCTCTGGATAGTGCTTCAGCAGCTCTTCGGACCTCTAATCTCCTAGCTCTGACTCTAGAGCACGCCTTTCACACTGGATTTGGCTTTGCCCTCTGGATTATCCTGCATTCCTTCGTCTGCTCAGTTCTGATCTCCTGCCTGTCCTCCGATCTCCAAGAAATCAGAACCTGGGACTCTATGGGGTGCCCGTTGTGTCTTGTTGGCAGCCGACTGGCTGGAACCAGCCTCATCCTCTGGGCTCGGACTGAAGTGTAAGACCAGGTTAATGACTCACATGCACATTATCATGTTCCACCAGATAGCAGTGGTCGCTAACACGTTGTTTCCTCCTGCAGAGGTTCCTGTCTTAGATGCCGACGCTGTTCACTGCAGTTCCGTTGCAAATAAACATTTTGACATTTTCTGTCTGTCTGCCTCGAATTCTGGGTCCTATTGTTCTGAGCTGGACACATTTCTTTCAAATGAAAGCCAAAAGAAGTACATATTGAATAGATCTTTTTAGATGGTTTTCATTTATTTTTAATGGCATTCTAACGACCATTTGCTAAACGAGTGATCAGGACAATAAAATCAGATTCACATATTTGCCCACAAAGATTGAAGCTGAAGTTTAAGCTAATGCTACCTCAAGGATTGGTGCTCCACTGAATGTTTTAGATTGATTTTTATCACTTAAATTACATGTCTAACATGCAGCTTGTAGCTGTAACTCCACCATGTATTAGACCTGTTGGGGTCAGGGTGCTAACTCCAGTGTAGTCTGGGTGTTTGATGTTGGGAATGTTGTTATCCAAACACTCGGTCTAATTCCACTTGTCAACACACAGGTGAGAAAATCACTTTGACGGTAATAAGATTGAGGAAAGTGTTGCATTAGCACCTTGAAGTGTAAATAGCTTCTCATATTGCCTATTAGACCCAGATAACCTGGTGAGGTGGAAGTTGATGGTGTTGTTTGTGTGTGTGGGAGGGGGTAATTCACCAAAAAGCGTATTAGCTGTGTCAAAACAGTCAGAAAAAAGCACCAGCTCCAGAGAATATAATTAGGACTGCCTTTTCTATTCCTTTTTCTGTCTGCATTTTAATCTGCTATTGATGAAATACGGGTTATTTGTTTCTTCAGCTGCACTCTCCTTCAATATCCTGTCGCCCTGGCTCCCAGCTAAAGAAATATCTACTCCCGCTACCTCTCCTCTCCTGTTTTCCACTACCTCTGGGTTTTGCATTATAAAGAGATTTCATCTCATCTACCTTCAGCCAGGATTTGCCTTTGATATTATTTATTAGCTCCGGTATTGAACAGTTCACAGAGCTAGAACCTTGAATGGGCCTCCTCGTCGTCTTCTCCGCACAATCAATACCGCTCCACATTACATATACATCAGCTCCGAGAGCAAAATTGCTCACTCACAACCTGCGGCCTAATTAAAAAGATAAGCAGCTCCGTTTGAAGCCAGAGTTAATAGGCCGCTGCCTTGTTTCTAGGTGTGAATATTGAGCAGAATCATGACTCTAAGTTTTGGCTCATTTATTATATATCGCGCTGACATGCTTTGAAAGTCTTCTTGTTGTCAGGCCAGGATCATGCGGAGCCAACGCTGGATCCTTTATAATTATTTATTTTCATATGTGATCTGTACAGATATAAATTGTGCTAGTCTGTTTTCATGGCACCCAACGTAACCATACCATTAAATAGTATTTTAATTGACTTATTTTTAAGATTATTTTGTAGTTACTAGTGGTTTTTATTTTTTTATTATTATTCATATGAGGCAACAGGACATGGATTAGAGAGAGATGGAAAAGACATGCATTACCAGGCTGATGGATTGAATATGGATGGATGGATGGATGGATGGATGGATGGATGGATGGATGGATGGATGGATGGATGGATGGATGGATGGATGGATGGAAGGACGGACGGACGGACGGACATACGGATGGATGATGGATGGATGGATGATGGATAGATGGAAGAGAAATCATTTTACAAATTGTTAGAGATTAACTAACCTTAGTTAATATTGACACTTATTATGTTGCACAAAAAGGAATAACGAAATAGAGCATATAGCACCCTGTATAAACACCTTTATTTATATTACTGGAAACATCTGCAAATATTGTATTCAGGATTGTAAGAAAGCTTATGTCAATCTTAATATCAACTGTATATAAATTCTACCTTAAATGATTGATTTTAGGACACTTTCAAATTATGTGTACAAGAGCTTTAAAAATTCAAAGGTGTACCTTTTATGCATACCTGACAAATGAAAAAGCAAAGAAGTGAGCAGATGTAGGTGTGCAGGTGAGCTCATCTGAAATCTTTTGCAGAATAAAAAGGGCATCTTTAATATAGTTAAATTATGGTTCGCATACCTGCTTTTCTAGAAGATATCCCTATTAGACCTACTAGATTACCTTGGATGTCTAATTTGTGTCAGATATCCCTTTTTAATCAGGAATATGCCAAAATAAAAAAAAAAGAAAACAGTATAAAAGAATTGATTTGATGTAAAACTCTTACCAGTGCAGAAGGACTGGAGAGGTACTTTCTTCCTTAATTTTCTTTTCATTTAAAAGTGTCTGATCCAAAGCTTATTCAACCTGATTTTTTTCCACCTTCTGTTTTCTCCGACCATTTCTTTGTTTTTCCAGAGTGGTGTTAAAAAACCAGGCTCCCAGTGTGATTGAAATACACAGGCGCAACGTCGGTCCTTATCCTGCAGGGGTGTTACTGCTCTGCAAATAGTGTTCGTTAAATTCAAATTATACTGCCCTTCCACCAGCCCATAGTTTGAAGTAGATTTATTTTCAGGTAATCTGATTTGGTTCTGAGTATGATAGAAAAACAGTATCATATAGCTACTCTTTAGCATGAAGAGGTTGGTGCCTCAGGAGGTAGGGGGTTCATCCTTTGGGTAGAGTCTCTGTTTAATTGGTCCCTAATTTCCAATGCCAATATCTACATACGGTCCTAGTGTCAAGGTTGCTCTGCAGGTTATTGTCAGATATTTTTACGAGCATTAATTCAATAGAATTTAGATAAATACAAAGTTTGCTTAGTCACTAGAAATTAGCATTTTGAGTCATTGGCATAAAAGATTTGTTGTTAAGACCGAGGACCTGTGCCTGATGATGGCACTTCGGTTGCAGTTTAATGGCTTGGTCAGAGCTATAGATGAAAGAGGGCACACAGATTGTAATTCTATAGAAATGGCTTCTTTTCACACACAGAAACACAGATCTTTGTGAATAAATTGTTGTTGGACATTTTTGTGGCCTTAAGTCACCAGAAACAACTTTTATACATCCATCCATCCATCCATTATCTGACACGCTTGTCCCAAATGGGGTCGAAAACTTCTATCCAAGGCTTTCATTTATTCTAATATCTAATCTTACTTGGAGGCCAAAAAAAAACAGAAGAATTTTCGAGATTTTATGCCATTTTGAAAGTTGTCATCAGTGGCAAACGCTCATAATTCCTCTGGTTTCTAAAGAGTAGATTGAGATTTCTCTGCTCTCTGTGGAACATGCTGCAGCTGACCGGCCAGCTGTTGATGGGATTTGGTAATAAATTTATCCATCCATCCATTTTCTGTCACGCTTTATCCCACCTGGGCGCGCACAGGTTGCTGGTGCCTTTCTCCAGCAGTCAATGGACGAGAGGCGGGCTACACCCTGACAGGTTGCCAGTCCATCGCAGGGTAACACAGAGACAAACAGGACAAACAACCATTCACACACACACTCACACCTAAGGAGAATTTAGAGAGGCCAGTTAACCTAACAGTCATGTTTTTGGACTGTGGGAAGAAGCTGGAGTTTCTGGAGAGAACCCACGCATTCACACGGAGAACATGCAAACTCCACGCAGAAAGACCCCGGGCCGGGAATCGTAAAAAGAAAAGTTATTTATTGAGATTTCTCTGCTTTATGTGGAACATGCTGCAGCTGACTGGCCAGCTGTTGATGGAGAGGCTTGTAATAAAGGTCAAAATTAGTCCTGATTAAATGCACAGACACTGATCAGTAGCACAGAAAAAAATGACTAAAGTGGAGAGTTTGGTCTGTTGGATGGAACTTTTTTTTTTTTTTTAAGGATCTATAAAAAATATAACAGACAAAAAACTACAGTAAGTAGGTGGATGTGAGGGCGGGTGAGTCAGTCTGTCTGCTTGCTAAATTGCTCCCTTTTAAAAGCTTTAGTTGCTACTAAAACACTTATCATGCCCTCTGTTGCATTATAGTGTAGTCTAGATAGGCATTTAGAGATGTGTGATAGTTTTTTATCTCAGGTTGGATTTTCTGAACTGTGGAGGGAGGCTGTTATCATGTCCTAGCTCTTTTTATTCTGCTTCCACAAACTGTTGGGATGTATAACATAGGCTTAAACAGCAGTTCTCCACAATATCTATATATCTTCCCAACTTTATATTTTTTTTTTCGTTTATTTTCAATTTTGGCTTGCAAATGAAAACCTGTCATCACTGTGGAATTTTTGTAATTAAAACAAAACTAAAAATAAATATTTGTATGTTTTTTTTTAATGTTTATATTTCTTATGTTTGTTATAATATTCCCTACTCGTTTTAATCTGTTTTAACTTTTTCTGAAATGGTTTAATTAAATAAAAATAATGGAAATTGTCCACTAAGTAGCCTTAAATAAAACTTAGTTTTATAGCATGTCTTATTTTGAGATGAGAATGGTTTTTCTTATATTTTCATCTGGTTTTGCATAGCAATTCAAGGAAACATTTACATCATATTCAAATAGATACAAACGAGAACAATATGAGAGAAATATTCAAAGAACTATGAACCTTTTCATTGTGCTCTTTATCTAAAAATAAACAGAATGCCATAAAATATATTTTTTGGATATAATTGAGAGATTCCTTTTGGTAGAAATTAAAGAATGTTTTACTTCATCTCTTATGAGCTGGAAGAAATAAAATATTGATAGTTAGACAAAGGGATTTTTTACGCTTGGCAGAGGATGATCAGCCCATATAGCCATTAGGTGGTGAGAGCAGGAAGAGCCATACTGCTGAGAGTGAAACCTCAGAGTGGAGTGAAAAGCGCAGACTCTGAGCTCCGCACGCGCAAAGACGCATTTCTGCACAAGCAAAGCTGGAAGATCAGAGCAGAGTTTGTCACATTTGTGCACACAGTACATTCCAGATGATTCCAGGTTATTTTCTCAGACCCTGTCACAGTTGCCATGATCCATCTGTGCTCCTGCAACATGTGTAGAGCCGCGCGGCAGGTGGGCAGTAGAATCAAACAGGACGCAGCAGCACGGCTGATACTGCTTAGCAGATTACAGCACGACGATGCAGTTTAAATGTCTGACCGACGAACCGCTAGTTTTTATTTAGTCCTTTCTTCTCTTGTTGACTAAAACTCAAACCTTTGACTAGTCATATTTAAGTCATCAAAGATCCATGTTTAGCTCGCTTTTCGTTATCGTCATGCAAAAAAGGAGTATAAACGAAATGATTTCTGCATCCTCATGGTTGACGAAAACAACACTGCATACATAGAAATTAAATTACATCTGCGCCTCTTAGGGCTCTTAAAGTTATCCAATAGCTGATTGCTTCTGGAGGCAGTTTTCCACTTTCAGAGAGCAGCCTTGAATCATCTCTTTGAAAGTAAATACGGTAACAGTTATTAGTGGATTCCTTGAACACATTTTTAATCAGCAGAGCCAGATAAAAAACTCCCATAAAAAACTGCTAACTTGTATAATAGATGTTACACAGTTAGTTCAGTAACGCTTTATGACAGAAGATAAATGAAGCAGAGTGAATATATATAGCAGAATGAGTGTAGATGACATGAGACATGAGGCATTTAATACATTCAGGCAAATCTTATGAGAAAAAACAAAGATAATATCAAATGTTTTGACCTTCAACTTAATATTTTCTTATATGCCTGACATATAAGCAGTTATTAACCAAACTCAGATAATTAAAAAATTTTTGGCAGACACGTCTTTACACCGATTAATTTATCATTGATCCTTTGGCACTGAAGTGGTAAAAACCCTACTTGTAAATCGATAAGTGTTAGATGGATACACAATCAGCTTGAACATATGGGCAGCAAAAGAGTATTTGAGACTTATAGTTGTATCTGCCACCGAAGCAATGTCCCTCCAGACGGTTAGCCAGACCTTCACATCCCTGACAACCAGCTGCTTGGAGAGAAAGCTACCCCAGACACTCCTCTGACACATTCCAGGGAATAGTGCATCAAAGTGCATGCTCAGTCACACACATGCATGGAGTTACTCCCCTCAATCCAGCTTCAGTGCTAGCTGGCATAAGACCAGTCCTCCACAATGGCTCTGCCAAGATGGATCTGTTCACCAGTTAAGTGACCATCATCAGTCGCCTCCACTGGCAGTGTCAATGCACAAAGGAAGGTTTGGCTTTGTTTTAGAATCACAACATGGTGTTTTTCTACAACTAATGCAAACTTCCTGCATTGTTTTATTTGCTCCCTCTCCATTATATAGATAATATCAAGTAGATTTTACACAATGAGTAGTTAGAGGAAGAAGTGATGTGCTGTTAGTTATATTTTAGTTATCCGTTAGAAATATTGATATTAGTAATCCTTCATAAGGTACATAGTGCAAGTAAAAGCATGTATGACTATCTCTTGATTTATGTTTACTTAGACTTAGACAAACTTTATAATTATTTTTATATAGGGCCGAAACAATTATTCGGATTAATCGTGATTAATCGATTATTGAAATAATCATCAACTTATTAAGTAATCAATTAATTGTAAAATATGCCTTGACCAGACAGAGCAGCCCACTTAGAGCCGTAATTTTATCAAAATTGTCAAAAGAAATATAATATTTTGTATTTAAGATTAAAAAAACGTTGTCGTGTGTTGATATGTTCAACCCTCCGATACTTTTGCTATGTGGTTTTCTCGAGAAAACCAGTTAATTTTCTCATTTTGTAAAGATAACGAAAGCCATTTTCTCGTGATAACGAGATGCTAATTTTCTAATTAGAAAGCCATTTTTTCTTCATAATGAGATGATTGGTGTGTGTTAAAACTTAGATTAGATCCTTCAATACCTCAACAGCAGGAGAGAATTTATAAGCATGGCAGCCCAAGTGTAATTCTGTAAATAATCCGGTCTTTAACTTTTAGGTAACGAGATGACGTTGTTGGTTTCATGATTTGCTTTCACTTCTGATTCATAAGTAATTAAACCTATGCCTCCGGCGCCGTAGCGCTGGGTGTTTTCTGAGCACGCTTGTAAGAGGTATAAGATGCATAACCCACAAAATGAGTCCAGATTAAAGATTTTCATTAAAAAAACAGTCAGATTTGTTTCTACTGAATTCCATGCAATGCAATCATCCACCATGACCTGACAATGAGTAAAAAAAAAACTAAAAAACTCATTGTTTGTGCACACACACCGCAAATGCTCAACCACAGGCACTGCAGGCATGGATGGACTGGGAATCCAGGGCTGTCGGCCAGCCTCATTCATTACTCATACAGGTTAATTATCTTATCTCGAGAAAACAATTAATGGTTTAACAGTGATAACGAGATAGTTATGTCATTATCTCAAGAAGGCAAACGAAAAAAAAAAAGGAGAGTACGACCGCTCTCGGCTTCCGTACAATCCAGAATTCCTCAAGTGGAAACATTTTAGTTTCAACTGGTTCAATTTAGAAAAAATCTTCTTTAAGTATCCTTCGGTTATGCGATTATTAATAATAGTCGACTGATTAATCAATTTGCAAAGTAATCGTTAGTTGCAACCCTAATTTTGTATGCACAAAGTGTATACAAAACGAAATTTCAACGCATACAGCTTTTTAATAATGACTGAAAAGCTTAAAAAAAGTTAAATAAAAATTACCATATATAAAGTGCAGCTGTGATCAGAATGTAAACTGTGTAGGAGAAGAGGAAAACCAGTTTAAAGACATTGTGATTGATATAGAAAGGTTCAGTGCAGTGCAAATAATCAAATATGGTTCACAATGCAGTAGAAGGGATTATGAAAAAAATCATTAATAGAAAACAGTAGCAGTAAATGTGTGAACACGTGGCTAGTATGGGGCATTAACCCATGACCTCTGTGCTATCAGCACCAGTTATATTTGTTCTATGTATGTTAACCAATACATTGTGCAAATTGTACAAAATGATTAAAGGCAACACAAAACCAGATGAAGACCTGCAGTAGATATTGACCTTTTAAACCACAACTGGCTGCAGATGATTAGTTTTATTTTTGTTAAAGGCCTTAAACTTTAGATCAGAGTGATACATTTTCTTGATGTTACATTTCTAAAATAATTATTGTTTTTTTCCAAATGGAATAAACTGGTGAATGTTCTCAGTCATCCAGGTCATAGTCATTCCAAGAAAAATTAAAAACAACAGCTGTGAGCTCAACACAACTCCAGACATTTTAAATTTAGTAAATGTTGTTGGTGTCTGGAAAAAGAGCACTTTCAAAAACCTCCCAACTATGATGCTGAAATCGGCGGGCCTTCACCCTCACAGGCCCTCACCCAGCAACCCCATTCAAACCCAGACCCTCAACCCAAGTTAAAGCTAATATGCAGAAATATAAGACTTTACTTTTATGTCATATCTTACATTGAAGTTAATTGTTGGAATTAATTACACAGCTTAATATGGGTATTAATGTGCAGATACAGCTGAGAAGACACAGCAAAAAACTGTTAGCATGATGCTAATATAAATAGGAAATACTATTGGTATGTCAGCATGATTAGTGCTCTATTTATTATTATTTGTTTTCTTTTATTTGCATGACCTAAATGAACCCAAATACCTTCCAAAATTATCTTACCAAAGAACAATTGCCTGATAAAAACTTAACACAGGCAGATATTTCTTAGCTAAGTAGATATAACAAGACCATTTAACCCAGCAGAAATGTGAGTTTTAGGGAAACTCTGGAACTATCCATGGTTTTCTTGTGAAAGTAGGTTATCTACCATTGAAAAACTGCTTGCTGAATCCTTTCTGCTGTAGTGATAGTCAAATATGTACTGCTGTACCATTCTGCATTTGTTTGCAGCCATTTTAAGGGTGTAGATATAGATATAGATACTCTACACCAGGGATGTTCAATGTTTTCCAGGCCAAGGACCCCCAAACTAATGGCGTGATGAAGCAAGAACTCCCTTGTTATATTTATTGTATGAAATTGTGTT
Organism: Cyprinodon tularosa; assembly: GCF_016077235.1. Taxonomy (NCBI): domain Eukaryota; kingdom Metazoa; phylum Chordata; class Actinopteri; order Cyprinodontiformes; family Cyprinodontidae; genus Cyprinodon; species Cyprinodon tularosa. The sequence continues at coordinate 580,219 of NW_024039040.1, read as the reverse complement.
ATGTCAAACTAGTCCTGTAGTCACTCTATTACAGATGGAGTAATGTAACGAAATTAATTGCTCCCTGGGATTATTAAAGTATTTCTGATTCTGATTCCTGGTTGATGGGATAGATGTTGTGAATGAAACGGTGCCCAGCTTGAGTGTGTGTCGCTGAATGTGTGCATTGATGACTGAGAGACATCTTCTGCCTCCATTTATCTGTTCACTACAGTGTGTTGAATTCAAGTTAATGTGCATTTCAAGACATTTCAATTAGTGGAACAAATTGCAGGACGGAATATGAAAAAAAACCAAAAACTTTTTGCGACCGCCATGCAGTATCTCCGTGGACCCCCTAGGGGTCGCGGACCGCCTGTTGAAGACCTCCGCACTACACGAATCTAATCCATGTAGAGCTATACATGGATTCTTTTTCATGGTCACTATTGGAAGGATTTGAATAGCTTAAAAACCAGTCTTGAAGTTTTGCTACAACTTGCTGATAGAATATAATTAGGTTAAGACTTGGGTGGTGTTGGTTTTTCTGTTACTCTTTGTTAATCATAGCAAGATGCAGAGCTATGAGGTACAAGTAGGAAAAAATTTAACATACGGTTCTGACTGCAAACACTATGCATATCTGATTTACTAACACCTAAAGAAGTGACTCCAGTCAAATGTTTTTAGGTGAAAAGAACAAAATACGGATGTTCAGACTGCAGTCAAAAAATCACAAGTGGTCCCTTATACCTAATATGTGAAAAAGGCCATAGATGGCATAAGCTGTATTGAAGTTGATTGTATAAGGTGACTAACTGGTAGGAGTGGGCACAATCTAAATCTGTTTGGTTGATATTTGTTCCTAATGGTAATGATACTGATGCTAGTTTGGGATTTCAGTCAGGCAGCATGTCGGGTTTTTTAAAGAATTTATTTCTTTTAATCAGCTTTAGTTTCCAACATAAAACACCTGAGAGAGAGAAACCCACCTTATTAGTGGTAGTTGAGAGTTAGTATAATATTGAACAGCCGTTTCCAAGAAACCAATTAAAAAAGTACACCCACATACTGATTGTCTCATGGTGTTGGTGGCTGATGCAGGGGCTCTGCAGATTCTAGCAGGGTACATCTTTAGGAATTGAAAGTAGTTTTTGTTTCTTTGCAGAGTAAATTGATCAGACAATATAATTTAACTATATGATCTGGTGAACTGTAAAGTACCTCGAGATGACATGTGTTGTGAATTGGCGCTGTATAAATAAATTTTATTTGATTTAATATACTTTTTATAACAACCTCAATCAAAATGAACACTTACCTTACTAAATGAAATAGCCTTTTCCTGTCTACTTTTGAAACTTTAGAGGCTACTATCATGGATTTATTCCACACTACCTTCTACTTTAGCCCTACACTTGTTCCCTAGTCTTTCACATTTAAATATAAAAAAATTATAATTGTGTACTTTCCCAACCATATATATAAAACTTAAAACATGCAAAGACAGCATTTTAGCTTATTCTTCTCGGAAGTAGTGAAAATGTGTAACTCTGTATTCTTCTATCAAAGCAAAACCTAGAAATGAGTAGTTTAGACTTCCCAACTTTAATCCATATGTTCTGTATTGTAAAAGTGAAATAACCTTGCCAGGCAAATTTAAAGTAGGCTACTCAGTGAATAAATTATCTCCCATTCACCACCATCCTTTTAAACCCCCTGTCTGTCTAAGCTCTTCCACAGGTCATGTTATTATTCTGCTCAGCAGATGTTTTAGGGGGTTTTATGTCAGCAAGAAACTGGCTACATGGAACATAAACTTTCCTTGAACTCTCTGAGATCAAATGAGGTCAACAGCTGGGTCACTTTGCATTCCTTTTGACATCCTCATGCGTTTGAACAGGGACCAACTACTCCTGATTTCCTCCTGGGTCATGGATCAGGAGCCAGTAGCTCTGAGCTCATCCAGCACAGAGATAGACGGCTTAGCAGCCACCCTTGCTCTGAGACATTTGTTAGATAATGATGGACACACTGTTATTTGTTGCGACAAGCGGAACAAATGTTAGTAATGAGGTCACCTTGGGCCTCAGGTCTGCGACCAATGTCTAAACCTGATCAGCTTATAAAACACTTACACACACCCAGATATCTTTACAAGACATTTATTTCCATACAAATAAAAGGAATGTGGTGGAAAATTGGGTAAAACAGGTGGCATTGCCATCTACCTGGTATTGTATCAAGCCATATGTGTAGTATTGTAGAAGCGAAATCTATAATATAAGTAATCTATAATGTTTTCCCTAAAATTAAAAAAATGTTTTAATCACCAGTGATTTTTTTTTTTGCTGTTTTTGCTCTGCATGATTCAATGTAGAGGATAATTTGAAACTTATGAAATTGAATGACTGTCACTAATCGTGGCATACTGTAAACTCTAGCTGAAGTGTATTTAGGGTTTGTACAACTTATTGATTGTTGGCTTATTGTGACGTATTAAACATCACAAGTTAGAGCAAAAATGTACTGTCCTCAAACACTGTTAACAGTTATTCTTACGTTTCTGTTGGGGTAGAGATGTTCTGTTAACATAATGCAAAGCAAAATACACTCACCGGCCACTTTATTAGGTACCCCGAGCTAGTAACGGGTTGGACCCCCTTTTGCCTTCAGAACTGCCTCAATTCTTCGTGGCATAGATTCAACAAGGTGCTAGAAGCATTCCTCAGGGAGTTTGGTCCATATTGACACGATGGCATCACACAGTTGCCGCAGATTTGTCGGCTGCACATCCATGATGCGAATCTCCCGTTCCACCACATCCCAAAGATGCTCTATTGGATTGAGGTCTGGTGACTGTGGAGGCCATTTGAGTACAGTGAACTCATTGTCATGTTCAAGAAACCAGTCTGAGATGATTCCAGCTTTATGACATGGCGCATTATCCTGCTGAAAGTAGCCATCAGAAGTTGGGTACATTGTGGTCATAAAGGGATGGACATGGTCAGCAACAATACTCAGGTAGGCTGTGGCGTTGCAGCGATGCTCAATTGGTACCAAGGGGCCCAAAGAGTGCCAAGAAAATATTCCCCACACCATGACATCACCACCACCAGCCTGAACCGTTGATACAAGGCAGGATGGATCCATGCTTTCATGTTGTAGACGCCAAATTCTGACCCTACCATCCGAATGTCGCAGCAGGAATCAAGACTCATCAGATCAGGCAACGTTTTTCCAATCTTCTATTGTCCAATTTCGATGAGCTTGTGCAAATTGTAGCCTCGTTTTCTTGTTCTTAGCTGAAAGGAGTGGCACCCGTTGTGGTCTTCTGCTGCTGTAGCCCATCTTCCTCAAAGTTCGACGTACTGTGCGTTCAGAGATGCTCTTCTGCCCACCTTGGTTGTAAGGGTTGATTATTTGAGTCACTGTTGCCCTTATCTCAGCTCGAACCAGTCTGGCCATTCTCCTCTGACCTCTGGCATCAACAAGGCATTTCCGCCCACAGAACTGCCGCTCACTGGATGTTTTTTCTTTTTCGGACCATTCTCTGTAAACCCTAGAGATGGTTGTTCGTGAAAATCCCAGTAGATCAGCAGTTTCTGAAATACTCAGACCAGCCCTTCTGGCACCAACAATCATGCCACGTTCAAAGTCACTCAAATCACCTTTCTTCCCCATACTGATGCTCGGTTTGAACTGCAGGAGATCGTCTTGACCATGTCTACATGCCTAAATGCACTGAATTGCCGCCATGTGATTGGCTGCTTAGAAATTAAGTGTTAACGAGCAGTTGGACAGGTGTACCTAATAAAGTGGCCGGTGAGTCTATACACCCCTGTTGATGCTCTTCTGGATTAGTGGAGTTCTCATTCAGACTGAAGGCAGTCGAATGGCCTCCAAGTTCCAGTCAAGATCCCTCCAAATTCCAGACACCGGAGTGACTCCCCTCTTTCTGCTAGAGGTGTCAATTGTTACTCCACCCACTTTTTGAAATACTGGGTATTTCAGGTATGCTCCCTGGCAGCTTAGGGATGCGGCCTCACTAACAATGTCATTGCGGGGGATCACCTTACCCCCACAGACCTGTCGGTTACCACCGTAGGTCCTGCCATGGACAAATCAAGGACCCATCATGGAAAGACGGAAATTTAAAACCACTACTACTGTATGCACTTTTGACCTTTTTACAGACATCCATCCACTTTCCATGACACTTATCCCAAGCGGTGTCGCAAGGTGTGCTGGTGCCTATCTCCAGCTGTCTATGGGCGAGAGGAGGGGTACACCCTGGACAGGTCGCCAGTCCATCGCAGAGGTTATTACATACAATTTGGTATAAATAAATGTACTGTTGCAGTGCCAATAGGTGGCTTTAAGAGATGGTAATGCAAACATCATCATTTCTTTTAAGAAAACAATTTGAAATTAAGTGAAGAGAGTTAGAAAGATAAAATGAGAGAGTAAGTAGTGAAGAAAAAAGTAGGTAAAATATTAAAGTTCCTAAAAGGGATGCTGTGTAAGAATTACTTTCATTTAGCAGTGAAATGGGGATATTTCACCCAAATAAACACTAAACTTTAGCACATCACTGCCTCAAACACATACCGTGCCACCTTGTGTCAGAAAGCATTGACAACCCAGATGTAACAACGGCTGTGTTCAAACGTCCACCCTAACCGCTAACCCCTCAGTCACTATATAGAGCGCGGACTATATAGTGCACTTTATAGTGAACTCAGTTAGCTGACCGTTCAGACAGATGACCATTACTTTTCACTCCCGTTGGTCACGTGACTCCGGCGCCCCGCAGGGTGCTTGCTACCTCTTTGTTGTCTCTCACCCCCAAAACATCTCCCATAATTTGTTTTGAGAATAGCAAAGCATTCCGGGACATATCTGCTCATCTAGTGACCATGGTTACACACTACTTTTCAAATTTGGAAATTTTGATTCCACTACGTTTTTATCAACTAGACATGCAGACACTCATATAAAAAGGTGTTACCACATATAGTTTATCACAGTATATAGGGGTTAGGGCGAACGTTCGACACAACTAATGTCAGATGAACTGAAGTGAAGTCCCTACAAACTGGCATTTACTGTGACAAATAGCCAGCATTCAGCGCAGCTGTGAAAGCTGCTAAACCCATGTAGACCTAAAATCATTTAAAACAAGATTGGTATATGTTTGGTGAAGTGACATTAGGTCAATTTAGGTGGTACATGGTAACGTCAGTGCCCCAAGGGGGCGTTTTTATTCCATATGTTAGCACATTTTTATCCCTCGCTGGCTTCTTTACTTCCAAGATGGCAGATTGTCAAGGTGATTTGGAAATGAGTGACCATCCTTATGTATAAACTGATATGAAATGTCCTTGCTTATGAAAATACAGTCATCTCAGGCAGTAAAAAGAGACATTTTTTACACAATATCCTTCTAACAAAAGTGATGAAGAAGGAAGTTAACCAATGCAGTAAAGAAGGGAGGCCAGGTCAGCAAGGAAAGATGTTGGCAGTCATTTAAAAGGAGTTAACAAACCAATAAATAATGAAGGAAGTTAATGAGGTCAGTAAAGAAGGAAGGAAGTTAAAGAACTCAGTAATGAAGGAACAAAATGAACAAAGCCAGTAAATAAGGAAGAAAATTAGCAAAGCCAGTTACAGGGGGGAAGGAAGTGGGTATGGAGGAAGCAGTGTAAGGCAGGAAGAAGGTACAGTAGATAGTTGGGAAAAGAAACAGATGGTTTGAAAATGAATTATTTTATTTTAACAAAGCCCTTTTTGCAACAACTGGGCAGTTTGGTATAAAACTTGCATAAACAGAAAAAGCCTTGCAGCTCAAGGTTTCCCTACAAATTGGAATTTATAAAATTTACATTATGTGAAAGTGTATGATAATTCACACAACCTGCAGCAATAAAAATTATCCTCTTGATTTTCAAGCAAAACTTAACCTTAAATAACTGTAGTGCTCTGCTTAATAAAACATTTGACTTAATGTTACAGTATACTGCCTAATTTTTGTCTTCAACTTAGTAAATCTGCTGCTGACTTAGTTATGAAATTTGCCACCTAAACCAACATTTTTTTATTCTATTACTTAAACCAGAGGAATTTGTAGTAAATTAGATCTCGTCTTGCCTCAACCTCAGACACTAACACTTGTAGCTCCCAATAAACCTCCTTTTATTACTGGTTTTCCTAACTGCCATTGCAATGGTTATTTGAAGCCTTATAGGTATGCATGCTACTTTGCATCTTTATTTATAAGAAAGGAAAGTTAAAAAAGATGGAACCTGCAACTCGATGCAACTTCACGCAAATTAGAATGATGTTTATGCATAATTTCCTACAACTGACTTTTTTTGTACTCCGCACTTTTCATGATTTTGTCAACATTTGGTATAAAAGCTGCATATTATTTTAGGGGTTAAAGCCCCAGTTAACAAAAATGCTATGAAATATCAAACAAATGCAAGACAGGATTCTACATAGATTTAAAAGGAAATTAATCCAGTTGTAGAAATGTCCAAGTTAGAAAAGGTATCGAGGGCTTTAATCCAACAATTTTTAAATGCATCCGTTTATCAACACCCAGGAATCCATAAGGGTTTGTCATCATGTCTCTGCAGAGCTAAATGAAATGCTGATGAGGGAATTCAATTTTATTCAGGTGTTCCAGAGCAGGGATACATCTAAATGGTGGAGGATAGCAGCTCTCAAGAACTGCTTTGAAACCTCTCTGGCTATCTGTTGGCAGTAAACTGATCATTTCTAATTCCCTCTTTCTTTATCAAAGAAAAAAAAAAACTTGAATGACGTTGAGTTGCTCCACTTGTGTATACAGTAACTGCCAGAACTAATAAATTGATGGGCTCCTGTAGGTGAAAGACCTCACATGTATACTGTAGGCTCTTGGGAGCAGGAATCTCTCCCTTTATTCTTTGAGTCGACCTCACAGAGGTAGCCTCTGAGTGTGCTGAAAGCCTAATACCAGTTCATTCACTGGACACATTTCATGCTCTTCTTTGAAATCTCTTCTTGTGTGGCAAAAAGACTCGATTTAGACAGGTTTGTCTCTTTTCAGTGCTTTTTCTGTGTTTTGTTGGTATTTTGCCAATGGCTGCTATTTATTTACAATCCAAAGTCTCTGACTCATTGTTAGCACAATCATTGCCAATCCATTCCCATCCTAACCTCCCTCATTTCTTCTTTAATATTTGCCAGTGGGTATCTGGCATTTGTCTAAAACAGTCAGATTTACTAAACAACAGTTTTTAAATAAAATTGTCTTTGTTAAAATGCTCTTTTAGGTTTTTTTTCCAGCCAAGAACAACTCACTTCTAACCTTAACCAGACACTGTATGTGAGCCAAGTTTAAGGACAAGCTGTCAATCCTGAAAGTATCTCTCTTCAGCAGCTTTATGTCCTGCCTCAACTGTAATGAACAGCTGCTGGATGAGATGGCACGTTGGCCGAGGATAACATCTTGATATGTCTGGAAAAATTCTCTTATCGTAAATTTACGCATCAGTCTGCTGTTGCTGCAGGCAGTGTTGATATTCCGATGTGTTCACTTTTGTGGCTGTCTTTCTCAGTGGTTTGTGTTTGATTGGATTTGGCAATCGCAGTGAAGGGCATCCTGCAGGCCGTTTTCTATAGAGGTGAAAAGGGAGACAAATTACGACTTTATTCCAACATATTTTTTTGTGATAAGTCAGAACTTTGCTATAAGCATTGGAGCATGTATTCTACTGTATGCTGTATATGGCTTGACCCTGATGGTGCTGTTGATAAAGACCTAAAGATAGAGAATATTTCTCATATCCTACATGAAACCGCCCCCTTTTATTTATGTGTTTCTTTTTCATGAGACCAATGTTTGATCACCTCTACTTTGGCTGTAAGGCTATACTGACAGCAGTTTGTTAAACATGGATGTTGGCAATCTCTAGGTCAGACCTCTCTCTCCAGGCTTCCTCTAAAAAGATTCCCACACGCTCAAACCGCTGCGTCACATCAGGTAAATGTGTTTCTTAAATGATATGAACACAACTGACTTTTTAAACAAAATGTGTTTTGAGACAGTTCAGGGAAATTGTCTGAAGACGGTGGATGATGTATTTTCTTGAGGCCATAATTTCTGACTTTACATGACCTCAAAAAGTATTACCTACTAAATAAAATTGAAATAGATGAGATTATAATTATGAAACCTTAACAAGAAAGAAACTGCAAAAGACTTTCACAGCAACTACTGAACTAAGAACTAGCCAAAATAACTATAATAAAGCATCAACCTAACAGTCCTAATTTTTTTTACACAAACCAAATAAAGCTGCTAGTTAGTGCCCGCCAGCAGAAATGATTTCCAAATATTTAATTGTGTCATTCTCTTGGAGTGGTTGGGGTAAATCGCAATCAGAACTGAGTGGCACATGTAATTAGGCAGACATGGCACTATGGCTACTCTGCTGTGCTGAAGGACGGGCTTAGCTGAAAGACAACATTTTTAATTTTGCAATCAGTTCAACTTTTGACTTTCAACTGTCGTCATCAGCTGTATGCACTCATTAAAAGACTGACATCATAAATTCAAGCAGCTAACCCTGCATAGGATGTATCCTATAAGTTGCTCATCTCTGCATTAAAAGCAGCAACTCCTAAGCATTGCTTCAGTTCTCTGTACTTTTTTGGACATGTCCACCTGGAAGAGGGCCTCAAGGGAGAGCTGGTACTTGAAAAAAAGACTATATCTCAAAGCCAGGCTTGGGAATATCCAGTGTCCTCAGATGAGTTGGAGGATGTTGCTAAAGAGAGAGAGGAGACTTATCCTAGACTGGATCTTCACTCTTAAATAAATTCCAGAGGATGGATAGCAGAATATTAAATCTAAGAATTTTCACAGGAAGGTGTTCTCTAAGTAATTTTGATTTTGAAGTGCATCTTGCAAAAGCTGAAATATGAAAATAAAAAAAGCAATCAATTCTGCACATATGACTAAACCTTCAGTGACAATCAAAAGACTAATGCAAGCAATTGCTTAAAAATCAGTTTGTTTTTCTTCTTTGGTTGTTCAAAATAAATATAAGGCTTTTTTCCTTTTTTTATCGTGACAAAAAAAGAAAAAAATCATTCAAAGCTTCTTCATTTTCATTTTAAAACTACTGTAAGGCTTTTCTTTTCATTCTTTACTAATATTTTCACCAATAAATCAGTGTTGGTCCCAGCTTACAGTCAATACAGTGTGAACAAGATGAGCAACCTGAAGCATTTAGAATGGCAAAAGCTGTGCAGGCAAAATGAGGAGGTGGGCAAAACAATTGAAAGCTGAAGTTCTTTACCCCAGTGATTAGACTGCTTGTCCTCCCTCCAGTCATAATGGACAATTTCTTCCTTTAAATGGAGTATCAGCAGAGCTAAAGCATGTGCAAATCTCCAGTGAGAGAGCCTCCATTCGCTGACTACTGAGTCACTTGGCCTTGGCTGCATTGTGATGCCAGCGGGCTGCTTGGAAAAGAGAATGCACTCAATACATGTATGTACAGGTGCTGGTCATAAAATTAGAATATCATGAAAAAGTAGATTGATTTCAGTAATTCCATTTAAAAAGTGAAACTTGTATATTATATTCATACATTACATACAAACTCATATATTTCAGATGTTTATTTTGTTTAATTTTGATGATTACAAATGACAACAAATGAAAATCTCAAATTCATCATATCAGAAAATTAGAATATTACTGAAGACCAATAAAAACAAAGGATTTATAGAAATGTTGGCCAACTGAAAAGTATGAAGATGAAAAGTATGAGCATGTACAGCACTCAGTATTTAGTTGGGCCTCCTTTGGCCTGTATTACTGCAGCAATGCGGCGTGGCATGGAGTCGATCAGTCTGTGGCACTGCTCAGGTGTTATGATAGCCCAGGTTGCTCTAATAGTGGCTTTTAGCTCTTCTGAATTGTTGGATCTGGTGTATTGCATCTTCTTCTTCACAATACCCCATAGATTTTCTATGGGGTTAAGGTCAGGAGAGTTTGCTGGCCAATTAAGAACAGGGATACCATGGTCCTTCAACCAGGTACTGGTAGCTTTGGCACTGTGTGCAGGTGCCAAGTCCTGTTGGAAAATGAAATCTGCATCTCCAAAAAGTTGGTCAGCTGCAGGATGCATGAAGTGCTCTAAAACTTCCTGGTATGTGGCTGCGTTGACCCTGGACCTCAGAAAACACAATGGACCAACACCAGCAGATGACATGGCACCCCAAACCATCACTGACTGTGGAAACTTTACACTGGACTTCAAGCAACGTGGATGAAGTGCCTCTCTTCTTTTCCTCCAGACTCTGGGACCTTGATTTCCAAAGGAAATGCAAAATTTACTTTCATCAGAGAACATGACTTTGGACCACTCACCAGCAGTCCAGTCCTGTTTCTCTTTAGACGCTTCTGACGCTGTCTGTGGTTCAAGAGTGGCTTGACACAAGGAATGCGACAGCAGAAACCCATGTCTTTCATACGTCTGTGTGTGGTGGTTCTTGAAGCACTCACTCCAGCTGCAGTCCACTCTTTGTGAATCTCCCCCACATTTTTGAATGGGTTTTGTTTCACAATTCTCTCCAGGGTGCGGTTATCTCTCCTGCTTGTACACTTTTTTCGACCACATCTTTTCCTTCCCTTCGCCTCTCTATTAATGTGCTTGGACACTGAGCTCTGTGAACAGCCAGCCTCTTTAGCGATGACCTTTTGTGTCTTGCCCTCCTTGTGCAAGGTGTCGATGGTCGTCTTTTGGACAACTGTCAAGTCAGCAGTCTTCCCCATGATTGTGTAGCCTATAGAACTAGACTGAAAGACCATTTAAAGGCTTTTGCAGGTGGTTTGAGTTAATTAGCTGATTAGAGTGTGGCACCAGGGGCCATCAATTTTGAACCTTTTCACAATATTCTAATTTTCTGATATGATGAATTTGAGATTTTCATTTGTTGTCATTTGTAATCATCAAAATTAAACAAAATAAACATCTGAAATATATGAGTTTGTATGTAATGTATGAATATAATATACAAGTTTCACTTTTTAAATGGAATTACTGAAATCAATCTACTTTTTCATGATATTCTAATTTTATGACCAGCACCTGTAAGTGCAATGCAAAATGTTCATGTTCACACATTTTAGGGCCAAATGTTTTTAAACGTTCACTCTTTGAAAATCTTAAAAGATCCTTGTACATGACGGATCTTGGATATACACCATAGAAAAGAGAAAGAAAGCCATTAATTTTAGTGTTTTGAATTCCACCTTTAGAGCATGACAGAGGAAGACAGGAGATATACAAAAAGCAGACTAAGATGTGAAGGGAAGATGGACATAGTAGTGCAGACACAGTCTGTTCTGTCCGTAAAGGCTGGGAGGTCCGGCAAAATGATCCGTCGTCCAGCTGAACATGTCAAATCTCACAAAAATGCTTAGTAAAAGTAAAAGTGTACACCTTAACAGTGGCCAAATATCGATCGTTTTTGTTCATATAATTTTCATAACGCATCACATTGCTAAGCTGGGTTTAAACTGAAGCTGCTTCGCCTTATGTCTTTGCCAGAATTAACAGGCAACATGCCACCATATAAAGTAGTAATTTAGAGCTTTCTCTGACATTATTATTTATGTTCTTCATCTTAATTTTTCTTGAAAAGCGTATCACTTTTGTTTAAAAAAAAAACTCAAACTGGAAGAAAAAAAAGTCTAGTTTTTCTGTTGAAAAGGGCCGGAGTTTTAAAAAATAACTATTTAAGTTTTGTTTTCTGTTTCAGATACCACAAATTAAAATGATAAAAAAAAAGGGGGTGTTTGTTCATATTCTGACCAGATGTTTCACGTATGTTACAAGAGATGCTTCAGGTGATGCTTTAGCCCAAATAAAATCTAATTACAACGTTTCTCAATTATGAGTTTACACATGGCTGCCCAAAGCCCGTCATCCACAGAAATCTCAGCACAAATTTCACAAATAATTGTCAAAAAAGGGGGAGGTTCCCCAAGACACATGAGAATATTTTACAAGGAAATTGGATTCAATTGCCTGTATGGTAAAAGGTATGTGTATAGTGCTTTATTACAACAGAGGACTGCAATGAGCTTCACATTTAGTCCTCCTCCCACATTTACCTTCACGTAGCAACAGCTTCCCTGATGCAGACTGAAAGAAGCAACACAAACCCCCATCTCTATTTTGCATATTCTTCCTCTCTCCCTTGCTGCATAAGTGAAAAGTTGATCTTGGAAAAAAATAGTAATTATATTTTTTTCATTTTTAGTTGAAATTATTTTTAGCTGAATTCAAAAGTTAAACTCATCAGTTTTAAAGTGTCTCTCATCCCTTTTTTGACAGAAAAAAAAATCAAAATGCTTTGGTGGTTCCTCTAAAACACAACATTTAATGATTCTGTTCTTATTTCAAATAGGTTGAACAATTGCATTACCGTATTATGCTACAGTATGCTCACTGCAGAAAACATGAGAATACTGAGCTTCCTACTGTTGCTGAAAATATTTCTCATCACCGGCTGCTTTATGATGCTTCCTTTTCTAGTTTACTGTAATGTCTGTGTATTATCCTGCTAACAGTCAAAGTATGCATGTAATATTTTCAGTGCACATTAGATTTTACAGTTGTTGAAATCCCTCAGTGCCATAGTCTTTTTAGTGGCAAATTGTTTGTGCCTATGTTATGACACTAACAATGCACAGATGTTCTGTAGGATGTATAGGCGGTGGATGTGAGTGGCTGAAAATACAATTATCTTGTAGGTTTATGCTAAGTGAACATGTGGTTCTGGTTTCTATCACACATTGTTTGTTGCTCACTAGAAACCATCAGGATGGCAGCTCTTATTTGGTAAGATCTTGTTTTGCTTCATTTCAGTTTACTGTTTCTATAACTGGTATGAGGTTAGTTTTGGTCTCCTGGGTAAAGGATTTAGTAAAAAAAAAACCCAAACAAGTAGCCAGGGTTTTTCCAGACAGTTTTTGGAGCTACTTGTTTTAAACAAAAATAATTTCTATGTTTTTAGCTTAAGCTTTCCAAATCGAATCTATATATTGTTATGTTGTTTTGCGAAGCACATCAGGTCTGTTAAAAACTCAACTGTTGAAAGAAAATGGCGAAATCATGTTCAAAAATACCAAAAATCAGTGTATATGGTCCTATTGCATCATAACTGTTCATGTTATTACTATTGGCACCCTCCAGATACTAAACTATCCAAACCGGCCCAGGCTGCAGCAGCCGTCTATCAGGCAGTGAAGAAAAGTAAGTTGTTTCTTGACCAGCAGCACTGCCGTCGGCTTTCAGCCTCTTGAATGTGTTCTTTAACCCAGACAGTCCAGAAGATGAGTCATGTGTACTGTAAAGGTCATCCATCAGAGTGTAAGAGCAGGGAGGAACGGAGGAGATGGAGGGGGGAGATAAGAGGAAGGCAAGTGATGGAGGAGGGAGGCGTTAAGTGTTGGCTTTCCATGTCAATTTTTCTGTCAGAATCGGTAAGTGGAGCCTCTCGTCCTCTTCTTCTGCTGCAGCTCCTTGAACTCACTTTGCACAGTATTTGTTTTGGCAGAAGCTGCCCAGACTGTCCAATCTAACCTCAGAATATTTACGCTTGGCAAACTTGGCAGAATTTCAAACAACCTTAATGTAAATAATTGTCTAGTAAAAAATTGATAAGTCAACACTGCAAAAAAATTGAAATCTAAGCAAGTCAAATTTTCTTAAAATAAGAGCATTTTTTTTTATTAAGCAGGAAAGTGATGCACTTTACCAATGGAATAAGACAATTTACATTTAAAATAAGAAAGAAACAAATACAGTCTCTTATTTCAAGTGCATGTTATCTAATTATCTTATTTTATACCTATTTTAAGCATAAACACACTCATTTGATTGGCAGATCATCTTCTTAACCAGCTCAAATTAAGGGTAAATACACCTAATTAAAGCCATTTTTCCTAATTTTTAGGTTGTTTTTGTAATAAAAGTGTTTTAGATCTTAGCCTAGATTTTTGAATGTAGTTAAGACTGAAAATTTTTTGCTGATGTATATATGAGAAATATTGTGTCACGCTGATATTATATGCTTGTGTAACATTCTTATATTTGCAATATAAAATATGTGCTGTACCACATTAAAAAATGATTCTTAAACTAGACACACAGTAATAACTATCAGTTATTTTTAAACTTAGATCTAGACAGTAAAAGCCTGTGAAACAGTTGAAACAAAATAAACAAAATGAAAGAAAATACCCCTAAAGTTACCATCTTTTTTGACCATGACTGTATAAACTACTGGAAATAGCAATGTACTCATAGTCAAAGCTGCTAGGTTAGGTTGAGCTATAAATCCAGAAAGCTGTTTACAACACATTGGGCCTCATTGCCTACCAGAATAATAACTGTTTTACTACAAACCCATCCACCTACACTACATCAAACATCCACCCGTATTTACTTTGATTATCCAGAGTTCTTGCCAATCTGTCAGTTAAGGTCTTTTTTATCCGAAGATGGAGAGCTGGTACCTTTTCGACACCTCCTTCTCCTCCTCAGCTGCGTGGAGCCGATGGCTCGGCTGCGGTAGCTTTGATAGATGGGGGAGGCTCGCTTTTGGCAGCCCTATCTCCGGGCCCACCAAGCAGTCGTCATCTGCCACTTATCGCGTCTATAAACACCTCCTATATATACTCTGCCCGGGGGATAGGAGTAGACATAGTGGTGACAAGGATGCAGAAAGCTTCAGGTAAGATGAAATAAATGGAAAAAGTGAAAACTCATATTGATAAATTGTCCAAAGTAGACAATACGTTCACGCTACCGGCCATATCTGTTAGTCTCCTGATCAATGAAAAAAAAAAAAATGATCGAAGAGTTAGGGATGCGGACAAATATGAAGAGATAAAGATGAAAAAATGCAGGGATAATAAAGGTCTTGTAGGTGTTGAGAACAATAACAGTTGCACACTGGAAAAAACTGAAATCTAGATAAGTCATTTTTTCTTAAAATAAGTTCATTTGTTCTTGGATTGGGGAGGTAAAAGAGACATCTTGCCAATGGGACAAGACCATTTACACTTAAAATAAGAAAACACAACCGCATTGTCTTATTTAAAGTGTATGTTATCTAATTATCTTATTTTAAGAGTAAAAATAATCATTCTATTGGCCAACTAGCTCATTTACAAACTCAAACTAAAGGTAAATATACTTAATATAAGGAATTTTTACGTAGTTCTAGATTGTTTTTCCAGTACAGATACAGGATCAAAGTTATACACTGGAAAAACAATCTAGAACTACGTAAAAATTCCTTATATTAAGTATATTTACCTTTAGTTTGAGTTTGTAAATGAGCTAGTTGGCCAATAGAATGAATAGTTTTACTCCTAAACTAAGATAATCAGATAATATGCACTTGAAATAAGACAATACAATTCTGTTTTCTTATTTTAAGTGTAAATTGTCTTGTTCCATTGTCAAAAATGTCTCTTTTACCTCCCAAATCCAAGAAAAAAATACACTTATTTTAAGAAAAAAATTACTTATCTAGATTTCGATTTTCAGTGTAGGGCAGGAGAGTTCCAGGAGAGAGGGAAAAAATATAGGGGGGATGCTAAAAATAAGAGGCCAGGCATTAATGTCCAGGACATCTACAGCTAAGTAACAAGATACGTGTTTAAAAACTTGTTTTTCTTAAAAAAAAAAAACTTTTAGATTGCTTTTAGTTAATTCATTCTTTAGGTGTTGGTGGGTAGTAGGCTGTATAATTCGCAACTTTGAAATTTGAGACAAATATGTAGCAGAGTTATGAAGTTTTGAAAAAGTCAGCAAGATTGGAAAATATTCGTACTTTATCCTGTTTGTGTTTTTTGACAACATAGCGGCACAATTTTAAGAAACGGCTTTAAATATCGTACATCATCTGGCAACTTTCCTTTAAACAACTAACTTTTGCTGTATAGTACTGATACATTTGATGACTTTGAAAAGGTACAAACTGTAGAGGTTGGATTTCTATCTTCATCTTTTTAACATTTAAGGCCTTAATGTATTTTTCCATACCTGTTAATGAATGTTAGCAGATAACTCCGTTTTCTAAAGTCTCACAAGGCACAATAATGGGACTGTTTATACACAGTCTGCAAGAAACTAAAAACAACTGAATAAAAACATTGAAATGATTCATTATTGGAATATTAACAAAATGTTTGTATCATTATACCTCCTGGAAGATAAATGATCAAAACTGGGGGGGAAAACAGAAGATATCCCCTCACTGTATTTCTTAAAAACAAGCTTTTTCTTTTCCTTTTCTTGCTCTGATCAGATTTGGGTTCTCTTTGCAATCTGTGTGGTTGGCACCACCCTATAAGAGTATTAAATGGGAAATACAATGGGCCTCCCAGAGTGCTTCACATATTAAACCCACACTGAAGTGGGCAGAGAGAGTACAGATTAAAAGACTCCATCTTTGGACAGATTTATCAGATGCATCCATGCGTCTAAATAGAACAGGTAAGAAAAGGTTGGCTGGCAGCTGTGCCATAGAGAATCTGCTCCCTGTCACGTCTGGTTTGTTTGATAGATAAATAAAAGTGATGTATGTTTTGACAAAGCCACAGATGTGTGTTTTCATAGATCGTCTCTGTTGGCCTTTGCAGTCAGCACAAAAAAATCTGGAGTTCACATAGATGTCTGCAGAGAGTCCTGGTGTGCCACTGGGACAAGTACGGATGACAGCATTTACTTCACGCTGGCTTTGAGTTGGAGAGCGCAATGAAGCAGGCTGGGGGGTATGAGTTAATACTTAGATGGCTCTTAAATGTCTATGTTGTTTTTATGAAACAATCAAAGAGTGAGTTAAAGTGAATCTGCTGGTGTTACACCTCTTAGCTGCTGATAAAGGTCATTCTGGAGCAGCTGGGTAGCTTTGGCGCTCAAGGGTGTAATGGTGCAATCATGGATGTCTATGAAACAAACCAGATTTTGAATTGAAGATGTCCAACAGAAGTTAATTGGAGAAGCAATTTGAGCAAAATGTTTTTGGAGCTTGAAGGTTTTAGTGGTCATTACCATTTTCGTAGGATTTGGTTTTATGACTCAAGACTTATTAAAGGTCAACACTACTCCAGGAAATAAACCCTTTTTTAAGACTTTCCCAGCAAAAGATTATTTTTTATTCAAATACGTTAAAAAAAGTTTTATATTGGATTGTTTGACTGTGTGGGGGTGGCGATGGTAGTGAAAGCTTTTTGCCTGTGTACTGCGACCAGATGATTGTTGTTTTGTGTCTGTTAATTTGTGGGTGGTCAGGATGTTTTCCTGACTGTGTCTCCAGGGTCTTGTGTGTTTAATGAATTGTTTATGTAGACTAACAGAGATGTTTATTACCTGCCTTTTAAAATATGAATGAATCATATGGAGCAGAAGCAAATATCTAAATGACATCAATTAAGGCTCTGAGCGATGTTTAACATCTCAAAGGACACGGACACATTATGCATGTTACATAAGTGCATCAACCTTAACCAAACTAATTTTACATAATAGAGATGCAGACTCAACTTCAATTAAGTTATAGGCTAAAGTGTCTCTGAGATGCCTTTTTTAATCAAATGAAAAAAAATGGAAAGGATTATTATGGAAAATCTGGCATTATTTTGCATGTAACAGTGATTGCAGACATACCTAACAAAAACTCTGATCCAAAGTCCACCTATTTCTTTGTTCAAATTTTACATACATACATCAACTTAAATGACATAGAAAGGAAAGTCCTAGATAATTCCTTGAGCACATGTCAATTATAAACAGTTCAGAAAGACTGCAGGATATGCAAACAGTGTTAATATGATCAAACAGTGCATTGCTGCTTGGTTGCAGGAAAAGTGCAACTGAACATCAGTTTGCACTACTTTTCTAGGTTTAGGAGGGTAAATGCTGCCTTGAGTGGA
The DNA here is from genome assembly GCF_016077235.1 of Cyprinodon tularosa. Taxonomy (NCBI): domain Eukaryota; kingdom Metazoa; phylum Chordata; class Actinopteri; order Cyprinodontiformes; family Cyprinodontidae; genus Cyprinodon; species Cyprinodon tularosa. The sequence continues at coordinate 562,221 of NW_024039040.1, read as the reverse complement.
GCTGTTAAACAGACACTGCTTGGCTGGTCTGACCAAACAGCCTGTTGTGATCTTAGGATTTCTCAGCAAACTGCCTTGTCCAAGAAACATCTAAATTCCCAGGAGAAGTTATGTTAGATGACCTGACACATTTACAGATGAAGGACCTTGAAGGGACATACCATTACCATGACCTTTAACGCATCTAATGTGAAAAGCTCCCTAAAGAAAAAAAATGTCATCAAATCGATGAAGCTTTTGGGCTGCTCAGCCGAGCAAGAAGGTTCTAGGTTCGATTCCCAGCCCGAGGTCTTGCTGAATGGAGTTTGCATGTTCTCCCTGTGCATGCATGGGTTCTCTCTGGGTACTCCGGCTTCCTCCCACAGTCCAAAAACATGACTGTTAGGTCAATTGGCTTCTCTAGATTCTCCTTAGGTGTTAGTGTGTGCCTGAATGGTTGTTTGTACTGTTTGTCTCTGTGTTGTCCTGCGATGGACTGGCGACCTGTCCACAGGGTACCCCGCCTCTCGCCCATAGACAGCTGGAGTTAGGCACCAGCACCCCTCGTGACCCCAGGTGGGATAATGCGTGACAGAAAATGGATGGATGGATCAAGTTTTAGCAAGTAGGAATACGTCCTACTTGCTGCAGTACTGATATTTATTGCTAACAATTAAAAATCCAAAATAGGTAGGATAATAAGATTTTATTTCTTATAAGGAATAACTTTTATTTTATTCATAGAAATAATACAGAAATTCATTCAGAAACCAGTTGTGATTATCTGTATAAAACAAATGTCATACTGTAATACAGATCAGAATGTTTGAATGATAAATACCCTATTATATATATATATATATATATATATATATATATATATATATATATATATATATATATATATATATATATATATATATATATGTATATATATATATATATATATATATATTTAGTATTATTTTGACAGTCAAACAGTTAAACTATATAAAACTCTGGAAAAACATTTGGTCCATCTGTTTATTCATGTGAAAAATCTCTTAACTACTCATAATTACCAAAAAATAAGTCTCTTTTTTTTTATGAATTAAAGCCCATTTATTGGTGTGGAGAAGTTGGACAGATTCGTACATATAATTTTATTTATGACTCTCATAGTATAGCACACAGCTTAGTAAAATAAGAAATTTTATATTAATAATTAACACTTAAATATCCTCCTAACTCAAATGATTTTTTTGTAGACGTGGTAAAAAGTTCAGCGTCATCTATGAACTCATTGAAACCTTAAGTCAAGTAATGTGATGTTGATGATGAACTATACAATATTGGTTTTCCTAATGTAGAAAGAAAGAAGTGGATTTTTGATTCCTTTCATTGTTTTTTTTTTTGTATGGTACAAGGTCTTCATTCAATTATTTTATGAATTATCTTTTTATCTAGTAAATATAGTCTAATTAATAAACCCTGTTAATTTTTTCTTTACAGTATACGACACATGTCCATTAGTACTTTTCTTTGTCATATTAAGAACAAAGGTTACAACTATTTACCGACAAAAGGGACCATACTGATTTCTTCCTCCATAATCTAATTTCATCATATGTGATGACAGTTTTCTCACATTTTGCTTTTTGATGTATAGCTCTGAAATGTAAAGGAGAGCGAGACGTCTGGACTTTAGGTTGGGATCGTTGCGGTTGCTAGTGCTTGGAATAACGACCCCTCGGCGCTGAAACAGCTTCTCCTCTTTTGGTCCATGACTCTTTGAGCCAGCTGGGGCCTTTTTCTTTTGTCATAAGTGAAAAATGAAGTGTTTTTTCAATCCGCTTCACTCTCTGTGCTTCCCTGTAGGCGCCTCAGATACATTGAGTTAACATAAAGCAAAATTCAGGATGGGGGCGGCACCATTGACAAATGAAGCGCCTCTGTTTGTTTTGGCGAAAAAATAAAGGTCTCTTTTCTGTTGTAGAAATAAGATTTGATCCACGGTTACTCCCTTCAGGCTCAGTTTTTCACTGCAGCTTGAATTTTTCTGAGAATCATAATGGGAGATTAAATATTCTTAAAAACAGAAAAAAGAAAATGATTTGGCAAAGACCATTTACCTTCAGACTGCAGTTCATTGCTGCTTCATTCCCATTTTGTCACATTACAGCTTATTTTCACACTGCGCTGCTTGTCAGCCTGAAGAAAAGTCGCCAGTAAGTCTGATCACGGCACCTGGTCTGTTGCTGCCTCTTAGAAATGGATCCAATTTGGGTTTCGGCAGTGAAAGCTTGCTGGGGTACAAATGAGGCACCTCAGCTTGCCTGTCCACAAGCTGTGTTATCATCCGACTTGGACTCATTTACCGTCTGCAGGAAAAAAAAGAAGAGCGGATGGTCCGAATAGCTCTTGGCTGTGTTTTTCGGTGGGCCGTAGCGCCGTGGTGTTTCGAGGTCCAAAGACTTGTCGGCTAATTAAAAGGAGCTGGGCGCCTTTGATGTAGTCACACTCACTGGCTGCAATGCCTATCACTTCAGGAGGCCAGACGTTCGCATTACATTTTAATTTCTTGATTCCAGACGTACAAAAATCATGTTCAACACTCAAAACTCCTTTTTATGTTGGACTCTTGTTTCTGTAGCATCATTTAAATGTGTGCATGTAGGTGCAGGTACAAAAAAATGCTCAATTAAAGCTTGTCTAATGTTGCAACTTAAAGGTTTTTGCATATTAATTTACTGAGGTGTTCAAGCAACAAACTGTTGTTATTGTGTAGAGTTGAGAACTAACTTTGTTCCTTTAGTGCATGATTTTTCCATAAAAAAAATATTTACACAAAATGTTTAATTAAACAAATTACAGACTTATTTTCTCCAATGGCACTGCGACAGAGAATGTGATACAGTAGCTCAACAAAATTATGCAGCTTTATTGTGTGGCTTGACACAAAGTCATTCACCTTAAATGAGTTAAAAAACACCTCACCTCTGTGCACCTCCCAAGAGTCACAAGGGGGCACTTTAAGTCATGGGACATGGAGTAATTACCATGGTGAAAATGTGGTGGTAAAGAATGATATAGCCACAGCTGAAAAGTCGTGTTCCTGTAAGTAAAAGTCAATGTATAATTCATGCTGCCTCTAAGAATGAGCCAATAGTTCATCACATGGACCTGCAGCATTTCTCTGTGTGGGCTGAACTACTCAAGCATGGAGTACTTCTGCCCGGTACAAGTGTTAGGAGGCCATTTTAGAAGGATGTATGGGTGGAATTAAGCAAAAAAAGCGAGGAAATTCTCAGATGGTTGAAACACCAATTAATAGAAGTGTACAGATGTCATCCTTAGACGGAGCTTAATAAGACATGTTGAGCTGCTGGGGTCATCACAAGCTATATGTCGTGATCTTTATAAAAAGAGACGTTTTAGAAACCTTTTATTTATCTAGATAAACCACTCTTGATTTTTAAAATGTATTTTGTAAGAGGGACATGGTGAGACAGCAGATCTATTAACAAATATCACAAATAAACAATAAAAAGAATATACTTAAAGACTTCAATCTGACTTTGTTGTGATGAGAGAAATCACAGTAGCCATTTTAACTTTTTTTTCCATTAGGTTTTTATTAAGAGTTCAACGATTTATTCTTTGTATTGGTGAGAATTTGACATATCAAGATAACGTTTTGTGAAGATAGACTTAATTTCTTAACCTGCCATAAACTTGTAGGTGTTAGTATGCATGCCAATGTAGATGGAAGCCACATTCATCCACTGCTTGTAACTAACTGAGCAGCAGTGTCCACAGTAAAGGTCTGTTTATACTCCCGCAGCAGTGTGTAGCCGTGAGCTTGTCGAAGGTATGACGTCGATTTTATTGATTTACATGTATGCCCAATATTGAAGCGTGGCCTGTGCTATGTTATTCCACGCCACAATGCAAGAGGGACAATCAGGAACTAGCTGTGGGTCTAGATACGGCCGAGGCGGTGAGGAAGTGGGGGCAAGTTTGTGTGACAACGGAGGGACATGAGGGTGAAAAACAGCGGGGATCCAGGGGGAAAAAGGGTCCCAGCGTTCTTGCGCACTTCTAGCTGGTCCATCTTCATGAGTCGTTTTCCACAATGGTGGTCATACAAACAAAACAAGCCGGAAAGGTACCAAACAGGAAATATGCATAGTGTAGAGCGGATGTAGATTTGACCAATCAGAGGCCTCTGCGGCACTGTCTGCGGTCACCTACAATTTGGGAGAGGTGCAGCAGAGTGTTCCCCTCTCCGAAATTGGGTGGGGGCATATCTGCGTTAACTGCGACACACATGCAGACGACCTGGTGTCTGAGTATAAACCTGCCTTAAGGCTGGCTTTACAGTGATATTGAACCAGCTACAAGCTGACTCAATGTCAAGAAGCATAGTTGGAGGATTCAAGTTGAGGCTTTTCGAAGCTACAAGTACTCCACAAACTGACAGGAATGTAATGGTACCAACATGCTATGAGACTTATCTGCCACTGCTGCTGACACATTAAACACAGTGGGTGAAGTAATGAAGGAAGACGGTTGGCTTAAAGGAATAGTACACCCAAAACATGATTAGCCTTCATTTTCTACTCACCCCCATGCTGAACAACACTCTGGAGTACTTTTTTGATATCTCAAATGCATCTGGAGATCTGGGAGGCTTCTTGCTGTCTGCTGACATTCAAATAATGGAGGTCTATGGTGACCGAGACAGAAAGGTCGATAAAAGTCCACAAAAAATGTGTCAATATTCCTCCATACTGCTCGTCCAATGTATTCCAAGTGTCCTGAGTGGGTAGCATCCAGAATTTACTCGAAACGAAGTCATTTAGAATGTTTTTAGAGCATAAACAGTAGTGTATAGGATTTCCTGAAAGCGCGCGCCGGCGCGTTCATGACGCTACGGAAACCGCGGCAGACCAAGCCAGATGAAAGTGCGCATTCAGCTCGGGAAAGAACTCATGCTCTTCCTCAACACTGAAGTCCTCAGACATTTTTCTTTCGTTGTTTCTTTCTTTGCACAGGTAAACAGCACATTTCTTCTTCTACGCTTGCATTATCGGCAGAGCAGACTCTGAATGCGCACTTTCAGGAAATGCTATACACTACTGTTTATGCTCTAAAAACATTATAAATGACTTCGTTTCGAGTAAATTCTGGATGCTACCCACTCAGGACACTTGGAATACATTGGACGAGCAGTATGGAGGAATATTGACACATTTTTTGTGGACTTTTATGGACCTTTCTGTATCGGTCACCATAGACCTCCATTATTTGAATGTCAGCAGATAGCAAGAAGCCTCCCAGATCTAGGTAGGTAGGAATAGTTAGACATCCAGGAATACATTTTATGACATCTTACCAAATTCTGGTGAGCTTGTGTTTCTATTTGAGCCACATGGATCAATCCGCAATGAATGTAAATGTGTTTTACTCCTAACCTGTTCTTTTTTTAATCCAGTGACGGTGTTTGTTGTCTGATCACTGAATCTTTAAAGGAGAATGCCAAAATAAAAAACAATTAAAAGGCCAAATTAATGACATCCACTGCCATGATAAGGGGAGATGATCTTGTTAGGGGAACTATTGTTATTATTCGCTGGTGATTGCATATGTATTGCCAGTAATACAGAAACTCATTTCATTTTCAACAGAATATATTTTACAATCAAGTTCTGCAGTATGACGATACATTGCATAAGGTTAGCGGAAAAGTATGCTCTGACAGATTGAAAGACTAATTGTTAGAGCTCTTTGGAGGAGTATGACAGCTTCGACTTGCTATTTGCATATCCTTCATCTGCCTGGTGTGTCAACAAAGGAGGTTTGCTCTTTCCACTGCTGTATTCAGATGCAAAGCAAAGTGAATGTAATTATGTATGCTTTCTTTTTTCAGAACATTTTGTTCTGGTTTTAATATGCTCTCTGTCATGAATTTCAATTAAAGCCCATTTTGCTTCCCTTTACATTAATGGGAAAAAAAAAAGGAGAACTCTGCAGGGTTTAATTGTATTTGTGTGAAAATGTGCTTTAACATTTGCCTAGCGGCAGGTCAGGTTAAAAAAGCCAAGTTTATTGAAGTGAAGATTTGCAGGATTAACGGCTAATTTATGCCTTCAGTGGTTGAATGTTGAGCCCTCTAGAGGTGCGCTGCCCTAATTTGGCAAAAGATTTAAAAGATAACCTCTATAACATCAAATGCATTTCAGATCTTCTCCTCCGATCCAGATCTCCGCAAAGCTGAAAACTCTCCTGCCTAATGTTTATCTCATCCAAAGGCCAATTGTAAACATGAGGGACAATCAAAAAAATTACCATACTGAAGGTGTAAACAAGAATATATTTAACTCATAGCTTCAGAAAATTATAGAAGGCAAACTTTGTCTTTTTTGAGCCAACTGAATGTTTTCTCAAGATGTAATTTTATATTCTTCTCAGTATGATGGGGTTTTTTCATTAGCAAATTTAACCAAGCAGGATTCCCAAAGTAAAGACAGAACGAGGTTTCAGTTTCTTCACTGGAAAAAACGATCTAGAAATAAGTAAAAATTTCTTAAATTAAGTGTATTTACCCTTAATTTGAGAAGGTAAATGAGATAATTTGCCAATGGAATGAGTATTTTTACTCTTAAAATAAGATAATTAGAAAATATGCACTTGAAATAAGAGAATGCAATTGTGTTTTCTTATTTTAAGTGTAAGTTGTCTTGTTCCATTGGCAAAATGTCTCTTTTACCTCCTCAATCTGAGAACAAATGCACCTATTTTAAGAAAAAATGACTGATCTAGATATCCATTTTTTCCAGTGTTCCCCCCTATTCCCTGTTTTGATTTAATATTATCAGTGTAGAGGACAGAGCAGTAACAGGTGTATGTCAAAAAGTGTGTCGTTTTAGTTAACCCAAAAATAATAAAATGCAACAAGTACAAAATGGGATCCAGAAAAGAGGTCAAAGGAACCAAAACTACTCAAAATACCTGTAACCGAACACGACTAACTCAAAGAAACTGACCTCACTTAATGAGACAAAGGGGAACTTAAATAGTGCCTGATCAGTCCACAAAAGAACAGGGTTTCCGAGAGTCATTAAATTATAAATTTTTAAATTAAGGCCTTATTTGGCATTAAAATTCAATATATATATACAGTATATATATATATACATATATATATATATATATATATATATACATATATATATATATATATATATATATATATATATATATATATATATATATATATATATATATACATATACATATACATATATATATATATATATATATATATATATACATATATATACATATATATACACTCACCGGCCACTTTATTAGGTACACCTGTCCAACTGCTCGTTAACACTTAATTTCTAAGCAGCCAATCACATGGCGGCAATTCAGTGCATTTAGGCATGTAGACATGGTCAAGACGATCTCCTGCAGTTCAAAGCGAGCATCAGTATGGGGAAGAAAGGTGATTTGAGTGACTTTGAACGTGGCATGATTGTTGGTGCCAGAAGGGCTGGTCTGAGTATTTCAGAAACTGCTGATCTACTGGGATTTTCACGAACAACCATCTCTAGGGTTTACAGAGAATGGTCCGAAAAAGAAAAAACATCCAGTGAGCGGCAGTTCTGTGGGCGGAAATGCCTTGTTGATGCCAGAGGTCAGAGGAGAATGGCCAGACTGGTTCGAGCTGATAGAAGGGCAACAGTGACTCAAATAATCAACCCTTACAACCAAGGTGGGCAGAAGAGCATCTCTGAACGCACAGTACGTCGAACTTTGAGGCAGATGGGCTACAGCAGCAGAAGACCACAACGGGTGCCACTCCTTTCAGCTAAGAACAGGAAAACGAGGCTACAATTTGCACAAGCTCATCGAAATTGGACAATAGAAGATTGGAAAAACGTTGCCTGATCTGATGAGTCTTGATTCCTGCTGCGACATTCGGATGGTAGGGTCAGAATTTGGCGTCTACAACATGAAAGCATGGATCCATCCTGCCTTGTGTCAACGGTTCAGGCTGGTGGTGGTGATGTCATGGTGTGGGGAATATTTTCTTGGCACTCTTTGGGCCCCTTGGTACCAATTGAGCATCGCTGCAACGCCACAGCCTACCTGAGTATTGTTGCTGACCATGTCCATCCCTTTATGACCACAATGTACCCAACTTCTGATGGCTACTTTCAGCAGGATAATGCGCCATGTCATAAAGCTGGAATCATCTCAGACTGGTTTCTTGAACATGACAATGAGTTCACTGTACTCAAATGGCCTCCACAGTCACCAGACCTCAATCCAATAGAGCATCTTTGGGATGTCGTGGAACGGGAGATTCGCATCATGGATGTGCAGCCGACAAATCTGCGGCAACTGTGTGATGCCATCATGTCAATATGGACCAAACTCCCTGAGGAATGCTTCTAGCACCTTGTTGAATCTATGCCACGAAGAATTGAGGCAGTTCTGAAGGCAAAAGGGGGTCCAACCCGTTACTAGCTCGGGGTACCTAATAAAGTGGCCGGTGAGTGTATATATATATATATATATATATATATATATATATATATATATATATATATATATATATATATATATATAGTCAGAGGTACTTGTTGATGGCATTGAAATTATTTCTAAAGCTTTAAAAACCATTAAATTAGAGTTAACAAATGGGTCAAAACCACTGATCTCTATTTATTCACTGGATTGCTGATAGCCCAAAAAGTGAAGCCACCGGCCGCCATATTGGTACTCCCGTCTCCCATAGAGATGTGCAGTAAAAATGCCTATGTGTGTAGCATTCGACTGCATAAATAAGCAGTTTACAAGCATTGTATAGCATTCAGCATAAAATTAGTCTGGCTATTTCGGACTGACTCGAAGAGTTAGCCATCGACATTGTGTCTAACGTTAGAAAATAGAAAGTAAAGTTAATAGAATTTAATTCACCTTGAAATGTTAATGTAGTAATTCATTATTAATTGGATGAATGTGTCGTTTTTGATGTAATTGTTGGATTGTTGGACATTTAAAAGCATGTTTGTCATACTTTATCTCACTCCTTAGCATTAGCAAAAATACATACATGTATACATATAGCACCTTTAAAATACGTCAAATAAACTAGAGCATTTTAATAACTTATCAGAACACATCGCTGTGTTTTTGCTTTCTTTGATACTATCTAAAATAATGTTGTTGTGGATCTGTATTTTTCATGCAGTGTTTTAAACTAAAATATCAAAATAAACTTTTTTCTGTTTTCCGTCTTTAGTTAAGCAAAAAACAGATTTGGAGAAAGAAGCCAAGGTCACCATCCTGGAGGCTGGAGTTGCTGATGTGAGTACATTTTTGCTATACTTATAGAACTTTGACTTAGACTGAAATGATTATTTGGGTATTTCCTTGCATGCAAACACCTTCCTAGCTTCCACAACAACTTGGGATATGGATTTTATTTACCAACTTGTTTACTGCTTAAAAACAAAACAAAATAAAATAAAAACTGAACTAATCTGTAAAGGTTAAAGTAATCTTCAGCTGAACTTAATGAATGAAGTAGTTTGAATGTCATGTCGGAAGACCTTTTGTAGTTGATTATACATTTAGAACTTTAAATCCCAACCCAAACACCAAGTAAGTGACTTAATGATGTAAAAAAAAATTCTGCAGCATTTTACTGTTGTCTTTGAAAAAGAAACACTTTTCCTCTGGAGCCTGAGTTACATTCGGTAAGCAGTCGGTAAGCAACAGTCCTAATAAATGCAGATTATAGTTGTTTTTATCTTTTTATCCAGACTATGTAAATCAAGCTTTAGTGAATTTGTCAATTTGTAAAATCTCACTTATTAAATCTATATAAATTTTTGTTTTCCTTTATTGGTAATATCATTATTATTTCTATTATAAGGTATAGTATGATATTATATGACATAGAATATATTATAAGAATTTCATGTTTGTCACATAGAATATAGAATATATATAGATATATAGAATATAGTTCTATTTATTTGCAAACATTTGATTTCACAGGGGGTTTAGTTAGATATATTTATAAAGTATTCATTTAGTGGTAGGCTATACTTTTGAGTTCTAAAATAGATATGTATCTATAAAGTCTCACTTGTTATTCGCATTATTTTAGATTTGAATTGATATATCTAGATGTTTCAACCTTATAAACTTAATTAGTGAAAGTTAGTCACTACTAGTATTAATTGCATTTCTTTATCATTAAACAACTAAAAAAATAAAATAAAACATAACCTTAAAAAGTAAGCAGTACCTCAATATTTTCAAAAATCAGCTTTAAAGTTTGGTTCCATTCTCCCTCATATTTTCTCTTCTTCCATTCCCTTACGCGGTTATTCTCCACCATTTCAGCCGTAAATGGACTGCTGAGCATCTGCTCTCGACTATTGATTCAAGAGTTATTTTGTAACGATGACGGCATGCTGTTCGCAACACTCATATAGGGGAAAGGAGCAAGCCCTGAGAAAGAAAAGGTTTTAGCAAAGACGAGTTTCAAGAGAAAAGAAAAAAGTTTTGATGGCTGAAGATTAGGAATGGACGGAGGGTCTTTTGAGGTGATCAATACTGAGCTGCAAATAAAAGTCAATTATGACCAATCAAATATAGGAGAGAGTAAGGAGTAGAAAACGATAGAAACTCCCTACATCCAAAGCTGAGGACCAAAGCGAAGGAAAAATCAGCAATTCCCAGCATGTAACAAAGCATCCATCATACTCCTCACACTGTTTATCATAGTTTTATCACATACTGTAAAGAGAGAATATTAGCATACTTCATCACACTGACATGTTGAAAATAAAACAAATGAGAAGTTAGTTTCTCAGCAGTACAGAGGAGGCCATTTATTCAGTCAGATTTGCAAGCTGAACTTAAAAAGCCTGTAGCTTTGAGTGTCGGCTTTATTTGGCAAACAGTTGGGTGAATTGTCTTCTTCTACATCATAATGGCCTCATGTAGTAATGATGTGAAGATGTGTTATTCTAGTAAAAAGATAATGGCGTGAAATTCCTATAATAATGCAACAAAGAAAACAAAAAACCAGAACAAATGAAAAGAGAAATTACTTATGATTGATTGCAGGGTTGTAAAAGTTTATGCACCTTAGAATAGTTATTATTCCAGTAGTTACTAGCTGCAAGCATATGTAAGAGTGACCGAAATGTAAGAGTTTTGAAAGGTGCTGCTCATTTAAATAAACTGTGTGAAAAATCTCCACACATAAAATCTCATATTTGACTTTGCATTCATCAGATTTTCAGTTTCCCATGTCAGTCTGAAAACTTCTTTTATGAATACATACTATACAGTATGTGAATCTGTGGCAGGTCTTAATAAACGGATAACTAAATGTTCAAATATAGGTCATCAATGTATTTTCTAGCATTGCTGTCGTCACCAGTTATTTGACCATTTCTGTGCACTTTTGGATTCAGTGAAGCTGTGCGAAAAACCTATTGGATTTCTGCAGGCAGACAAGACATTGGTGGACAAAGTTGTGCTTTTGTAGACACAGATAGGTCCTTTCAATACTTTAACAATTAGAATGAGTCCAAAATTATAGGGAATTTTGGATGGCAGGGAAGAACGATCGCTTCTGATTTTTACCATAATTTAAGCTGCTTAAAACAGCTATAATGTCTGTGGGAAACATGACACACGTCTTTTCAGGAATACTCCATAGAAGGAGTTGCCGATTTTTTAGGTACACATATTGGAAGCAGGATATCTATTACATGTCAGAGGTGCTTCGATGTAAGATGATTGAGCCAAGAGGCCACTGCAGTACAATTGTGCAATTAACAAGTTTAAGCTGCCATTCTGTGGTGATTTAAGCTTTGTGAGATGGTGCAATAACCTGCTGGAAGTAGCCATAAACAGAAGTATCACACATGGTCATAAAAGGATGCAACTCGGGTAGAATGTAGCATAAAAAAAAAAAAAAAAAATATTTGGGATTTATCACCCAAAGGGTAGCAAAAAAATCCCCACCACCACTATCAGCCTAAACCGCCCAAATAGTTCAGAATTAATCCATGCTTTCATGTTGTCTAAAGACCACCACCAATAAATGGCTTTTGAAAGGGAAGTTTGATTATTTGACATAAAAACGTGTTAAGACTGTTTAAAATAATGCTGCTTTTTGACAATACTGGAATTGGGATCCATTTAACGCCTCTGTTTGTGTTAAAAAGGAAGCTGCACTTTTAGGCATTATTGAGTAATTTGGACTAAACCATTATTATCATTTCAACTAATAAGATTTTTAATCAGGCGAATTGTTGCAGTACACTGCTACCTAATATTCATTGATTTTTAGTTTATTTTACGACGTAATAGAATAAATCCTGGGTAGGTTACCGATAATATTAACATTAAACTTTTACCTAACTTTATTTAACAAAGCCTGTTGAGTTTATTTTTATTTATAAAGCTGTTTATAAAACTGTCTAACAGTAGTTTTCTGAAACATTATTGGAGATTTTAATGGCATTCAGTTCTGTATGCAACATTTTTTGTTGTATTTTCTCAGTGGCCTTATTTTTTAATATATAATTTTAATGCAAACAGTGTCATAAAGTCTGTTAGCCTTTAGGAATGTCACATATTTACATTTATATACATACAGTAGCTCTATATCAATGTAATTTACATTCATATATGTATATGAATGCAATTTACATTCATATACATGGGTGTTGGCAGTTTTGCTTTGTAATGCATACAAAAGGTCAGCAATACAATGATATATTTTCAGAGTTAGAGTTTTATTATTTACCAGGTATTCGAGTGTCCTAAATGCATTTCCATTTCTTACCTTCAGAAGTGGGTAAATACGTACCATATGTGCAAAATTACAAACCTTTTTTAAGGCCCTAAGCCAGCTAAACACACATTTATATGACAATGTTGACATGAATAGCCCAGTATCCATGAAAAAAAATCAGTGATGTCTAATCTTATTGTTCTATTTGAATAATATTTAAATACCAGTCAGATTTGGCAGCTATCCCGTTATGTCTGAAAAATAGATGTCTTGTTCAATATTCCCAGACTCACTCAACCAATCTCCTCCTGCTCATGATTCGTGACGTGTTTCAATTTTTTTTTAAAACATGTTCCTCCCTGAAATGCATCACTTCATATTTTTCGGTGTTTGATTTAAATGCTGTTAAACCATCTTCATTAGGTATATCTAGTTTTTCCTTAAGATTTGATTTGTGGTTTTGCTTGTTTTGTTAATAATTCTTAATTTTTCTCGCACATAATAAAGAGCCTGCAAACAACTGAGCAACAAAAAAAACAGCTTTCCTACTTCATTTTCCTTCTTTCTCTAATTTATCTATTCATTTTATTCACTATTTAATATGCACCATTTTTTAAAGAATAAACTAAGCACTGGATATTTTATTAGACCTCCGTTACCCAACTGACACTTTTGCAAGAACTCTGAATTAATTCTTAGAATCAGAAAAAAATTTATTTAGCAATTTTCTTAGCTATCATTGCTTTAACGTTCAGTTTTGCTTTGAAAGCTTTTCATAAAACTTTACCTTAATTTAACCACCAATAAAATTAAAAAAGACCAAAATAAAAGATGGACGCAAATGTCTTTTCAACTTCTTCCAACATTTTATTACCATGACCTGATCTTAAGTTGAAGAATAGAATGAAGATAATGTCATATTTATCCAATGACTCAGCAGGAATACATGAATTATAACTTTGTGACTCCATGTAAACAAATTTTAAATAACTCTTATTTGATCTCATTACCAACACTTTATATACAGGACAGCATAACTTGTTTTATTAAACCTGAACTAAATAGTGTGTAAGAATGAAGCAGGACTGGGACATTGTCAGCAATTCCCAGAGATGTTTGCTGTTTGCTTTATTTCTACACTGGATTTATAAACTGCATTGGTCAACTAAGAAAGCTCCCTTTGCAGCCAATTGTATCGTTCATTGTTGGTCTTTTTTTTCATCAACAAATGCAAAAAGTACAAAAGTAATCAAAGACAGAGATAGAAAAAAATCCTCACAGGAAGCTCCTGGGGTCTCATTTATTAAGCTTGTGTAAGCAGTAAACAGGATATGAAACTTGAGTAAATTTACATCCAAGCAAAGGTTTTGATCAATATAAAAAAAAGGAAAAACTTGGGAAAATGTGCAGTGCCTCATGCCAACTCTGGCCCTTTAGTATGGTTGCTCAGGTTTTTGAGATGGGGCAAAGTGGCAACAAAGACAGTGGCAGAGGGGAAGAAGTAAAGCTTTAGAGGATTGTTGGATCTTATTACTTTTAATACCTGCACAGTTTTTTCTGTTTTGTAGAGGCTATTTTTTATTTTCCTTTTTTTTGTGCACTTCCATGCTTTTATAGCTTATTTGTTTTGCCACTGAAACACCTGCATTTTCCCACTGCAGGACAATAAAATGTATTTCTATTCCACAGTAAACTAGACTAATCTTGTCAAGTCTGTTCTACTCAACTCTAGCTTATTCTATTATGTCTCACCCTAGTAATGTTCACTATCATAAAACTGATAATAAATGTTTATATATAAAGGTGACTGTATTGATGGACTTTCCTGCTACCCACAGACCCACCACCCGTTTCAGATGTGATCAACCCTTAAATGGTCGTTATTAGCGGTTATCAGTCACATAGACCTTCTAGTAGGTTTCTTATGGCCAATACTATACAGCTTATCGTTGAATTTTCTTCAGGTGAATTCCACATGATTCATTAACATTGATTTCATGTCAACTCAATTGACAGGATATTATATTTTTTTTGGGAGGGGTTGAGCGACATGCCAATCAACTTTTTTTTTTTACCATAGACGAAGAACTACTAAAATTATGTTCAGATAACACATACCGGTAAGTAAATTAATTAATTTTGCGGGTAAAATAGGAATTACCTTAGGGTTAGGATTCACTCGGTGATAACAACCCACTGAGCATACTGGTGATATGTTAATCGCTAATAATGGCCATTTAAGGCGATGATAACATCCGAAGCGACGGGAGCCACGGTGAAACGGTCTTACAATGATTTTATGAAAAGTACATATTACGGCCTAAGATGAGTGAGGTTGAAAGAGAGAAGGATGATAGCATTATGTGCAATGGCATAGTGCTGTTGTTTGTAGGGTGAAGGCAGAGCTGAATCTAAAAGAGTAAATTCATGAAGCATAGAGACACATGCCTTGGATCAAGGTTATCTCTTTACCATGTTGCTCAGTCCTACCTGTTTGTCACAAAGGAAAAAAAAATTCCCATAAAACCAAAACATTCATAAGCAGACAGTTTGCATATGGAGACAGAATGTTCATGAGGTTCATATTAGTGATGATGCGAAACTAAATGTAAGTGTTTTGTGTGGGTGTTTTTTTATTATTTCATTTTTTTTTCATGCACTCTCTGTACTCTTTTATCCATCTACATCTCTTTCCGTAGAAATTCAAATGGGTCATGCAAATATAAGATGGAGAGGCTGTTGAAGTGCTGGCTCTCCTTTTTCTGTCTGCAACCAAAAGGTCTTTGATATGATAATGACAGCTCGCCACGGGGCACTAAAGGCCAGATGCATTTAGAGATTCAACCCATCAACCCGTGTGTTTGTCAGATTACCTGGTTACAAGACACAGCTTGATAAATTGGATGCAGAACTGACATTCAGACTTGCTTTTCCATTAGTGATATTTCACTTAACTAAGACATATAAGAATTTTGGAGTCTTCTGTGTTTTTTTTCAATTAATCTAATCCTTGGCACTTAAAAAACCCGTCTGACGTTGTGTTTCAATTTACAAAAAAGTTTGGCCAAGGAAAAATTGAAACTACCTAAAGGATATTAACATAAAAAAAACTAAGTTTTGATGGTCTGCTCTATCTATCTATCTATCTATCTATCTATCTATCTATCTATCTATCTATCTATCTATCTATCTATCTATCTATCTGTGTGTGTATATATATATATATATATATATATATATATATATATATATATATATATATATATATATATATATATATATATATATATAATTACGTAGGTATATATAATATACCACTGATTAAAAATCTACGTATAGTTTTTATTGCCTTATCTGAATATAATAGGCTAGAAAAATAATGTAAAAATTTTAACACTAGTGTTACTATCACTCATATTTGCCCATCAAAGAAGCACTAAGAGCAGTTCATCCTTTAAACCCTTGGGGGCCAATGTTTAAGGGGAATGAATCCTTGTACCGACAAATAGTGCAGAATAAATGTCTACTTATGCAATCTAAACAGTGTGAAGAAGTCCTCTTTAAATAAAAAAGGTATCTTAAAATAGTTAGGTACTGGACTTAAAGGAAACAAAATATATAAGCTGCAGTATGCCATTTCCCTGGACCTTTTATCTCGCACTCTACATCTAGCAAATTAATTATTCTAAATCATTGTTTTCATCTCCATGCTTGTCTGCCAGGAAGCTATTTCAGAATAAACTGATCTGAAATGGCTCCATGAGGAATTATTTTTCCAGATATCAAAGACGAATACCCAACCACTTAAGGAGGCTTATGACAAAGTTGTCTTGGCCTTGTCTTACTCTCTTGTAGTCCATTCCACTCATACCAATTAACCTTAAGGTCTGTTTACAGTTCTTTAGTCTCACTCAAGGTGTTGGACATGTCGGAACGGCAGAAGTTGATTTGGAAGAGATCTTTGGATAAATCAAAGAACACCTATCTGGGATCGACTGATTATAGTGCCGTCAAACCTTGACGATTTAGCCAGCGTCTGCCGACGTCCCAGAACTTTGATGAACTTTCTATGTATTTTTTTTTTTTCAATTTTGGGCATATACAAAGAGTATTCATAATGAGTCCAGAACTTATGTGCAACAACAGCCTAACTTATGCATAATGCACATCAGTGTAATGCCCATAAAATGATGCACAAGCCAGTGTCTGGAGGGGGGGCAGCAATGCGCCCGGAGGCACCTGGACTGCATAAAAAGCACATGAAGATTTCTCTAAAATCAGTCACAGTATTAACCTAGTTGCTGTTTCCCGCCCACTAAAAAAAAAGGAAAAGAAAAAGAACGAAAGAAAGAAGGTTTGCAGTCGCAGCAGATTCAGCTCCATGTCTGCTAGGAAGTTTGTTGGTCGTGGCCATGGCTGTGAGCGTGAACGCAGGGATGATCCGTCACAATTACCCTAAGACTCACCCTAAAAAGGGATGAAGTCTGGAGTACAGACAGTATTCTCCTGTGAACCCCTTTCATAACGAAAACACTGTCAATACCCCATTATACTGTAGCTTTAAGTTACATACATGTTCAGCGGTCATCTGGAACATGTGAAATATACCTGCAAACGTCAATATGTGTTGGAGATAAGTTCTTGCTAAATTACTCTTAAGTTATGGATAAGCTAGACATTCCAAAAAAGTTAAAAAACAAACCAAAGACTTTGTTTTCCAAGTTTGAAGATGTTTCACTTCCAATCCAGGAAGCTTTTTCAATTCAAAATTTACACATTTTTTAAAATGGAAAAATGTTCTTTTTTTTTTATTTAAATATTCAATGTATAACATGGATGCATAAAAACCTCATTTCATTTCGGTGTTAAATTCTGTTTTAAGTAACAGATTATAATTAAAAATATCTCTGGGCTTTCATTGGTTGAGGATTTTCTTTATTCGGACCCTGTTGATTTTTAATTGGTTACCCCTGCCCTATGTCAACGTGTGCCAGCGCGCTGAAGCATGCTGAAGTGCACTCATAACTTATACAAAACTTACTCATAAGTTATCCGACTTACGCCACCATTTTTGCCAAATTTTTTGTATGTTGGCATACGCTAGCTAAATCGTCAAGATGTGACAGAACTATGAATCTGTGGGTTGCACTATTGCACAGTTTCTAGTAGTGTTTGAATCCAGATCTGAAATCTTTCCTTTTTTAATCTTTGTGTGGATCTGGTCTAATATGTGGGAGTGTTTTGTTGAAATTATCCTCAATTGCAACATTCTTATATCCTATACATGAAATTCCATCTCTTTCCATGTTCTTTATTGCTTTTGAAGACTGTACAAGTTCTATGCTGTCTTTCTTATACTTGTTCTGCATTCCACTCAGCATGTTCAGCTCACGCAGTCGTGAAAGTGAGCCATGCTTCAGTAGACCAGCTTGTTGCTTTCAGAGGCTGACAGGTACCTGCTGGTCTTTTTGGCAAACAGCCTAGCACAACAGACATCTGCTGTGTAAGACTCCTACCCCCTTTTTCTTGTGGTCCAGGTGCTAAATAGACTGTTAGGCTCAGTGCAGGTCACCTGGATGGTTAGAATAGAAAATAGAGGGCCAGATTTCAAATGCACAGCAAGAAGGAAGGCTTTTCTTTCTTCCCACATAACTTTCTCACAAGCGGCTGGTCTCAAGCAGAAAAGATGTGTGTAGGGGCAGCAGCATCTGATAGCAGCTCCAGTTGTAACTGGACAACATACAGCATTAATGCTGCCTATTAATGCATCACTGAGCAAATGGTGTGGTAATCTCAAATGGCCTGTCTCATCAAAAACAAGTCACGCTTGATTCACCAGTGGTCTCTTAGGTTCGTAGGAATCTCATGTTGTGGCCGAATTACTGTATGATTACAATGTCACTGTGTCGTAAAGCATACATTAACAGTGTATTCTCATACACATATAGATTTATGTAATCAGACTCAAAGCTGCATCAATGAATACATGTATTGGAAATTAGCCAATAAAGAATTCTGACAAAACATCTCTGACCTTTTAGGTCAAGGACAACAGCCAAACAGTCTGAACTCTTTGTTTTATGGTCTGTTTGGCATATAATTACCAAGCATTTTTGGCCATATGTATTAAAACATTTCATAGGATCCCTGCTAAAAGTGTAATGACCAATAAAATGTAACCATGAGCAGGATACAGTTTTTTCTTTATAGATCTTAGCTCCAGCCAAATGTTTCCATGCAAGTTTCTTCTTCATGTTTTGTCCTTTACATGCAGACATTTAACCATTCATGGTAAATGCACAGAAGTTGATAAATGGCATTACGTATTCAACTAAGACAGAGAAAAAAAAAACTGTATAAAAGAAGAACAAATGTGTTGATTAGTAAGGAGGGAGATATATTTGACATGACAAATGAAAGGTAGCATTTTGGATAGCAACATTAACAGAGTCTGATGACAGGTAGTATTGTGACTAGTTTTGGATTCTATACCTCAGATCTAACGATAATTGAGGTCTGCCATAGCAATTGAAAAAGCACAAAATGCCATGGAGGCCATTGTATTCTGTGCCCCATGCTTGGATTTCAGAGGTATGCTATTGTTTTGAGTTAACCAAGTCAAACAAACTCACAAAAAAAAAAAAAAAAAAAAACGCCAAAAAACCCCCAAACAATTAAAGGAATAGTACACCCAAAACATGATTAGCCTTCATTTTCTACTCACCCTCATGCTGAACAACACTCTGGAGTACTTTTTTGATATCTCAAATGCATCTGGAGATCTGGGAGGCTTCTTGCTGTCTGCTGACATTCAAATAATGGAGGTCCATGGCGCCCGAGGCAGAAAGGTCCATAAAAGTCCGCAAAAAACGTGTCAATATTCCTCCATACTGCTCGTCCAATGTATTCCAAGTGTCCTGAGTGGGTAGCATCCAGAATTCACTCGAAATGAAGTCATTTAGAATGTTTTTAGAGTATAAACAGTAGTGTATAGGATTTCCTGAAAGCGCGCACCTGCGCGTTCACAACGCTACGGAAGCCGGCAGACCAAACCAGATGAAAGTGCGCATTCAGCGTCTGCTCTGCTGAAAATGCAAGCGTAGAAGAAGAAATGTGCTGTTTACCTTTGCAAAGAAAGAAACAACGAAAGAAAAAAGTCTGAGGACTTCAGTGTTGAGGAAGAGCATGAGTTCTTTGCCGAGCTGAATGCGAACTTTCGTCTGGTTTGGTCTGCCGCAGTTTCCGTAGCGTCGTGAACGCGCTTTCAGGAAATCCTATACACTACTGTTTATGCTCTAAAAACATTCTAAATGATTTCGTTTCGAGTAAATTCTGGATGCTACCCACTCAGGACACTTGGAATACATTGGACGAGCAGTATGGAAGAATATTGACACACTTTTTGTGGACTTTTATGGACCTTTCTGCCTCGTGCGCTGGGCACCTCCATTATTTGAATGTCAGCAGACAGCAAGAAGCCTCCCAGATCTCCAGATGCATTTGAGATATCAAAAAAGTACTCCAGAGTGTTGTTCAGCATGGGGGTGAGTAGAAAATGAAGGCTAATCATGTTTTGGGTGTACTATTCCTTTAAACTTTAACCTTCTACACTCGCAAGTTCATATCTGCAATGAAAGGTTAATTATAAATGGCCTAATGATCAAATATGTTTACTCTGTAGAGCTTTAAATGTTTTTGAGTAAAAAAGTACTGCAGAGTACACATGGATAAATTGATAAATATTGAAATGTTTAAACCTTAGTAATGTAGACTGGATTTAACCACCTGAATGAATAAGATAAATTTACCAAAGCAGTAAGATCATTATCATTAGTATAACCTCATAAAACCCTAACTGTCAAATGTCCAAACACAATGAGAACAGAAAAGAAAAAGTACACTAAAACGTAACTTTTACAGTATATCCGACCAGTTCATCCCAGCAGTTCATCCCTTGTTACCTGAAGTGATGAACTGACCAGCAGCTGGACCAATCACCTTCTCCTCCTCCTGCCACCAATGGCATTTGCTTCTCTGGATGCTGCAGCTTAATTGGATGCTCTACCATAACCACCAGCAAACATCCGTACATTTAGTAGCATCTGTCTGAAGGGTTTACCTCTTATTTTTTTAGTGCCTCATTTTCAGCACTGTGGTCCGGGTGGGAGAGGTCCTCGGCTGCTGTGATTGGCCCAACCTAGAATCAATGAAATTGGTTTTATATTATTGTTGATTCTATATATATAAAAAAAAATATTTGGCTTATGTTGTTTTCTTACAACCTGGCTGCATGTATTTTAATTTTGACGATTTTTGGTGGGGTTCCTTTAATTTCTTTATTGCATTCATCACCTACATAGATCCTTTTTTTAAAGAAAGACATAGAAAAGCAGTTTCCAAAGCAGTTATTTAAACTCTCAATTACCCAAATCGAAGCTTATTGTTAAAACAGTACTTACCGTGATTTACTTAATGTTTTTGTTTCAGCTAATACAGGCTCTATATTAAAAAAAATACTCAGTTAACCTCCAAAACTGCCTTATAAATCCATTATAATCAAGAATTTTATTTAAAAAATATGTACAATAAAATGGTAAACGATATGCAAAGGAAATAGAAAAAAAACTTTTTTAAGACAAGGAAACATTAACATCTTATTTGAAAGATGAAGGTCTATACTTTTTCACCTGGATCTTTAAAAATAATTATTTATTCTAGATATGATTCAGGGATTCCTATGGTATAAATTAAAGAACATTTTTAATCACTTTTCATGAGCTGGAAAAAATGAACTCCTGAAAGTAAGACAAAATAATATTTTTAAATTTGGCAGATGGTGGTGTTTAGCCACATATAGTTTATTAGCCATGGCAGAGACAACCAAATTATGAGCTGCTGAGCGCTTCACAGGGGCGGAGCGCAGGCGCAGAAACAGAGCTAAGCAAGCTCAAAGACTTGTAACTGAGAACAGCTGGCAGAGAGTTAGCACACACTGTATCAGACACATTTATTGAAGCAAGCATGTGAGAGATTTAAACGCTCCCCACTTGTCTTAACGTGTTCTCAGATTGCTAACTGTGTTCTAATGTTGGTGGCTCAAAATGTGAGGCAGCAGGTCTACCCACAACTGCGTTCTCCCCCTAAATATTTACTGGAACACAGTAAAGGATCGTTCTGGCTTTCTGTTACCCTAGTGTATGCATCACTCCGGTGTTAGTCATGGGAAATGGGAAAATAATTATTATATTAAGAAACCTTAAAGTATTGAAGTCAACCCATGATTAAAGTTTTATATGGAGGGGAATTCAATGTCTGAGAGCAATTAAATGCAGTGTAGCTTTAAATCTTCACCTCACCATCCATGGTGCCAGTTTGTCCTGTTTCTAAAATTAGCAAGGCATTGGTCAGAGTTTGGGGACAACACATTTTTTTTCCATAGCTTTTATATTTTATTTTGTTTTTTACAGATCACTACCTTCACCTTAAAAAGGGATGTTTGTAAGTTTCAGGCCCAATTTTGTGCTGCACAAACTTTATAAATGAGAATCCGGGAAAGTTTTGTTGCCAGCTATTTTGCATGGAGCTCAGTCATCCGAGGACGACTCAGAGTAGAACCGCTGCTCCTCCATGTCGAGAGGAGCCAGTTGGGGTGACTTGGACATCTGGTTAGGATGCCTCGTGGACGAGAAGATGGATGGATGGATGGATGGATGGATGGATGGATGGATGGATGGATGGATGGATGGATGGATGGATGGATGGATGGATGGATGGATGGATGGATGGATGGATGGATGGATATTTTGCAACGAAAATGTGTAAAAATATCACTTATATATTTTTTGGGAACTTTTGTTTAAGAGTATTTTATTCAGGGAGGATAAATACAAATGCATGTCAAACTTTTTCAGATCTTGTTAAATAATTGAAAACCATATGCAATTCTTTATGTTGGTCTGTCACATAAAAAAAAGCATGATAAAGTTGAACATGTGCAAGTTCTGATTTAAAAAAATGTGAAAGTTTGAGAGATCTTACTGTGTTAATAAGGCTTTGCATTTCACCAAGCTAAAGTAACATCTCAGCAGAATCAATCAACCCAACATATTCTCATTATCAGTTCGTATGAAATCGTACGAAAAGTTATGCACAGTATTTCGTTCGTTTTTGACGTTTTTCCTCAAAAAAACATATCAGTGCAGATCCGCGGGCGTACTTCATGATGTCTCTCACTAGGTTGCTTGCTGTTTTGTATCTTAGGGTTAGGCGTTAGACACTCTCTCTATGACCCCCCCCACCCAGTCCGACAACTACAGCAGTTGGTTAGGGGATCAAAGGCAATGCACGGGCCGACGCATGTTCGTTGGTATCTCTCAGATCCATAGCCAAGCCAGTTTGTAGAACTTGGAGAACTAGGGTTAGCTTTTAGAGTAATGTTAGGTTTAGGCATGCATTCCACTAATATTAGGGTCAGTAGCCAATTGATCTGGTAAGTTGATAGTAAGGGCTAAAATTAGGTTTTGGGCAAGTTTCAAGGCTAGGAATCAGCTAGGGTTAGGGTTAGGGTTAATTGTGTGTTAAATTATATTTTATTGAATGGTGCGTAAGATGCGCATGCATATCTTGTCTCGAGGCAAGACGTAAAAATACGATGAAATACGACGAAAAAAACGTCAAAAATGTACGAAATACTGTGCATAAACTTTTCGTACGATTTCATACGAACTGATAATGAGAATACACTGATCAATCAGACTTTTAACAATTTTTAGACTTACTACATCTGGTGATATTTTCCCTAATTACTTTCAATTTCAGTATTTTCTTAAGGTACTTCTTTTTGCTGCTGTTCTAAATGCCAGTGTTAGATATCTGAGCAGGACATGTATAATGTAGGATTAAGCTACTGTTTACATAGAAGCAACCACTGCTGCAAGCATCAAGGGCTGCATAGTGGTGAAGCTGTTGCCTTTTAGCAAGAAGGTCCTAGGTTCAAATCCATCCTGGAATCGCTCTGCAAGGAGCATTCTCTCCCCTGCTATTGTGGGGTCTCTCTGGGTCCTTTGGCTTTTTTCCCACAGTCGAAAATCATTTAACCTGTTACTCTAAATTGCCATCTGAGTTTGTGCAAGTGCGGTTTCCCTGTAACCAAACACTCGCACACAAACTGTTAGGATTGTATCTCTCCTAACAAAAACAAAAAGGCAAAATAGAAAAATGGAAACATGCACCTGCCATTGACCTCAACATTGGGGTTGTCTTGGGTTCCTTTTTAGACTGAACACCTGCCTACCCTAAATCCTTTGGTTTCCCAGTCACTGCAACTGCAGTATCCCCACACTCTGTGTGGCATCTAAAGCTGAAGGTTTGTGTTAGCTGGGGGGGGCTGGTTGCTCATTTGCATAGTTTATGCTGGACTCTGACAGTCTGACTTGAAGACACAAGCCGCTGTGCTCCACAGGTGGGCATAAAAGGGTTTGTTGGAGCCTGCCAGGCTGAGTGGTAATCACCTCCGCCCACAGGAGCAGCCATTACAAGCTCACTGGAATATTTCTCACTCCATGGGCTGATGTTCGCTGCCACCCTGCAGCTGACAGAGCTGATGTGCAGTCGTGGAGTGATCTGTTTGTACAGCTGTGGTGTGGGTGTGTGCGGGCGGCAATGGACAGAGGTGCCTGTGGAAATGTAAAATATATCTATGTACATAATCACAAATCTGCAGAGGTACAAACATCTAAACAATTTATGTTACAACAAATAAAAAAATTAGGCATTATATATTGGTTTTGCAAGGAATGGTAACACTTTACAATAACCAACATAACCATCATTTTTAATGATTAACAGATTGTTTATTAATGTTCATAGATCTTATTGCCCTGCCTTGTTGATTTAGGCAAGGCATTTTTTTTGTATAGTATAATTCAGTACATGGACAATTCAAAGTGCCCTACATGAGTTATATAATAAAATATCAGAAACATAAAATCAAAAACATTTGTAAAACAAAAAAGTAGAATAGAATCAATAAAAAAATGATAAACATGATAAAAGCTGGTAGAAAATAAAATAAAACTGTTGGATCATCACCTTAAAGTAATCAATTTAACTTCAACAGTCAAAGGCAGTTCATAGGAACTAAATGTTTGGTTCTAGTTCTGGGTGGACAGAGCAGGCAGGAACTAGAAGACCTCAGTGGTCTGGTAGGTTGATGCACAGTGTCAACCCTTCAGTCAGTGTTTAGCGTTGTAGGTAAAAAGAATTCAACTTCCATTCCAAAAAAAATTCAAAAACAATCAACTGGACTTAGTTTCCAAGTTTGAAGATGTTTCGCTTCCCATCCAGCTTCCTGGAGCAAAATGTTTTCAAACTTGGAGACAAAGTCCAGTGGATTGTTTTTTTTTTTTTTTTTTTACTTTTTTGGAATCACTATGACCTGAATGACTGTGAACCTTCACCAGCTTAATCAACTTCCAGTTAATTAACCCTAACATCAGTGAATTGATGCCCAACCCTAATCTGACCAATTTATATTGCCCTGCCATTTTAGTTTAGCACTATTACCAAAATTAGGACCTGAACCTAGCCTTTATTTTTACTTTTCTTTTTTCATGTTGCAATTAAAAATACCCTACCATCTGTAAGAGTAACATCTTAAAAATTGATCAATTTACCTTTTATAAGTGGTTTAGATGCACTTTAAAAATTGATCAAATGTTATAAACTAGCTGTTTATAATTAATAAATGGTCTCTTTATCATTTATAAATAAGGGTTTTTAATGATCATTGTAAAACATAATACATTTATATGTATTTATTTAAAATATATAAAACCCCCTTATATAAAATATATAAATATAGTACATTTCTCCACTGTGAGATCAATAAATTCAAAAATGTTTTGAATATTGGACTTGAAATAGAATGAAATACTGAGTATAACATGTTGGGATTTATTTAGTAAGACTAGGGACATGTTGATTATATCTACATTTTTACATTTCAATAACCCTGATGGACCAAAATAAGTTCTTCATAAATAACTTTATGAAATACTCAACTGCGTAGGGAGAAGGGAGAGGATACATGTCTTTGCTTGATGGCCAGGGTTTGGCTTCTGAAGCTTATTGTGCTCAAGCCTAAAAAAGCATCAGAAAGCCCCCTTCATCAAACCATTTCAGTAGCAGACATGTTAGATATATAAGGTCTGTCAAGTGTCGGACCTTTGAATAGTCAAAAAGTAATGATATTACTGTAGAATTAGATGCAAAGACAAAGAGATTAGAGATCTATTTTAAACCTGGTATATATTCTCACACACCAATGCAATGTATTTGTCCTTAAAGTATTTTACCGCTGAGAGCTTCACGGATCAGACTTAAATTGCTATCAACAACAACAATAACTATCAAACAACTAAAATGGAAAGGTTATCGCCTTAAAACGGGTGAAAAAGTCCTATGATTAAATTTGAACGAATAAAAAGTAACTAGGGCTTTTTAGAGGCTAAAATAATATTGACTTTTTCACAGTAAATTACTTGTAAACCGTCAAAACAGACACCATTTTATATAAATCAGCTTTGTTCTCCTTAAATTTCGGGAAATGCATTGGTCTTTCATCATTGTTTATTCATCTTTTATCCATATTTCTTTGGATGTTTAAAATGTAACTGATGAATGCATAGATTAATTATTGATCAGTGCAGCTCCATTGAATATCATATTTTTCATATTTAGTTTAAATTGTTATCTTAGTTGTGTTTTCTTGGTTGTTTAGTTTTCTCTCACTGTCTCTTGTTTGTCATCATATTTCTGTTTGCTAATACTCGTTTATAGCATTAATAGCTTACTTTGTTTTTTTTATCTGTTTGTCATTACCTTATTGTTAGCTCCTGTTTTCCTTTTTTTCTGGCTGAAGACTTTATTTGAACTTAATGTTAAAATGATACTGATAATAATTTACGGAGCATTAATGTTTGGCATGCTCCTTCCATGAAGCTCCACCTTAAAGGTTCAGACTACCATATTTTTACACTAATGCTTTTTATAGTTACTCCACAAAAAGAACTTAAAACATTAGCAAACAAGTGTTTCTTCAACTGATGTATTAAATAGCCTGAAATATTACAGATATTTATGATATCGACTTTAAATGATAAAGTTGCTAAAACTGCTCAACCTTTATTCGGCAGTTTTTATGACAGTGCGGCATAGATGACCAGCATTTAGATTGATTTAGCAGAGCCTTAACCTGATGCAAAATGAGTTTTGAATGCAACCATTTTGTCGTTAAAAGTTTGCATTTTCATCAGTGCACCATTTCTTTACTTCATTACTTAGCTCAGGGTGAAATAAAGTGAGTGGTAATGCTGTGAAAATTCTGCTGGTATGCTTTTCTTGAACCACTAAGACATCACATCTTTAATGGTCCTTTTTTAAAGGAAAGTTTAATGCACCAGACATTATTCCACTCCAACAACCTCTGCTGCTGTTTTCCAACCAGTTTTGCAACTTTAAAAGTGCACTCCAGGCAAACAACATGGTGCCCAAATAATGTTTTCGATCAAGCAATCTCCCACAGGTCTGACCTTGGCAGCTTTTATCAGGTGATGAATACTTTCAAAAGATTGCAGTGGCTAGTTTATAGCCAGCCTCCATCCAAATAATGCAATCCTCCATGCCTTAACCTTCCTGCCAAAAAAAGGAAGATAATACATGATTGAAGATTTCATTGCTTTGATAATTTTATCTAAATGGGGGGAAAACGAGAAAGACATTTAACTGTCGAAGGGCATTTATCTGTTATCTCTTCAACCACATCTGCAGCTGTTCCACATTTAAATTCCCAGGTCCTGACACATTCTGCCTCTCCTTTGTTGAATCAGAATGCTTTAGCAGTAAATAATTAAAAGGCTTGTGTTTTGATGAAGCTTAAGCAGCCAGTGTTGAACATTCAGCAACCATGAAATGAGAGCAGTGAACAGCGTGATGGATGACTACCTGTCTTCTAGGTGTCTGTCACAAGTGAGTGATTGCCGCCAATTAGGAAACTCCATGAGGGAAGGCTGATTAGAGAATTAACTACAGTGAAGATAAAGGCTTGCTTAGTGAAGATTCTTCTTGTTTACTTGATACTTACCAATAAAAACCTAATTACTTTTTTTTCAAAGTTTCCTTCAGATAAACTCTAAAGGACAAGATGCTAATTTTTTTAAACAAAATCAATTCAAAGATCTGTTGACTTAACACATTTAAAGATCAGAAAGACAAAACAGAGCAACTGTGCTGTGATATTTGTTCATCGTTCGTTCCTCCTAACACTCTGTCTCATCCCAAACTCTTGACATGCCTCCATGGAAAACAGAGTTTCTTTAAATCAGTGTTGTACCTATTTTGTGGTTCCACTAATTTCCTTTTTTTATGCTAACACAGCTAAACTGGACCTTTTTCCATAAACGACAACTTCTTTAATGAAAAATGTTTCTATGTGTAACCAGTTAGTCATTAAATGTTGTGTAAATGGCTGCTTACATCTTCTACTCCTTCTGAAAGAATACAGTAACAAGTTTAGTTGCTTTTAAACATTTTTGACATGGCTCAGAACAGAGGACACCAAAATCAAGGCACATAGACTGTTAGATTTCTCAAAAATTTGTTTATTAAAAAATGGTGGATCTGCAATAACTGCACAGATGCCAAAGGCAGGAAACTGCAGAGGGAAAACTCAGGTTAGTGATCATCCGTTAATCTGACGGAGGATGATTACGAAGGCGTGAGTCACTAACCTGGTCTTAAAGTTCAGTGAGTGCCAAGAGGAAGGAGTGGAATCCAGCCAAATGGCTTCCAACAGCAAAAGGTGAATGCCACCCAGAAAGATCCAGACACTGAAGCCTTGAAGACTGACGAACTGGGAGGAGATCAGATCCAAGCAGATAAAGGAAGGGAGGACAATCCAGAGTACAAAGCCAAAGGTAGTGTCGAAGAGGTTCACAGGAGTCCGGGCCAAAAGATCAGAGTTCTGAAGAGGTACCAATGGGATATCCAGGTTGGTGTCAGGAAACAGATCCAGGTTCAGTAAAAAGACAGAATCCAGCAGGAGTCAAAAGACAGGTCAGGCAAACAGATCAGAACAGGAACAGCCAGGCTCAGTGGTTCATAGGCAGAACGAGTCAGGATTAGGCAATCTCATCACAATCTGGTACGCTAGAGAACTCTCACAAAAGGCTTGAATAATCTGGCACTGATGAATAGGAGCAGGCAGATTAAATAGAGACTGGAGCAGTGACATGGATGAACATTGATAAGAAACAGGGCGGAGATAGACGGATCAATAGAATGAAGCCAGACTTCCAGAAGATCACGACAATTTCCTTCTGTCTTAAGAGAAAAAAATGGTACCCTAAAGAGAAAGTTTTATTTTGTCTTTAAATGTGACAATGCTGATGCTCTATATTCAATCAGCTGCATGCAGCATTAATGGGAGTAGAAACACATTTTTTGCCACATAATTCAATGGTGCTACTACAGTAATTAATAAAAATATTTTACATTGTTTTTAATTATTTGCTCTGTGAAGAATTAGGCTGGCAGTCTTTGGTAAAATACCTCTCAGTTCCTTTCAATTCCTTTCAGTAAGTGTTTCCTCACAGGTCTTTGCCTTAAATCCCAGCCAGGGCCTTTTTGTTTTCCTCCCAGGCACTGTTTGTGTTATTTGGAATGTGTTTACCTGCATTAGTTCAATACAATGGATTAGTAGCCTGTTGAAATTGTAACCTGCCTCTTGCCCATTGATTTCAGCACCGACCTTGATAAGATTGAATGGGGTAAAACAGGTAAAAAACAAAAAAATAGGTGTATACATCCTATTTGCATAGGATGCACATTTTAGCTACCATACAGATATACCCATAGATATATATACCCCAGGGATATTCTGCTTTAATCTTTTAAACAACCTATTTCTAACAAGAAAGATTAATATGCTTAAGAATGAATAATTCATAAAAAAAGAGAATAATTTCAGCTAGTTTTCCAATATGAATCTTTGTCAAACCTAAGTCAATAAACTAGTGGGAAAATGCAAGAAGCTGTTCAGTGATGGGAAGATAATGTAATTCCAAAAATATTTTTTTCATTAATTATTTACAAATGCTGCACCTTTACAACAGCTACTGCCTAATAAACTGTCTGTACATGTCATTTCAAAGCTATTACTGTTTCAGAACTGTACTCACAGAGCAGGTTTACTTAAAACATAGTTTTCTAAACCTGAAATCAGGGAAACTTAGAGTTTTCTGTTTCCCAAATAGAGTTTACTCAATCTCAGTTTCTGTTGCCATGGTAACATTCTCCCCAGAGCTAACCTGGTCGATAACAGGTTTTCCTCAATAAACTCTGTGTCCTCTGTTTCCGCCCTTCTTAAAGATAATCACCTTGTTCTATTTCCTGGTTTAGTCATGAGAGTTTTGCTTTAGTTCTGTGTGAACAATAAAAAGAAAATTATTCAGATACAGAACTTCATTAGACACGTTAGATGTTAAAAACACAACGATGGCATGTCCTTTTGGCGAGAATCTAAAGAATGATCTGCATTAATTCACATAAATTTGTATACTAGCTGCATCTTTTTCTTCCCGTCTGTGATTAGTTTGACTAAATATGTATTTCCTATATCTGAAATACATTTTTGTCCTTGTTAAAATGAACATTTCAAACAAAATTATATTCTTACTTTGTGCTATTTTGGTTAGGATTTTTTTTTTCAGATATCAGTTTATGATCAAAACAGCCCTTTAAAATTAGTAAATATTTCTAGGTGTATAAAACTCAGTTATTTCTAGTACTATTTTGTGGTTTTTGCTTTCTGAAATTAAGTTTCTGCCAGCAAAAATGTAATTTAGAAAATGTATTATTATAGTTCTGACTAGAAATGTGATTTTGACCAGGACATATTCTATTTTAGTCATCTACAAATGGAACAACATAGAGGAGAGTTGTTTTAATAAATGTCAAACGCCTGCTATACCAGACTACATATAGACTTACGCATTAACTCAATCTTCTCCTACTCCCTCTCCTTTGCAGCTGTGGCTCAGTTGCTCTTTCTTTTAAATAAATTCTCCTATTTTTTTCCATCAAAATCTCTAATTTCATTGGGGTGAAATAGACACTTATTTTTGCCTATTGTCATGGTGACTCATCAAATCAGGGCTCCAATGATAATGGCTTTTCATACTTGTTATGCACAAGCTCAACTCTGAGTGGACCTACTTAGAGTTGATTAAACTAACTCACAGCAGCTGTTGTGAAACCGAAAACTCAGAGTTTCCAACCTAGGTTAGATCAATTTCAGTTTGAGTTTGTTAAAGCTGCCTTTTGAAATTGGCCTCTGTACGATTCCCATCTTGAACCAACAAGCTTTGCCAAGTCTACAGTGTAGCTATATTTCTTTATAGTGGAAATGAAATAGTAAAGTTTACTCAGGAAAACAAAAATATACTCTTTGAGGAAGAAGAATGCAGGTTTTGGTGTTGAACATGAGTTTACTACCTAAAATTAAAGATCAGGTTCCAGGTTCCACTTTTTCTAAGACAATATGTGATAGAAACATTGATGGTATGTTTGCATCACATTTTAATCCTCCTTTAAAAATGAAGTTAATAAATATAGATTTTTTTTCAATTTAGCTGAAGCAAGCAGAATTTTATTAGAGGACAAACTAATGACTCAGTTTTATGGTAGGAATGTTATTTAATTCATTTTTCTTTCCTACAATAAGAATAAAACTAAAAATATAACCAAATTTTGGGTTATTGCCAGTTTAGCAAACTTAGGGCAATGATCTATATCTTGGATAATTATAACTAGAAATTTATTCCTTTATAATCTATTCTATTTAAGAGCATTAAAAGCTAAATTCTTGCTCATTGTTAGGATCTTAAGAGCAAATTTTAAAATCCTTACACCATTCTAGCCCTACTTTGGCTTGGATCTCACCAGAGAGGCTGGCTGTAAATCTCTTACCACCTTGTCCTGACATTTTCTCTCTCAGCGACTGCTGGCTGCCGGCACGTGCGTCTCATTAGCATTGGCTCTGTTTCCCCAGATTAGCAATAATTAAACTGTGAAATTGGAGCCGTTACCTTAAACTGGGTCGCAGCGAGGACGCCACGAGCTCTGTGACATTGTCGGGCAGGACACTCGGGGGAGGAGGTGGGAGACGAAAAAGGCTGGCTGACTGGCCGGATGCCACAGGTCCTCCCCTCTACTTTGAGAAGGAACAGACGGTCAGTTCATGAAAAAGAGGCATGCCAAAGAGCAGCCCCAACTGAGATGAACTCCCAGCATTACTTATGTAAATCTGTGCAGTCAAGGAAGATCACTAAATTTTTACAATTTTAATATCCACACACAGGAGTATTAAAACTACTTCAGGACTTTTGTATTGTGGTTCGGCCAGAGAAAATTTCACAGAGGCACTAAAAACTGAGATATTCACAACAAATGAATACAATTTTTATTGTTTTGGCCAACAAATATAATGTAATTTAAAAGAAAATGCAACTTGAACACTATATAAAGCACTAAAAGGATATGAACATTTAAAATTGCTTGCCAATCTGTAAAAATATTTATTAAGCGCAAAGTTTTGGGATATCTGAATTTTGATTAGATTTATTAAAATTGCAATTCCAGAGTCCTTAAAGCCTGCAGTGGAAAAATTGAAATCTAGATGAGTCATTTTTTTCTTAAAATAGGTGCATTTGTGCTTGATTTGAGAACAAAAGAGACAATTTGCCAATGGAACAAGACAATTTAGATTTCAAATAAGAAAACACAACGGCATTGTCTTGTTTCAAGTACATATTATCAAATTATCTTATATTAAAAGTAAAAAATTCTCATTCCATTGGCAATCTATCGCATTTACCTATTTAAATCAAGGGTAAATACACTTAATTTAAGAAATTTTTACTTATTTCTAGATAATTTTTCCAGTGTGTCAGGAGCAGCTCTCTGGGATTCTACAGCACCTCTACTAATTTCAGTAATATGGAAGACATCCTGCCTTATTCTGGTACAACCCCTGATTTACACTGGATTTGGAAGTGGCACATAGGCGTTGCGGCGCAACTGTGCCAAGGCTTCTCCCAGACACCCTATTCCACCAGTATTGCTTTCAGAGCATGGTCACTTTGCTCACGTCAGTATTGTATCACTGCACTATTTTAGTGAATATTTAGGTTTTAAATAGAACTATAAATCAGCAAAGTTTTTATTCGACCAGTTCTACCAGTGCGTGCTGCAGCATAATTTGTTTTCTCCATCATAGCTAAATAAGTTCAAATATTTAGTTATTTCTGTTATTACAGCTGTTAATAAGCAAGTAGCCATCAGGACCCCCTGCAATTGGGTTATCACCTTGGAGTTGAAGATGCTATCATACACCTGCTTCAACAAACCCACTGTCATTTAGACGAGTTGAACGTCACTCTGAGGATCATCTTTATGGATTTCCCTAGTGCATTTATCTTGCTTGATTTACCTTTTCTGAAACTCCAGAAGACTGAGTTGGAGGCATTAACGGCCTAAATCAAAAATCAATGGCCTAAACAGGTAGTCAGCATTACAGGAGCACCACAGGGTACGGGTGGAACGGTTCACAAAATCCACGGTTCGGTTCGATTCACGGTTTTGTGGTCACGGTTTTCGGTTCGGTTTGATTCGGTATATGTTGATTGTTACACCGAAATCCCATAAACATTTATGAAATTAATGAAAAAATCCCCCAAAAAATAATGGTTTGTAATTATTTTAAATGATCCGCGGAAACCCTGGTTATTTCCGTATGTTTTGCTGCTTTGAATTTAATCATCTCGCGCATGCTCTCTACCATCTCCAAGGGACTCAGAGGGGAG
The DNA here is from genome assembly GCF_016077235.1 of Cyprinodon tularosa. Taxonomy (NCBI): domain Eukaryota; kingdom Metazoa; phylum Chordata; class Actinopteri; order Cyprinodontiformes; family Cyprinodontidae; genus Cyprinodon; species Cyprinodon tularosa. The sequence goes on along the minus strand of NW_024039040.1, from coordinate 528,495 downwards.
CAGACGGGAGCTGTAGGCTTTGCTTTGAGCAGCCGGTCTGGAGCGCAGCGGGGCGGAGTGGGGGTTGCTGACGGAGTATGAGGGATTTCGGGGTTAGCATGACATGTTGCTGTTAGCATAAACAAAACTTGTTGCACAATGCTTGCACACTGTTGCACTTTTATCCACAACTGTCTTTCCACCGTCATCGTAGGTCACTCTAAATGCAAAGCGCTCCCATACAGCAGACCTATAAAGTGCTGCTGGCGCGTCTTCCAACTCCTGTTCTTTCCCACTCGCCATTCCGACACAATTCTCCACAACAACTGATTTTTTTCCCTGCTACACCCGGCTACGCTGCTTCGCTTCTTCTTCTTCTTGTTTACTACTGGTGGTTGGCTTTGGTCGCAGTACCGCCACCTTCTGCTCTGGAGTGTAAACGCTTCGCCTATGAGGAAAAGGAGCAGCGCATGAACCGAACGAAACAAACACGAACCGAACCGAGACAGTCGAACCGAACAGTTTGGACGGTTTTCATAAATCGTCCCATCCCTACCACAGGGGAGGGAACTCTTACCCTTCCTATTAACTCTGTACACTTTAGACTTCCAGTACCAGACAGAGTCCTGTTATCTGCAGAAATATTCGGATCACTTTTGTGTGTGTTATAAATTTTTTCCTGTGTTTGAATATACTAAAGGCCAGGGACAAAAGGTTTTTTAAGACATAACCCTCCGCTCTCCTGCTGCCTTAGGGCTGCCTTAGGCCATAAAGATTCTTGGTTGTAGGGTTACAGGCCTTTATGCAACAATAAAATCTGTACTATAGATTTTTAGCTCTAGACTCTCCATTTGGAGTACCCTATTCTCCATTCAAAACTCCATCTTGCCTTAACATAATTTTTATGTCGATAAGAAATATTTCACTTTCATACCAGAAAAATAGGGTTGAACACAATTCAAAATCTCACATGTTTTTCCATTTCTTACTTTCCTCCACTGCTTTAACCATCTTAGTTCTGATTGTTCTGCCTTTGAAAATACACACTCACACAGAATGCTTTCATCTCTGTTTTTTCTTTTATATATTTTTCTGTTTTTGTTGCTCCATCCTCCTCCAGCCTGAGGTCTGAGTCCTTCTCTGAGAATATTTTGCATAAATCAGAACAGCTCCATCCTGTAATGTAGATGAAGTAGGTTTGATTATACAACAGAAACATGCCTTTTTTATTTTTTGGCCTTATTTGTCTGTATTGCATTGACCTGGAGGACTGAAAATCTGTGATAATTCTATGTGCTTCATATCTTTTGCTGGCAGCCATTAAACTGTTTCAGTGATGAGAAGGAAGAGCTTTTAAAAATTGTCATTTATTGATGCAAATTAAGGAAAAAATACATTTGTTGTGGTCAGGCAAAATTATAGCTTGTATTTGTTACCACCTGCAATCTCTTTAAAAATTACCCCCACCCCCAAAATGCTCAAGACAAGTTTTTTGGATAGCACATTTTAGCAACAAGATAAAAACAAAATAAAGCTTATGTGAGCCATTTCACACATGCATGGTAAAATATACTTGTTTTTCTACAAACCTTGAAAAAAAAAAAAAACACCTGCCTTCAAAGCAAAGCTGCCTCTCCCTGTCTAAAAACCACCAATTTCCTGACATTGTTATATAACACCACTTCTGAAGGGTGAACAAAGTCCAACCAGGCCAAAAGCAGATTTTTTTAAGATTTAAACAAAAGTAATGATGCTGCACTGTGCAGATTATCTGCCAAAAAAAAAGAACTTCATCTCAAATTTGAGCTGGGCTTGCTGCACTCTTCCTCACATTACCACTATTTAGGAAGTGGCAACTTGTTTTTTTCTGGGTACAGCAGGGTAAAAGTAGGTGCTTCCTGGAGGGGGAAGTCTTACATAGTTATCCTCCAACCCCTCATCTTCAAATGTTAGGGAGGGGGTGTTGCTCAGACAGCAGGATATCTCAGAGATAAACAGATTAATCGAAATACGGTACCACTCTGTGCATGGTTTAGATGAATTGGTAGCATTATATAATAGTTAAAAGCATCAGAAGGTTGGTTTGGCATGATATAGCATTCAAAGCCTATATTCTGAGATACAGAGTCAGTGTATGGACTTAAGAAACTTAAGTTATGTGGTTTACTATCTGATGGGTGAGTACTGTAGTCCTTTAATCCTGAAAAGGGCTTTGGGTGACACGCCACCCAGACGTTGGGCCTGAAGAGCAATCTCTACCTCTAGTAACCACAATTACAGTATGTGCGGACTCTTTAAAGCTACAGTGTGTAATTTTCAGCGACATCTAACGTCAAGACTGCAGACCGCAGCAACATGAACATCTCCCCCCCACTGCTTCTCCCCCCCAACAGTACGGCGAGCGTTACGGGACAAAATGTCTTCCACGACGTCCACATCACCTACCTTCTCAAGTGATGAGGTTTGTTTACATAGATAATTTTACAGATAGTATTTCATTAGTCTGTGTAGGGTATAGATTTCATGTAGACTTAAAATAATAAATATAGTTAATCTCTCTCAACTTGCCGTAGTTACTTTCGAGCGTAATGGGCGATCTCGCAATCGCTAGTTTGTTGGCTCTGCGCTGCCGTAGCGCAAAGATGTCTGCCTCCATGGCTGCGAGACCCGCTCCTATGTAATTATAAATAACGAATTCTAAGGCAACGCAAATATTAAGGTTAAGAGGCTGAGCTCATAGATGATGATAAATAACATAGTTATGTATAATATATTACATTTCTGACTGTCTATCCCTGTAATTATTACACACTGTTGCTTTATCACTCTACCCTTTGCTCCAAAAATAATTACTTAGGTATTATTTTGATTCAAACTGAGAAAGTTATTTAAAATTCATAAAGGTTTTTTTTTTCTTTTACACATCTACTGAGCACCAGAATTAGTTCGCAGTCACCCAGTGGTATTTTAATGTAGAGCCATGCGTCATCTACATATTTATGGTTACTTGTGGCATATCACTAAAAACCTGACAAAATGTATGCATTTATTATCTGAATCATATCAAACACTATGACAGGCTAAACTATGTTCAAGAAAGCTTTGGGTAATATCTAGAGAAAGCAGAAGGAGCTTAGGTGATGTACAATTTCTTCAAAACTTTTGAAATTGATTTGCTATAATAATGATAATTCTGCCTACTGAATACAACATTGGTACTAAACGGTACAGATGTACAGAACTTTGGTAATTTTCTGAATTCACCTAACACAGTTAGAAAATCAATAAAGTATTTTAATAATAGCTGTCATATGTGTTAATGTGTTATTTTCACCTAATGTTGACAACAGTTGCTTGGAGATATCAGACCAGACCGAAGATGCAAATATGGAGACGTCTCAAATTAATATTAAGACCACCGATGTAAGAGTAAGGGTAGATGCAACATGACAGGGCAAGTTAAATTAAAATTAAAGAATAAAGCCTAGATTAGATTAAATTAAAGTCTAGATTCAGGTCCTAAGTCTACTGATGTTAGGGGTTGTTTTACCAATGCAACAGGTTCCTCAGTTCTATCTTGTTAAAGAACAATTCAACAATAGTGGAACAGATTTCAAAGAAAGGCTGAGGAGGTTTAAGGAGCACAGAGTAAAGCTTCCTCTTCTTGAGATGCGGTGCATGTGACAGTTGTCATTTTTATGAACTCTGGATGAGTAAACTGAGCAAGACTCTGTATTTCTGGCATTACAGAATCTTTGACTTTTATAATATTTCCTATAGCTTTTATTTTATTTTTCTTACAGAAAAATAAATAATTTCTGTATTGCATAGATTTTTTTTTTTTACGGAAACACTGAAGAAAGACAACACATAACAATTCTGGTATTTATTCTTAACATACAAGCAGAACTGTGCTAATTACAAAAGGACTCAAACTGAGAATGCAAACATGCAAAATATCAATTTTAAGTTAAATCAAATAAAAAGTTAAATTAACAAATTTGTTAACAATTTAAAAAAATTAACAATTTGTTAATTTGTTTGTAACAATTTGTTTCAAAAGGAAAAGTAAACCTCAATTGTGGCGTACTGAATGGCCAATGTCCCTTAATCTTCCTCCTTATCTGCACGTTTGCATTGGAAAGCATCTTGATTATTTTTAAAAACAAATGTTTTCAATCACATTCACTTACTTCAAAAAATAAGTGCTGAATATCTTGTGTATTTACCATAAAATGTAAACATCTGCAAGCAATGGTCTTGCTTGTCTCTTCTTGATTATTGAGCTATGAAAACCTTCAGAATCTCTGGAGTGATTGATATATTACCATTCTCTTTTATAATTTTTGTTTTATTTCCTTCTAGAATTTTTAATCTGGAGGAAAAAAATAAACATCATATCTACAGAAAGGCTCAAGTCTAAATCTATTTAAAAACAAAAAACAAAACAAAAATAAATTAAGACAGAATCACACCTGTCCATCCCAGCAGCAACTGCTCCGATTTTGACTTTCCAGTGTTGGTCATGCTTCTGACAAAGTTATGGTGTGCTGCAGTACCAGAAGACTAAATAAACTAATTCCTGGTCATAATATTATTCATTAGTTCTGTTAGGAAATGTATTAAGCTCATCCTGAATTAAACTTTAAAGTACTAGCAAAACCCATAGCACTTATTTTTGGCATTGATTCTTACATCCAAATTACAGATTCATCTTTGATGATGCCAGAAAACACAGTAGTGTGATGTTGAAATGAGTAAAATGATAATTCAACCTGGAAAGACTCACACAGAGAAAAGCTGCCATTACCAAAATTTTATCACGTTCAATGCAGTATTTTTAAACAATGCCAATCCACAGCACGTGCCACCAAGTGACTCCACAGAGAAAACCCAACTCGTTAACATAGTCAGGTTGGTGAAAATTTTCTATCTAAAAAAACGTATCTAAAAGCAGCTGATTGCATGAACTCATAGACTCTCTGCAATCTCTCACCCCAAGCATGCATATAGTGGCAGTGGAGAGGAAAACTCAATTTTAACAGGAATAAAACTCCAGCAGAACCAGGCCCAGTGTGAGCATCCATCTGCTGAGGCTAACTGGGGTTCAAGGAGGTTGAAACAGATATAAAGATATTGACATAAATTAAATGTTATTTGGTGCTTGGGACCCGGCAGAAGACTTTGATGCTCTGAATTGACACTCGCTTGGATGAGTAAACTGAAAAAGGACTAGTGTAGTCTTCCCCCGGAAAAGAGTACTAGGGCCATGCTGGAGTCTGAACCCCCAAACATAGGGAATTAGTGGAGAGAGAGGACAGAGTGGTTAGGGAGGAGAGTTACCTGAAGGGAGGTTTTGAGTAGACTTATGCAAAAAGAGGGTCTGGTGAAGATTGAATAAGAGATCCGCTTAGCAGTGAAATGCATTGATGATGCGCTGAGTGGGAAGAAAATGCGCCGAAGATGTGCCAAAGTAGGAAGGAAAACTCAATAGGAAAAGAAGCACTAAAGGTGCACTGAGCAGTGAAATGGTTTGATGATGCATTGAGTGGCAAAAGCGCTGATAACACGTAGATTTGTGAAATCCAGATGATGTGGTGATCATGTGCTGTCGATGCACAGTTGATGGACTAAGAGGATGGATGTGCTGGAGCTGCCCCAAGAGGAGAACGAAGATGTGAAGATCATGCTCCAAGAGGAGACATACAGGTGAAATACTGAGAGGACACCAATGAGACGTGAGACTCTGATGATGTGTTGGCTATGAGTGCATGCAAGAGTACAGTAACTGCATGGTTGTGAATTTTAAGAGGATATGAAGGTCAGACAAAGGGAGAAGGAAGTTATAGAGGCTTCTCACCATGTTATTTGTTGAATGTGCTTACTTAGGATGAGAGAACTTTGGGGTCTGAGAATTTGATGAGTCGGTATTCCTATTAACGGATTGGTAGGATGATTCTTTGAAGTAACCTTGAAAAGAAGATTCACTTAAGGATTTCAGAGAAAGTTGAAAACCTGAACCGAAGGATAGAGGGTGGAATTTTTAACAACCCTGATGAGAAATATCCTCCAAGACCTGAGTGTTGTGATGTGATGCGGGCGCCTGCCTTGATGTTAGCCTGTTTTGAAGTAAAAAAAAGCATTACCAAAGAAAATATAAATTCATCTTAACCAACTATCAAGAACTACATTATAAAAATGGAAATCAGAGTGGCCAAATGCAAACATAATGCATATTAGACCCATGAAAATCAAAATCATTTAGTAAGGACCAGAGGATTTAATTAATGCTGCAGCCACTGGCTGAAAATGCACATAGTTGACATTTTTTGCTGTACCTGTTGGAGACAAAAGTGCTGAAGCAACAGAAGGGAAAAAACAAGTCTTGACAAAATACGTCTCACCTTTGGAGAATTGGTGTTGGGCGTCTGCGAGCTGGTTGAGATAAAAGGAGCCAGGTTGCCTGCTAAACAATGGCTTGGACGAAAGATGGAGGCTTATGCGGAAGGAGGCGAAAGTGAAGGCGTGACGGAGCTACGAATCTCTGCAGGCAAGCGAAGAGTTGAAACAGAGTGGTTAAGCCTCAGATGGAACGTCAGCTGAATCAGGCCTCTCTTAAGCTCACTTAAAGTTGTAGGGAAATAATTTTTAAATGCCAAATCATTCTGGCCTAAGCATGTATATAAATATACTCTTTAGCAGATGATATTATCCCAAAAATTTGAAAATTTCTATTTAAAAAAAAATCCTGTCCTAAAATCGGTGTTTTTTTTTTTTTTTTTGTTATCTTATACGGGCTATTTAATTATATTTGGCCAATCATATATCAATGGTCATTTGTCACTGACATCTTTTTGGTCACAGCATCTTAATTCATATGTCGCAGCTAATATACGCAATGGTTGAAATAAGAAATAAGAATAATTTACTTTTCCATTGAGTTCCATCCCAGTGTTCATAGGGATGGACGTCTGTGTCTTCAGCAGGCGTAGAGCTAACAGAACTGGCAGAGTTGCGAGGCAAGGGCTCAAACATGTACGGCTGTAAGCCTTCTACACTAAACCAAGCTTCTGCCGCCCTGGCGTCCTCTTCCACAACATCTTCTTCCCTTCTTTCCTCCTCTAAATGAAAACTGTATGATGGGGGAGACTCAACCACGACATCCAACACAAAACTCTCCTCCTCTTGCATGTTTCCGCTGTCCATACGTTCCTTGAGAGTGTCGTTTCTAAGTCATCAATGTAGTGCTAATTGGTCCCAATGTAATTTCCCTTTGTGAACGCACTAAGTTGCTAACTGGTTCGCAAGATACTTCCGAGAACCTTCTTGATCCTTGAGCCCTCTTGATAAACGACCAATCGCATTTACTTTATTCACTGGTGTGAAGTTGTGCACCACTCGGGAGAATTCGGAAATGCAATGGTTGGAACAGCCGTTTCTGTACGACTTTAAGGGTGAGCTTGTTGGGATGCATCCATTTAAGAGCCGGGAGATCAGTGTGAGGGGCCTATAGGTGCTGAGGGCTCATGAACGAGGGACTGAGACTTGACATCAGATTCAAAAAGACAAAAATGAACCGCCTGACGACTGAAAGTTCACTGGCGTGAAAGTTTGCTTGCCTGCGGGCTATAAGCTTGGCAAGGGGCTAAATGAAGGGGATCTTGTAAGATGATTGGCTTCAGAGGAGGTGCGGCCCCAACGATGGTTTGAATGAGGGACATCATAGGTGGTTCAGATGAAGCTCATAAAAGTCTTGCAGGTAGAATTTTTGCCTAAGCTTAATAACGTGCTTTATTGATTTTCTCTGAAAGAATAAAGAATATGAAAAATAGAGCTTTACAAAACTGATAACAGAACATTCTCTTAAAATTTTAGCTTTTTAAGAACATGTTAGATGTTCCCAGAGAGCATTTTCTCATCTTTAATGGTAGCCTTCAATGTTGATTACAAAGCAGCTGTATACAACAGCTTTGCAAATCTATCACGTCTATGTGTTACACGAGAAAGAAAACAACCCACAGGGACTGGCAGGCAAATGTAAAAACAGCTTTAATGACGTGAGAAAAGTCATGGTTATCACCTCCCCCCCTCAGTCTGCATCTTGGAGAAAAATAACCCTCAATTTATTTTGTAAGGCTCTGAGGCGGCATCCACAAAGCGAAGAAGATTGCTGATAAAGGTGAATGTTGAAAGGGATCCATCCTTCATGGCTTTTTTTCCTATCCTACCTTTGTCTTTTTGGAACCAGATAGTATGTATTATTTGTGGAAATAGAGTGATAGGATATTCTGTCTTTTACTCTATGAAGACATTTGCATGCATCTCTTATGCACTAAGTACCTGATCTTCAGAACGTTTGCGCATCTTAAATCAGGTGCATACAAGTTTGTATGTGCAGAACAGATCTATAAAAAAGGTGCCTTTGCAGTACAGCAGACAGTGTGTTCAAGCTATTTTTTCCAAATTGGAAACTCAGATGCATTAGCAGTTTTTGCATCTTTTTCAGTATACCATGTGCAAATTGACATGCAAAAATATCAGCATTTTTGTTACCACAACGAAGCAGTGGTCCAATGACAGATGATAGAGAGGCACTCTGTGCACATCTAAAAGCATAATTGCCCTATCCAATTTAACAATAGTAGATAATATTAATAAAGAAAAATATTTTTAAAGACCTGGACAGATTAATGGTGATGGACGATCTTTATACAACTAAAACAAGTGGGAACACATGACTTGAACTTAAAGAGGCATTACAGAGTTTCCTACTGATACTGCCACCAGTGACCAAAACACAGAACTGCAGCTCTCTTCTGCTCGCTCTTGTAGGAGTTGACAGGAGTTGTCATTGGTGTCTGAATTGAGCTGCATGCTGGTCACTTCTGAGTATCCACAAAATCCATCTTGAATATATGGCTTCAATTGTTTAATAAGTTTGATCGGTATAACATAGACATGCTTGTCTTGACATATGCAGAAGAGTACAGGAACTTCTGATCCAAAATACATTTAGGGAAAATAAACTGAAGGTTTATAGATGCATCGGCACTGAACCAGTGAGGTGTCAGCCTGCTCATCAAATCATGTTTTCAATGGTTAAGGGCCAGTTAATAAAGGCTATTTGAAAAAAATAATAATAAAATATTACAAAATGCCTCTTAGATATCCTGATATGTTTATAAAAAAAATAGTATCATAAGAGCCTGCAAAAGGAAACATCCTCCCAGTGCGCATCTCATCCCTTCATTTCTCTCACGAGTTATTAAAACATAACCAAACACAGTAGAGTGTTATGTTATATATTTCTTTTACATTTTTATTGTCCCTTTTAGGAATGACTTTCTGTTCAATCAGCAGTCCTTTTCATGACTGTTCAGACCATAACATGACAGTTTTTTTTACTTTTTTTCACAAAAGAAGTGTATGAATTGGCTCATACTGTATTTTCAAAGAAAGTAAATGTTGGATTTTTATCTATCATTATAAGTACATTATAAGTAATAGAATGAACTGAAATGAGCAAACTTTTCAGTATTTAATGACTCTGTATTATCAGGTTTACTTTTTGAGTTTAATTAGTCAAAGAATCTTTTGGTAGTATGGTTAATTATAACATATCCCCTAAATCAAACATGTTTTTAACCATCCATACCAGGTATTGAGTAACTTTTATGGATCCAGGGAGTGTTTGTGTAATGTGGGGGTACGTGTCTTTTGTCAGATGGTGAGTAAAACATTTACTTATTTGAACAAAGGAGGGACAGACGTTTTTATGGTGAGGACATTTTCCCTGTACTTAATGGTGGGGAACAGTGCTGAGGACACCGTGCCTTTAAGCCCTCAGGATGTGATCGGACTGGTGAAAGGGAGCTCAGAGAGTAAGACAGTCAGACGGTGATGCAGCTCTGTTTGAGACTGTCAGAAGGATTGTTTCATGCTTGTCTTTGTGACTGGAGAGGGAAGACAGTTACATTGGCCGCGTTTGTGAAGCTGTTCTACAGCTTTGTGCAGTGAGCTTAGCCATAGGTGAAAGACAGTTTAAACAGGTGGGTGTGATGGTGTGTGTACCTGTCTAGCCCTCAGAGTGAGGACAATTTTTCCAATTTCACCATCAGATTGAGGACCAGTTGTTGCAAAGTGAGGAAATGTTGCTGGTCTTCACAAGCTATTTTGCTAATGGTTAGGTTTAGGGCTAAGGTGTCAATTGGGTTAGGGTGAGATATGCATTGATAATGGTTAGGTTTAGGGTTAATTTCAGGGTTAGGGCATAGAAAGGGTTGAAATGACTGAAAATCAATGGGAGTCAATGCATGGTCCTCACTACATATAACAGAACAAGTGTGTGTGTGTGTGTGTGTGTGTGTGTGTGTGTGTTTGTGTGTGTGTTTGTGTGTGTATATGCATGGCTGTGAAACAACTAAAGCAGAAAAGAGAGCAATGTCTGTTCTATTTCATTAAAAAAGACGGACCCTGCTAATTTGAAATGTACTTATTAAATGTATTTATTCAAAAAGTATTCTGAATGCAAAAACCTATATTCAGTTTATCTATCAGTATGAAAATCAGAATATTATTATAATATCTTTAAGAAATGCACCACAAGTCAAAACAAGACAGAAGAAAACATCAGAAACTAATTTGCATATTGTAACACTACAACATATTACAGACAAAGCACCACTCACAAAAAACAAAATTACAAATATGCATATTGCATAGTGTTGATTAATAATAACCCGATTGTAATTTTCTATATTCAAAAACAAAATATAACCCAAAAAAAAGACTTGTTAAATTCTTAAAAATGATCATGCTGATCAAATGACTGAGGCCTTAAAAAGCCAGAAACTGCACATAAACCTCTTATTTCATTTGCAAGGCATTCACAGAGCACATCTGATGATAAACAAAAACCTCCTACTCTTTAAACATAGCAGGATTGTGGAGATTTAAAAGCTGGCCCAACTGTTATACACCATCACTTGGAGGTTGAATGTATATGACAGTCAGTTTACATTTCTAAAAACAGCCCAAAGGACAGGTGACAAAAGTCAAGTAGTGGGCCAAAAAGTATTTCACCTGTATTGACTTAGAGGATCCTCTGTCATTTTAATAAAAACAAAAGGAGATCTTGATCCATAATTAGACTGTATGATGCTGGTTGCGGCCCAATTACCATACCACAGTTAAAAGTAAGGAAGTATCTTCTACATCTTCATAACATACAGAATAGATTAGAATATTATAAACAAAGATTAATTGTAAGAGGTTATAAAATGATTACATCTGGAAGCTATATACAGATTATACAGGAAAATTAGAATATGGATTTTATACATATACATCCATCCATCCATTTTCAGACACGCTTAATCCCAAGTAGGGTCGCTAGGGGTGCTTTTTTTTTTGTGGGGTTATAATACAGGATGAATAAAGATATCCTCCCACACCACAAATTAATCTATTGGCCTCAGTCCTTTAGAGTGTGTGCCATGTAATTTTCATAAATTAAATGTATTTTGAGGTTTCCTTATCAGAGATACTAAATGGCACAAAAACTTAAAATTATTTAAATCTTTATTAAAGTCATTTTTTGCTGAAATATGGAAAAGACACCAAACTCCTATACATAATTAACATTTTACTCAGCAACTGCAGATTCTTCATTTTTGGAATTTGATTTTGTTTTAGCATTGCTTGAAACCAAGAGATAAACCCTTAAAAAATTAATAAATCATTGACAATGCAATGCTTTTTGTTCACATTAAAAGCTGACAAAAACATACAATTTAAGACATCTTTTCTACATGAAAAATCGTTGGACTTTACTGTGAGGTAAGGCAGAGTTACTTGCACAGCCGAGGGAATAAAATACTTAGTCACTGTCCTTTTGTCAGTAAGACCAGATGTTAGGCTTGGCTACTGTACGTTAAAGACTCATGTCCCAGGGGGCATCAAGGCTGCTGGACTAGCGCATAATGCAGATGATGGCTCTTTTGTCTTGGGTGCCATCATCATCAACCATGAGAGTGAGGGTAGCGTGGTGGGTTGGAGGAATCCTAAATATCTTTTATGACACAAAGGGCAGCAGGTTGGTGGCCCTGGGCTGAATGAGCTGTAATTTTGATTGAAAATAAAGGGTTGGTCTTTTATTTTGTTTCTGTCCGTGACCGTTAAAACATAACCTTTTTATGGTTATCCAGCCTATGATGGCCTCCGATGTTGCCATCTGACAGATCTGACAACAGAGATTACAGTATGTCTGTTTTGTTCTGAAAGCATCCAAACAATGGGACAATACTTACTGTTTTGATGCAAATAAAGATGCTATCTGAAATAACTTCTCTGTTAAGGTCCCTGTTATTTTTTATACAGCACTGGGTGATTAGTTTAGTGTACAATAGAGGCTGTTTTGTTCACAGAGGGTTAGAATGAAGCAAAATGGTTTAAAATGAGAAATTGGTTCAATAATTTTGGGCAATATTATACCCTCCTATAGAGTCTGTTTACAGATTGGAAAATTAAGGAACAAAGGAAAGACAAGCAAATTCTTAAAGGTTGGATTTTTGTAAAAAAAAAAAAATTGTAATTTTGATATTTCACTTATCTTGAGGTCTTGAGGGAGAAATGGGGCGGGATCATTAAAGCTTATGTTGTATCGGGTTGGTCCTGGTGAGCAGAGACAAAAGTTCACAATTTACCCGTAGATCTATGTTCCTACCCTCATCTACCCTCATCTATGGGGCTTTTAGGCTTTCGGTCATGCCAGAAAGAATAAGATCCTGTATACAAGAAAACAAAATTATTTTTTTCAGCAGGTTGTCTGTGCTCACCCTTATTGATAGGGTGAGAAGCTAAGTCATCCAGGAAGGACTCAGAGTAGAGCCACTGCTCCTCCACGTTTAGAGGAGCCAGTCTAGAAGGCTCCGGCATTAGCTTAGGACGCCCCCCCGGTGAGGTTCTTCTGGCATGTCCCACTGAATATAGACCCAGATGAAAACACAGGACTTGCTGAAGAGACTTTGTTTTTTGCCTGGTCTGGGAGATAGCCCATGTGGCTGGGAAGAGAGAATACTGGGCCTCCCCAACTTCAGCTGCAACCTCTGCAATAAGCGGAGGATGGATGGATGGATTATGGATGGATGGATGGATAGATGGATGGATATTTCACATTTATGCTCCTCCACCAATCTCATACAGTCCTTGTAAAAGCCCTCAATCTCTTTTCACATCACTTTTTTAAATATGTGCTCAAGATGTGCTCATTGTTGATGTGTTATAACCATCTATTGTGTATCTCAATGCTGATGACCTTAAGCTTCTTCTTTTTTTAAATCAAACATAATCAGTTTCATAAAAGCAGTGACCAATGATTGCACAAGGCGTCCTTGGATAAAGTAATAGATAAGAGATGAACAATCCTGCAAGTACCAAAGTTTGAAAGGCCTTAAATCTTAAAAACTCTCCTCAGTAAAGAGTCTCTCCCAAAAAACTGAAATAGGTTTTGTTAGTCAAAGAAAATAACACTTAGATATGGGGGAGATTTTTCTAGCATTAGCTGTGTCAGGGTGGGGTGGAGGTTTGACAGGACCCAAATGCAGACACTGAAACTGAAGATTTAATAACAAAAAGGATAACAGAAGCAAAAATCCAAAACATAAATTCACAAAAACTGAGAACCAGGAATACTCACAACAAGGGGGCAAAGAAATTACGACAAACCAGCCACAGTGACTGAGAGTAGGTACATATATGGGAGAGAGAAACAAAGACCAGGCTAATCAGCAGATTGGGAGCAGGTGTGAGCAGAGGAGTCTAGAAGGGAGCTAGGGGAAAATAGACTGACACAAGAGGGCAGCAGAGAGCAAACAAGAAATACCTAAGAACTGAAATACATCCAGAAAACACCACAAAACAGAAATTAAAGCAATAAAACTGGAAAACAAAGAAAAACATAGATCAAAGTGAAACCATAAACTCAAAAAGAATACTTAAACAGGACCAAAACCGTGACAAGCTGTTACATGTAGACATTTAAAAAATGCAATATGTCCAAGGTTTGTTTTCATGGGATCATTCAAAAAGTTTAAGGGACTTTTAGTCCCATTACTTAGTAAAAAGACAACTGTGTTTTTTCATATTTTTTGCTGCCCAAAGATTATTAAATAAAAAAATTTTGAAGTCTTATATTTTCATCTTTGCTGATGATACTATCTCTGTTTTCGATATTAATTCAAATAAGAGACAGACTTCCTTAGGGTATGATTAATTTTGTGCTTCACTGTTTTTTTGGTATACATGCTTTAGATAAAAGACCTGCTCCTCATACATACTGTAGTCAGAGTCTTCGATTCAAGTCCTTTACTATATTTTTTCATTATCAAAACAAGATTTGATGTTGGAATACTTTGTGAAAAGCCATTCAGAGTAATTGGAATACTCCATATTTTCAGTGCATTGATGGAAGCATAATTTTCTTTCATTTGGCATTGACAATGTATCTACCTGTGGCTGAGAATGTCTACTGTTCAATTGTTTGGGGAACTGTTTCACACCAACACTTGAAATTATTTTTAAAATCAAATGAAGTTAAACACGATTTTGTTTAAAACAAAATGCTTGTATTTTTTTTTTATATATATTTTTTCCTTAATTGTCTTTTCCTTAACTATCTGTCTTTGAAAAGTCATGTATGATGTAACAGAAAGAATATTCATAAAATGCACATTGCTTACTTTTAATGTAAATAATTTGTTGGAATGCATAGCCTGAGGAAGCTTCACTTCTAACAAATAATACTGACAAAACCTATATGTGTTTTAAACTGAAATTTATAACTTAAATTTCCTTGACTCTAGGTGTTGACTTATAACGGTGTGGCTGTAGCAGATTTACTAAAATTAGATCCCATCTTTAGCCTTGATTTTCTTCAGGGAACCTTCTATGATCCTTTATAAATATTTAGAAAAGTACTACAGATTATTTTGTTTTTCAAGAAACAATTTTAAGGACTTAAATTTATAAAATTCTATTTCTGTTAAGGTAGATAGACTTAAGATATAATAGCGTAGAAGATCCTGTTGATTTCATTACGCAGTACTAGAAATAATATTAAAAACAACCTCTAAATCCAATGGCGTCAGTCGATATTAGGCCATAATGAAAAGGAAAGCACTTAAGTTTTATGCTCCCATTGTCCTGCTTAAATTAAGGACAAAGAACAATAATACAAATCAAAATGTTGATAATAGGGAGAAACACTCCATGAGTAAATAAGGTAATCAAATCATTCATTTTTGCTTAAGATGTTGGGCGATTGGTGCAAACACAGATTAGATGTATAATTTTTGTTGTTGGAAGGACCAAGTGGTTGTTATGAGTAATAGCCTAAAATAATTATATTTGTTGCTAAACTTCCAGGAACATTTTTCTTCCACCTCCAACTGTTTGTGGTGAAGGCAGTGAGAGTTAAGCAGGTGTAGGTCGGGAGAAGTGTTGGGGCGGATGGCGGTGGGGGGTGGCTGGGCTTGATATAAACTGAAAGGCTCAGCTCCCTCCCAAATCACCAACCACAAAACAAACCCCCCACCCCCACCCACCTCGGTATACTGAGTATAGTTGAGGGTCTTCGCCGCCTGCCACCTCCAGCTGTCGCCAAGGGGGACAAAAGGTTGCGTGGGGGTCTCTGTGAAGGAGTTGGGGTTGAGGGTGGTGGGGTATATTGGGCAGGTTGAAAAGAAAGATAGACTGAAGAACCCTTCTCCAGTCCACACACAGCCACACACACACACCCAAGGAAAGACCTTGTCAGCTGCATTAGGCAGCGTCTTTTTTTCCTTTGCCTTTTTTTCCCCTCCTTCAAGCTGATCCACAAATACCAGCGAGATGGGACTGTCAGCTTTTGTGTGCCCATACAGCAAACAAAAAACATAATAAAGCACACGTTATACAAATATTCCTGAAATCTATGCATGAAAAGAAAATGTGTAAACACCTATTTGTCTTATGCTGTTTCACATACAAAGATATAAATATGCAATTGACTCTTTATGAATTCTCTGCCAGCCTTCCCTGCAGCTGAAGGCTTACTGCTGGCTGCCTTGCATCCTTGTTCACCTTCAGCACCTAGTAATTAATCTATTTAAATTCTGTGAGGCCATTCACAGGTCATATCTGTAACAGCACAAACTTTCAATTGTTCGTTTTTGGTCTTAAAATAAAAAAAATAAATAAATAAAAAAAGGTGTGTTGATCAGGAGCTGGGAGGAAGGTTAATAGTCCCAAACTGACTGACTGTGGCCCAATGGGTTGAGTCTAGTCTGGTTCATGTGGTAGAGAACTGCCCTTCAAATGCAGAATTAAGATCTGCACACCAAAAATATAAGCAGGGGCGGAGATTTTATTCCCACTGATATCATTTTACTGTGACAGTGACGCTAATTAGATCAATGTATTGTGCTTGAGGTTTTAATTTGAATTTCTGGGTTGATCCTAAAAAAAAAACAAAAAACAATAGAATAATTTATGGTATCTCTTATTAAGCAGATTCCTGGTAAATCTTCCTCTTTTCCATTATGCAGCTTTTTTGTTTTCTAACCAAGTTCTCCGTGTTTGAATAGGAATATATATTTCTACAAAATTTAATGACACATTGATTCCCTCTCATAACGGTTGTCAATGTGTGGCCAGTGGAGGTTTGTCTTCTCTTGTGGAGGTGTGTTGGTTTGTGGGGCTTAGACCAATAGCTTATCTGAGCTCTATATCTAACCAAAATTATTATTATATCATCATATCACCACTACTTCTAACATATTATAATAATTATTATAATTCTTATTATGATTCTCACTGGTAATCATCAACATGGTCATTTTTATAAATATTAGTACATTATTATCATTATTGGTATTAGTATTATTATCATCATTAGTATTACTGTTGCTGTTGTTGTTATTATCTTTATTATACCACTATCAATGTTATAACCATTTTTACTTTAAATATGTTCATTCCTATTATCATGATCCTTATTATTGATATCACTGTTAGTACAACTTAGAACTTTGAAATTTCATCGCTACTAATTTAAAACTATCTCTATAAACCTTCTACATATACTCCAGCAATAATACATAAGCTTTAAAAAAATCTATTTCTTTTCTTTTTTATCTTTAGGTTTTTTTCCCTCTCTGTTGATGCTTTGCATAAGCTTCACTTTTCAATTGTTTTCATAAAAATATGACTATGATCAATCTACACTGCTTAGCCACCACTTGTATGTTTGTGTTAATGTGTATGTATGGATATTGTCTTTATTTCTCCTCCCTTTCACAATTATGTTATTGCTGACATTTATAAAACTGCCTTTATTCCTAATTCAAGAAGATTAATGGTGGGTAAAGTGTGAAAGCTTAAGGATAAAGAAATTACTTTCATTAGTTCTATTAAGCCTTCCTGTTATCTGTTGAAATTCTCACTCTCTCACAGCCTGTTCATTCACAGCCTGAATGAACAGCTCACATCTCCAAATATGACATAGTCTCATCCTAAATAGCTTCTTACATCTTGGTGCTTCCTCTGACTTCTTTTGAAGCACTTCACTGATACTGAAAATAGCTTGTGCTCTTCTCCACTGAAGTGTGTTTAGCACAGCCTGGTAGCTGTTAAGCATGATGTTTTGGCTCATCTGAGAAGTAAAAGATTTTGCCTTTCTTGTTAAGCAAGTTATCTAAAATCGTGATGATCCAGATGATTTCCTACTGTTATGTAGATGGAGGGATAGGCTTTTGGAGGACAATCTGTTTTGTTTCTAATTCATTTTTGTTAAAAAACGACATTTATTAAATAACAGTTGAATTGATAAAAAGGCAATATTTCATAATTCTCTCTTTTTATTATTTTTTTTTCTCTTTTATACATCACACCCATATCCCTTTTTCTTTTATCTGTCTCTGTGTGCTCTCTTTCCCTTTCTATCCCTGACACCCCTCTCTTTACCCTCGCTTTTTTCCCTGAACTCCTCTTCCTCTCGACTCCTGTCGGCAACATGTGGAGCCATCACCATGGCAACGAGGGGAGGTGACATGTGCGCTAGACAGGCAGGGAATGGAGGGAGGGATGGGAGAAATATAAGGAGGAGCCCCATGGAGCACTTTGTAGTTTCCCTCTCTCTCTGGAAGTAAAGAAAAAAGCATCTCAGTCGTCCATGTGGAAGCGATGGATGCTGCCGTCTCCAGTTCCTCTTTTTTTTTTTTTTCTCAATTTACTTAAATGCATCCAGAAAATAACTGGAGATAATTCATTCTCCTCCTTTTAATTATTTTTTAGCATATGGAAAAATGAGAAACCAAAGAAGTTTCCTTTCCGTTTTTTGGTCATCTTCAGTGAGGTAAGGGGATGATGGGAGGAGATAAATCTCTCTCCATCTCCCACTTGCTCTCTCCTGCTCCTCCTCCTCCTCCTCTGCTGCTAGTGAGGTGCTTTCTGTGGAACCAGAGTTGAACTGGAAATAGGAGAAGGAGAAGCTTTCCAATACATCTCCTAATCATGGATTTTTGGTAGGATTGGCTTTCATTTGTGTTTTTTCAACATGTAATATTATTTAATTCTATTTGAAGCTGTACATTTGCCTTCTTTAAAGTCTAGTAAATCTGAGGAGTCAGATTGCATTTGTTAAGTCTAATATGGGGCTCTGTCCTCTGAGTGAATTTTTAGAATTTCCTTGATTTCTGTTGCAACATTTGTACTCCATTTACTTGTATGAAAATGACTTTTATTAGTGGATGTGCATATATTTGTCAAGATGCATGTGTAGTGGGAGTAACCTTAGAGTTCAGACACAGGCAGACTGATAGCTCCCCCCGGCTCAGGGATTTCACGCATCTGCATCTCACCGTAACGCTGTAATAACAGTCAGTTTAATGGGATTTGCTGCTGTTTTCATTTTCCCAAGAAACCGCTTTGCACCGCAGAATGTGCAACATTCAAATCACACTTTGCATTTCTGTAATCTTTGCAGGCAGTCATCTTAGAAATCTATGCAAGTCTACCTTCAGGTTGTGGTCTCACCTAAGAATTTTCTGTGCTATTTTAAAGAAGTACGAATTTCAAGTTTCTAATTTGATGAATTTGATGTTTTAGTTCAATTGATCAGCTTTTATGTGTATGAAGCCTGCATGTGTGTGCATGCATCTTGTGTGGAATCCCAATAGCTTTTGGAGTTTCTGTGCATTTCTGTTTGCTGAGATGTTCGTTTAACACCAAGCTGAACTTTTTCAAATGCCCAGGATGAATCAGTGGTGAGGGACAGATCTTTGTTTCCTCCTGCAAGTCATCGCAGAGGAAAACAATAGTGGTTTGCCCCCCTCTGACCCTTTCTGTTATTTTTTCTTTTTTTTTTTAAGTCACCCTGAATAAGCCAAAGCCGTGGAAATCCATCTGCCTTTTGTCTATGGAAGCCGGGCTAATCCACACCCCTATTCATACAAACACACACACCTAAACACACATCAACTGCCCCTAAAGCATTAATCCGGGACGTCTTGATAACTTAAAAAAAAAAAAAAACACCTTAAGTCTTGCCTTTTTAATTTTTTCCACTAAATCGTAAGTTCTTGTGAGCAAAGCAAAATATGCTAACTACGTATATTATAGTCATTAATACTAAAGTTGGTAGTATAATGGATAGTGGAATTTTAAATTAATCTTCTTGAATTCAGTATTTTCTGTCTTTGGTTTATTCCTATTTTGCAAAAAGATGAATCCGGAGGTAGATTGATGGCAGAAGGCATCCTGTCTGGGTTGAATGAAGACTT
Organism: Cyprinodon tularosa; assembly: GCF_016077235.1. Lineage (NCBI taxonomy): Eukaryota > Metazoa > Chordata > Actinopteri > Cyprinodontiformes > Cyprinodontidae > Cyprinodon > Cyprinodon tularosa. The sequence goes on along the minus strand of NW_024039040.1, from coordinate 508,699 downwards.
CTTAAAATTCCACACTCGTGATGAGATAAAAAAATCTTCTGTCAAATTGTGTATGTGAAACAAAAAGATTTGCAATTACAATGAATTTTGTAAGAGCAGATGGACAATAGGGGGTGGAAGCATGGAAGGGAATCCCTTCAATTTTTAGCATTTTTTCGGGTGGTGGTTTTCCTTATTTGAAAATCCCCGAATTAAAACACAATTATTATTATTATTTCTTCCTACGAAAAAAATAGTATATCTTAAAATGAATTACTTTACATGAATGTATGTGCATAAAATGAATATTTTCTTCATGTTGGTAGACATAGCTCCCCCATTAAGCCACTGTGAAATGTAATTTAAGTAAGTGTTAAGCCACAGGAGGGATAACAGCGAAAGGCCACGAAGCTGCAGAGCTGAGCTGATAACCTCTTATTATTCGACACGTATAGCACGGTATAGATAGCACACGTAGATGGAGATAGAGGTATTAACATACTCGCCTTGAGCTGCACATCACAGAGCAGACTGCACGGTTTGATGCATGCATGTGCATATGTGAGTGTTCCACCTCCCATCTGGAGCAAACATTTCATTCTCCATCATTATGAATTTCTGCTATGTGTCTTAAGCAGCATTCGCAGAATGGCTGCATGTTTTTCATCAGCGCCAACACACACAAACCCCTTCAGTCCCTTACTGTTACTAACAACAGCAACGAAACTTGATTAAGCAGGTGGGGTCAGGCAACATTTGTTTGAATCAATAGACAGACATGCTAGGCAGCCATGATAAAGAGAGCTGAGAATGAGGTGGAATAGGTGGGAGGAGGAAGAGGGGGAAGTGTGCTTTGGAAATGCCGGCATCTGTCCCGTGAAAGATGACTGAGCTGTTACAGTTAGAGCCCTGAATTATGGACCATTACTTGCCGTGCAACGCGATGGCTCTCCATGAAACCTAATTTGACAAAACAATGAGATGACTCAGGGAGGAAAATGACAAATGAATTTATTTGGTCCGCAGTATTGTGGGTTTGAAGAGGGGGAGGGAAAAAAAAAAGAAAAAAAAAATACATTTAACCAAACATTACTTTGCTGGAAGCGTGTGGGATCAGCAATAATTCATTATTAATGGCCGTGCCAAGCCCACAACACTTACAGACTACTGCTCAGCCACTTTTCTTCATGATGCCTCTTTAAAGGCTGCTTATTCTGCTGCAATCTTTTGCATTAAAATCCCATTAATAAAAAGAAACAATGAAAAAAAAGCAATCAATTTCTTCTACTTTTACAGTTGTCTGTATTAATATGTGCAGCCATAGAGGTGTAATGTAATTATCCTTCTTGCATTAAGTTTGAATTATATTTATAAACTGCCATCAATGGTTTTAGTTGAATTTTCCTAAGAAATCCCTCCTTCTCATTTGCTTTGTGGTTCGTCACATTACAACCAGCTCTCACAATGCACCCGAAATCTGCACAAGAAAATTGGACACCCCGCAAAGCAGCGGACAAGCGCTGACCCTCACTGAGGGTCTTTCTGCGGCCGCTCTTTATTAAGTGCTGAATGCAGCAGCAGCCATGAATGCGTTCATACAGGAGGGGGGTTTGAGTGAGGAATTATCGAGTGTTATGCTGGTGATGGTGTTGAGGAAGGAAGAAAGGGTAGTCTTGGCTAAGGGGAGTGGCACCCTGAAATCTCACAAGAATTCCCGATTTGTGTGCGGCACTCCTTTTTTCCCTCTTCCTGGAGTTCCCTCTGCTGACAGGCAGGCAGGAAGGACTCAGGAGGACTTGTCCCCCTTTTCTCCCCACTGCATTGCTCTCAAAGCCTCCATTCCATTAACTTACCACGCTGCTCCTCGCCTAATCTCTGTGACCTCTTCAACTGAGGGACAGGTTTTTTTCTCCCTTCTGTTTCACCCCCCTCTGTTTTCCTCTCAATACAAGCGAAAACCTGCTGCTTTTCTCAGATGCAAAGAAACCCAGCGTCGCAAACTAGATTTCCCAACGTAAAAAGCAAAAAAAAAGGGGAAGGAATCGCTTTTGCAAAAACGAGACGAGCTGCTTCTGCTATTGATTTCTGCTGAACAGTTTTTGTCATGCTTGTTATTGGCAGTGCAATTTGCAGCTCCCCTCCTTTTGGTTCTTGCCTCCGTCTTTGTTGCCAACATTGTTACGCTGCATGTTATTATAATTATTGTTATAAGGGGAAATTATGTTAGCTTTTGTTACCTCGTAGTTTGTCACTTCAAAAGAATCATGCAATAGGCCCTGAAAAAGAACAGCAAACAGCAGTTTGGAACTGCAGCACTTAATTAGGAGCTCAATAAAACACTATTCCTCTTCTGCAAATTGTTGTAGGGTTTTTTTTTTCGTTTTTGATACACAATTATAAAGCGGGGCAGGCTTTCATCATGTATATTGTCTTCATTTTCCTATTTGGAGAATTATATTGGACTGGAAGGTCTTTCTTTTAATCTCTACTTGTTTGCTGAGGGATCTGATCCTCAGGTATTGTTAAACTACAGCCGGGGTCAACAGACCATCCTTAACTTCTATTTGGATGTACCTGTGGATTAACTGAGGTTTGTAGAGCTGCCTTATGAAGTGCAATGTATTAAGTAAAAAGGTAGATTAAAGAAATGATCTTTATCATGCAAAATTTTATGCAGGTTTTGCCGACTTTTGTAAATTTCCTTCTAGCAGGGGGAATCATTAGTATCAAAAAAAGCTTCACGCTCTTATTGGGTTTCACACAGATTATCTTGTCAGTTAGCCTTTTTTGGTCTGTTTTTGCGGATGCTTTAATCCAGGGGCATCAAACAGCATGCCGTTGCGCTCCAACAGCCTGCAGGGTTGTTCCCGTCCCACACACTGCCAGATGTATCCCAGATTAGTTCCTCTTGTCTGACTGATCAGGAAAATCACCTGAAAGCATGCTCACTTTTAAGTGGATGTTTTGTACCCCCCTGCGGTTCAACCCCAAATCATACAATTTTTAACAAAGTGGATGAATCAGGACTCTTTACAGAGGAGGAAGTAGCCGTGGAACAATTTGCACTCAATTTATCTGGAAAGAACCCAAGACCTTTAAAAAAAACTGTTTAGATCAAAGCTAATTGTAACTGTTAAGCTTCACTCAGAGCAGTCATTTATTACATTTAGTGCTAACTCGGAGGGTGATTGTGTGCCCAATACTTCTTAGATTCTGTCACTAATACTGTAGCACCTAAATTAATTCATCTTAACACATATTTTATGCAGCCTTTACTTCAGTGTAAAACTACCAATCTGTTTGCTGTTAAGGTGAAATACAGATAAGCTCCATGCTAAGCCCGCAAAACATAATGTAAATTTGAAAATGCTTTTTTTAAATATTTTTTTCCTCTACAGCCATCTTTTAAAATCCTTTATTCTTTAGTCTTTTTCTGTCAGAGTTTGTATTCATAAACTGCAGGAATTCGTTTTCTTTATAACATTTTTATTATCTTATTAAAACCCTTGCTTCTCTTATTAAAATTACATTTAAAATAAGCAAAACAGAATTCAATATTCCAAGTATTTTTGACCAAGTTTAAAATACAAACACTTAAAAAGAATGGTTATGAATTGGTAAAAATAACAACTGTTACATGTAAATTGCATTGATAGGAGACATGAAAAAAGAGAAAATGCAATTTAACCTACAGATTAATAATTTGGTTCTACAGGGAATTAAATTCAGTGGATTATTCAGACTAAACTGCATGAAATTTGATTTGAAATATTTATTTTATAAATAGCACAAGGTGTCATTTGTTGCAAGTTTATGCTAATTTAAATTAGAATCCTTCATCATTTAACTGACTGCTCAACCCTTCATTGACCAATCAGGAGCTGCAAAATTACCACCAGTGTTTGTCCATTATGGTTAAAATAAACCATTACTCCTACTGGAATGTTTGTTTGTTTTTGGTTTTTTTATCTCTTTTTTAACCATTAAAAAATGATTAGCCAATATGGGATATTTCCGTTTTTATCCACATTTTGTTTAATTTAAGCTTTCTTACAGAGTTAACTATACCACACTTTGTTGAAGCATGAAACTAACCATGTGCAACAGACCAGGAAAGAGACCAAAACTATGAGAATAATTTCTTTCTTCTCCTTTTCACCTAAAGGGAAGCCAGATCAAGCAGATCCCCACCAAGTACAGCCAGGGAGAGTCCACCAAGTTCCTCATCCTCACAGTTGTGTCCATCCTGTGCATCGTCTGTGTGCTGCTGGCCTCCACTGTGGTCTACTGCCTCCGCCACCGCTCTCATCACAAGCTCAAGGAGAAGCTTACCAACCTGGGCACAGACAGTGGCAGCGATGCTACTGCCACCTATCAGGTAGGAGGTGTAACTTGCTCCTCTGAATCCAATGAGACAGCTTAAATTATTTTTTTATATTTTAGTTCTGTGGTTTAATTTTTCATATACCAAACAAAGTACATGTATATTGGTAAAGAAAACAGTCATTTATGTTCTACCAAGCAATGGCTGACTTGTTTTTTTTTTTTTCTTTGGTCTCCTTTTTTAACATAAACTGCTAGATCACTCAAGACATCACTTAATCTTATTTTAGGTTCAGGTCTAATTTCCCAAACCTGGTTATCTCATATTCTTTTTTTATAATCTTTGCTAAATTTTGACACACTAATCAGAGAATTGTGGGTAATTTCTGATTTACAAATTTTAATCTGGTCAATCTCTCTTTAAAAACTAAAATTGACGGCAAAAATAAATGTTTATTTTAATGTTTTCATTAATTATTTGTATTAGGAGCAACGGCATGGATGGAAAAGATCACTTGACAAAATATATCAATATATTTTTATATCATTTTGAAATAAGATTTGATCAAGCGGTCCAACTTTGAAACTTTAGGATCTTATGATGTTGATTTTGAATGTCTTCAGTATGCCTCTGTAGAAAACAGAGCCCTTTTGACATTCCTATTGCATCTGTTATGGTACCTCAGACTCTAAACACCCCACTGGTATTTACTTTCCTGCAATTACAACTTCCACACTGTAAAGTGTCTGCATTATCCCCAGCCATAGTTTCTTGGAGATGTTGCATTTACTTATCTTATTCTTGAGACTGGATGAAGCTGAAAAAACCATCAGCTGTCACCTTGCATATCTAATGCAATCTAATTTGCATACACTGTTATTAATTTAACTAAATCAATAACTATTGACCATTAAGGAAACAAAAACCTGTTAGCTGATTATAAGTTCAGCTGAAAAAAAGAAAACCTTAAATTGTTATTTGGAGCATTATTTGCAACCTTAGTATTAGGGTGTGACTCATCTCTCTTTCATGTCAGAGTGGCGGTTTAGTGGTTAGGGCATTGTGCTCGGCTCCCAGTGGTTCTGAGTTCCAGCTTCACTCCTGCAGACTGCAACTCTGGGTCCCTGAGCAAGACCCTTGACCCCACACTGCTCCATGGGTGCGACAAAATGGTAGCCCACTACTCCCCAAGGGCATGGGTTAAATGCAGAAGTGAATTTCTCCAGCGTGAGATTAATAAAGTTCAATTATATGTCCACTGGAAATAGGCACTAAGCACCTCTCATTGATCTTAATACTAAACATTGATCTTAATACTAAACAAAATGCTTAAAAACATGTTATGTTTTTGGATTACTTAATCTAATGGTGAGAACCAAATGACAAAGGAAGCTTATTGATTTTAATGACTAGGTAACGTATTAGTACTAAACTATGAAAATAAAAAAAAATAAAATAAATAAATAAAAAATATATATGTATATATATATATATATAGTTCAAAGCTTTATTTAATTTTTTTACTTGATTGCTTGATGGGCTGCTCAGTGGTGAAGTGTGTAGCACTGCTGTGTTTGAGCAAGAAAGTTCCGGGTTCGATCCCTGGCCCGGGAAGATTTCTGCATGGAGTTTGCATGTTCTCCCTGTGCATCCGTGGATTCTCTCCAGGTACTCCAGCTTCCTCCCTCATTCCAAAAGCATGACTATTAGGTTAATTGGCTTCTCTAAATTCTCCTTAGGTGTGAGTGTGTGTGAATGGTTGTTTGTCCTGTTTGTCTCTGTGTTTCCGTGCAATGGACTGTAGGGGTGTAAATAGTAATCGTTTTGCATCGATCCAACAGCCGACGATCCGATGCATCGACACGTCCGCAAGATGATCGATTCATGTTTTTTTTCCCCCTCCGGTCTATTTTTATCCATTTGCTCCTGGGCGGAATTCTCCTTCCGTACTGCGGTGGCGCTAAAACTATTTTGCCCTCCTACCGCGCTTCCTGGTTATCCTGCTGCAGCAGTGTGTTGCTGTGAGCTTGACACAGACATTTTTAAATTATGCTCAATATTGAAGCGTGGTCTGTGCTACACACTGTGGGTCTAGATACGGCCGAGGCGGCGAGGAAGTGGGGGCGAGTTTAGTCCCACGACGGAAGGACATGAGGGCCAAAAAGAGCGGAGATCCAGGTGGAAAAAGGATACCAGCCTTCTTGCGCAACTCCCTCTTCTAGCGGGTCAAACTTCACGAGTTGTTTTCCGCAATTTCGGTCATAAAAACAAAACAAGCCGGCCTCCTGTCTGTGGCACTTTTTGCGGTCAGCTACAATTTGGGAGAGGTGCAGCGGAGCGTCTCTCAAGGGGGCGGGGCGTCTGGAGCCGAGGTATTGAATTGCACTGATTGCACTGATTGTGTATTTTTGCTGGGTTTTTTTTATACAACTTCTCTACTTCTGTTATTTGCTGTTGTTTCTAAAAAAAAAATGCATTACGAAATTACAGCTTTCATTGATTTATTTCAAACTTGAAACTTTGTTTAGCCTGTAAGGTGTAAAAAAAAACAAAAAAAAAACAAATTAACCGATTAATCGAATCGAATCAAATTGAATCGTGGTGTATTCTTGAGTATCGAAAATAATCGAATCGTTGGGTCAGGAAATCAATACTGAATCGAATCGCCATGATGGATGTGATTTACACACCTAATGGACTGGCGACCTGTCCGGGGTGTACTCTGTCTCTCGCCCATAGACGGCTGGAGATAGGCACCAGCATAATAAGATGGATGGATAATTGCTTGATTGGATAACTTTACATATGGAGTCTCCAGCACTGTGGTGCTAAAGTTCCATTGATGTAGGTAGCATGATGCTTTGTACTTCAAATCTGATGCTTGTATGGTTTGAATTATGCATGTTATAGCTTAAACCACTGTGATTTGCCAGCTCCTCTGGCCTTAAAGGGTTCAGCCCAACACATCTGTCCTGTCGAAATACAAAAAAATATTCTATTTAATGAAGATGAGGACAAGCTTTTGAATTACTGGAGTTTTCTACATATTTCCACAGATGTCTATGAACCCTGAACTTTGAATTATTAAAACTCTTTCTTTACAATTATTTTCAGCTTTGACATGTATTTGAGGGTGTTAATACATTTTTGCCAATTATTCTTTGTTTCAAGTTAAACTTTCTGCTATGTAAACTGCAGGAACTAGTTGCTAAGAAAGATTTCTTAGTCATGTTTTTAACAAATGAGCACTGTTTTGTTTCACAAGTTAATATCTTGTACAAAACTTAAGGCATCAAAGTAAACAGATTTTCTCTTTTTTTCCAACCTCCGGTTATTTTTATTCCTCCTCGTTTGCTGGCTGCAATTATCCTTTGGCCAGAATAGCCAAGTGTGAAATTTAATTTACAGAATCCAATATTAAGTGGTTTTTTGAGCAAGAATTAGATTGAGATTTTTCCATCGCTTTCGCTGACCTTTTCCCCGCCATGTTTTTAAATGAGAGTGGTCCTGTGAGTATTGATTTTATAATGAGCCCCTCCACAGCCGCCACACATAAGTGCCTATACTTTATGCTCTTCTCCAGGGACTTTTTTATTCCTGAAATAAACTGTAATGTTGCGTTAAAGTACAGAAGTTTCTAATCCTAATGTTTATGTAGAGATTGTTGTTTAATTGTCAGGAGAACTGCAAAATTGATAAATACTTAAGTAGAATTATGCTCTTTGGTGAAGATTTGACAGCTTTGCAACAATAAAAAACACTTTAAAGATATCAACTAAAGACATTACACAGGAACAACCCGATATCAGGCTATTCCTCACATGTTTACTCATAACTTATCAGGGAGATATCCAGCTATAAAATATGCTTGGTCTTACTTGGTTGACTTAGTCTGCTCCCAAAGCTCCTGTCGATCCTGTTCCTTCTGATGTCTTCACACAATCCCGGCAGTGAGCTGTTGTCATCGTCAGTGAAAGACCTCGATGTTCAGCTCCCATCTTAGCCGTGTAAACCTTGTCTCTTTGTCAGCACTGCTGTGTGGAGGAGTTCCCTGGGCTGGATCCTGTGTCCGTGGTGATGTGTGTGCTGTGCATGTGTGTGTCTGTGTGCAGTCTCTGGGGCTACAAGCAATTAAAGCAGACAGAAAGCGGCAGGCAGCCTGTAGGCTTTACTACTGCAGCTCCTTCATACTGACTGTCAAACACACACTCCCCTCCAGACAAACACACACACACACTTTTGCACACTAACCAGTTGACTGTATGTTAATGAGTCTTGCCCCTTGGCCCGTTTGTTGGAGGCCTAGATTCACACCTTTGCTCCCATCCACTTCAGCTTCCATCTATGTCATCAGCCCCTCAATTCCCGTGCACCCTTAACCAATCCCCATCAGTCCCCCATCACCCCGCCCCTCCACAACCCTGTCAATCAAATGGAACGGGTGTAACTGCAACACGGGATTGGGTAGTTGCCAACAAAGGAGACGCTGATTGGCAGGTGTTGACAGAGGATCGTGTACCGCATGTTGGAGTGTGGGGTGGAGAGACAGTAGATGAAGCTTGTCAGTCACAGAGTCCCTGGATTACTCCACAACGGACCTAGCAGCCTGCTACAGCAACAGTTTTAATTTCACACCACATATGATCTTGTATCTGCGATGAAAAAAAAAGAATTGTTTCTTCAAACCGATATAACAAAAGAATTACATAAAAAAGAACAAATATATGCTAATACGATTTCGAGCAAGAAACTGTTTCAATATTGCTCCTTTTATTAGTAGATATCTGAAGGTAACACAAGTATAACCATTAAAGTCAAGAAAAAAAAGGTGTTTTATTGTTTATCATACCGTTATGGTCTTGATTCTGTTAAGTTTTCTTTGAGTTTTCAGTTTCATGTTGATTCATCTTTTTCTTTGTTTTCTAGTTTTATTATTTTAATTCCTATTTTGTTGTGTTTTGGGGTTTATTTGAGTTCTTAGGCTTTTCTTTGTTGCCCTCTTGTGTTGGTTTCCTTTTCCTTAAGCCTCTGTTCACACCTGCTCCCAATCAGCTCGTTAATCCTCCCTTTGTTCAGTCAACCATAAATAGTCTCCCTGTGCAGTTCGTCAGTGCTGGTTCCTCATCTCTCCTTGTTTTTCCCTGTGCTTGTTTCTCCATTTGCCCAGTTTTACCATAACATACAACTGACTTACAGTATGGCTTAAAGTTTCCATTATTATTTACCCAGCATTTTAAATGTTCCTGTACCCAGTCTGTATGTCAACTTTAAACTTTAGGAGAAATCAATCCAATGCATCCAGTAATATGACTTATTCATTACTTACTAAATGTTAAATTCTTTGCGATCAAATGTTACACACATTAATAGCGCAATTATTATGTTATATGAACCAGCTAGAAGAAGCTGGATATGGATTAACAAAAATGTGATGTGTTTCAACGCTTCGAATATGCTTGTGAAGAAGCAGCAAAGTTTGTTCAGTTGTTTAACCCTGGCTTGAGGTTCATCCAAAGCCTCTGAGGAGACATCTAATTTACAACATAACAGCTTCCTGGATACAAAAGGTTGATATCTGGCTGTTTAGACTCAGCCTTGGAGATAATGGAAGAAGCTGCATCATTCATGAGTTAGCTTTGAGATGAGTCCTTCCTCCTTCCTACTGAAATGTGTCACTTTAGGGGGTTTGGAGTCTAATCAGGTTTGTTCTATATACTAAACCTTGTAGGTTTTTAACAAAATTCGCCCAGGGATTTCTGATCTTGGAAGACCTTGAGATGTATTTGCAGTTACCAAATAGTGTTACTGGGGAGAAAGCTGGACCCATTACCACCATGACCCATTTTTCAATAAATGGAGGTCAGCTGACGAAAGTATGGGAGCAACTAAAGCTTCTTTGGCTCATTTCCCAGCCCACTGTTTTTCTATGCTGTTCACTTAGATTTCTGCCTTATTCAACTATAAGCTAAATTTCTTAGTTTTCTAACCTCTATGGAAAAACAAAATCTAAGTTTTAATTTAAATGCAAGGATGCCAGGATCATTATTTTTATTGGGAAATTAATATTTTCATTATGGGAAAAGATTATGGTTAAAAAAAATTTTTTTTTCTTTTTTGTCATCTATATGATCATCTAATATATACATGGCTTTGACTGTTTTATATGGTTTTTGCTTCAACAAGCTTTCAGTGACTTGCAAAGCGGATGAGTCCTTGAATTCAAATACCCTTTAGAACTGCTAATAACGCTCTCTAAATTCGTAAGAAATGATCTAACTCTTGACATCACAGTTTCTTGGCACCATCACCACTATAACAGCATTAACCTGTTCAATTTATAGCCTGATGAAATCATTTAAAAGGCTGTGTAATGAGAGAACCATTTTATATTACCTAACCAACTCAATAAAAACAAGGACATTTATCAGTTTTATTACCATCACAGAGTTTCATGATGGTGACACAGTCTGCCAGAGCAGGCAATGCAGACTGACACATAAGGTAAAATCTAAAGAACAGTTAGATAACTAACTCAGAGTTAACTTAGATCATGGAAGAACAATTAGAAAAAGATGGCAACTGGTTATTGCAGATAACGTTTAACCAAAAAGATTATTTCTTTCATTGGGATAAATCAAAGGTAGGCCTTCCTTCTTATTTTGAAGCACCTTCAGAATAGGTTTTAGGAACCTCTTGAGATGTTGGTTGATTCTTTTGTGCAAAATGTATTTGTTTTCTCATGTCTTTAACTATTGAAAAGTTCCAAGGTCAATTATTTACAATTTTGGTCATTTTAGCAAGTATTAGCAAGTTAGGACACCATTGATTTCTCAGGATTTAGAAATTAGGCAGCTCTTAGTCTTTGGCCAATTTTAATGTATCCCAGGTTTGTAAGTTGTGAGACTGTATACGTAGAACCATAGCTGCTGGAAATGTGTAAATTGCATTCTCAAACCGCAACCACGACACAAATGCAGAATAAACACAATCCTATCCTTCCTAAAATTCAAGAACTCAAGAACAAAACTTTGAACGTTTAGTTCAATATTAAAGTTAAGAAGCTTCTGAACTAGACTGGTATCATTAAAACTAAACCTCTAAGTAAAAAGGTAATGATTAATAAGAAACCAATAAGGGTATTAACATTAAGACCCATTATAGCAAAAAGAGGCAAGTAAATCTAAAACTGAAATGCTAATGACTAATGCTAATAACAATGTCGCAATAAAGATAGGTGTTAGTTCGCAATGCAACATAGAAGGCAGAATAAGATCCCTCTGGACAAATGATTCTCAATGTTCTATATAGAAATGAATTAAGTTATGGATAACCTATATGGTGGGAGAAAAATATACAGATTTGAAAATAGCACACAAATAGATCGCATATAGATGTCATATCAAGACTTATGTGAAGCACAAGCTATCTAACAATATAAGTCCGTCCTGTAACCATTAGGTTCCACTAATAAAAATATCTATTTTTTATGGTCTCTGTGGCATACTGAAGCTGAACCACCATATAAAGTTAAGTTGACACCGAACGCAAATTTTACAGCTGAAACAAAGGATCAAGCCTAGCTGAGCAAGGGGAATTAGGCGAATTTAGGGAGGCTAATGGCACTATTTTGGTGAATTTGCCAAAATGTTATCATCTGTTAATTGAGCATGGCAAAATTCACAGAAGTTAAAAAATCTAGACTTTTATTTATCTCTCCCTGAGCTAGTGCGCTAATTCCTTGGAGGTCTCCTCCTATCTCCCTCTGGGGTTCCTCAATTTGAGAGGGCGATACGGCATGCAACCTGGTCCTGGTTGCCTGTGTAAATTCTCAGTCATCTGAGTCATGGCAACCACAAACACACTTAAATTGGAAGTATTCTAATTAGGAGTGAGTGGTTAAGAGGATTTCCTTCAGCTTCTAAAAATTGTCAGATTAGCTAAAAAAGTTCAGCTCAACATCAGTAACCTGGCATAAGCCAGACTGGTGTGTGTAGTTCAGTTTGAATTCCAAACAGTATCCATCTGGAAAGGCTCCTACCTCATATTTTGAACTTTAAGCCAATCAATTGATTTGTTTCGCAACTGGCAAAGTTAACTAATAAATCAAGTCTGGTTGGGAGGAACATCTTTCCCCTTAACAAAGGCTCAAATTGCATACTTTTGCTTGAAAAATTGAAGCAAAACAAAATCTAATTTGTTTTGCTTCAGCATGCCACTTCTGGTTGATGTTAAACGCATCACTGCATTTCACTGATTTGAAGCATGGTTGTATTGAGGCTAATACATCTTTTGGCAACAATATATCTTGCAAATATTCATCTTGCTTGCAAAATAACATCATTAAGCTCTAGAACAGGGGTGTCAAACTGGTTCCAGAAATGGCCATTCGGCTGCAGGTTTTCTTTCCAACCAAGTAATAGCACACCAGACTCCATTCATCTCATCAAGTCATCATGCTAAGACTGGACTCACTTGATGGGATAGCTGGAGTATGGTCCCCTATTGCTTAGTTGAAGAGAAAACCTGCAGCCAAACGGCCCTTTCTGGAACCAGTTTGAGACCCTGCTCTAGAATCTAAAAAAGCTTTAATTTAGTTTAACAAATGCTTGAGTACAGACTTGTGAGGCTTCATGGGATGAAGAAAGGATTAAACTTTCATAAACCGTTTATTGTTCCCAATTATAGCTATTAGGCCTATATGTAAAGAAAGGAAATAAAGAAGGTTACAATAAATAAATTAATGAGTAATGCAGTGGAAGGTTGGATTTTAACCTAAAAAAATAAAAAAAATGTAAAATACCCTTCCTTATTTAGCTTTAGGTTAGTGTACCGCATGCCTTGATGAACAAATAATGTCCTGCTGAGGCATCATTTCATGTTCATGCAGTCCCTAGAAGTGTCCCTGCCATAACAAAAGGTCTTCAGATGTTTTCAATGTTTGTAGGTAGGGATGCATATAAGGTCACTGGTCAAACTAATGCATTCTAGCCCATCTCAGATTATTGTAGGATCTGCCTCTGCGTCTTATAGCCTAAATGTACGTTTTTCTTTAAGTTATGGATTTTTTTTTTGTTTCATTTACCCAAAAGTAAAAACAGCACCATCCCCATTTGTTTCTGCTATGGGCTGAAATTGATAAATAGTTCAATTTTAAGTCAATTTCAATTTAGTTTATTTATATAGCGCCAATGTCATCTCAAGGCACTTTACAATTAAACCAGAGCATGCAGTCAGATTGGTTCAAGGTTTTCTATCTAAGCAAAACCAGCTGATTTCATGGACCAATAATTCGAAAGCAATCCCTCACACCAAGCATGCTTGTAGCAACAGTGGAGAGAACAACTCCCTTTAGGTTTGCTTTGTTAAATAGTCTATATATAAGTTGAGTTTGTATTGGAAGGGCACAATTTTACAATCTTACAATTCTTAAAGCAGGGAATGTTGGAGATTTTTTAAAAGTAATTTTCTCTGCGACTGCAGATATGGTAAGTTAAGACTTACAGCGGCTTGCTTAAAATAGTTCCCATGCGTACTCTTTCCTGTTCTCTTTCCTTTTTTCTCTGTGAAAAAAGAATTCCTGGAAAAGTTATTAAAAAGGCTAAAACATATGAATCACGAGAAATTGATATTATGGTCCCGTGGAACTTGTTTAACAGATTAAAACTACCTCTTTAAAAAGACAACCTTTAAACGGGTATTAAACATACTTTAAGTGAGCGCTGATTAAGTGTTGAATTTAGCTCTATGAAAAAAAAAAAAAAATAATCCAAGTTAATGAAAATAAAACCTTTTTATTCCCCAATTAAAGAAAACGAGAAGTTTAAATTAAAACCATTTTTAAAAGTAAGTAAGTAATCAAATAATTTTAGGGCTCTTTTTAACCTGTTATGCAAATGAAAATTAAGATCACTGTTTATAATTAAATACAATTTATTTGGGTTTTCTTTTATTTCTATTCAAGAAAAACAATATCCAAGTATTACTATTTGGTATGTTAGCAACAGATTTAAATCTAAATAAGTATTTTCTAAAGCAGTAAGTGACACTTCTTTGTTTTGTTTTATTGTGAAATAGAGTCAAAAAAGATATGCTGTGCTGTCCTTCAGTTTTGACTTAGCTTTTTATTTTTTACGTATTTATAACAAAAAAGATCCAATCATTGTTTTTTATCTAAAAGTCACTTTCAATTTATATTCTGTCCTACCTTCCAGACACATTAATTTTCATCCATTTAATTGTATTTTATACTGATTTGAAAAGCCTGATAGAGATAGATAATCCATCATTGTGAACATTGATCCACTTATCTAATAAAAGTCAAAGTTAATGTAGTTGAAGCGTCTGATGCAATGTTTTTGATTTGCCAGAAAGCATGTGATTTAAGAGATGTCCAACATATTAATCTCAATGAAAGCCACACAAACCTCCTGGAAAAGACGATTTCTTCTTTCTTTTTACAATCAAAATCTACTCTCATGTGACTTTTAACACTTTAATTTTACTTTAAGGTTTACAAAAAATAAGTAACATCAACATTCAAGGGAAACATTTCTGCTCAGGCCTGTACTGATGCAGAAACCAAACAATACAAAAAATAATCTGCAAGAATGACCTCCACAACATAAAGTACTGTGATTAGTGGGATGAAATGTGGGGATCAATACAGCATAAATAAAGATTCTGGTGCTTGTTTGCACACAGCTTAGAGAATGAAGTTGTAAATTTACACTATTTACACTATAAACCTGTCTGGGTTATACAGTTTCTTTACTTTTTTTCACTCTCTGTCCTCTAATTGGCTCTCAGAGGAAAGCCATTTTGAAGCACTTTTAATTACATCATAAAAAAAATTGCTGCAGCTGCAAAGTTCATTGAGTTAAGTTCGTTCAGCATTTTCCTTCTATGGAACAGCCTGGGGACTCCGACTAATTTATCCAGACAATATGTGACTTGTATTAAACATAAAGAATGACAATAAGAACAGCTTCAAATTACCTCACCAGTCTGAGATGTGTCATGTAGCTGTCCTGTGACTGGAGAAGAATAATAATATCATTTTAAAGATCAATTCATTTGAACAGTTAATTATAAAAATGCTTGAAATGAGGAGATATTAATCTTTATTCTAATTGACTAAACTCAGCATCTCGGCTCATCCTGGGCATGAAAATTATTGTTTTTATGTTTTTCATAGATTTAATAGAAAGCTTATACTAGAAAGAACTTCAGTCAGTTTATAAAACAAGATCTTGGAGCACAGGTTTAAATGAAATGTTGGTTGTCTTTAATTTTTAAAGCCTCCCCCAAATAGATGAAAACTGTTACCTAAGTTTATTGTTATAGTTTTTTTACTTGGCAGGCTTTTAGAGATGCTCATAAAAGGATCAGCAGGTTTAAGGTTGTTGCTGTGAAAAGATGATTACATAACTTTAATGTCAGAACACATGATCTATTTCCGAGCTAGCTCTTAGGTCTGTTTGGGAAGATTATCCTGTTGGAGCACCCAATGTTGTCCAGCTTCATCTCTCCAGGTTCCTGTTTGTGTTGAAGTAAAAGTGTTTCTGTGCTACTCGGTCCTCTTTATTATTTTTCTGTCTATTTAATGTAAAGCCCCAGTATCAGGAGGAGAACATTCCAGGATTAGGATTATTCATCATGAATGAAAGCTGGTACAATGTTCTTGGGTTAAATAAAACTCATCCCGTCACCTTTGCTTCCAATTACTGCCATTGTAGACAAATATATCTAACAGTTTTGTTTTTTCTGGCCCAATAAACGTTTTTTTTTTCTTTTTTCAGAAGGCATGGGACTTGGTTTTAAGGGCAGCTGTAAATTCTTTTATAGCCTAACGGCATTAATGTTGGAACAGGGGCTTTATTTTCTGCTCTGCCTTGAACTATTGTGATAGAAAAGCTGTTTCACTTTTCAGCTGGTATTGGTGTTTCAGCGGTTTCCAGTTCATGACTTGCATGAGTCTTGTAGGGTCATAACCGATATCCTTTAGTCTAAAGCGTTTACAGTCAGACTTTGGCTGAGTATTTAATAGTTTTTTTTTTTTTTTTCCAATGATTTCTTTTTTCTTTTATCCGTAGTATCTCAGAAATGACTTTAAAAGGTTTTTTAGTGCAAAACTGCTGTTGTCCTTTTTCAACATTAACTTAACTCCTTGGGCTTTTCCATTAATAATTTAATACTTGAAATAAAACAAATACCTTTTTTTTTTATTGTGACGATAGGTAACTAAGAAAAGTCATTAAGCTGTGGTGTCATCAAGGCATTCTTAAAGCTTTGAGAAACCACTTTGAAAGCTTTTTTTGTTCTAGTCTTTACATAAAGTTCTGATTGAGCCTCATTAAAAGTTGTTGTTTTCTTTAAAATTGATGGAATTTATATAGACAGTTCACTCTAAAAATAAAATGTGAAACATAAAATCTAACACCTGAAGCGGCTGAATCATTTAATGTCTAAAACTAGGATTAGATTATTCTCTAATATATGAATCCTGCTTATTAATCAACTCTAAATATTAGGTTGGAGTCTTTGGTGTGTTGGAAAGTATGTTGGGTCAGAATCCTGTAACAACTCTTTTTAATACTTAGAATAAAAGTAAGTAATATTTAAAATGTACTGTTTTATAGAGAGCAGGTCTGAATTTATCATTAAGGAGGCTTTATTTCACATTAATCCCAATTGTTCAGACTATTGATTAGAATGGATTTTGTTAAGAGATAATTTTTTTACCCAAATTAACTGTTTTATGGATCAGTAACCAGAGACGAAAAACTGAATCTGAGAAATCCAATAAGCCTGCAGAAAAAAATGTCAGAACTTTATTACTTTATTTTACTCCTATGAGTTGTAGTATTGAAGCAAAGCATTTTTAAAGTAAAATATATATGAAACAATGTGATTGGATATATATATAGGCTATAAAAAAATAAAAATAAAAAAAAACTTTTTGTAAACAAATTTCTATTTAAATAACAGAAGAGAAAATAAGAAGATACATGGAGACTTTTAAAGATTTATTTAAAAAACCAATGTGAGTTTATTATAAAGTGCAATCTTACACTATCCTAGCAAACATATACAAGTATTTGTAATAAATCTGTCAGGGCAACATTCTGCACTTATCCCAATACCCACATACTGAGGCGCTTTAATAGTCTGCCTGCGTTTATAAGTCCTTGTCCATGCCCATAGATCAGTGTCAGCGTGCGGACCTGTGAGAACGTTACTTAGATCTGATACAGACTAATGAAGGCCCTCTCACATTACCTCTGCTGTCAGTCATACAGGTACACGGTGTCGGTTAATCATCAGCATCTCCCTCATTAAGAGACACAGATTCTGACAGAGATTGGCTCTGCTTTCCTGCTTTAGTTGGTGTCCTTGCAGGTGGATGTATGTGATTTATAGTTCTGCAAAACATTTTACACAGTTATCTAACAGGCAGTATTTTATATTCACGAAAATCAGCGATAACATTTAGTTTTACAGTTTTTTTAATGAATAAAAACTTAATAAGCAGGTTCTAATCTCATCTGCAGTTATGACCTACATTTACACAAACTAACATGCTTAATATTTAAAATATCAGCTATATCTCATATTCCAAAAAAAAGGAAGTGGACAACATCTGAGAAATCTATTTTTTGTGAACACAAAAGTAATTTAACTTATCAAAAGAAAGTATTCTTTAATCAGAACAAACTTCACTGGTTAATTCAGTTAAATTCTGTTTATTTATATACTGTAGCACCAATTCACAAACACACGTCATCTGAAGACACTTTACAGAGGCAATTCAACCAGAGAGTACAGTCAGATGGGTTCAAAGTTTTCTTTCTAAGGAAAACCAGCTGTATATATCGACTCTTTGACTGGAAAGCGGTCCCTCACAGCAAGCATGCTTGTAGCGACAGTTGAGAGTAAAACTGCCTTTGAACAGGATAAAATTTGCTGCAAAACAAAGATTTTGACTTTATTTTTAAATCAGTCACATCATATCAAAAATAATTAAATATGTAAAGACTTATAGATAAAGTCAGATGAGGTAAGGCTACAGTATTCCATAGCAAGATGTACGACAATAATACAATAAACTTTATGAATAGCAAAACTTTCTTGGCCTTTGGAATTCAAGCATATTTTAAATGTTTGAAGCATGAACGCTGGGCAAACTGCATTCAGAATCACTCATACAACTTAACTCATATCAAATTAATTCATAAGGGTTGTATACATATGATGACAAACAAGAACTATAAATACAACAGGAGGAGAACCATAGGATGCAACAAAAGTTAGTCGCCTTCCCGTTTCCTTCACTTCTTTGCCTTTTGCACAATAAACATAATCTCAGCTTCAGGCACTTTTTTCAGTATCATTTATCAACCCTGACACATTTTTGGGCTCCTTCTCGTAAAGATTTTTCAAAACACCCTAAGATAAATATGCAGAATGTGATGTTATGTACTATTGTGTGGAGGTGTTGATTCTCAGCTATTAATAACATCTTAAGCACTTATTCTATATTTCCCTGAAGCATTTTTGTTTAGTTGATAAGACTTCATCCATCGATCCATCCATCGATCCATCCATCGATCCATCCATCCATCCATCCATCCATCCATCCATCCATCCATCCATCCATCCATCCATCCTCTACCACTTATTCCGTCAGGGTTGCGGTGGGTCCGGTGTCTGTCTCAGGCAGTCTATGGGCCAGTGGCAGATCGCCAATCTGTAACAGAGCATCACAGGAACACGCTATTACACATGCTAAGCTGTAAAAAAAGCCATATTTATTTGGAGAAAATACAAGCTTGTTCAAAGCAAATTTTAGCTTTCGGAATGAACTTCCTGGAAGTTTCGAAACAAATAAATTTCTGTGTACATGCGTTAAGAACTGTAGAACTGAGTAATGCGTATCATTCTTACATAGCTGATCTTGATCCTCCTTTTTTACTTTAAATTTTAATCCTCAGGTATTAAACTATTAATCATATCTAGAGTAAAAGTAACACTATACCCTTCTTGATTTACACTTTGACTCATTATCAATATGATCAGGGGAACTTAAAACTGATTTAATTCAACTCATTTTTAGAGTTAAAACGTCTATGTTATTCATCCCTACTACAAGCTTAGTGTAACATTTAGAATATATACTTTATTTAAAGTAAATCACATTGGCTATATATTGAGACATCGAGCCAACCACCATCAGGGTCACGGGTCCCAGGTGCCAATCTACAGGATCCATGGACGAAACACATGTTTGGATTTATTTTTACATAGATGAGAAGTTACCAATGAAGTTATCCAGATTGATAGATTTCTTCAATCAGCATTGATGAACCTTTATTAAAGCTAATTTCCAAGCTCTTTCCTTTGTATCCTTGGTTATGTGTTGTCATAAAACACCTTTGCCTTTCCTTTTTTTTTTGTGGATGTATATTTTTATTGGTTTTGAGCCCAAAAATGATGACAAGAATAAAGTGGGACGTCATAGTACGTCCTTCTCTTTAGGTTCTAATGCAGCACTCTATAGTGATTGGTGAGTGCCCATAAAAAAATATAAATAAAAAAGGTAAGTGTTCAGTCTTGGTATGTTATATCTTATTTTCAGTCTTTGTTACATGTTGAGTGAAATCATAGCGCTGCATTAAGAACCACATTGTCTTCAGCCAGTGTCCTTTACGTCTGTGGAGAGAGTAACAGTCAGTCATTATAGCTGGCTGGCATTACTGCTGGGAGCTCCGCAAAGGAGGCGTAAACCAAAGCCATTGTGTCAGTATTTCATTGTGGTCACGTATCCAGTAGACAGAAAATAACAGTTTGCTCAGGCGTGTGAATGAACGTATTGTATTTGCTGGAAAGAGGCTGACTGCTGAGAGATCTTCTTGTCTGGAAAAACAGTAGCGTCTCTAGAATGAGTTGGTTAGGGCAGCTTGGCAGGAGTGAGCCTTGGATTCTCTCCTGTTACCTCTGCATCTTGAATGCATTGTTTGTAACACCATAGTTCAGACTCAATAACATCATAACTGCCATGTTTAGATAGAAAACCTCTAGATGTAGGCAAACTCATAAAAGAAAAACAAATCAACAATAAAATCTTATGAGATTTGAATGTTTAACTCTCACTGGCCTTCAAGGTGAAGACTTTGTTTTTGAAATAAAGTTAAAATAAAGATACTGAGATTAAGAAGGTGAAGCTTTATGGAAGGGAACTTAAAATCTCCCCAGAAACCTGTAAATCTGGACTGTTGTTGGTTCAGCTTCCACCTGTTAAACCCAACTTTCACTAATATCCCCCTGATCGTTAAGTTCAAAAGTGCAAATAGTGATTTAAATGTAAATATGAAATAAGTATTGTTTGGAACCCTTAAAACACTAAATGTTGCCCATGTACACGTGATGTAAGGTTTGCATTATTAGAGTTAGGTTTTATTTTATTTTTTATCTAATTTTTTTTCAGCTTTTATAATTTACTCACTACATTAAAAGAGACTGTATTTGAATAAAAATCTATACTTTACACACCATACTTTCTCAAAACAGGCTTGTTATTTTAGTTACTGTAGTTACTGATAAAGATATGAAATAACAGCTGCAAAAAAACAGGAAAAATCAAGAGAATTGGTTCAGTTGGAGTTTATATGTTTAAAGAAAATACTGAGAGTGACATGGTTGAAGCAGGATAATGGATCAGATTATCAGACACAAAATGCCTCCCCATCAATTCCCCTGTTATAAGATCTCATGTTGATTCTTTCAAATTCTATTTCAAATTTTAATACTACTTGCAAATCTGACTTGCATGCACCATTAAGCTGTTCATTCAGGACCTCTGTTCAGCTCCATTTTCATTAAGCTGTCTAAAATCTTAATTTGGTGCAAAACTAGATCAAGTTAAAAAAATGTAATGTTCTCTAAAACAACACAGTGAGCAAACGAGGAAACTGAACCCATTGTGTACCAGCTACTCAGACCTCTACTGGTTTTAACCCACTAGGCATACCTAAAATGTAGATGTGCAGAATTGCATTACCACTGAAGTGTGCTAAAGTTCATTAAAAGTCTGTTTTGTATCATTTAAATCACAAACTTTATAAATACAGTGAATTACCTGTTTGTTTTTTTTTACTTTTACTAAAGGGATGAGCTACTTTTATATTTCAGTTTTTTTTACTCAGCTGTCTGTATTATTCGATAAGTAAAGAATATGAACACTTTTGACACCTCTGTTGCACATAACTGCACATCGACAGTCCTCATTAGTTGTTATTTATTGCATTAGAGCAGGTAATGATGTGTCCCTGTTCTTCCTCCTGCAGGAACTCTGTCGGCAGCGCATGTCTGTCAAACCTTCTGTCGAACGTCCTGAGCCGATGTCCACTAGGATCAACAGCGTCTCGTCTCAGTTCAGCGATGGCGGTCCGGCCATCAGCCCCTCTGGACGTGGCAGCATCTCCTCATGGAGCGAAGAGCCCTCCCACTCCAACATGGACATCTCTACTGGTCACATGATTCTGGTGAGTCTCCAGTTTAATTGCTTTGTAGTTGTTTCACTGAGTCATGATTCATATCTACACTGAAGGCGTAAGACAGTTATAGATTTTGTGTATAGAAAACATTTCATTTAAATTCAGTTTATTTATATTGCGCCAATTTACAACTCATGTCATCTCAAGGCAGATCATACAGTCAAATTGATTAAATGTTTTCTGTCTGAGGAAAACCAGTTGATTGCATCGACTCATTCACTCAAAGGCAATCTCTCAGACTTAGCATGCTTGTAGCAACAGTGGAGAGTAAAAACTCCCTTTTAACAGGAAGAAACCTCCAGCAGAACCAGGCTTTCAAATTTCAAATCCTTTATTAGACTAAGAATTCCTTACATGTTTTAAGCTTGCTGATTTGTTTTATTCTATCAATATACATTTCACATTACACTTTCAGATTTGTTGAGTATAACTTGCAAAATGTCTGATTTGTCTGATTCTGTTGAAAAATCAGCAGGGATCTTATAGTTTTTTTTTTTTTTTTTATTAGAGTTTTTTAATCATGTAGTTCCAAATTTCTGAACACATCCAGATTTTTGAATGTTCAGAACAACCTGTTATGAGAATAATCCACCACTTTATTAACAGCCATGGAGCATGAAAGACCATGCAGAGAAAAGATTTGACATTATGTTCTAAAGAAGAAGAGCTGGTTTCAATATTGTGTGTCAATTAAAATTTCTTAGCTCAAGCAAGTAGTTACTTTTCAAACTAACCATCTTTGGTGCCTTTATCCAACCAAAGAGTGATTAAAGTAAATAAGAAGAGATTATTGGAAAAATGTTTTAAGCAGGTATATTTCTAAAAAAAAAAAAAGACATGGATAGGAGAGCATAGGAAATAAACTGTTATGAATAATAGAATAAATGCCTATTAACTGAATATATAAGCTTTTTCCAAGGTTATTCCTGTAATTATATGCCCAACTTACTGAAAAGTATTTCTTCTTTGCACATGAAAACCTGTTACTGTTTCGTTGTTGTCTGTCTTTCCCTTTCAATAGGAAAAGTCCATCACATTCCCAAGCTAATGGATACAAATCACATGTTTCATATTCATTTGATTGATTAACTTCTGTTATCTTTTGTTTATAGAAAGCTTCCTTTGCTTCCTCTATCTCTTGTCGTTTCCCATGTGTCATTCCTAATAGCTCTGCTAAACCTTTTTGCCTGAATCTGATACTTCCCCATCTGGTTTTCTACATATTAGAAACATTCTCCTCACGCACAAATACACACCTCTCGTTCCTCACATCGTTCTTTGCATCTCCTTGTCTCCGTTCTTTTGTACATCTCATTACACCCACAGCGTCTATAAGCAGCCCTCTCAGCCTCGTCTATTCCCGCAGATGAAATCTCGATTGAACCTCGGTTGCATTCTGAGTGTCATCGTAATTTCGATGTAAAGCTACTCACTTCAGCAGCCCACCACCTCTTCATCCCTTCCTACTCTCTCACTCTCCACGCATTATGAACCTGCAGACAAGATGTGATAAAGCAGGCTTCTTTTCTTTTTTTTCTTGATGTGTTCAAAGATTCTAATTACCCATGAGATTGTGTACGGCTGAAATGACTCTCTTTGCCGCCTCTGCAGTGAGTTCCTCTGTTGTTCCACGCAGGCACAAAATCAAGCAAAATAAAATGCCTTTGACAAGCGCTGCAGAGCCACAACATGGTATAATGCCTGTATTTAAAGTGCCAAGGTTATATGTGCCTGAAAAATACATCTGGATTTGTGGCAAAGAGGGATGAACATGTCTAGGTACATTTTCCAATAGTGGTGATGAAGTTTTCTCCATTGAGGTTCCATGTCTTACGTGATAGGAGGATGAAATGGAGATATCCATAATTACAGTCTAAATTAATCCAGTTAGCATATGGGATTACGTCAGATTATACTAATAGTCTGAACAGCTTGTATCCAGGATGTTTTCGGTCTACAGAGATGTAAGCTGTCTTAAATGATATAATACAAAATGGATAAAGGTATAGACTATTTTTCAGTATTTTCTTTTTATCTAGGATATTTCTGATTTTTGAGTATCAACATGTCTAAAACCTCTTACATATGTTTAGAGTAACTAATACTAAATTCATTCAACTTGATATACAAAGATATATAAATAATACAATTTATGCACCACAGAGATCTGACACATCAGTTGCCACAACAGGGATCAAATCTGCATTAGGAAGTTTCTAAATCACCATCGAATTTTTCCCTGTACTGTAGCTCATATCTGACCTGTATTTCTGTCAATCCATACACAGTAAGGGATAAAGGTATGTTTTCCACTTCTCTAGTTGGTTTATGTGTTACTAATGTTTAAACCTCCCAGTATTTTGACTGGCTTAATCACCAGTTGTTATATGAAATATTAAAGAAAAAATATGTATCTATATAAATTTTTCAGCACTTTATTTCTTTGAAATACATTTATCATATGATAGAAACCGAATCCTCATCTGAGCCGATTTATATTACAAAAGAAATCATTTTAAGACTAGATTTATTTTTCAATATAAGCTGTAGGCATAAAGTGGTTCTTTAATACAGGTGAATGAACACTACCAGATATGCATTGAAATTTTCTGTTTAAATGCATCCTTTAACTTCTACGACAGTCTGAGACTAATCGGTCACACACAGCCGTAGCTGAAATCAGCACCATGGACAGTTCTGCCTAAACTATGGCGGATCTGAAGTATAAATGTGATTTATTTTTTTACAAATCTGCATGGGAAAGACATATTCACGTATGATCACAGCTTTCCCAACAGTTTCAGCTCCCTTTTGATTTAAAAAAAAAACAAATCATCAACAATTGTGTTAATTTTGATGGTATTGTCAAATATTTTATTTAACCTAAATGTCAAATTTGGTGGGTTTCAAAACTCACAGCAGAATATGTGAGGAGGAATTCTGAAAGGTTAATCCATACCATCACATGTATACTGACTATTAAGAAAAAAGAAATAAAGTTTGAAGAAAATAGTTATAATTACCATATAGTTCTCAGGAGAAGAACGGGAGTTAGCATTAAAACTGGAACTGAGGCACGTGAGGCATCAAAGAAATCTAAAAACCTCTAATAATCCATCAAATAGATCAAACAAAATTGTTAAAAATACTTTGAAGATCATAGTGAAGGGATCTAAAAGAATACCTCAATGTTCCCACTTATTTTGTTTGCTACAGAGCAAACAATGTCAGCAATGCTTAAATTCAGAGAAGTTCACTATTGGATTAAAATGTAATCAGATTTAAAAGATGTATTAGATTTTACCGTATATATATAGGCATTGGTTATCAGAATAAAATGGCTAAAACATGTTGTAAACAAAACTATTGCAGGATAATCTTCTCACACTGTTGATGAATCCTTTAAACTACAAACATGGGATAAACTGTAACTCCACCAAAAGCAGAACATCCCTCTGCTTCACAATGTTCTGCTTCAGCCTTTTAAAAAGTTGAATTGTTTTATTCAGTTGAGTGCAATGAAAAAATTCTCTGTCTGCTTTGTGATTTTTGTGTGTATTTTATCTTTCTTTTACATTAAATTATTCAATTATCCCAGAGAAATCTTCTAGTTAATTGTAAATCGTTTACCTTACAGAGAAATTTAATTCAAGGCCTTTACAGCAAAGTGGCACAGTTGGTAGCTTTATTGCCTGAAGCAAGACAGTCCTCGGATTTATACGGTACCTACATGGGTCCGCATGGGCATCCCTGTCTGTATGTTCTCTGCTTTACCAATAGAACCACAGCATAGAATTTCCCTAGACTGTTGGGAAAATGTTAACTTCCTTCTGGTCTAACTCTGATGAATAGTTTTACATGCAAACAGTAACTGTTTTTTTTTTTTTTTATCACCAGCAGCTACATAATTTAGGTACTCATAAGTGCTACCTACTATTTCACATACTTAGAATAATCATAATTTCAAACATCTGCATGTTTTAATGCAGTCTTTCCAATAGTTTTTTTTTACTGCTCTTGTGTTTCCCAATAGAAGGAAATAAGCGTACAGATGGGAGCACAATTCTGGGGTAACCAAAAAAAAATAAATCAATATAACTAGCGCTCTAAGGTTCTTCATAAATTTGATATGGGTAAGTACACATTTTGGCTATGTGTAGCTGTTAGGTTATTAGAAAACCAACACAACGTATCCATATAAAGAATAGAGAACATCTAAACCAATCAGAGGCAGGCTGAGCAATCAGCTCAGCAGCAAATGTGCAAAGCTCTATTAGTTAGATTAGTCTTAGTCCAACTACAAAATAGATAAATACATAAGATTGCCAATTCTTCAGTCCCTTAAGGTTTACAGTCTGTAGGAAGAAGGCTTCTCTTTGAAGGAAGAGTTTTTCTCTGTATGCCCTGAAAATTAAAGGAACAAATAGCACGGCCAGCTGTTATGAGATGTCTAGCAACAGTCAATCTCTCGTCTTTATTTTGAATATTGTTATGTACTTGTGTTCTCTCCTTTAGCTTTTTTCCTATTTAAAGAGAATGATGAGGACAGTTCAAGATATATACAACATATTTAGTCCTGCAGGTGATTCTGTGTAAAATAGAAAATTTTTTACTGGTATGATGATATAATAGTTTGTGTTACCTTTAATCAAAACACTGCACGTCGTAGTTGAGAGAAGAAGGAAAAGGGAGGAACCAAATTTCTTGTATTTCCTGTTACTTTTTTTAATAATGTATTTATTTTCTGATTTTCATTCATTTTTTAACCTCCTTTTCTGTCTGTCATTTTTTTTTCCTCATGTCCACGTTTTGGAACAGTGCCTGTGACTGCTTATATTTCCATCTAGCAGTCAAAAGTGTCAGTCTTACAAAAATATTCACGCTTACAGGAGACCTCATTTCGAATTCCAACCATGACGTTAACTGCAGACAGGAGCAGCAGGAGCAGAGGGTTTCCTGGCAACAAACCTGGGGCCTCAGCCGACATGTTGGAGGGGGGGAAACTCGATAGACTGAAAACACTTTGGTTTTAGGGGTGATGTCACATCAGGAGACACAATCTATTGAAGAGCAGGGAGACAGGGAAAAGCAAATATTTGATCTGATGCTAGGCCCTGTGCTCAATAGAAGCTACCACTGAGCATTTATTAAAAATCCGACTTTAGAAAAAAAATGAGGATGTGCTGCTTTACCAATCATCCCCGCTCAGATATTAATTGCCACTTGTAAACCTCTGGCACATTGTGTCATCCTCCATCCAAAGATTTTATTATGAGAAAAACCAGCTTCACCATCTTATCGAACTTAATGCTCCCATGTGACTTATTCTCAAAGGACCCTTCACTACCACCATCACCCCCACACATCCTCTTTTCTTGTGTCTTAAGAGGATTAGGCGACTCTCTATATAAAGCACTTTATCTTGTCCTTTGTTGCTGGCCAATTAAGTGTCATAGATTATGTTGCAGCGGGAGCCTCTGCCGAGATTCGCCTTGCTGGGAATGCCTTTTTACTTTTTCAGAGCTCCCCACCAGGCCGCCGGGATGTGATCTGATGGTTGGAGTAGGTCACAGGGCAGAACAGAGGAGAAAAAATGGGCTTCGGGAAATGGATGTTAAATCACTCTAATGTGGTCAGCTGAGGGGAGGGGAGAAGATTGAGTTGGAGAGACATAATAATGTAACAGGATGATGTCACCTTCTCACTAAAATGAAGGCAGCTGCTTCTGGATGCAGGCTGTTGGCAATTGATATCAGCTGATTTGATGTATTGAATTTACATTGAAAGGTGTTTGTGTGAGCTTCCACAGTGTTGAGCAAAGGTTTGACATATGCATTTAGAAACATATTCTCCAACTTCCCTATTAGAGCTGCTGTTTTTTATTCATCTTGAATAAATCTTCCCTTTTTTTCTCTAAAAATACACTAAATTTCAGTGAATATTTCCTTTTTTCAGACCACTCTCTGAAACCCAAAGAGATTGATTCCTTGAAATCCCTTCAGATCATTAACTTCTGAAATGTATGAACCATCTCTCTGGTACCAGGAACCATGCCTTGTGTCAAGTCCCTTATATTATCTTTTTTTCTTATTCTGCTGCTTAGTTCAAACCCAAACTGGTAATCTTCAACAGATTAAAGCCCAAAATGCATCAAGTTGCTAATGTGTTATTGGCTGTCATGATTTGTTTGGGTTGTGCATCTCTCATCTGGTCTCTGGCTGATAGAACACACTTCAATGCACTTCCAGCTCTATGTTCAAAGCAAAAAAAAAAAAGACTGCATTAAAATAAATCACTACTTTTTCTATTATGCAACGCACTAAATAAACTGCAGCTCAGTGAAATTCTGCTGAATATGACAAGACAAAGTATGCTATTAAATAATGCAATGGAGCATAGCTAATTAATTAACTTAATAAAGCAGCATTTAACAAAATCTACACGTATTTAACAACAAGAAAAGATTCTTAGCTCAACGTAGAATAAGTTGCCAGGCAGCAGATATGTTCAACAGTCATTCAGCTACAGAGCTGCAAAATGCCCTTTCTGTACTGTCAACAAAAAGCTAAACAAAACATGAAACTACTTCTTTCTAACCTCTTGAACACTATGTGTAGCTATAAGTAAACAAGAGTATCAGTGTTATAAATGTTCCTAGGACAAGGACAAGGATCGTTCAGCTAAGCTTTAAGTTCTGAGCTTATGGTCCAAGACATGGAGGAAGTGTGGGAAGCACCATTTTTGGTAACTGAATAAAGAAAAGGGTTTTCTTTCAATGAATGTGTGGAGGTGTTAAAAAAGGACATTTAAAACAATGATGTCAAACCTTCCTTAAAGCATTTGAAGCTTCTCACTTGGAACAAGTCACAACCAGAAGCAGATTAAGTCGCTGCACCAGTAAATTCAAGATTCAGAACATGTGTGCTGTCAGGTTTATCTTCAACTTGTTTTGTAATTTTTTCTTCTTTCCTAATCTTTAACATTTGGTTCGTGGCTCGTGCTTTACCAATGCTCCCCCTCCTGTTTCGCAGTTGCCTTCTGTTCAACAAAGAGTACATATAATAGAGAGGAATTATTATTTTATTTTTTTCATTTTGCATCTTCATTTGATCCCAGAAAATGAATCCTGAAGGCTATCCTCTTGATGCACTTGTACAGTATGTCACAAGGGCAGTCTTTCTGTATTGTATCTGCCAGTTGCACTACCAAGCAGTTGAATTGGTGTCCTCAATAAAGTGATTAAATAATTCTAAGCCATTGGACACTCTAGCAACTGAACTCATATCCTCTGCTGCATATTACAGCAACACATTCTCACTCCAAACTCATCAAACATTGACGACACATACTGATGTGAAGGGGTTACCCCTCTTATCATACATTCACACCCAGGGTAAAGGAGAGGTTGCCGGCTTTGTTTCACCTGACATGCACTTGACCTAAAACTATTTTTTTTTTTACATTTTATCCTACAAAGTTATTGTGGAAGATTTGGGAGCGTATAGTGACATCAATATTAGTGTTTCTCTGGGTTTAGGGATCAGGGTAAGGAATGGGTAAATGCTACTTTTTTCTTTTGCAGTTCATGGAAAATGTTCCCAAATTCCTGCCACAACTTGGCTCACACACTACATGTCAAATAATGAAGAGAGGACTTTGACCAAGCATCAATATTTGAGTTGAGAGTGAGACTGCATCGGTTACAGACATGCTGGTTTTTTGCAAAGGAATCCCTTAACACAACCATAGTTGGTCTATATGTGGACATACTTGTGTCCAAGTTGCACCATTCCTTTTTGGTTATTTGTTTTTGGTTAACATTTATTATCTTTCATTGTAATTCAACCAAAATAGCGATTGCCAAAGACTTACCAGCTCTAAGTAGATGGACAGAGGTTTAGGGATAGAATTCTGAGGCCTACAGTATTTCACATCTTATTTTGCCAGTTTTTCAGGGATTTCCTCAAGACCTAAAACTCACCAGATTGCACATTTAATCTGGACTATAGGATCTGCTTTAAATACTGGAGAGTTAATGCTGGAATATCCAGAACTCTCAGAGGTATAATATATGCTGAATACATGGATAAATACTCAGTAAAACAAAGAGGAAAGCATGTGTCTGGTCCTGTATCAGGTCTTATTGTGACCTACTAATACTGACCATCTAGATACTTCCAAGGCATGTCCCTTCTTTTCTCCTTGACTTTTAAAAAAAGCAAAAAACCTTTTTAAAAAGTATTGAGAACCGTGACTGCTGAAAATGACAAAGAGAAAATCTGACTTAATAGAACCTGGTGAGAGCTTTCACTTATTGCTGTTCAATCAAAAGGACATGGTTTATTAGATAATGAAAGATACCAAAAAAAGAATGTATTACATGTGCAAAGTTGCTTTCTATAGCTGGTCTGCCTTCCCTGCTGAGTAACCGCATCCCGCTGTGAATTTTTCCACCCACTTCCCCTTTTCATTCTCCGTCTCAGTCGATCCAAAATGGCTCCCACATTATGTCCCCTCCCATGTGGCCTGGCTTTCATGCTGCTCGCTACTACAGGTGCTTCTGGATGGTGCGTCAGAGCCACAATGGCCGCTCCAGTAGCAGTTTTTATTGAGCACCTTTGGCAGCTGCAGGCCTCCTCCCTCCCCTGCTGTAAGGGGATTATTCAGTGTTTGGCCGCCACATGGTGATCTCAGCACCTCCTGATTGGATTGCAATAATCCCTTTACACAGCCACTAAACCCTATTACTCTAGTATTAGAGAGAGAGAGAGAGAGAGAGAGAGAGGGTAGGGGGTAAAGGCCAGTTGGGGGTATCTAATTTTAACAGTGCATCTAATTTTGACAGTGCATGTATAGAATTGTGTCCTAATATAAATATCTGTTACTGTTTTCTTTTAAGTAAACAATACGCAGGCGTCCATTAGATTTCTATTAGATATCTTTCTGTATGTATTTCTCAAATCTCTCTGCTTCTGCTCTTTTTTGTGAGTGTTCCTTGTTCTTTACAGTTTTTTTTGTTATTTGGTCATGTTTCTCTGCATGTCCTTTGTGTGTTTCTTCTGATGGATGATATTACTGTGGCTGCTTTTACCAAGTATAATGGGACCCATGTACCACAGGAAGGAAAGGCTAATGTTACACTGTGCATGTCATCTTCCCGCTGCGCACACAGTAGCTAGAAAGACCTAAAGCCCCGGTTTACCTCCATCTTACTCAACTGCTGCTTCCTATTTTATTAACAAACTTCTTTCATTTCAGTTCAGAGCCATTTCGCCTTTTTTTGGAAGCTAATTCTGATTAAGATAAGCTACTCATTTGTAATTGTCACCATAAATCATCGGTGGAGCCATTTAAAGAACCACCCCGCCTAATTTCGGACCCTCATCTATTAAAGACGAAGGCCCGTATTTTGTATGCATTTGCAGCTGACTCCCAGTTCTGCTCTGAAACAAGGCTACACCTCTCCACCATCAGATACAGCCAGCGACGACTTTTCCACTTGTTTTGGGTTTGCGCCAAGTTAATCTAAGGGCAATTGTTCAAAGTCACCTTGCCGCCTTTAATTATGAAAACGGGCTGAATGTAGGTAATAAGGAGGATGAAACTGGTCATCATGACTCGGAGCAGGAGTAGATTAAACAGGCGCACAGTGATTAAAATGACATTGGTGCATCTAATAAACTGAAGAAATTATGCGTGTGGGCATTTAGATATGAGGCTAATGAGGTGTCCAAATGATTTGTTTTTCCTTAAATCTTCAGAGAAGATCATCAGAAGAGAAACTGCGGTTCAGAAAATAGGAGGTTTATAATTGCACCGATTCAGTTTGATCACTTGTTTACTTAGTAGCGAAATCATATTGGAGTTCTCATCAGTTCTCCAATGTTGGGGACAATCATTTCCAACTAGAAGGAAAGCAGAAGTCATTATTTCTGATTTGTTCACATAAATGAACCAAAGTACTGGTTTGGACATGCTGTTGTCTGTTTTGGTCGTTCTCCAACAAGCAGTTTGTCAGACTTTTTTCTTTTTTGTCTTTGATCATATGTTAAATTGAACTCTATTAAAATCAAATAAAAAAAATCCAAATAAAATTAAATAGATTATCAAGGACTTATATCGTAGTTTTATTCCTGTGACACTATAAGCTAAAAGTTTATCTATTTTATTACAGTTTTATGTAGTAACCAAACACTAGTAAGGGTATACATGATTTCCAAAAGGTTTCCTTACCTTTTCCTGCCAGCTGAAGATCTTTCTGGTATGACTTTGCCAGCGTCGCACACATATCCTCTCTTAGTTTTTGCCAAATTTTATTTATAAATCGCCACAAGTTCAACCAAAATCTTTCTATAATTTCTATAATTAATCTATAAAGATCATTTAGTTTAGAATATTAAGGTATTACTAAAACATGCATCTGCTTTGTTATTTTTCAGCCATTGGAGCCAGGGCGCTATGTCTTAGTGGTTTCTCCTGGTGGAAGATGAACCTCATTTAGGATTTCCTCCAGCATTGCTCTGTATTTAGCTCCGTCCTTCCATTGTCCGGGTGGAGCTCCTTTGTTTGCACTGAATAACAGCATCCCTACTGAATAACAGTAAATGTGGATGGTGTGATTAATGTAATGTCAGAACAGCTGGCATTAAGTTGCACAAATTCCCTCAATCTAGTTGACCCCTGAAGGCAACTGACTTTACTGGATTTTATTCTTGGGTGTCAGATTACAGAAAATGGATTGAAACCGCATATCATCATTCATATTTAATAGTGAATTAAATGTTGTTCTATTGTGTAATATCAGGCTTACATTATTTGATTTGTTTCATGTGAGAAAATGTTTTTTTTTTTTTTTTTATCATACTGAGAATCAACTCCTGTCTAACCTTCTGTCCTTTATCTCTGTATTCTGCTTTCTTCAGTCTTATATGGAAGATCATCTGAAGAATAAAGATCGACTGGAGAAGGAGTGGGAGGCATTGTGCGCATATCAGGCTGAGCCCAACGCAACTACTACTGGCCTGAAGAATGGCAATTCAAAGAAAAACCGCTCCACTGCTGTGGTGGCATGTAAGGATTGCTTAAAACTGAATTTTTTACCTTGATGCGTGTTGTGGTAAAGTCCTAAACAGTTCTGAGGTACAACTCTTTAATATGATATGAAGCTGGGGGAAACTAAATTGTACTTCCTTATATTTAAACACGGAGCCCTTTCTGTTTTCTTCCCTTTCCTCCATTATCAGAAAATGGGAGCAGATGCAGTGAGCAGAAAGGGTTCTACTGTAAATTAGTTTTCTATTAAAGCTCTCCTGCATAGGCCTCATTAATGATTAAAATTTCTAAGCCGTTGTGGAAGTGGCCCCATCTAAAAAAACATTGCTGTCCCAGTCTCTGCAGCAGGCCAAGGCTTAATGAAATCCAGATTGTGAACAGGGAAGGTGGTTTGTTGGGAATAAATTGGGTTTCCAGATTAAAGTACCTTAAGCTTCTGTAAGGGTGAAAAAAGAAATGCATTTTAAGTTAAACTGCAGAGAAACGACTTGTTCAAAATCAGAAAACGTAAAAGGAAACGAACAAAAGCAGTATGTCTGCTTAAAATAAAAAGGAAGTCACTGGATGCACACATAACCACTACAGCCCTACCAATTCCTTGGATTTTAACTTATATTTCTGTATTCGGTTGAATCAGTGTGAATTTTCTTTGATTCAACCTTTAACACATCAGAGTTTCAGAGCTTCGGTGCAGAAAGTTTGAAGTATGGTGTCAATTTGTTAGATCTCTCTGGATGAATGGGAGATTCAGGGATTAATCCATCAAACTTCAAGCAAAAGCAAAGAGCATCTCAAGTTTTATCAATTCAAAGCCTTGGTTGTGAGCTATAACTCTATAACTTGACACATTACAAAAGAAAATCCAGTTTTTGTTAAAAAACTCTCTGTCATCTAAAAATCCTGCTTTCATTACAGCCCAGTGTGGGCTTAAAAAAACTTGCTTTAGGAAGACAAAAAGTGCTGAATCGCATATTTTTCTGTTCCAGATGATCACTCCAGAATCACCTTGAAGGTGGAGAACAGCCAAGGCAACTCTGACTACATCAATGCCAGCCCGATTGTAAGCACCTTATCTGCTTTCTAAACTTTGCATTTCACACCGCTGCACGTCGGCCCCCCGCAGTCCCCCGTGAGGCATCACGGCAGCACAAGCAGCCTACTGCTGCCCAATGTAAATTTTGATGCAACGCTTGCTTGGCTTCAGTGGCAGGCTCACAGTTTGCCCACATTCACCGCTATGAATATTAATGGTTTCTATACAGCAAACACCCCAGGCGAGTATTCGTTCAGAGAAATGACATGCACATGACTTGCTTTACATTTGTGGAACCCAAATTGATCTGTGGGGTCTTGGGAAATTATTGTTTCTGACCTTGGGTTATGCTAATTCAACAATACTTTCTGTTTACTGTTGCGGCTGTGCTCAGCATGCTGAGGCCCGCTTACTGCACGGTTCTGATTTAAGGAGCGAAAGCAGCCTGTAGGAAGGAAAAGGGGGAAAAGAAAGAGCCATGTGAATTCAGTAAGTGAGGGAATCAATTTGGAAACCAGTGTTGGAATAGCAGGTTTATGCTTCCCTCGAGGCAGATACACTGGTATTCCATTAAAAGCAACAGAAATACTATGCATTTCAAATCTTAGTGCCACACCAAAAAAGTGTATGTGTGTGTGTGTGCGTGGGTGGGTTTGTGTCAGTGAGAAACTGAGGGAATCAAAACTATATGAGAACAAAAGGGCAACTCTGTCAAACATCACAAATGCAACAAGAGATCCAACACAAGTACCCACATATGCCAGAAGAGGAGCGCAGACTCTGGCAGCCTGCACGTGCAGAGAGCACTAAATTGTGCACACAAATACACAGATGACATAAAAGAAAGTAAGTGTGGGGAAACACCCACACAGACATGCAAAACCACACATTGACACACGATCACTGTCAGGCGTACGTTCCCACCTCCCACACGCTCTATTAATAAAGCGGCACTGTATGGGAACGTAGGGTGGATGCTGCGCTTATTTGAGGAAATTCCTCTATCCTTTGCTCACCCACGCCTCCACCAAACACATTGTATGGGATCTTCTTCCAACAGCCTGTCAATAACCATAAAACTTGTTTGTTAAAAATATATTGGCTGATGAGGTATATATAATTAGATTCCCTGCTGTCATTTCTGATAAAGTGGTTGGTTTTGATGAGATTCAATCATTTTATTATAGTTTAGAATAGTTAAATATTATATAAACAGTATGTATGTATATATATAATATATATATACTCACACACACACAAATAACTGGAGAAATGTGGCCGGATTGCTGCAAGGTCGAGGGAAGGCAGCCCACAAAGAAGGGATCACGCTTCAGGTGAGAACAGCCAATAAAAACACACCGATGAATACCTAGAATACCTCAAACAAATAGCAACCATGAAGCAGCCACAAGAAAAGCTGCAACAGCCAAATACCTGCAACAAGTAAGGCAAGTTCTAAGAAATCATCTCAATGGTAAGAACAAGACCAGGGCAATCAACAGCTATGCTTTACCAGTAATCAGATATCCTACTGGGATAAAAGGTTGGCATAAGTAGGAAATTCAGGACACTGATGTTAAAAAATGAAAGCTACTTACCATGCTTGGCGGATTCCACCCCAAATCTAGTGTCCACAGGCTAAGCATCAGAGCCATGCTTGGAGATGAAACACTTAAGAATACATCAGGAAGTTAGCCCCAAGGGATGAGGCACTCAGTAACTGGAATCAAAGTAAATGGAGGAAACCATCATGTAAAGAAAAAAAAAATCCTACATGGAATGTTCCACCAACAGATAGCTTAAGTAACTGATATGACAAAATCCTTCCAATGGCCAGAGAGGTCCGGGGTTAGGGGCAGCACAGAAGCACTGATCATGACAGCAAATGGAGCAGATATTTAGGACTAGAGCAATAGAGACCCAGATCTAGCATACCAGGTAATATCCCAGGTGCATGCTTAAAGCAATCCACAATCTAACAGCAGGGAACATGGAAAGTCATAACCAAGTGGCTGGTATAGTGTACAGAAACATCTGTGCAGAGTAAAAAATGGAATAAAAACCCAGGTCGAAATGGGAGTCGACTCTAAAGGTGGTGGAGAATGACACATCTAAGATCATATGGGACTTTTAGATACAAACAGATAAAATTGTTGTGGCCAAGCAACGGGGTATTGTGATAATTGATAAGCAGCGGGGGATAACTGTAGTGATGAATGTGGCCATCCCAAATGATGGAAACGTCAGAAAAAAGAACAAGAGGAACTTGAGAAAATCTAAGGGCTCAGTGAAGGTAGACAGATCGAGGTTTCTAGGAATATACAGAGCGTGAAGGCAGTTCTATGAGACCAGCAGCATGCTCAGACAGACACGCACAGATGAAAACAGGATGGCTCAATGGTAGAAAGGAACATAGACAGACATGGTACAAGGATAAACTGGTCTCCTCCTTGGAGCCAGGCATATGGCACTAAAACTTACCTCCCCCACGTTCTGAGCCAAAAGCCTGAGGGCTCCGCTGAAAAGGACCAGAACCCGCGCACCCTCAATACACCGGGCCAAAGCCATGAGGGCTCAGTGGAGAAGAAGTGGGACACGATCAGGAGACAGGAGACAAACACCTAACCCTATCAATCCACTGGCCTTCGCAGACGGAAACATGAACCGGGGACTTAAATAAAACTCAAATAACAAGCATGAATAACTGACACGACAACATAACACAAACAAAGAATAACTGAATAAACTAAGAACACACTAATAATGATCTGGCCCTGATAGCTGGGCTGAACCGAATATATCAGAGGGAGCAGGTGAGTAAGATAAATGATAATTAGAGAGCGGGGAGGGAACGGCAGGTGAATGAAGTGAGTAATCAGATAAGCTACCGGGGCTGCGATCATGACACCGTATTGTACTTTGGTTTATATACAAATCAGAGAACACTTTTTAAATTTGTTTCTTTTCAGGAAGCTGATGTCACAAGAACAAACATTAGAACCAGAAATATCACTGCAACAAGCAGTTGAAAGAGTCTCAGTCATTCAGATCAAGGATAGACTCAGAAGATGGTTTGTGCATTATCAAGTAATAAAAAAATGATGCAAATCATATCTAGGTGTGAATGAAAACTCATGGTTTTGTATCTTGCTTTGGTCTGGTATGTTAGACCCCAATTCATTAGGAGATGAAGCAAATAGAAATATTTTTCTATGATTAATTTGACTCGGAAATATCCTGTAAAAGTATTTTTCTTTCTTAAAATTGAGTCAGTAAAGCTCATTCCTGCAGCCGCTAGCAGTCAACATCCTTAAAGACCAAACTTAGAGAAATAAAAGCCTCCCTCATGATCAAACCTCCAACGGTTAAGGCAGAGAATGTTGGAACCAGGAACAGGATTTGACTCTGTCTCAGAAAGAAAGAGACAAAAACCCAGCAGCAGGAATAATTACACGTGTCACATTTGCTCTTTGTTAAAGACAGTAAGAAAGACAGTTGTCCTTTTCCTCCAACAGTAATGGTAGGTTTTCATTCTGGAGAAACTTCGACAGGCCAGAAAACATTGTGTCTTTGCTGAGACTGAAAGACAAAAAAGGGATATAAGGGAATCAAGACATGTAGAAGGTCTTCCTGATCTGGGTTTATTTTTTTTGGGGGGGGGCATCTTTTTTTTTTTTTTTTTTTTTCTATTTTTCTGTCAGTTTTACCAATTTATAAGTTACATCCCTCAGTTTTAAACTTCTTCATCTGTCTTGTCCAGTTTGTAGTTTCTCTCTTCTTTTTTATGCCACATACAGTGAATGTCCTCACTTTTTCTTTTTCCTGCATGAACTTTTAATCTGAAAAGTCCCTGGGCAGCTGATCACATCTCTGGAGCAAAAGAGCTCAGCCAGAATATCTGGAGAGCTCATACTGCCAGGTGCTGTAAGGTCTTATTATGTTTTTTGAAGCACAATTTAGCTAAGTTTTCACACAAGCAACAAGAAAACTCAGAAGCTGACTTTAGAAGGGCTTTTTTATGATTTCATAAATGAGCAAATGTTTAAACGCAGGTGAATAAATGTTTTTATATTCCAAGAAACAAACCTAACATGTTTTTACTCAAAGAAATGTTGGTCCACTTGTTCTTCATAGACATTTGCTGCATCTTTACACAAAAAAGGGATAATGTGAGGTTTTCGTGACAGAAACATAATAAGCTCTGAAATAATTTGAATTTTCTTTTATGAAAGCTTCTTGTCACAAAGAGGAGAACAATAAAAATACATGTAACCGTGGGATAATGTAGATGTAAACCTGTGGGCCTCCGCCTTCAAATGATTTCCTCTCTGTGCTGCGTTTCTAGGTGATGTTTTAATGAGCAGAACCCCCTCAACAGCATGTCACCTTTTTTTTCATCTCTCTTCTGCCACTGTCTTACTACCTTTTAAGTTCATTAGACATTCATTATTGTTTGGCATTCACAAAAGCCACTGAGAACCATTAAAGACAATTTGGTGTGCGGAAAAGCCCGAGAAATTATCCGTCTTCCTTCTGTAATTGCCTCCAGCTAAATTGGTCTCGCCAATTATTACATTTACCGTACAATTTGCATGCTAATAAGCAGGGGTGTCACTCACTTCCTTCGGTAGTTCTGCTCGCGTTCCGTCTGCTGTCTTCTGCTCACGACGCCTACGCCCTCGCTCTGCACTTTTCATTAAGTTTGAAAAGAAGTATGAGTTCCTGTTCAGCCTCTTCTCGGCAAAGCCTCCAGCTGCGAACAGGAGAATGTGGAAACGAGAAATCGAGCTGTGACACAGTACAGGATGTACTGATTCAACCAAAAATGGATCAATCCAGGGAGGGCCTACAATGTCGCTGTCTTAGTTTTTTCCCTTACTTGACTGACATATAAAGGTGTGCAGTTTCAGGCATCATGCTTTTTGCACTTGTTTCCCCCTCTCTTTCTAATATAAAGGACCTGGGCATAGACCAAAAGAAATACTTATTATTTTCTTAATACTTTATGTAGAAAACTGCTATGACAAAGGTAAAATTATAAATCAAAAATGAAAAGAACTTAGGCAGCTTGAACGCACTTTTATACTGAAGATATTTTATTCAGTAAACCATTAAATAAATATAAAATTATCTGTCAAGGCCATTTTTTTTGACAGACCTTGGAAAACTGACACTATATGAATTATGTGAACTATGTGAATTAAACAGATTTAGTCTCAGCTTATACTCTGTAAAACCACCTTGAATGCAAAAACAGATGAGGGAGAATCTCTTTTAACACTGCACATGAAAAGGTATATATTTTGTCCATTACACTTTGCACAATAGCTAAAGTTCTATTGGATTAGATGGAGAACCTCTGTAAACATTCATGTGCAAGTGGTGTTGCACACTCACAACTGGATAAAGTTTTGGGCCTTGACTTAAACTGTAGAATTTGCTTTGATATACATTTTTTTCATTTTAGCTCTGGCTGTATGTTTAAGGTTGCAGACAAGGCAAGGCAAGTTTATTTATATTGCTAATTTCAGTGGCAACATAATCCAGAGTAGGGGTGGGTATTGGCAAAGAAGTCACGATTCGATTCGAATCACGATTCACATGCCACGATGCGATTCTATTACGATGCATCACGATACTTGAAATATTGCGATGCATTGGGATATTTTCACTGAACACTGTAAGAAAAAGATACAGCCCTTACCAGTGGCTGACTGGCTGTGTATGATCTGGATAGTGTCTTCAATTGATACATAACTGAAAGCAACTGAATTCACACATAGCTGTATTTATTGAAATTACTTTTCGAGGTGTTGTCATGAAAACAAATACTGGACAGAAGTATTACTATTACTGGCGTGGACACACTAACAAAAAGATCTTAGGATTCATCAAACTTAAAATAACAAAATGAGGATAATCAGTGCCATTTACATGGCCTCAGTGGTCTTTTAAACCAATGAAATGCAAACATTCAAATGTTTGACATTTCCCCTTTTGGAAATTACGTGCTTCATATCAATTTCGTTTTTACCTTCTTTGTTTTTAAAGCCAAAATGCATCCAAGCATCTGACTTGAAATGTGATGGAGCTGGGGGGCGAATTTTCTCAGTCTCCTCCATATTTTGTTTACGAATGACTAGTCTCAGTATCCCAAGGCTGGACATGCTTGCAACACAAAGCAGCAGGTGTCAACACATCCGCAGCGACATCTGCTGGACTGGAAGTGGTATTTCACTTGATTTGATTGATGTGCGCCAACCATTAATGTATTTTATTTGTTCATTTTTTATTTTATTTTTTATAATCGATTCTTGCCTTCAAGAATCGATTCAGTAGATCACAAAAATTAGAATCACGATGCATCGATTTGACGATTATTTTGCACACCCTTAATCCAGAGTGATGTAGGAAGGTTCGGCCCAGTCTCAGGTATCTTGCAGTCAATGACATGGCTTTGCTCTGGAGTTGTCCAGGATTTATCTCAATGCCTCGTTCCATCTAGTATTCCATGTGAGAGCTGCAGAAAAGCATCCCCACAGGATGGTGCAGCCGATACGGTGTCTTCAGATAGAACTGCAGTGTTAGAACTTCTGGACCAGTCCATTCTCTTCCACATAATTTCTGTGGTGGTGTGTGACATGCGTTGTGCATGTTCATTTCACTGCTAAACTGCTGCTTAAGACTAAATTTTGTTTTGTACACACTGTATACAAAACTCTAATAACACAAATCCCAAAAATACTGCATATTTGCACCATATAATGCTCTGGTTTTTGAACCATGTTTTTTTTTTTCTTCACACTCTTTTATCTCTACTTCACTGAATGGAAATGTTCATTTACTGTCTGAAAAGCTGTACTAAACGGAATTTTGTTTTGTATACACTCTGCGTATACAAAATGACAATAAAAGTTGTCTAAGTTCTGACTAACTGCAAACCAGCCTTTTTTTAACAACCCTTTTCTTACCACTCTTCCATAAAGGTCAGATTTGTGGAAAACATGATCAGTTTTCCTGACAACAAGTTCTCTCAGCTGTGGATCCGCACAGATTCTCTATTATACCTCTGAGCTTTTTGACCCTTTTTTAAAACCTTATTCCTTGCCCGTATACAGAGTTCCTTTGTCTTTATGAGGCTGTTTGTTCATTGGTGTTTTCCAACAGTCTCCACAGACAAGCGTGACTTAAAATGAGGTTTAATTAGACCTATTTATTTGGTGGTTCTCATATATAATTAGTCCAAACTTTTATATTTAGATAGCATTTACTCACTATTTAGGTTGGTTTACCATGTAAAATCCTTTACAATGAACCCAAGTTTGTAGTTGTGTAGGAAGTAGACTATTTCCCTTTTTGTTGAATTACTTCTTAAATGATTGTTTTTCTCTGTTCCTATCTTTCCACAGATGGATCATGATCCCAGGAACCCGGCTTACATCGCCACTCAAGGTCCCCTGCCCTCCACTGTGGCTGATTTCTGGCAGGTAAAGACACACAACAATCTGTGTGCACAACACATATACACCATGGGAAGAAAAATCAATACAACCCCCCTTTTAACAAGAGGTAGCCAATTTTTATTAGAGCAGCATATCACGCTGGAGACAGGCTTGTGTTGTGGATGTCATTATTAGTCTCTCCTTGCCCATAACGCTCATTGCCTTAACTACAGCTGCACACGCACAAACATGTACAGCAGCTGACAGTGTCATGCATCGTTAATGTAGGAGGTGGCAAACCCTTTTCCCAGCGTCTCAAATGTTGGATTGAGTTTGAATTGGAGGGCAGAGGATCGATAAGTTATTTTAGCTGGTCTTGGTAGGTGTTTGTGCTGGTAGGAAAGGTCGCCTTGTCAAACAAGT
This sequence comes from Cyprinodon tularosa, assembly GCF_016077235.1. Lineage (NCBI taxonomy): Eukaryota > Metazoa > Chordata > Actinopteri > Cyprinodontiformes > Cyprinodontidae > Cyprinodon > Cyprinodon tularosa. The sequence continues at coordinate 466,894 of NW_024039040.1, read as the reverse complement.
AGAGTCTCTGTTCAATTTAGAGTTGTGCAGCTAACTGAACAAGAGACGGAAAGGAAAGCATTTCAGGGTAGAATACTTTTAATTAGTCCCACTCTTCTGGAAAGAAATCCTTGAACAAACAAAAAAACAAAATAATGCAAAATCTATTTTATTATATATTAAATGAAAAAGGAAGTTTAAGGAACAAAAAAAAAAAAAAGAAAAAACAGTTAATTATTGTTAACTAAGATGGTTAACATTTCAAACCGGATCCATCAAGGTTTAACTCACTTTAGGCTCTATGTAACTCTGATTTGTTTAATTTCTGATATGGTTGACATAAATTATACTGAATTTAATCCAGTTATTCAATACTTGCAAACCAATATTAGGCGATTATAAGCAGTTCTCAATAGTACAGTAGACAGTTTATCTGTTTAAAGCTGAAGAAGTGGGTTCCTGGTTGTCTGAGTTCAATCTAAATTCATTCAGAGTGTTATTGTTCATCATTTAAAGGAAGTGCAATTGGAATACATTTTTTTCACAAAGTAATTCCATTCCAGGACATTTACACCGATTAAAACTATTGTGCATTTATTCCTGACCTGGAATAATACGCTGTTACTTTTTTACTCCTGTTTTATAGTCCTTTTTTATTTAGTTTTACCCAGTTTGAGTTAAGAGTAGTAAATAACTTGCTCCCAGTAAAAGAACCGGTAGGGAAGTTCCGAGGCGCAGCTGCCTTCAGGGGGACATAACTTCCATATTAAACAAAAGACAAACTGAATTCCACCCATTTTACATGAATCTCATTCACCTTAAAATTTATGGTTTTCAATAAAAGTCTTAATCATATTCCAAATAAATTAAAAGAGTCCAAATCCAGTTCATTCATATATGTATCATCAATTCAGTTTATTTCAAATAAACCTCAGTCCATTTCAACCAAATTAAACAAAAATCTGCTCAATTTCAGTGTAGCTTAATCTAATTCCACTCAATTGATTTAGACAACTGTCATACTGTCTTCAATTCTGACACGAAGTACATTCAGGGAAATAGGCTACAGGCACACAAATTAGCCTGCGGTGATTTACTGAGGTGTCAGTCTGCTCATCAAACATTGTTATAATTGAAAAGGGTAAAACAAAAGGGCTATATTAAAGCTATTTTTTTTTTGTGAAAATGTAAATAATGTCTCTTTAAGGTCCAAAAAAAGGGCCTTGGCCATTTGTAATGAAAGGACACATGAAGGTAAATACTAGAACATCGCTGATAAATAGCAGTCTGTTTCGGAAACATAATGATTAGGAAGAGTACATAACATATAACATAATGTATATTAAGGCAAGGTGTAAAACTGTAAGTAAAGTTACATATCAAGTGGAGTTTTCCGATTCCGATACTAGTTTTGGAAAGTCAGTATCGGGAGAGAAAAAAATGATATCTAAGCATCTCTAATACCAAGTTAAAGAGATTAAAGTTCAGAGTAACTTAAAGGTGTAGTGGAGGTTCTTAGCTAATTTTCAACCCACCTTCTCAATAGGCCTCTTCACTTTGAAAAAAAAAAAGCACATGTCCAACCCTGTAGCCGCTCCTGAGAGGGCTCGCCTATTAAAGGCATGAGAGAGCATGCACAGTCCGATTTCTCCTTATGCACGCTCTGTTGCTCTTTGGATCGCTCATACAAGCTTTTTTTCCTAAAGAAAATTTGCAATTTTTACACTATGTCAGACTCACCACGGAAAAAGTGAAAATGGGGACGAGCACGTATGACGGCCTTACGTAGACATATCGCCAGAATGATTGACAATTAGGAGGACCACTTATTTTGATGATCCATCTGGAAAATGAACATTGCATCCATCATGTTGCAGGTCCACTTCTCTGTTGTTCTAAAGAATTCAACATTAAACCTACTTTTCATTGGAAAACATGGGTTTATATAAAATCTATATTTTACTAAGGGAGCTTTTCTACCCAGTTCCAGGAAAGTTCTCACCCTGTCAGCTAAAATAAATTAACAGCACTTCTCAAAAAAGAGCAACGTCACGGCTTTGGATCCGCGAGACTAATCAGTAAAGCAGAGGGGAGTCGAAAGAAGGGGGGGAAGAGGGGGCAGTATATCAGAAGCGGCAGCAATTAACATCAGTTAAATCACCATCCAATGAACTGCATGTGCAGCCATCATGATTATCTTACACAGTCATGTGAGAGCAGTATTGTTTTATTGCCTCCATTAATGGTTAGCTGTTATCTCTGATCAGAGAGGAATGGATCTCCTGAGCAGGCCTGCCCGCCCAGCTGTGAGAATATGGCCGCCATCAGGAAAAAAAACAGTGCGAGCCAGCTTTTCACCGTTGAATGACCCAGTTGAGGGACAGAGCAGCCCTTACAGCAACAATAATTACTTTTCATAGAGCTTGATTTCTAAGCAAAGTCTGAGAGCGTGGGCTTTCTTTTCCCTCCCACCCACGTATCAGACTCATCCGTCTTTACAAAACGATAGCTATCAGAGTTTTGTCCTAAATGTAGACCAACATACAAGTGAGTGGGTAAGTGGAGATCCGATCGGAGTCACTATTGGCAGACTGCAGAGGGTGTTGTTAAGCTTCGGATGAGATGGTGTTCCTTATAAAGTTCTCTGCAGCTTCAGAATTATAGTTTCTAAGAAAATGCTTAATATCTCATAAATCTGAGGCAAAAGGATAAAGTCTTCAAAGTGCACATGTGTTTTATTTGCAGATGGTTTGGGAGAATGGCTGTGTGGTCATCGTTATGCTGACTCCTCTGGTAGAGAACGGTGTGAAGCAGTGTTACCATTACTGGCCTGATGAAGGATCCAACTTATACCACATCTACGAGGTAAACGAAGCTCCTCTTATGTCTGTACAACCTTTTTTTCACCACCTTCCTCATAGCTGGGAATGATGCTGCAAATGAAAGAAATCCAAATGAATAAATCAGGTCTATATCACGAGTCTCCAAAGCTAAAGGTTTTTAGATAAATCATGATACAGGTTTTTTTTCGCTGGATAAGCTACTGCATGTAACAGTTTATATAACTAGAAAACGAACAATGCTGATCCTAAGGGGAGGTTGAAAAGTAGAGCAATAAATATGTCTATGGTAATCATTTTTTCAAGGTTTACTGTCATTTAAAGTGTTTAAAGATCAGATATTTCCACCTCAGTTCGGTTTATGTGGTTTTAAATGTAGATGAGGATCCTTAGACATTGTGCTCTCATATTGCACCAATTATTTGGTCTGAAAAATCATAAGCATCTATTTTGTATCACCTCAAAAACACTGTTTTAAAGAAAATATTGTTTTCCTTTAGATTTTCAAATTTTTACTACAGGCAAACATAAACTGATTACGAGAGTTTTAAAATGACTTAATTACGTAAGGAAAACATCATCGTCATCAGGACGTTATCTACAGCTCTCACTGGAGCGGTTCGCAGCCGAGTGTGAAGCGTGAAGAGTGTGAAGACCGTGGTCTTCAGTCGGAAGAGCACAGAGTGCCTTCTCCGGGTTGGGGTGGATGTACTGCCCCTAGTGGAGGAGTTTAAGTATCTTGGGGTCTTGTTCATGAATAGGGGAAAATGGACCGGAAGCTCGATAGGCGGATTGGTGCGGCGTCTGCTGTAAAGCGTGCACTGGTCTGTTTTGTACCCGTCTGTTGTGGTGAAGAGAGCTGAGCCAAAAACCAAAGCTCTCGATTTACTGGTCGATGTACGTTCCTACCCTCATCTATTGTCGTGAGCTTTCGGTCATGACTGAAAAAATTAGATCCTAAATACAAGAGGCTGAAAGAGTTTTCTCCATAGTGTGTCTGGGCTCTCCCTTAGAGATAGGGTGAGGAGCTCAGTCATCCGGGGAGGACTCAGAGTAGAGCCGCTGCTCCTCCACGTCGAGAGGAGCCAGTTGAGGTAGCTCGGGCATCTGATTAGGATGCCTCCTGGACATCACCCAGGTGAGGTGTTCCGGGCATGTCCCACCAGGAGGAGGCCCACGGGGAGACCCAGGACATGCTGGAGGGACTATGTTTCTCTGGTGGCCTGGGAGCGCCTTGGGATTTCCTCAGAGAAGCTGGCCCAAGTTGCTGGGGAGAGGGACGTCAGGGGCTCCCTTCTGAAGCTGCTACCCCCGCGACCCGACCCCGGATAAGCGGAAGATGGATGGATGGAAAACAAAGCTATTTAAAATGAACTGGTCTTTTGTTAATGTTAGTTGCCCCTTATACCTAATAACTGGTTTGTCGCTGTTAGTCAATGGGGCTTTTGCCTTAATTTTGAGGAGTTTTGACTCTTATTGACTTAATTGTTTAAATATAGCCATAATGATGGACCTTAAGGGATGGACACCATGTTTGCTGTAATACCATTACATCCCAACTAGGTTTGATTGATTGATTGATTGATTGATTGATTGATTGATTGATTGATTGATTGATTGATTGATTGATTGATTGATTGATTGATTGATTGATTGGTTGATTGATTGATTGATTGATTGATTGATCTCACATTGGATAAATTTACTTGTTACCTAAGCTCAAATAATCAAAGAACAAGAATGTGCCAAAAGAAGAAAAAGGTGCATGGATAAATACAGTATAGTTTATGTTTGGACTTTTAGTTTGCTTCAGATTAAATTCACAATCTGATGATCCTTCAGTTATCATCCAGGTTCTTAAGCAGCAAAACAGCCCAGAACCATCACTCTGCAACCACATTCAGCTGCTGTAATGACATTATTTATCTGAAATGCAGTTATTCTAAGAATTGATGTATTGTAGTAGAAACCATTCAGGAAGGTTCTACTGTTCAGAAAGGTTTGTAAATATTTCTCCCAATATTTAAGAGCGATGCTGCTGCTCCAGGCCTCGAGTTTGCATTCGGTTCAACATGAAATGCTGAATTATCTTTCATAACTATGACAGAGTTCCAGGCTCCATTAAACAGTTTAAGCTTTTTTGTGGTGGAGGAAGGGTTATTACATGACAAACTCATACTTTTAATATGCTAGCCAGCAGCAGTATCTGAAGGTGCAGGAGTTTCCACCACATCTCATTGTTTTCCTTCCTAAACCAGCCGGCAGAGCGTAAGAACAACTACTCTCTGCTTCGCTCCCAAACTGCAAATAAAGGACAGCTGATGGTGCCATAGCATTTACTAGCCTGGTGAGAACGTGCAATAGTTATTGCAATTGGATGGTTTATTTCTGTTGGTTATAATCAGAGAGGTGGCAGGTGGTAATGTGCAAAGCAGCTGCACTGCCATAATGGTGTAGAAGTTATGGAGTGGGGCCTGGCTCGAAGTCAGCTCTCTTTGTGCAGCTTTTAAAATCCAAAAATCCAAGGTATTCCTGTGATTTTTATAGTAATAAATATCTACAATTTAGGCATGCTTAAAGGCATCCTTAAAAGTCTTGTTAACCTAACCTTGCAAAGAAATCCACTCTGTGATGCACAGTAGGGAGGTCAGTGCACCCCTAACAGGACTAAAGTCATTAGGATACCTTAAAAATGACTCATTCTACCATTTATCTATGTTTTATTTCTTTACATGACATTAGGGTGTTTTTTAATAAAGGAAATTTGATTATTATTTTGGAATCATGCCTACATTTTGGCGTTTTCTTGATTGCCTTTCCCTTCCAGGTAAACCTTGTGTCTGAGCATATCTGGTGTGACGACTTCCTGGTTCGGAGCTTCTACCTGAAGAACATGCAGACCAACGAGACCCGCACCGTCACTCAGTTCCACTTCCTGACCTGGCTCAACAAGAACGTCCCAGAGACCAGCCGGACCCTGCTTGACTTCCGCAGGTAGATTTTAAAGATCTTTGTCAGTAAACTTAAAGCCAAAGTTCCCTTTTATTTTCTCTCATTATTTCTTAAAGTCACTGATTTTTGAAATCCAAATGTTTGTGGTAAACACTTAATACTAAAATTACGCTTCTGTCCTTGAAGAACTGAATATTTTCCAAGAAAACAAACAATGCATTAAAATCTAAGTGTGTGGAACAGCAAACATATTTATATATTTATTTCTATTTATGTGCTAAAAAAGACTTAATATTTTTCTTTGATTTGTTGTCCTTTGATGTTGATTGAAAAGACGAGCTTGTGCAAGGTGCACTTTAAATCCAAATAAGTCCTGCAAATCCTTCCTTTCTAATAACTTCCTGTATGATATTGCTGTTTTGTTTTCATTTTACTTTGATATAATAAATACTCATAACACAGCTAATAAAAGAAAACTAAAATCTAAGATAAGTTTTGTCCTTAAACTGAAGAAGTTTTGGATTCTCTTAAAATAAGACCTTCAGACAATAAAAAGCTTTTCAAATTGGTATCAAAGTGCTTTAAAGCCACAGCTAAGAATACTTTAATTTATTAGATTAAGTCTGTAAAATAAACAACTTGAATATTTGTCATGTTGTCCTTTATGTGTGGACACAACAATCATTCAGTCATTCATTTTTAGTACTTTTTACGATCACAGTAGATATATATACACACTCCTATTACAACAAATCAATGCTGAATAATCTTCGAACTGACCCACATTTGGTGATCTTTACGATGTTATTACCTTTGATAAAAACTCCTGTTGCACCTAAAGCAGCGCTTCATGAACATTCACTTCCCCTAAATAACTGTGACCGATATTTGCAACCCCATATTGGGAACCTTGTGACCTCTAAAAGTATATTACATATATTCATTATTTTATACAATGATTTAACCAAGTTATATGGAGGGAAACTATTTTATGTTATTTAATAAAATGTTATTTTTTGTTTAAAGTGACATTTGATTGTTTAATTGTCTATTTTTTATTTTAGTGATATATCTGAATATTGTATGGAATGTCAATTTAAACAAATGTACATTTTTTTGTTATAATTTATATAATTATTATACATTTAATTCATATGATAGTCAGTTAATTATATATTGGGAAATTAATATTTATGCTTTTCATTTTATTCATTTTTTTTTTATTATTATGTTGCCTATGGCTCTCTGTACACCTCAGATGGTTTATGCTGATGGTTTTGAAAAATGGTCTCTTAGCCCCAGCTTGGTTTCTCTCTACTGGGGACTCCCTGATCAGCAGCAATAACTCCACAATATGATGATGCCATTATCATTTTCACGCTGGGAAAGGTTATCCTTTGATGCATTATGTTTGTGGCCCAAAAGTTCTTGCTTGTTTTGGTTGGATTATAACTCCTTTAGACATTTAGATTTGAATCACAACTGGATGTTTCTATTGGGGTAAAAAAGAAGCCTCTATCTAAAAGACCCTTTTCTTTAGCCCACATGTATGGAGATTACGATCAGGTGTAGATCACACCCATAACTGTAGGTGGTCCAGTTTTTTGTGATTTAATTTTTATCACTTATTTTCTCTAATAAAGGATCCCGAATCTCTAATAAAGCTATGAATATTTGTCCTGCGCTCCTAACTGATGCCTTTAACAGCGGAAATTGTTCTGATGCCTTGAATCTCCTTGCAAAGGGTTCAGCTTTAGTTTAGAGGTTTGCACACCAGAGAAACGCAATTCCTTCTTTTTTATTTCTATTATTTCCATAGACCGTATTTCTACTTAATATATGTTGTATGCTAATCCATATACCACAAGGCAGAAAATATGTTTGTTTTTAGTAGCTTCATGTATTATTTTTATTACATTGTTTTTTAAGGATTTTTTTTTTTTTTTTGGGATTAACTCTAAAGGATTAATTGTGTAAGATCACGCTAAAGACGAACAGATATCATACGTTCAATAATCTTCTCAGTTGACCATTGAATGGAAACTAAGAGAAAAATCAGCCAATATCCCTCAGAGTTTTTGAAATCCTGGAAAACTATTGCTTAAGTTGTTTGCAAGTTAAAAATCCGACAATGAATCAAAATATTGAATCTTGTTTATCATGAGGGATTTTCTCTGTGAAAATAAAGATTCCATGAACATCTTGCATGCCTAAAATGACTTAAATGGTTTGGTTTGTTCTTTTTGACTGAAGTCGACCCCTTCCTACAATCTGCATGGAAAAGTGGTGTTAAACTAACACTAACATTTGTACGGTCTTTGTTTGAGTAATAGTTGTTTCAATAAATGCTACATTTTAAAAGGTTATAGCAAACTAAATTGAGAAGCAAACAAACAAAAATACAGCTGAATTTGTTCCATCCTTATCTTTCAAAACAAGTGTTTAGTTTCCTGCCCCTGTGATGCAGAGAGAGAAATGTCCTCAATCATCCCGGCTGGTTCCCACGTATACCGGAGGGTGTATTGAGGTAATTCAGCCAAGTAATCTTTCACTTGTGCCGCTACTTCCTTCCTTCTGACCTTAGCACACTTTTAAACTGATGTACTATATTGTCTGATAGATGGGAGCCTTTTTTCTTTAACTCACTGCAGCTTTTCTCCTACAATAGACCCCAACCTAGTCTCATATATAGACCTGGTGTCACTTCATATCAATTAGGTGGGATATCGAGAGTTAAAGTTGGTGGTCACAGCCTTTATAAAGGGTCTGGTGGGTGTCGCCACACACCATCAGCTTGGAAATATTGCCTTTACTCACAGGGCAGCAGGGTCAGAGCACAATGAAGGAATCATTTGGGGACATATTTTTCTTCTTTATTACTTCATTTATTTCACAATAATAATAAAAAAATGACCTGTGCTGTGTTTTTTTTTCTTTGCCCCAATGTGATGAAGATGATGTCTGTAGCGTTTCTATCTGTATGCTTTCGCCAGCATGGTGTGTCCTCACATTGGACTGACTGACTTACTTACCAACCCTCTCCCAGCTTCTCCTTTCCTGTTTTACCAGCTAACTAGCGGTTGCCAGTGTCATTTTTGTGATGTTGCAGCTAGTAATATGAGTCCAGTTGCATAGTCACAAAAGTGATCATTGGAGACTGTGACTCTACAACCAAGCCCCACTCCTCTTCCCCCCACTGCCTCCTTCCACGGCCTTCCTCACCTCCTCCTCCTTGATGTGCTCGTTGATCTGAAATGACCTCCTTCCTTATTGCTTACTCCTGGTTTGCTTGGCTGCCTCCGATCATCGCTCCTTTCCCACTATGTATCCCTTTTTTTTCCTGGTTGCTTTTGTCTTCCTCTCCACCCCTTTCTATCCATCTTTGACTGAGTTCCTGCTTGTCTTTTCTGAAAAGCGCTGATCCATTGAGCTGAGGATACGTCCACACAAAGAGAAGGCGTCTCACATTTTTGCCCCCTGCAGACAGGGAGAAGGAAGGCAAATATTAGATGTCTCAAAGTCCCTTCTTTTAAATCACATTATTAAATGATTACACAGCAGATCAAGGAAGAACTTTTTTTGATATGAAATTATTATTGCACATCATTTTTTGGTTTTTTCTTCTGTTACACAATTACTACTTCGAGCTAAAATACTGTTCAGTGACAGGAATGTGCAAAGGTTTAACACCATTTCTTGTTTTTGAGTATCCTCCTTCTTTTTGTCATGAAGCCTCCAGATATTCCTGATGTTTCTATTAAATGGTCTTGAACTATTTTTTTTTTTCTTTGAACTTTACCTGTTTTTGCTAGTTATATTTTTTTCCCAGACTGTGATGGCATGCTGTGCTTTGCAGAGTGTGCCTAACAATAGTAAATTGGTCAAATGGAGTACAAAGTATGTATCTGCTTAGAAGGAAAACATACATAATGAAATCAAACATTTAGACCCATAATTAATAATTTCCATTAGTAAAGTAAACGTTCATTTTGCCAATCTGTTTTTCAGACTAGAGGTTATATCGTTTGAGTTTTGCAATGATGGAGCATCTAAGGAAGCAGCTTAAGATTTGATTGATGGCAAGAAACTGTAAAAAAATTAAATGACTAAAGCACATAAAGTACATGGTGCAAACACTTATTATTGTTATGGATTCATAGCTTATTAGAATGGTTGAATAGTTGGATTACCAGTAAAAAGGTCAATTAATTATTTAGAAGGGTAAAAATAAACCTGGACAGGGAATTTCTAAACATTTAATTGAAAAACATAAATAAGTTTCCTCTTTTCAAATTGATCCTCCTGCTAAGTTTTTTTTTGTATTTGAAGGAGGTCTGTCTCATTGTGGCTAAATTAAAATACCTTTTAAATCTTAATATTTATTTGGAAATGAACTGCGTCTAAAAGTATTTTTTAGGAGATAGAAAATGAATCTAGTAAAACTTGAAACAGGAACTGAGAGGAGCATCATCATCTGCTGTTTACCAAGCAGCAGTACTTCTAACAGCCTTGTTGCTACTAAAAGTCTTATTTTCTCAAACTAAAGGTAACTGGGGGATATCAAAATGGCAACAAAAAAAAAATTCAAGCCATCAATATTTTTTCTTATATTAATAATCCACTTATCCTAAGAAATCTAAAAAGATAGCCCTGTGTTTTCATTTTTAAGATTTCTCTCTGATTCTTTTCCTGAGAAGAGATCACTCTTTAAATAACACTTCATAATGTATATGAATTAAATAATCATGACACGTGAAAACAGAAATTGTAATCTTTCTCAGACCAGAGAAAATGCCAAGGGTTACCAACCGGGCTCGCTTGTCCATGAACTCGGCCCAAATCAAAGTTAAAGAAGCATTTTATACAACTCCAATATGCCGAATCATCACATCATTACATCACACAAGTTTGTAAATGAGGAGACATCCATGGCTCCAGGCTTGTCAAAATATTACATTATGTTCATAGATCAAGGACACTGCTCTCATTCCAATCCCAAATCTTTGCCAGGTCATAACGAAGATGACTTTTTATCCAGACAGCAGACTTGTCCTATTTACAGTAGGTAAACTATTTGGAAAATTATTTGATTTGATACGTAACAGACAAGTAATATTATGGTTTAACAGACTCATACATCAATAAAAATAATCCTAACAGAATAAAAACAAATTGTTTGATAGATCAGTTTTTGTGTTAGAAAGTTTTACATATCAGGGAAAACACTTTCTAAAATTAGACTACCTCAGGACAGATCTTAAAGCTATCGCTCGGGTCTCTCAGCTTTCATGTACCCCTTTCTCACTGACTGAAAAACCAGTTTAGACCCTGGAAAAATCAGCTTTTAGTAGGAGTGGGAACAACTAACTGAAGTGTGTCTACCCGGGTCAAACGACTCAGCAAGTTATGCGTGTTAAAAGGGGTCAGAGAATGCAAAACCGAGTTTACATTGTCATAGATGAATAATGATAGTTCAGTGGGTGAAATGGACGTACAGAGAAGGTCAAACCCATCGACACCTGCTTTCTCAGCAAATCTCACAATTCTAAACTTCCACCATAAAACGGGCGAATTCAAACAAAGCAATTGACATCAAAGCACTGAATTGACATCAATTCGAGGATGTTGCCTTATTTGGTTCTGGCCTGTATTTTTGTCACAACCTGAAATTGACATACAGACCAGCCCTTTAGGTAGCCTCGTGAGACCATCCTGATCTCTCGAGCTTTCAAGGTTTCACTCGCAGATCAGTCTGGCTACTCTCCGTTAAGAAAAATTTGGAGCCGTTCACCAAACGAACGTCCAATCAGCGTTGGCTTTGAGGCGGGTTGAGGTGTGACGCAACGAGAAGCGCGACAGTTCAGTCTAAAAAACATGGCGGCTTCAGCCGATGAAACTAGCGTTAGCGTGGCTATCAAGCAAGTTTTATCGGAATTACAGAGTATTTCTTCACTGACTGGTCGAGTTTGATCTATCAATTGGCTCCTCTTCGTCATCGCTCTGTTAGTACGTCATATGCTTCGTTGATCTGATTGGTTTATTTGGTCCGTCTATCACCAACATAGGCCAATCAGCTAAGCAGTATTTTCGCCCCTTCCCAAAATTACTTCAACGGAAGGTTTCCAGGTGGATATGCGGAGCAAATCCATCTGGCGGAGTCAGGTTACCCTTTAGGGCCCAAGAACATGAAAAGATGTAGACACAAGACACCAATTTAGCTGTTTAGCCTGGACGGCAGCCTGAATGGACCGGACCTGGCCCCAGCAGGGGATGGAGCGACTGAACCCGACCCGGTGACGGTAACCAGGACAAATCTCCTCAGTTCTGATCGAAATGAAAGGGGAACACTAGTCGACAAACAAAATTATGTGATACCATTACAAATAGAGGTCACCACACCGCGCCAGTCGCTTCTGATCTAACAAGCGAAACAACTCTGTTTATATTCTGCACTGGTGAGAGGGATTCAGACAGATAAAAGACAGAAACAATAAAGCACACTTTATATGCCCTGGCTTCCTTAAATGTTGCTCTCCATTGTTTATATTCCTGTTTTCTGTCCCACTGGTGACAGCATCAAGCTAACCCAGCTTGATGGTGCCCGCAGACATACAGTAGTGTGGGGACAGGGGTCGATTGTTAGCGGGTTGTTTGAAAAACATGCAATAACCCATTGTTTTCAGTGGGAAAGAGGCTATATGGACAAAGTTCAACTGGATTTTTTTCTCCTTCTGAGTTTTTTCTCCTCATCAACATAATAAATATTAAGCATTTATTTGTTTTGTTGGATTATGAGAGTATGTGTACCTCTCCATGGAAATATTGTGGATCATTCGGATTTTAATCCATAAAACATTTATTAACATCTTTGTTTTAAGGGCAGAAAGAAGTACAAAAGTCAACTTTTGTCAGGTGGCCCACACAAACCAGTAACAAGTGAAGGAGAGGTATCAAAGCCATGGTACAGTTTGAAAAAAAAAAAAAAACTCTAGAAACTCTGGTATGTTGTCTTGCTGCTCTTTAAAAGAGCAACACTTTCTCTGTGTTTTGAAAAGACACATTTTTAAAGATGCAAACTTATACAAAGTATAGTTTCCAACAGAAACATGTTTCATTTTCCTAAGTCTTTATAAGAGTTTTACTGCATTGTTCAATGTGCCATTATCTGTAGTCTTTCATCTTTGATTTGATTTGATTTTCCTCTCACCTACTTCTCTTAAACTTTAACCAAGTGGTCATCAGTCTGTACATTTTTTTTCTTTATCGGCCCACTAATCTGACTTCCAAAGGCATTTCCTCTGATTATAGCAATCTCTTTACTCCCACACCCATTCAACCGCCCACCCTGCTTGTTGGTGATCCTCTCCTGGCTGTTTCCATGGTAACATCATTAGTATTGTCCTCAGGGGGCTCTGCTGATTCTGTGTGAGGTTTTGTATTAGGTGGGGAGACTTATTGACTTTGGTTTCTTTGTTGCTGTTCATTTATCCCTGCCAAAAAAAGACAACCTTAAGTTAATGTTAAAAGTTGCCGTTGCTCTGTTTGGTGACTGATACATGATGCTGCTCTGTTAGGCCCATTTCAGACAGACTAATAGCCTCCTGTTGATATTATTCTTCAACAAATTTCCTTTTGTTGTAATTGAAAACTTAAAATTAATATTCTACCTCTTTTCATCAGATCCAAATGATGGAAACTTTTCGTTTTTGTAGCAATCAAAGCCAAACTGGCACCTTTATTACACAAAATGATTCAGATTGTTTGTTTCTGGGGTGGGATCTTTCAAATTTATTTGACCACTGCTACTTTAAATTATTCTAAAAAGACATAAAACTGCTTTTATACAAAAATTGGAAATATGCTGGGGGGGTCCCTTTATCAGTATCATCCTAATTGTATACGGCATGGGTTTTTAAAAATTTGTAGAACCTACTTGGATTTAAATTTTAAATGCAAACTATTATAACTTTTATAAGCTCTGTAAGACAATACTATGATTTCCTAGTCTTGTAAAGAAAAAAAAACACACCCTTTTTTTATACATGTATAAGTAGGTGTTTTAATACTGTTTCAGTACTGATTTTTTTTACCTTAAGAAATGCAGATTTTGTGGCTAAGGGTTACATTTGCTTTCACCAGGTTATTTAGTTGCCTGAATACAAATAACCAGTTATATGGATCTTGTTCGTCTGGAATAACTACTGTAGCTTTATGTCATACTGAATAAACAATTATATTATCAGCTAAGGAAATGAATGATTGCTAGTCAGAGGTTATAAGTTGTTTTTTTTTAGAAGAATGTTTTCTTGCTGTGTCTGTTGTTTTATGTTCTTGGTAAAGTAAAGATGTCAAATAATGCTTTAGTTTTCACCTCAACAGACTTCTTTTTCTTTTCCATGCATCTTCGTAGTTTTGCTAGAAATGTTTTGATTTTCCTGACTTTAAATGTTTGCAGCAGAATTTTTGACCATTGGATCTCTCTGTAGTTTCATATTAGTTTTAATAGGGACAACCTTAAGAAAAGAGGATTAAGAGAAACATTTGAAGAAATAAACTTTGTGGTTTGGGCAAATAGAACAGCTGCCCTTAAGTACTGAGAACCATTTAAAAAAATGTTAGCCGGAGTGTCAAATAAATACTTACCAGTAACTGGATTATGAGATCCAAATTCCTTTATTAATCAGTTGAAACATTTGAGTTAAATAATCTTATTCTTTAATGGAAGATGAGTCCCAAAAGACCATGGTGAAAAACGGAGCAATAATGAATCCATCCATCCATCTTCACTTGCTTATTCCTCCAGGGTCGCGTTGGGGCTGGTGCCTATCTCCGGGCGAGAGGCGGTGTACAACCTGGACAGCTGAGCACTGTTGCAGGGCAACACAGAGACAGAGAAAGACATACAACCATACACACTCACGCCTAAGGACAATTTAGATATGCCAGTTAACCTCTCAAAACCAGTTTTAAAGTGTTTACATACAATAATTCAGAATGCATGAAAATTACACAAATAAAATGTTAACCAATATAGACATGTTAGACATCGTTGGAAAGCTTAGATTCTCTACAATTCAACCACCAAGTTCATTTTATGGACATAGCGAGCACCAAAGCACAATTATAACAGCATGTCGAAATGTAGCATGACAAAGCAGCCACAACAAGCAAGCATGTCTTTATCACTGCTGTTCAAAGAAGACCTATTATTTTTGAAAAAAAACAACTTTGAGTCATGTTTGAATGGATGAAGCTTGGGCTTGATGCAGCTTGGGTGTTTTACTCACCCAATTTCCATGTATATATTCAGAAACTAGAAGGTGTTCGCTTTCAAATAACATATCACACATGTAATTTGGGCTTACAGTTCCTCAGTTATTTGCTTTTCCATTTGGGTATGCAAAATAGGTGAATTTCCCAGAAATAAGGTGGATATTAAGAGGCTAACCTAACAGTCATGTTTTTGGACTGTTAGGAGTAGAAGCCGGAGTACCCAGAGAAAACCCACGCATGCATTGGGAGACCATGCAAACTCCATGCAGAAAGGCACTGGGATGTGATTCGAACCCAGAACCTTCTTGCTGCAAGGCAAAGGGGCTACAACCTGTGCCACCGTGCACGGAGCTATAATTAATGTTCAAAAATTCCCATAAATATTTATACCTATCTTTCCAGAAACTTAAAAGGAAAAAAATAATTGAACAAAAGGAATTATAAAGATTAGGTATTGCTTAGCAGCATCTACTTTTGCTGCTGGTGTGTGCTCTTCTATGTACTGTATGTGTTTCCACAGCCCTGATTTGTACAGTTATGGGAAAAAGCGGTGTTTCAGTCTGGTGGTGCAGGCTCACATGCCTTTGAGTCCAACAGAGGAGAGGCTAGCAAAAAGAATCTGCCCTGGGTGGACTGGGTTTTCCTGGTCTGACGTTGTAGGAGACAGAAGCAGGTCATCTGCTCTCAGTGTGGTAGTGGGTAGCCAAAGATTCACTGAGCAGTCCTGATGAACCACTGCTGTTGTTTCCTCTCTGATGCATTGCAGCTGGCATAATGATCTATAAATCCATTTGTCGAGATGCGCTCTGTTGTGCAGCAGTAAAGGTTTCTCAGCAGAGGTGAAGGAAGTTTATTTCTTCTCACTTTCTCAAGAAGAAAAGACACTGCTGGGCCAATTTGATAAAGTCCCATACCGGTATTGCCCTAGATATATTTGAAAAAGCTGTTCAGTGAAGTAATCAAAGCTCAAACTGCCATTATTGGTGTTTGGACATTAAAATATGTTAATTACTGTATTTTCATGAAGGTTTTCAAATGTTTAATTATTAAAATGTGTACAGTTAGCCAAGTTTATGGCATAGTTCCCCATCAGTCTTATAAGATACCTTGTTTTTGCTTCAAAAGTTGTACATTTTACTTAAAACATAAAGTACTGAATAAAATATTGGTTTGAAATTTTAAAAAGAGATTTTTATTTCCCTGATGGTGATGCTGTTAGTAGTTACAAAATTTCATTTAGTTAAATATTGTTATTCAGAGGTGTCATCTTGGAAAAAAAACAACAAAAAACATTCAAATATCTCCAGCTGGGATCAAACTCAGCCTTTCTGACTCTTACCCAGACAGCAGATTCATGTTTTTAGCAGATCCATCGATCTGTGTTGTTTTTTTGAAGAAAATGAACTGTTTTTAATGCAGATCTTCAAAAAGAAACGCAGACCTTCAATAACCTGCTTTGATTTGCTTTATATATTAATGGGACATCTTTGAACACAACAATGTCTTCTTCAGAGGATCAGTATGTTTGGAAA
The DNA here is from genome assembly GCF_016077235.1 of Cyprinodon tularosa. Taxonomy (NCBI): domain Eukaryota; kingdom Metazoa; phylum Chordata; class Actinopteri; order Cyprinodontiformes; family Cyprinodontidae; genus Cyprinodon; species Cyprinodon tularosa. The sequence continues at coordinate 450,318 of NW_024039040.1, read as the reverse complement.
ACTATTGATTGTCTGTTGCGATACAATTTCATCACTTTGTTTGATTTCTGAACTCAGGTCAAGTGATTTTCAGTTCTCTGTTCAAAAATGTTCCATTTGAGTAAAAGCTTGTGTTTGAAGTATTTGGCTTATAAAGCAGGGATGAGTCTACCCATTTGGACTAAATAGCAAATCGAATCGGAATTTGTTTTGTCAGGATTTTTTTTAGACCATGAATCAGTTGTTTGTTTGTGTATTGATCAGAGATGGGAAGTAACGAAGTACAAATACTTTGTTACTGTACTTAAGTAGATTTTTCTGATATTTTTACTTTACTTTACTACTTATTTTTATGGTGACTTTTTACTTCTACTCCTTACGTTTTTACACAAATATCTGTACTTTCTACTCCTTACATTTAAAAAAATTGGCTCGTTACTTTAGTTTTGAATCATTTCAATGGAGTTACCGTTATTATTTTTCACGTCATCAATATCAAATTCAATCTAATTGGATATACGTTGCATTTGACGCACCACTACAAGATGAATCGACAGATTCGGCGGTATTCATTGGCAGCAAATCATTGCAGCTTGGTGGCGGTGGCGTTAGCATAGTAGCATGGACGACGAGATGATTGAAAATGAACACAACGGAGATCTAGTCCTATTGGCAGACATCCATTTAAAATGTAGGCAACGGCATGAAAAAAGTGGTTTCTACTTTTACTTTTATACTTTAAGTAAATTTACAAGCCTGTACTTTGTTACTTTTACTTGAGTAAAGAATTTTAATCAGTACTTCCACTTTTACCAGAGTATTTTTTAACACAAGTATCTGTACTTTTACTCAAGTACGGAAAGTGAGTCCTTTTGCCATCTCTGGTATTGATGATATGACTAACTGTTTTTCATTTTTGTTTTGTCTTATAGGAAAGTTAATAAGTGCTACCGGGGTCGATCATGTCCCATCATAGTCCACTGCAGGCAAGTATTTCATTTACATTACTTCTGTAATGTTTCAACACCAAGTTACCATAGCAACTTCTTGCTCATTTTAAAGTGGTTGTAAAGTGCTTCTTGATTAACATACAAAAACTCTTTCTGGTGATTAAGAGTTATGAAATAAAACAGAAACCTAGATTTCCACACAAAATTTTGGTATTAATTAACAATAAATATGTCAGGTTACATGTGGTTGGTATAAAGCCATATGAAGTGTATCCAAGTACTAGGAAGTAAAAAGGGCAAAGAAGTAAACTTAAACAAAGACCTTATTCTCATTGAATGTATTTGCATGAATTAAATCCAGATGGCATATTTATTTCTTATTTGCTGTTTTGTATTTAAATTAGAATGGTAAGTTTATGGCCTTTACATAATGGACATCAATTAGCAAAGAAGCTACCTGACCCGGAGCCCTTTCTACTGACATTAGTAAATACATAACATTAAAATAGCATAACATATTTAATTTTTTCCACTATTATCATACATTGTAGTAGTTATTGAGTTAGGGTTCTTATATGATTTTTTTAACCTAGATAATAGCAACCTTATTCATTAGCATTGCATTAGCATAATAGTTATCTCAAGGGTGACCACATCGTAAAAATAAAAAAAAACAAATGTGGAACAACTTGGATGCTCAAGTGGGGCACTGCAGGACAGAGGATGCCTTTTTAAATGTGTGGAGTTTTTTTTCTGTGATCGTTATAATCCTTTCAGTCGTCTCTGCTTTTGGTGGTATTTTATTTTCTTTAACTACAGCTTTCACCATATTTTGTATTAAAATCCTTTACCTGTTCTGTTTTAAGAGGATCGTGAACAGCTTGGTCATATAGTGTGGCTCTGATGCCGCTCTGTGAGAATGACTGCAAAGCTGCTTTCTTTCCTGTAAATATTTTTTTAACATATTTGCAGTCAATTTCTGAGATACTTGACACCGGATTACCCTATCAACATAGTCTTTCTTCCTTAAATTGGCTACAACATGGATTTGTCATTAGTATTTCCGTAATTACCATAACATCTAATATACAAGCTATGTAAATTAATTTATTAATTTAAATTAATTTAACTCTTCCTTCTCCAAATATCCTGAATAACCTGAAATATAATTCATCATAAAAGATAACCTTTAAGTTAAGTTCATCCATCTAACTTTCTACACCAAAGGCAGATTTTCCATCAATCCTTGGTGTTTCTTGCATGTTTTTTTTTTGGACAGAAGTCTCTTGTGTTGGTTCTTTCTTAATTCCGGGACATTGCCCCAAGATTTTCACCCAGCTATATAAATTCCTTTTAAAGCTAGGAAGTCTCTGCACAGATAGGAACATGATTATAACTTTCACCCCTTTTTGCTTATTGGATACCCTTGAATGTCCTACACAGCTTCATCGCATTGAATCTCTCACTCTGAAGTTTATTATGATCTAGAAAACAGTTTAAGCTGCAATGTTCTTAGCAGCAGCTCTTTGCTCAAATGCCATTGTCATGCAAAGTGATGGTGGATGCACATTTGACCTTGTAGGTAACTATTGCTAAGTGGGCAGGCAAACTTTGTCAACTGATGTAATAGAAATTTTAAATAAAATAAAAAAAAAACTACAATTCTAAAAGCATATAATCTACGTTTATTTAATCTTCATGTTTAAGGCTCAACAGACAAATAAAGCTCACAAGAACAGAGTTTTGGTTGTTAATTCTGTTGATTAAGTTTTAGGTATTCAAGCAAAAAAAAATTTTTTTTTCTGAAATCTATTTCTCTGTCTAGCTATTCCAAGCTAAAATAGTCTGTAATTAATTAATCCTCTTTTAAATTTTTCTGGTATTGTTAGCCAGCAGTTTTGGGTGTATAAAAGGAACCTGTTTCTATGTTTTCTATCATTTTAAACCTAAAAGCGAAATCGAACCAAATTCAAATTCCCGCACAGACGTCATTTTAATACTAAATTAAGTTGACTAATATGGTTTTATGTAAAGAGGCTTCTTCTCTCAACATCCTGGAAACTTCAATCAGGTCTCGCCATTTTTACAACAGATAAATAACAGTATAATCAAAGCTAAATTTATTTTTTTAAAGTTAGGAAAAAAGTGTTTTTGCTAGCCGGTACACTGCTACTAAAATTCAATTAGGGAATAATTCTCTGTAGCGTACTGTATGTGCGCGCATACTTTTTAGAAAAAAGTATGCCGATCTGACAGCGTATGCTATTCTAACAGAACGCCCTACATCCTTCTAACTTTTGCGAAATCCTTTTTTTGTCCACATTCCTTACGGCATTTGCCACAGAGTCTTCAACCTTGTTGGCAGAGCAGCTGTTCACATTGTTTGGACTCCTTCCAATGAGGATAAAAACCTGTAAAATGATATTGATCTAAATTCATCCATTAGGAAACTATTACAGAAACCTAACAAACACAAATTGAGCAATTTTGTTTGAATTGCATTGTATTGAAACTCTAAACCCCTGACTCCCTGTTATAATGTGACCCTATTAGTTTAAAAACAATATACTGTGCAACATACTATGGTTGAGCTTTTTACAGTGCTTAACATTTACCTTTATTAGCCTATGTCTAAATAATTTAGTCTTTCTATCCTTGCTCCACTTAAAGAAGATCTAAGAAGGTAGTTAAGAATTAAGTAAAGATATCCAGTCAAGGGTGTCTCTTCTTGAATAGTTCTTAACCACCTGTTTGAATCTGAAATTTCCCACTTTTTTCATTAGTCAAAATAACACAGATGATTGGGTTCAACCAACCCTTTATCATAAACATGCAAAACACAAGGCCAAGTTTTGCAGAAAAGGTTGAAACTGGACCCATATTCCCTTCATGAATCCAAGTGCAGGCCTACCCTTGCGTAACGACAGAGAACGGAAAGACTGAGCGTGGAGACTTTCATTTCCAAATGGGTTTCTCAGAGCCAACCTTGCAGTGCCATTTATCGCCCTAATGTATACAGAGAGCAGAGCGGAGCAATCAGGAAGAGAAGTGAGCGAACAGAGGAGTGCAGATGCCGAAATTCGATAACCTAACAGCAGCTCTCCTGCTCCATCCTTCTTCTGGTGTCCATTTCCATCTCATCTTTTACTTTTCTTTTGCTTTCCTCCTTTTTTTTTCCTGGCAGTGCCAAACTGAATAGAGTCACATGTGGCAGTAGACATCTTGACATGTTCACTCTCACTTCTGTCTTAAATAGATATCAGATGTTTTGATCACTTTGTGATGAAAGCACATGCTGTTTTTTTCTGCTATTTTGCAAATAACTCAGACTTACCAGTGAAAATGAAGAAATTCTTAGAGAAAAAGCTCTTAGCAACAAACAGATAAATGTTTACCTCTCTCTCCATGTAAGGAATTTGTATGTAATTCCATTAATAGCAGGAAGTATACTCTAACATCTACCCCATATTGGACCTTATTTGTAAACCTATTTCATATAATAGTCCTGACCTAGCCTAAATCTAAAATGGAGATCTAGTTAATTATAACAGAGATTGTTTTCCTAGTATTTTGTTTTTCAGAATAATAGGAAGCAAACAGGCTTTATATGCATATCTAAACACACAATTTAGCATTCAAGGATAATAAATCTTCTTAAATGCTTTAGGGTGCATTCCTCTTTTCACATGTTTAAAATTAGCTTGTAAGATAAAATCATTTTCTCTAACAGTTTTTTAATACATTTTTGCCTTTTTTTCCAGTCTTAGTTTTTTTTTTACAGAGAAAGATGAAACAATGCGTTATGTGTTATAAATAAATAATTTGATGGATTTTATAACCCAAATTGGTAAACTTAGCAGCAGCATATGCTAATCTTGTTACAGTTTCTGTTGGGAGCGTACAGTATAACATGGCTGTATTGCTTTTATTTACAACTGCATAATGAATTTGAGATTTAAATTGGGATTTTTTGACAGCATTTCAGCTTTGTTGTCATCTTTTTAAAATGGTGGCAAATATTGGGGAAATAGGCCTAAAGAGCCCTCTCCGTTACTACTAGCTGTTGGCAATTCATTACTATAAAAATAAGGCCATAAAGATGACTTCATTTTTTATAATCAAATCAAAATACGCAAGTAACCTAGTCTTCTGAGGGTGTCTATTGACTGCTACACAATGGCTATAAGGGTATTACCACACTATCCTGATTTAGACCTGCATTGTGTTACAATCAAAGAATGATACACTGCTGTAGGAAAAAATATAACACATTTCTGTCCTTAAGTTTTAAGCATGTAGCACCTAGCATGTACCACCTAAATCAGGCCACCACAGTTGTTTGTTTTTGCATTATTGAAAAGTTTGCTGAATGAGCACCACAGCTTATACCTGCCATATGCATCCTTTAGTTCACAGCTACAGCAACACAAATGGCAGCAAAGACCCAAGCGCAACACTATATATTCCTATGATGATTACACTTTTCCAATGCAGCCGAGCAGGGATTTTCATATACTTGATCTCACTTAAGTTTGGCATTTGCATTTGTTCTATAAACAACATGGCTGGATTTAATGTTCCACAAAAATCCACTTCAAGATGTAAAAAAAGATGGGCTTCTGTGCAATCCAAGATAGGAACCTGTGTTATTGCAGCTTAACAATATTTTCCCTTTTTTATACCTAAAAATGGGAAATTAATAATAGGCAATGCTTTAAACATAAATACATGTACATTTTATGTAAAAATGCCCCTAAACATTATGTATCCATTTGGTTAATCACTCAGTTATTGTCTAAAGCTGGCACTTTTACTGTCAGGACCGTGAGTTCAGAGATGCATCTCATAAAATAAATATTGGGTAATATTACTTAAACCAATCTATCTTTATTGCTTGGACTCGGGGAAACCACGTTTAAACGTTCATTTCTGTAACAAAAAGAGTGACATTTTTATTGTTATTTATCAGTGTGTTTTTATTTCAATTTGTAGATCTCAATATAACAGCTTGATTCATTCAAATCCTGCTTTCAAATTTTGAAGCCAAATAAAGCAGGTTTAACTCCTTTCCTTATAATAGTGGACTTTCAAAGCTTTAATAGATATTCATGACTGGAACGATATGCTAATATAACTGACTGTTGCTCTGTCTCTACAGTGATGGCGCTGGAAGGACTGGAACCTACATCCTGATCGACATGGTCCTCAACAGGATGGCTAAAGGTGAGTTTAGCCTCCCAGTGTCTTTCCTTCACACTGTTGTGAAGAGACATTTAAATAGTAGCTTGACTATCTTGCACGGACTGTCAGGCAATTTCATTTCCAGTAATGATATTTAATTACATGATTACAGTAATTAGCAGGCAACAGAATGTCACATTTTATGAAAACACTCAGCCGTGTTACCTGTTACTCTTTGAGCCAGGGAAAACAAATAGTTTTTTTTTATTGCTAATTGAATTTAGCCGTCTTGCTCTCTGCTTTATCCCCTCAGTTTATGGTTATGAACGTTGCAAAGATCGTCCTATGCTTATCCAGATGTTTAGAACAGTCTGCACATTTGATTCTAAAAATTTTTGTGAGTGGTCTTGTAATGAGCTTAGAATGTAGGACCCAGAATTCAAGGCAAGACAGACATTTGGTAAGGTTTCAAAGTAATTTATTCAAAAACATAACAGGAATGCTGAGCTGTGGACCTGCGGATCTGCAGGGGCTTCGGGGAGAGTCTGGGCACCGCCCATCAGTGGCATTCTTTTTTAGGGCCCTGTCACACCTTGCGATTTATACAGCGTATGCCTGATATCCCAGAAACTTCTAAAACACTGGCCTACGCAGACCTTTTTATGTATTTTTTAAATTTTGGCCATATACATAGAGTATTCACAATGAGTCCAGAACTTATGTCCAAAGACAGCCCAACTTATGCATAGTGCATGGCAGGGTAATACACATGAAATTATGCCCAGAGGTGCCTGGTCTGCATAAAAAGATGTCTTTGACAGAGGTATCAACCTAGCTGCTGTTTACTGCCCACCCAAAAAGAATAAAGAAAAAGAAAGAAAGAGGGTTTACAGTTGAAGCAGGTTCGGCTTCATGTCTGCTAGGAAGTCTGTTGGTTGTGGCCGTGGGTGTGAACGCAGGGAGGATCCATCAACTCACCTTCTTGCTCACCCTATGATGGGCATGAAGTCTGCAGGAGAACTGACGGTGTCCTCCTGTGATCCCCCTTTTATACCAAAATGCTGCCAGTACGACATTGTACAGTAGCTGTAAGTTACAAACACGTTCAGCGGTTGTGCGGTTGTCAAATACATTGATTTGCACTAGAGATAAGTTCTTGATAACTTACGCAGAAGTTAGGCACACGTTATTCATATGTTTTGGATTAGCTAGACACCACAACTTATGAGTAACTCAACAGTTTTATCAGTTCAGGCCAACTTCTCAGAGAGAGGCAGGATTTAGCCGAGGGGCTGCCAAACAAGATGCGGCGGGAGCTGCCCAGAGTGAACCAGATGCAGCAGCCCCAGTGAACAGGCAGGTCGGGGAAACAGTTCAGAACAGGATGGTTCTGATATCCAGGAGTCTGTAGCCCGGTCATTGGTCATCCAGGGTTCCATTAGTCCACAGAGAGTTCAGACAGGTAGGCTCAGTGGTTGAGAGACAGAACAAGACAAGATATCGGGAAAACTACGGAACTTTAAACTAGCTCCCTCCACTAAGCCAAAACAGGAACAGGGCACATTCAGTGGATAAGAGAAAGGATGTTATCAGGAAACACTAAGACATAATTAAAGAAAAAACCTCTTCACCACTCGCCTATGAGAACGAGAGCATGAACTATAGAAATCAACAATGATCTCCAACTCAAACTCAAACCAATAAATGTAATGATCTGGCCCTGATAGCTGGTCTGAGCCGTATATAAAGCAGCAAGCGCCGGTGGATTAGATGAGTGATAATTAATAATTTAAGTTAACTTCAAGTTTTACTATAAGTGTTTTTATATAATTGTAAACAGAGGCTAAGCTTAATTCTAAAAAGATTATTGAATTAAGTATTTTAGTTAAACAGATTAGGTTTCTGTAATCTATGGAAAACCCTAAAAGTGCTCCAATATATAGATCTGGATGCTATAAGGAACAATATGATTATCCCACCATGAGTTTTTAGTGGTTTTAATACATTTTTGTCACAATGAATAACTCATGTCCCAACCTTTCTTTATTAGCCCATCTTTAAATATCTAAACTTAACTCTCTTAATCTATTTTTGGGACTTCTTTGAAGTCAAAAGCAAGTTGCTCTTCTCTCTTCATCATTCCGGCATCACAAGCCTTTTATTTAGCTCATGCTTATACCTTCTGTAAGGTATATGCATGAGCTAAACCTTTTGTTGTGTTTTAGGACTACATTACATTTGTTATTCTCAACTGTTAAAAAAAAAGAATTTCTTCCCAAATGCAAAATCAAAATACAGAAATTATACTAGTGAAAGAGCATTAATGTAAAAATTACTGATTAAAATTAAACAAATAAGCTAAAAACAAATAAATGAACAAAAAGTTTTCAACAAAAAATAATGGAGTTTGTGAAGCAGATAAGATCCTTCCTCAGACTGACTCCCAGCTTTAGACTTTTAACTATTTCTCTACTGTGAGACAACTAATGATTACTTATGCTTCATGGTGCTCACCAGCCGCCTATATTTTATTTATTTTTTTTTATTTTTTTTTTTAATCAGCATGGAGGTTGTGTTGCACTTTGTCACATTATCCTCCACCCTTCCCATAAGTCAGTGCATAAAAGGTTCTAGTCAAGCTCATCACTGATATGTCATTAGCAAACCTTTTTGAATGGACACATTTATTATCATCAAAGTAGCTTTTGGGCTGCTGGCCATACAGCCTTTTTCATTCCATTATGCCCTGGGACAGATTTTCCTTTACCAATTTATACACATTAGTTGTCAGGACTCAGAACTAAGGACCCAGTATTCGAGGCAAGACAGATAGTTGGATAATTGAAAAACATTTATTTAAAAACGGCAGATTCTGAGTAGCAGCTGCTAGGGTGTCTGAGACTGGAAACTCGGAGAGAAACACAGGTTAGTGACCACATAAATCTAATGGAGGAAGATTATGAACATGAGTCACTAACCTGGTTTACTAGTTCACTCCAAGCCCAGAGAACAAGGTAGGATCCAGCCGGTGGCTGCCAATAAGAGTGCCCAGAGTGTCCCAGATGCTGCAGCCCCAAAAACATGCAGGAGTCTGAAGCCAGGTCAGGCAAACAGATTAGAACAGGCAAGCCCAGAGATCCAGGAGTCCAAAGACAGTTCAGGCAAACCCCTCAGACGGGAACTGGTAGGCTTAGTGGTTGGGAGACAAAAAAGGTCAGGAGCACGAAATCAGAAAAGAAGCCTTAACTGGCCTCTGGCAATAAAAGTAACTCCTAAACAGCCATTCTTTTAGATGTCCTCACTTCTTGATTAGTTGATGATTACATTTGGTAAAAGACTCTTTATCTATATAGTTATTAATGTAGCATGAGACAGAGTCTGTCAAGTCAAGTTAAGTCAGCTTTTATTGTCATTTTCTACATATGTACAAGACATACAAGGGAAATGAAATTACGTTTACTCTCTGCAATATACAAGAAATATACAAGACTGACATTTAAAAACTGACATAAAGTGCGGGACATGACAGGTAACAGTGGTAAGATAAATATAAATATGAAGTATAAACATGTACCTTTGCTGGTCAGTATGCTGCCATTCTCTGCTGTTGCTTATTTAAAGGTATCCCATTAAGAACAATGAAATGTCCCACAACTTTATTCAGAAAATTGCTTTCTTTTGTTGCATATTTTAAATATTTGCAAAGTTTAGATTAGAGACGGGTCAGTCCTCTGGGGCCTTGGTTGTGACTCTGGAGAACCTTCATACTGAAGACAAAACGTTGCCATTTGATTTAGATGTATCAGACCACTGTCATATGTTTAAGTTGTAGGACACTGGCCCTGGTGGGCTGGAGTCCTTGGTCATCTCCAGCATCAGAAGACTCATTCATGTTTTAATCTTACAGTCGGATTAGAAGCTGGAACAGTACATCATACTGGGTCAACAAGATTCGATTTTAACAGTCAATGGGAAAAGATGTAGCTGGGGTTTTTTTGTATTTAACAAATCCTTAATGTGTCAGTTATCACTAGACTAGAAATTCTGGTACATTTAGTCATTCTATGTATTTTAGAATTTGAATCAGAATATGAAATGAATTTAAAGCTTGGTTAAAGAAACAGTGTGAAATAGTGATTATGTGAAACATGACTTATGCAATGTTAGCAGCTAACTGTGAGACAGTCATGATATTTCATTCACATTTTCACAATACTTTCAACTGGATGAGAAGTTAAGAGGACTGACTATGAATACAACAGCATATCTGAAGAAGGTACTTATTCCTTTAAAATAAGAATCTCAAGCAGAAGCATATGGCATTGTTCAAAGTCCTCATCTTTAAGATTCGGAGCAAAATATTAAAATCTTACCAGATAAAGTTGCATGCTGATAGCAAAAAGGTAAAGCTTTGCAAGACAAGCTAATTGATGAAACCATTAGGTTTATTGGCACTTTGATATTGTTTGACGTGACACAACTGGAGCTTGTTACCTAATAATTGTTTAAGATAATAAACTGATTAAGATACATTTACAATTTTCATGCTGACAAAAGATGCCAAAGGGCCAAATGTCATGAGTTTCATTAATGGGATTATGTTCTTCTTATCAATACACTAAGCTAAAAAAAAAAAACGATACATAGAGATTCTTGATCAGGTCTAGATTTCAGACATTTACTCTTTGGTGTAAGTGGTTTCACAAAGTGAGTGCATATCTTTGTGTTTTCCTTTGTGTGCCATGGTGGTGCTGCTACTGTGGCAGAACGAACTCCTGGGTCTTTAATTCCACATCAAAGGGTCAGTTCGGGCATCAGTGGTTGGTTCCCAGGCTGTCACACTGTGATCACGCTTTTCAGCACAGAGGGGTCAGGAACCGAGGGACAGAACTGGGAGGGACGCAGAGGACATCAAGGGAGGAGGTTAAGGACAGATTTTTGTCTTTCCTAGAACACATATATACATTTGCAAAAACAGAAAATGAAACTGAGAGCTCAGGAAACCAATTTAGGAAGTAAAGAAAAGTATTATTTTATCAGTGTTTTCACTTTTTTTTCTAATCTTTTAGATTTGTTTCTATTAAAGTTTGTCTTGCGAAAGTATTAAAAACAACAAGCTTTCCACCTTATGATTTTTATCTATGTGCTGCTTTATGTTGCTCCACCCTACGTTTCTTTCATTCAAATTTGAGGCTAGAAATAAATGAATATTAGAAATTGTCAAAGTTACCAGTACCTCATTTGTGACAACAGTTTTCAGAAAGTCTGTATTACCACCTCAGTTCATATTTTAGATGCATCTAGTTTACTAGTTTCAGTTCTTCTTTTTTGCTGTTTTATGAATACGTCTGACAAAGGATCACTGAAGGTTGGGCCCAAAACATCATCAGTTACCCCTCACACCCCCATGGACCGAGGCAACGGAGCATCTGGTACAGGCCCAGCAGGTTCTGCAACAGCTTTTTCCCTGCTGCCATCAGACTGTTGAACTGTTTAAACTCTAAACTGGACTCTGCATCACACCTGCAACAGTATTTTACACCACCAATGTGGCTGAAACTTTTATAATCCTTTTAAATAATCATTGACACAAGTCAATGTTAAACTGCATTTTGCACCATATTTATTTTGCACTGCACTGAACCTTTCCATCTTAATGCCCTTTTGCACCATTATTTTTATAAAACTGGTTTTCCTTTTCTCATATACATGATGATCACTGCTGCGCTTTATAAATGGTAATGTTCATTTTACTGTTGCAAGCTGTAGGCAACGTCATTTCATATTGTATACACTCGGTGTATACTCGGTGTCTAAGTCTAAAATGTGGTAGTAATCAATTTGATTAGAAAATAGAAATCCACTGATTCTGAAAGTGACGACAATTCAGTCAGAGGCCAAGAAGCATTTTATGGCGGGTACAGAGAAGGGTATAACACCCAATTAAAGCAATAAGAAAATAGTTGCTTTAAACCATCTAAATGTGCACAAAAAAATTATTCAAAGATCTTAAAAGTCCTCTTTTAAGAGGAAGTTTTATAAACTGTAGGCTTTAGGGAACCCACTGAACCTACTGTACACAGGAGCAGGTAATCTTTAACAATAGACACTGAAATTAAGTACAAGACTTTTTGAAAGTGCAACATGAAACTATGGTGGTATTCAGAGTATTGTTTCTCTTTATATCATATGATTTAACTCTAACTTTAACTTATTACTCATCAATATGTAATTCCTAATTCACTTATGCCAAGATTATTGTTTTTTTTTTCTTTTTACTCATTACTTAAAGACATTAAAAATTAAAAAGTGTTTTCCCCCTGCAAGTTTTCATGATTATAACTTTTTAAAACTTTTCTAATTTTCTCATACTGCTCTTTGCAACAGGCTTATATGCGGCTCACTCCTTGCATATTGTCATCCCTGATAACCGTGGTATAGCACAGTCTTGAAAAGTTTGTGAAACAGAGAATTTTTTATTTCATTTCTCATTGTGCATGTGTTTCTCTCCAGCTTAATAATTTGGCTTTTAACGTAACAGACTAACTTGTAGTAAAAAACAAGGGCCAGGTAATAGCTTATTTTGCATTTTAAATGCATTTAAGTCTGAGTTAATTATATTGTTTTTATGAAATCCACATGCTAATGAAAGGTTAACAAGGAAGTCACTTTTCTTTGTTCTGTTCTGTCTTACTATAAGAACATGAAAGCTGATGTAGACAATAAGAAATTTGAGTCTGAGTCTGAAAATGCAGACTTGTCAGATTTGGTAAAAAGGTAACTATCTTAACATTAACAACAACAAAAACCTTAAATTAAGAGTAGATTTCTGTCATGATTTAAGTGTAAAATACATAAGGAAAAGTTTTGTGCATAAAAAAATTAAGAACTTGGCAGCAATTTGATAACTGTCTCTTATGGCTAAAACAGATTTTTTAAATTCCCCTTTTTTTTATAATACACCTCATGCTCTATTTTAATAAAACAGAATAGAAATATTTGTATTTGTTGCACAGCAGGGATATTCAGGTTTATCAGTGGCAAAGCGAAAAGGCAAAGTAAATCAAAGTGGTATTAAAAGATTCACAATATGATGCATTCTTGGAATATGCATTTCACCCTTTGAAGGCAACATAAAACTACATATATTTTTTGACCAAGATCAAATGAGCAGAATTGTCACTCATTTGTTGAATTTTTGGAATGATAATTTCAGAATGTCATCTTGAAACCAACAGATCTCCTCTGTGTGAGTTGTTGTAAGTAACTGAAAACCTTGTTTTGCATTTTAGTTGTGTAAAGGCACTGATAAGCAACCAAAAAGCAACAAAAAACTCAGCTCTGCTCAGGTGGCAGTGTTAGAAAGGAAGAAAAGCAGATTCATTAGTGCGATTTTGCAGTTTTTATCACAAACATGTTGTAATTCTCTGAAAGAGTTTTGAAAAGCTGCTTTATTTGAACCTTTTTGTTTCCTTGTGTCCTCCATCCTGATGGAAGAAACTTACCCACCCCCACTTTTCTTCTTGCTCCTGTTTAAACAGAGAAATCCCCCCTTCCCCTCATCCCACCTCCTGCAGCCGTTAGCTTTCTCTTGATTGCTACAGCTGCACAGGGGGAATTGTAAATTTGCTCAGGAATTATGGTGAGGTAGCAGAGATGAGGAGGTATTGCTCTGGTCCTGAAAGGCTCCCGCCATTCCTCTCCCCTCTCTGTTACCCCTTCACATCCACCCCCTGCCACCACCGGGCACATTTCTCTTCACCGTAAGACTCTTACAAAAGCCTTTTGAGTGGTTGAAGGTTTTCAGCGTGCTTTCAGTTCCCTTTGAAATTTTGCTTTATTATTTCATTGTAGCTGATTAACAGTACGCTCAGCTCCTAAACTCAGGCTTCTTGTTTCAAGGCTTCCTAAAACACTCATTCTTTATTTTTTCCTAAATTCTGTTTTACTGAGTATAAAATCTCTTTCACCCTCATTTAATGGATCCAAGTCCTTGACCTCCACCTTAAATCAGGAGAGTCACAGAAGCTAAAGAAGAAGACTTTCTAAACCAACCCCTCCTTACTCTTTTTCAGACCTCAGTTTTGTAAAAGAAAAGCTGTATCAAAAGAAAAGGTGTTTTTTTTATTTCCAGTTTGCCATCCATTTTGAGGCTTATCAGAAACTAGCTTTTGGTTTAAATTCTTACCCTCCAAATAAAAAGAGAAAAACCAAACCTGTGAGCAGTGTGTTCCTGCTTTTTTGGCTGCACAGGATTCTATTGTGTTAGTAAAAAAAGAAAAAAGAAAAAAAAAACTCATCACAAAACCTGTGAAAGAGAAAGGGAAAGCTCTGAATGAACACTCCCACCATTCATTTTCCTCTTCAAGAAGGGAAGAAAAAGAAGTGTTATTATGTGTCACAAGAAAAAGAAGTAAGTCTCGCATTTCTTTGTATCCCAGGTTGGATGGAAGCAGTGAAAAAAAAAGAGTCCAAAAACAAATTGAATGTTTTTTTCTTCCCCACTCATGTTCTTTGTGAATTTAATTGTTGCTCCTACATCTTCTTTTCTGTTCAACTATTTCTCATTTCAGTGAAGCCTCTACTTTCATGTGCCAAACATTTACTTTTTAAAAACCTCTATAAAAAAAAAATAATAATAATTATTTTACCCCATTGATATTTTAAATCATTTTCCATAGAAAAAATTGTATAAAAAATAAAATATATATTCCTTAGTTACCTGGATCGTGCTTTTGGATAAAATAACACTGCTTATGAAAAGTATAATGAAAATGTTTCTATTTTTTTAATCAAAATTTCTTAAGAGTGTTTTTAAATAAATATAATGATCATGAACTAGATAGAACTCCTGTAACGTTCAGTATTACATTGGATTTGAAGAAGGCTTATGCTGATTTTAAGGGTTAAAACAACCTTTTAAACAGCAGATGTCAGCAAATCTTATCTGGTAGAGGGAGTAAAGCAAAGTAATAAAGAGAAACAAATGTATTTTATTCTTGATACTTAATGCCTGTGGAAATAATCTTTCAACTTAGGCAAATTACCCAATAAGATAAAAAACAAAGGAAGGGAACCTTTAAGCTTTAGGGTCTCATTAGTTCTTAGATGTGGCAAAGAAGCAAACCTGAAAAGCGGAGGAAAAAAAGCTCTTTCATTAGAGCGGTCAGTGATTATAAAAAATGGTTCCTTTAATTTTCTAAACTACAACCAAACAAAAAACAACCATTAGAAATGTGCATCTGATTCTCAATCAATCAAACCTGATTTCAGACCAATTTTCATTTAAACGAGGACAACAGGAACTAATTTACTGAATTAAAACACATGGCAAGACAAATAAAATCAACTCAGATTAGTAAGACCAATTAACTACTAAGTAACTACACAGAAAGAGAGCTTGGTGTCAAAACCTAAAGTAATGGTTAAATACAAAATTAAATGAGCTAGAGATTATATAGTGAAGCTCAAAGCCATTCTTAATATGAATTATACTGTGTTTACTGTGAAAAACATCACCCAGCTGCCTTTAGGTCTTTGAAAGAGCTATTCCAGAGTTTTACAGGAAATTGAAACTCTTAATGTGTATTTCAGTTCTGACTTTAGGTTTCAATATAAAACCCTTCTACAAGGCCAGATGAGTCTGAGGGTTATGTAGAAAAATGGAGGTGAAATATAATGGGCTGAGGTTTTTAAAATATTTGAAAGCCATTAAGTTTAGTTAAAAATTAATCCTATTTTAAAAAGACATTAAGGTGTTTTATAAAGATACTGCCTCCTGTGGTCAAAACATAGAACTGCAGCGCTCTTCTGCTTGTTCTTGTAGCTCCGACCCATACTTGACAAGGTTTTATTTTATGTCACATCCACAGAGCAGCGTGGGAACTTATGACCAGAAGTAAATTAACGAAAATAGGCTTAGCTATATAATAACTGACTTAACGTCTCTTTAAGAAGCAATAATTCCACTTAAGATCGGAGGGGGTTCTCTGAAAAAGCTTATTGGGAGTTTGAATCAAATTCCACACCTGGATTTAATGTCTGATTTTTAGTGATCATTATATATGTTTGTAATGAATGAAACATCCACTCACCACCCATTAAATATTTGTTTGAAACATTTATAAAGAGTTTACAATTTAGTCTTCATCACATTTTTTGTTACTTGCATAGAGGTACTTCATTATCTTCATAGCTTAAATTTAAATGCCAGATTTCATGACATTGTTGCCCAGCAGCATGCAGGACCCAAATATTATCCTTGCAGTACGCCACAGTCCAAGCTATAAACCTTGGATAAACGGCTTCCTTAATTTTTTGAAATTTAATTCTGTGAGAAAATAGTAGAGCTTGTTGAGAAAAGTTCCAGCAGTTCCAGTTAATCTGTTCAACATCTTCCACATCAAGGCCTTTTGCACCATGTCTCTCCTACACTGTTTACATTTTAATCACTTCTGCAACTTTATAAATGGAAATGTTCATTTCACCGATAAGCTGCTGCTCATTTACTGTCGGAAAGCTGAATGTATAGAAATTTCGTTTTGTATACACTCTGGGCCGGATCTATCAAAGGTTTGCGTGTATAAAAACGTGAGCTATTTCACTGCGCACGCTAAAAAATGTACAAACTGATCTATCAACAGCGTGCTAAAAGGATTTGGTCTTTAAAACGTGCTAAATAGCGCCTCTTATCCATTTAGTACTTTTTCTGCAATGAATATGCAATATGGGGCGTTTACACGCAAAAGTGCGTCTTGTGGGAGGAGAACATGTAAATATATTAATTTAGCACTCGCAAAGTGATTTATCAAACCTGAAAGCAATTTTGATAACGGTATTTGACTCTATATTTAACACGTTTCCAAAGAAGGTGCAAATGGTCTGTATGCATAATTGCGCACACATGGCAGCGGTTATTGTGGCAAGAAGGAGACATCGAAATGAAGCAAGGAGACGCAGAGAACGCATTTTTTCACTCCGTGTGAATATTTTTGGAATGAAGGAGGAAACGATCATCAAAACATATCGTTTATCCAGCATTGACATTTTGGAGCTGCAATTCCAGTGATTTGCTCCTCACAGAGCGTCAGCTGTAGGCCTACTTGTTCCTCAATGCTGGTCAGAGGCATCTTATCTACTGTGCCCCCTCCTGTTTTGTTCGCAGATGTTTTGTTATATGCCAGTTTTTCTTTGGTTCGCCTTCTAATATCCTGGTATCTTCTTTTAACTTCATCCACTGTTCGCAAGGTTTCACCGACAGCGTTTACTTTATTACAGATTTGTTCACATATAGCGTTCCTCTGTGTGACAGTCACACTTCTTTGCTGTAGCTCCCTTAAAGGTACACTATGCAACCGGTGTTGATTTTCCAGCGAGGCTCCCCCCAGAGGGCGAAAGTAAAAGTGCACTGTCGTAAATATGCACAGCTGTTCTCCTGGTTTCTCCGTCAAGCCAGGCGCGGTTGTTTTGAGCTTAGCAGCGAATGACTAATGCTGCGTTCACACTGGACGTAGCTGGCGCGACAGAAGCAGCGAGTTTACATGCAAAGTCAATGGTTGACGCGCGTCAAGGCGCAGCAAAAGGTCCCGCGGCGCGTTTTGAGCAACAGGCGCAGCACGTCTGAGCAGCTGAAGCAGCGCTCCGGGCGTCGGGCTAAGCATCTGACGCAGGGAGAGAGACACAGCGCTGATGATCAATCCTCTTTTATTGACGCCTAAATTAACTTAAAATGCAGAAATCTGCCGGCAGAATATGCAGTTGGATTATTTAGATGAAAAACACCTACCAGCTGCCGTGGTGAATCGCGAGGAGGCAACCCGGCCAGAGGCTGCTGATGAAGGGATCCCTACTTTCGGCGCATCCCTGGTATGTGGGGGTCTGAGCGGCTCCGACAGAAAAAATATTGAAGGCAGGATAATAATCTGAATGAACTGACTGCACTGATTACGTTTTCAGGTGTATTTTCTCACTTAAACACATATTAAAACTACTTTATTCCCACTGATCACAGCAAATATAGCTGCAAGGCAGAGAAAGGAAGCTCCGCCCAACGCGCGTCAGACACACTTTTGCACCGCGCAGCCAGAGCAGCAAAGCTGTTTCAGCCGCGTCAGAACTAACTGGTACAAGCAGCAAAAATGAAGCAGCAGACGCGATTTTGCTGCTTTTGCTGCGTGAACGTAGCATAACTGCACAAAGATCGCCACTGTGCTAGCAACGAGCATGCTTTTAACTGGGGGCTTGTAGCAGTTCTCGCCGTAAAGCAAGACTGACTCTCGCGAGACTTCTGAGCCTGTGGGTGCGGGTCGGTGCTCCTGCAGTTGCAAGTGCAGTATTTCCCCCACAGACCACCAGGGCGGCCGAGAATACCTTTGTTCAACCTGAAATGACTCATTTAATCATCCATAACGTTATGGAACACATTAATTAACTGAAAAATGTTGCATAGTGTGCCTTTAAATGTTTGTTGGCTTCATCCATCAACACCTCCATTTCCATGGGTCGAATTTCCTTTTGCGCTTTCTGCTGTCCAAACTCGCCATGCCGCAAACCACAAAACGTGCAAAACCATCATTTAAATAGGGTGTCTCCAACAGTTTTGCACCTGCCACCAGTTACGCAATCGCTCTTGTTAAATCACCCGCAAAGCATGGTTCAGCCCCTCACGCAAAATTCCAGTTTGCGAGCGCAAATTACTGCACGCAAAATTGGATCTTGATAAATCCGGCCCTCTGTGTATAAAATGACAATAAGGTTTGTCTACGTCAACAGTGATAGAATCAGCCTTATAAAATTTGAATTTTTAAATGAAAGAATTCCTTTATTCTACTCGATCAAAGTCAGATTGATACTATTTTTGGTTTCTCAATTGGCCTCTGGAACTACTGATGGAAACATTAGGCTTGGATAAGTTTACTAAACCATCTCTTTCACTATTAGAGTTTTTTTTGTAATGTAACAAACTCCAGTAACAAAGATGTATGTTAGACAGCCTAAACACTTCACTTTATGTCATTGGTGATTATGCATTATTTTTGTAAACCACAGTATACTCAGGTTTTCACAGCTTAATGAGGCTTGTTTTTGCCAAAACTTTTCATATTAAGTCTTTTTACAGAACATTAACTGTTCTAGTCACAACACAAAAAAAGTCCTATAAAAGCTGTCTGTGGTTGAAGAAGTATCTTTTGGTTCTTTCTCCCTGTCAGACAACCAAAACAATGAAATGGTTGCCTCAGACTTGACCAACAACTGACTGGAAATATAGTTTAAAGCTCATTTAAATCCCAAGTTTTGACTAAGACAACTGAGTTCACAAAGCAATAAAATGTAATCTGATTTAAACCATGGTGCTGCCAGGTAAATTTCCCACTGGAGAATAGCCCAGTTGCCTTTTAATATAGATATATTGACTTTATAGATAAAACCCTGTAGACTAAAACTCTTATTTTGTTGTGTTTTTTTTTTTTTTGTTCTGTTTTCTTGTAAAGCCTTATAGCACGGTATTTCTTTATAAAAGATTCCAGATTATTTTCTGTTTAGTTTCAACATATTTTTTCCTCTGGTTTGCACTAAAAACATGTAGGTTGCTTTAACTGCAAGATTACATTGTGAACTGCCACTTCTATGACCTTCAGTTGAGAGTTAACATTGATGACCACATGACGTGCTTTATCTTTCTATTTAAATTATTTCTGCTCTTAGAGCAACAAGGACAGATCATTTGGTTTTCTTGCACTCTAGAAAAGCTTTCAAATCAAAATATTTTTTCTTTCAACAGGCCAGTAAAGGTTGAAACAAAGAAATGACAAGGATCAATCAAGTCAGCTCATCATAGAACTGTAGTCTACCGCAAAGATAGCTTTTGTTGGCTTCTTTTGTCATGTTTTTTCCTAGTCCATGAAAATATCCCAAAAGGGTTTGTGTAAACAGCATGAAGGTGATCTCTTTTTGCTTTAGAAGAAGAAAATCGTTATAAACATCCCGTTTTTCACTGAGGTTAGCCGGATCATCTTCCCTTTGCATTCAGAACAATACAGCATCATTTTTCATGTGTCTGTTCTGTTTGTGTGTGTCTGACAGGTGCCAAGGAGATTGATATTGCAGCCACTCTGGAGCACCTGCGGGACCAGAGGCCAGGAATGGTCCAAACCAAGGTAACACACCTGAGTCCAGAATGTTTGCTCATGTTGAAATAATCTAATTAGTTCCACGTCTTTAAAAAAGCAGCCCGACCCCTGACTTTATATGTTTATGGTCTGATGAGGTCATTTATTGCTCATTTACACATGGGCCAACAAGTTCTTCATGTGCATTGGTCGGATCAACATAGAAGGCAAAAACGGATGTGGTGATTATAGATGGCTCATAAAGTGCAGGATTTAGTCTTACAATTTTAATGAACAATTATATGCAATGAAGACATATCCATGCGTAGATGTATAAAAACGTTAAAAGTTCCTTTTAATTTTTTATTTTATTCAATGTCTTCCTTGCAAGCATTATAGAAATCTTTATATTGAAGTTACATTAAGGTAATTCCAATAGTAGTGGTACTAAATTATCTGTCTTAGTTGTTTTTTTTGTCATGTTTGCATAGACAACTATGAATAGTTTAAAGGAAAATTCCGGTTTTTAACACTTTTAGCCCCTTTTCTGTATTGTCCAGGATGAAATCGAATGATCGACACCAAAATTTTGACGATTGGTCCTGTCTCGGCTATTTGGCTCATGTAGAATCCCCCCTGGCTGCTTCAGAATGGCTTGCATAGTGCATGTCAGATAATGTCCTTAAAACAACCTTAAACGTTCTTTTTTTTTAAATATGCTACCCACCGGGTCGTCAGCGCTGTTCAATGACGTTCCAAAAAAGGTTTTGTGAAGAAAAACCGTTCCTGTCTTGTTTTATTTAGAATTTTGTAAATCCCAGAACTATTTTTTCCGATACATCACAACCGCTTATAAACTTCCGCTTCCCGTTCGAATCTGAAGCGTTGTACATTCCAGACCACTAGTTGGCGACAATGTCTCTATACTTTGGGAATGTAGGACCACTGTGTAGGACATAGCAAACAAATTTTCAGAGTTTTTTAAAGTGTTTTACAGAGACGTTAGCACCTCCACGTCGGAGTACACAGAGTGAAGCAGAAACACTTGGGCCTTGCGAAAGGACTACAACTAAGCGTAAACAGGCCCCCTTTCCGTTTCCGGTGGCGGAGGGATATTAACTATTCCAACAGAACTCGATGGGATTTACAAAATGCTAAATAAAACACTACAGGAACGTTTTTTCTTCACGAAACTTTTTTTGGAACGTCATTGAACAGCGCTGACGACCCGGTGAGTAGCATATTTTAAAAAAAGAACTTTTAAGGTTGTTTTAAGGACATTATCGGACATGCACTATGCAAGCCATTCTGAAGCAGCCAGGGGGGATTCTGCATGAGCCAAATAGCCCAGACAGGACCAATCGTCAAAATTTTGGTGTCGATCATTCGATTTCATCCTGGACACTACAGAAAATGGGCTAAAAGTGTTAAAAACCGGAATTCTCCTTTAACTAAACTGAAGAAGTCAGGTCCTGAAAAACAATGCAAAGTTTTTCCGTGTACTCAGCGCTCTTTGGTCAAAATGCAAGAAATATTTTTTTTGCATTTCTACTGTTTGTGTACACGAAAATGGGAGGAAATAAAAAACTTGTTCAAGGATTCAAAAACATCCCAGTGTTTCCAGTGTGCAAAGGAAAATTGTGCGTGTCTTCATGTGCTTATGAGAATGCATTGGGCACATGCACAGAATCGCAATCAGTAGAAAGTAATGCATTAAGCCACTGAAGCAAAAGCAGATATGTCTATACTAACATTTCATTCCCTGCTATTCCTTTTATTTTATTTAGTAGCAGTGCCATCATAATCAGGGAGGGTTTGTAGTGAATTTGTTTTCCTCCTGTGTCCGACTCCCTGTCTGGATCATAATTTTTTTAGAATTGAATGCCGTTTTCTTAATCAACTGCCAAAAATGAACTCTACCTTTATCTCTTCTGGAAGCAGCAGTAGAGCTCTGTGTCACGCTCCAAAAACAAAGTTCTGGTCTGATTTACCAAGTGACTAGAAGGGCTTCTTTTTGCAACTAAGAGAAGAACCGACAGGTGACAGTCTGTGGAACCTGGGGTTTTATGTTCTTTCTTTAAAGAAGATTGACAGAGTCCTCTTCTGCTTGTTCTTATAGCTCGCCCTGGTACTTGATTTTATTTTATTATTTTTTTTCACCTTATGTGAAGTAGCCATTAGTCTCTAAGTCTCTAACACTGGACACACTTGACACTGACGTCACATGCACAGAAAAATTGCGGGTAATTCTGACTTAACGTACATTTAGGAGGTCTCAGTCCGCTCATCATAAGATGTTTTAGCTGTAAACAGTAATGAAAGATGTATTATAAAGCAGTAAAATTATATGAAATGTCTCTTTAATGAACCAGAATAAAATGGCTCAGTTCCCTAATAAGCATTTCTATTTAGTGTTGCATTGGTCTGGTATGGAGCCATTCATATGTTCAGGTGTGTTGAAGGAGGGACGAATCTAATAGTTGCCTAATAGTAGCTCTCCAAGGTTGGATTCATGCACTCTTCGACTAAAACAATCGCATTTGAGAAGAAAATAATTCAGATCATCACATGATTATTGATCATCACTGTGCAAATGCAGAGTAAGGACAACTTCTGTCAGGAAGGTCGCATTTTGCCCGAACTTTAAAGCTTTCTTGATATAGCAGATATCAGACTGATCAACAATTACATTTTTATTTTTTTTTATTTTTTACAAACTAACATGAAAGAGCACCTGCAGATGACCCACTTCCTCGGTGTTGATGATCTTATAATTTTTCCTAAAGAAACTCATTCCTCAGCACGTTGTACAGAGTGACTCCAGGCTGCTGTGAAAACAATTACAGGCTGTTATGAGAACATAATTAGAAAGAAAGTCCAGACTGTGTATAAAACATCAGCTGTATTGATCTTAGCTTTTATTAAAGCCTGTGGCCTGAAGAGGTGTGTCACCACTGTTCCTTGTGAACCAATTACCCTCATACTCAAGAGCCCAACCTTTGCCAACACTTATGATGTCCATCACTTATAACGGACAATGCTTTCCTTTCCTCTCATTAAACGGGCCAATGACAAAAGGACTGCTTTTATTTGAAAGAATTTCCCCTCTACTCCACTCTGTTTGAAATCATCACACCAGGGGATATATTTACATTAAAATCATAAATTAAATCAATATTCTTCATATTTTGTTTAACACTATTACAGTAGTTCCCATTTAAAATTTCCTCACTTTTCTTGATGGGCTCTTGGCTCGTCCTTGGCAGTTCCCCCACTATTCCTTTTTAAATGTCAATCTTTGTACTAAAATATTCTTTTTGTGATGATTGGTTGATATTAAGATCTAAAGAGAAGCATAATCTCCTTGTTAGACCCTGTAATTAAGTGAAAGGGTGGAGTCGCCCAGAAGAAGGAGGGGGCCACTCCAGTGGCTGGAAGTTGGAGGGGATTTCACTGGGGGTTGGAGGGAAGTGGGCTGCCATCCGGCTGGCGTTTGACAAGGAAATGGTAAATGGTAAATGGCATGTACTTATATAGCGCCTTTATTCAAGTTAGGAGACTTGACCAAAGCGCTTTACACTACATTCATTCACCCATTCACACTCACACCTCACACAAAAGGAAGGGCCATTTTGAATGGCTGCTACTGTTACACACATCTAAGGTAGAATTATGTGGCAAACAAATTAAGTGTTGTTTTTACAAATATTAATCAATGGGTTCCATTCCTGTTCAAAGCTCACCCGTAGAGAAATACTTATAGTCAACTTCAAGATTTCTCTCTCTTGTGCTCATTTCCTCTGTTTTGAGGAATATACTTGGGTATTCCTGTACCAAACCTTACCTTAATTAATGCAACCCCATAATTTCAAAACTTTTATTTTATGGTTACTTAAAGTATTTAATAAAAAAAAAAGATAATTAGCAGGTAAATGATCAATAATCACAAAATGTTGCAAATTCAGTCAGAACTAATATTATCCCTTCAGTAACTCTTGTTGTTCTAGTTTGCCAGAAATCTTAATCCCCTCATCTTCTGAGGCGCTTTAATTTCAACTTGTCTTTCCCTTTGTCTTTTGCAGGATCAGTTTGAATTTGCGTTGACAACTGTTGCTGAAGAGGTGAACGTGATTCTGAAGGCCCTCCCTCAGTAGGAAGAAGAGGATCCTCTTCCATTCCACCTGGAGGATTGTTCCTATTGTTGTTTCCTTTTCCTTTCATTTATTTCCTGCGTCCATTTATTCCCAGTCTCTTTTTTTCACTCTTTTTTTCCCCTTTCTCCATCCTTTTCAATTGATCCACAGTTTGATCTGTTTCTCTTTTTCAAATCCTTCTCTTTTCCCCTCACTCTTTACTGACCTTTTTTCTTCTTTTTACCTTTACCCATCTATCTTGGTCCAAACCACCCTTGTTTATTTTCATTTTTCTATTTTCCACCCTTAAAATATATTATCTGTTCCAATTAGTTGACATTGTGACAGGAAACTGCTGTTCCACTCTTGTACATAGCTGGATCCTCCCTCTGTTATCCTACAGTTTATTTTTTACCAAAATCTTTGTTAGAATATCTATACTAGGTTTGTGTTTGATCAGTGACCTCATGGACATCAATTGAGTATAGCAAGGTTTGGTAACATTTAGCTAAAATCAAGATGTTTTGCTTTGAGTCTCTATTGATTAAAAGCTTATTTGTATAATGCATTATATAGTCCTGTACAAAAAGAGGTGATACCAGTGGGAAGGTGGATGTTAATTAGAATGTCTCTTGATGATCCGACATTTTTATTTGAACCTGAACATTAAACTGAATTGATGCTCCTGATTGCTCTTTGGGTGTGTGGAAAGGTAATTGTCATGTTTTGTTGGGTTTTCAGTGCCATGCTGTGTTATATTTTCTTGCAGTATCCTATTGTGTCACTCAGTGGGGTACTTTGGGTACAAAAAGCAACTAGTTTAACCCCCAACTGAAGTTAGTTTTGTTTCACTCGAAATATATTTTAGCAAAGTAAACACGACTAATGTTAGAAATGTAATAATGATTTTATTGTTGTACTTTTAGTGTATGCAATATTGTGTTTCTTCAGCCTGAATTGATCTCTTGTGGGAAACTAATATTGTGGCTCGTGAAGTTACACCCATGTCTGCCTTAATAAAAATATTGTAGAACTGCTGTAAAAAGCCACTTATGTTGCTGAAACTACCTTTATATTGACCTTATTCCAGCTGATTAAGGGTTAATTGTGCTTCACGTCATTGAAAATAAATAAATACTCAGTAAATGAAGCTGAAACATACATTATTGTGACTGATATAAATATCAAGGTGAAGCATAAAACTGGATTATGGGCTATATAATGGGTTTCAAACAACCACATTTGGAATAAAATTCTTTAGTTTCGCTTCTCAGATTCTATATGTAGCATAAATGGATGATTTGTACACAGTAGCAAAAATCTTTTCCCCCTCGAAATGCATTCTAAAATTGTTTGCTGATGCTGTAAATTAAAAGCACAAGAAACTGTTCTGGGCGTTGTGTGTCATTTTTCATGCTCTCTTAGAAAAATAATAATAATAATTTCACTGTCACACAGATTATTCTCCTAAAGCCATCACTTTGCTCCAGCAGGACTTTCTTTCTTCCCATCAAAAAAGAAAACAAAATAAAAAGACTCCATCTCTAGTTTATAATTTTGTTAATATTAGCTTTTTTAGCAAACAAATTCTGATCACATTGGAAAAACAATCTAGAAATAAGTAAAAAATGTCTTAAATGAATTTACCCTCAATTTGAGTAGGTAAATGATATAGTGGAATGAGTATTTTTACAATTTAAATAAGATTATTAGATAATATGCACTAGAAATACGACAATGAAAATAAGTGTAAATTGTCTTATTCCATTGGAAAAATGTCTCCTTTACCTCCTCAATCCAAGAACAGAAGCACTTATTTTAAGTAAAAAATTACTTATCTAGATTTTGATTTTTTTCCAGTGTAATATTTATGCTCTCAGAAAATTGTGCTATTTCGGCTATTTCTACAGTAGCATCTGTTTATTGTTTATTTTGATGGAATAGAAGAAAAAGTGAAATATTAACGGTATAAATCTTTCTTCACCAAAACCTTTGCTATTTAGCAATATTTCACATCAACTGTATTCCCAATGCATTTTCCCATCTCGGGTGACATTGTTGGGTTTTCATCAGAAATTAAT
Source organism: Cyprinodon tularosa (assembly GCF_016077235.1). Taxonomy (NCBI): domain Eukaryota; kingdom Metazoa; phylum Chordata; class Actinopteri; order Cyprinodontiformes; family Cyprinodontidae; genus Cyprinodon; species Cyprinodon tularosa. The sequence goes on along the minus strand of NW_024039040.1, from coordinate 423,886 downwards.
TATTGGGTGAAAATGATGAGAAAAATGTTAGTTTGTTAGAATTTTTTCTTTAACCGTAAAGACTGTCAACCACAGCCAACAAACAATTTGTGTTAATAATATTGCCAAAGTTCTACATGAATCAATAAAACAACATTGAAGTATTTTAAAACTACTTTTAGATCCATTTTTTAAAATAAATGCAAAAAAATTTTATATTTGCGTCTTATAAATAACGCTGAATTTTTTTTTTTAATGAAGGCAAAAAAAACAGTTTAATTGAAGTAGGTATAAATATTGCACTTATGTTTCCCATATGGACATTGCACAAATGAATATCAGCTTTACACAAGAGTTAAAATGTCATCAGTGATGTTTGACTGTTTTTGAAAGTTCACTATATTTTTTATCTTTATAAGTCATCCTAAACCAAGACCTTTGAAACAACCAGCCTATGTAGCTTATTTCAAGCTCTATGTCACATTGGCAGGTCTTGAACATTATTTTGGAAACTGATTTAAAAAAAAAAAGCTTTAAATTAGATTCCGCTGCATTTTCAAATGCAATTATGTCATGGTTGTTGAGCTTGTTCTGCAGATTAATCGCAGATCTTTCTGAGCCTTATCAAACAAACTCAACATGCCTCCGTTGTAAGGAATCAATAAAAACTGTTACCTTCTGTAAGCCAAGTTGATCATGGCTAAACAAAATAAAAGCTGCTGCTCTTCCAACATGATGCAACGCTGCAACAATGTTGAATCATACAGTAAGTGGATTAACCTAGTTTAGTTAAATTAAACCGACGTGCGATGAATGGTTAAATACATTGAATTAGAGTGTTTTTATTACAGAATGACATCTGGACATTTCAGAATATTAACAAATTAAACTTTGTGGAGATGATTATTGAACTCTTTTAAAGCTAAACGGCTATCTATTGGATGGTTCCTCTCCATTTAAGATGACCAGGCATCCTAATGTAACAGCTTTGGCTTTTTTGCTTTTTCTCTCTCCAAATAGTCAAGTATAGAGAGACGGCTTATATATTGCTTTAAAACTGATGAAATATTTAGTTCGGGTAAACGGCGTGTGAATAAATTCTGTTGTGATGCTGATTTTTTAATTTGCCACCATTGTGTTTGGAATGCAATTATCCACAGTCATTTTCACCATCTGGGTGGGCGTTAGAAGCATCTGTTTTATGGAATACAGAACTAACAGCTGTGTTTTAAATCACATAAAGTGTCATTAGCTTTAGGTGTGGGCCAAAGTGGCATCCTACAGTAGACAACATTTCAGCTTATGCTTCACCAGTTTTTATTCCAAGCACCACAGGGGGACAGTTTTACCATTTGACAGAAAAACATAACAGATTGGCATGAAAACTCTGATTAAAGTAGGTAGGGGAATTGCTGCAATTCCTATTTATGTAAACGGTTCTTTTAAAAATGGCTATCGACTAGGATTGATGCTACAAACAGTACACCTCTATTACAAATTAGCAGATTTTCCTGAAGCTAAACAAATAACCTTTTGATATTCTCAACTCTTTATGGAAATTAATGTCTAGTGTTTCTAGGTTACAACAAAAAAAAAGTTAGGTGTTAGTTGGAAAGCTCCTAAAGTTAGATTACTTAATAAGCACAGAATAAAGGGTCCTAATTTATAAATGAACCCTCCATATGCTCCCCAGACAAGGTACTCATCAGGATGCCTTTTGCCATTCTGTTAGTAATAAGGGAACATTACAAAAATTGGGTGAGATAAAAGCAAGACTACTTATAAAGTAGCATCAACATTATTCCAGAGAAGTTAATTAATGCTACACAATTCTACTTCTAATCAATATGCATTGATTTTCCCAAGGGCTTATTTTTAGGAAGTACAACTATATCTGTCTTAAACAACTGATCTTGTCTTCCAGGTGATTCCAGTTCTCACACAACAATCCCAAGGAATTGCTGCAAATAAGATATTGCATTAATGCTGATGAATATTCTCAGTCATCCAGGTCATAGTAATTCCGTAAACGTTCAAAAAATATCCACTGGACTTGTTTTCCAAGATTTGAAGAGGTTTCGCATCCCCTCCCAAGAAACCTTCTCAATTCAAATGTCTGGATCCGCAGTGAGTTTGAGGCTTTATATAGACAAGCCTTGCATTGCTTGGAAACATGCAAATTGAAACTGACGAGCGGGTCGTTTGGTTCCATTATTAGCCTGTAATACCTGAAACCTGTCTATGATTCTGATGGTAGGTCGTTAAAGGGGGGATTGTTGTTAAAGGGGGTGATTGAAATGACAGACAATTGAATTGAGAAAGCTCCCTGGAGGGGAAGCGAAACGTCTTTAAACCTTGGAAACAAAGTCCAGTGGATTGTTTTTAAACTTTTGCGGAATATTGCATTAATGTTTTATTTTCTATCCATTTTCTGCACTGTTGCATGCAACGACCAGATAGAACATAAAATCAGCAGTCTTAAAATGACAAAATCCTCTTTTGAAAATAAATGTTTAAGTTATCCAACATTTTTAATCACAAAGCTGAAAATGTGGCATTTTTTTTTCACAAATCCCTTGTTGGACAATTATTGATTAACAATCCCCAAACATCAAAATGTCCTGTTCTCTGTCCTCCCCTACAGTTTCATATTCAAGAGCCTTTATATAATCAAGATGTCACTGCTCTGCTTCTTCAGAGCCTTCTATTGCAAGATAAGATGATGTTTCTGTACATCTTAATGAATTGCATAACATCATCAGCAGTCATCAAGGGCCCCAGAGGTTCTGTTTATTGCCTATGGATCTGTTAGATGTGTGGAGACAGGGAAAAGCTAAAACATGAAGAAGAGTCAGTCCTTAGGTCCAGGGTTGAAGACCGCTGGTATCTACCCTCCCATTTATCTGCACTTTTAATTTTTAACTTCCTTTTTCACTTCCTTTGGCTTTGGCTGGTTAACACAAAATACTTCAACTCATCCACATTCAGTACTTTTTTACATTTCTTTTTTACATTTACACAAACATAATATTTCTTCTAACTTCAAATATTTATCCCACCGCCTCTCCAGGTTCTTTTCCAACTACTCATAGCTCTGTTTGCAATTTATATTACCATTTGCCAACAATATTGCCCATAGAGAATTCTGTCTGAACTCATTACCATTGGAAGCAACTTAGTACTTCAAGTTTATGTTTTATGCAATCCATATATAAGGCCTTTTGCCCCGCCCACCACACATCTGACCTCACTACATAACCTTCTTCTCTGCGCCACTCCACTTACTCAGAAACACAGTTCCTTTCTGAACCCAGGTATTGTTCTGTCACTAACTAGCAATGCAATATCTTGACCTTCCCAGTCACCTCACTTAAAACACACATGCAAACCAAATTACTGCTTACTAACAGCAACCTCTCTTAAACTGCTTCAGAAAGTACAAAATGTTTACACTGTTTCTTAAGTTCATGCAGACATTTCATTTTATTGTGTTTTGCAACCTCTATGAGTCTGAAAAGAAAGACGACAAAGAAATCAATATTTAACACCTTCAAATATTTGGGATTATCTTACTTTACAATGAATATAAACATTTCGCTTGTTTATCTGTTTGAGGAAACATGTTAACAAACCATAAAAACAGATTGGTAAGGCTAGGGCTAGACTGGCTACCAGGCATACAGGGCATATGCTTGGTGGGCCAACGCTAATTTTGGAGGCAGCCGAAGGATGTTATAATAGAAAAACTTCTTTATCCGTCCTAGGTTTACCTGCCGGCAATATGCACCAGCCCCACTGTGACCCTGATGGAATAAGCAGGAGAAGATGGATGAATGGATGCATAGAGGGCATTAATATTTTAACATATTGATCTATATAAAAAGAACAATTTACCAAATGATAATCTTAAAAATAAATTATACCCATTGGAAGAGTGATACATAAAACAAGACCCAGTTTGCCTTTTAAAAATGGCTAAACCTCCCCGGCCTGCCCTGCCCATCACCTCAGACTGAGGTAATCAAACTAAGTCATTTGAGTAGACCAGATTTGGAAAGGCCACCATGTTCTGCCCTGTGATAACTGATAATAAAAATGCCACAAACTGTAGTTAAAAGCCTCCAGCTGATCCCAAATGCTTCAGCCAGAGTTGTGATGAAAATTAAAAAGAGAGATCATATATCGTATCCTAGCTTCCCTTCATTCCTTTAAAACCAGAAATAGAATTTAAAATCCTCCTTCTCAAATATACATTTCTTAACTAAGTGTGTTTTCCCTTCATCTGAGCAGGTAAATACGGTGATTTTCCAGTGGAATTATTATTTCTGCCCTTTAAATAAGATACTAAGATATTGTCCATTTTATATAATGTTTTTTTCCTACTTTAAATGTAAATTGGCTTATTCCATTGGAAGTCTCTGTGGACTTTGTCTGAGGTGTTCATACAGAACTCACCACCGTACAAGTCCTTAAACTGGATGGTTATCAAGGGCAGGAAAACTGTCATTGGTTATGATTTACTTTTTTAACAAAAGTTTCTATTATTATTCTCTTCATATTGTCATGATTTTATCTAGAGCTCTGATCCACATGCAGAAAACCAACACAGAGAGACCAGGGAAAAGTTTAACAGGTTAACAGTCCAGTGTAGCTCTGAACACTGTTCAACCGGAACTGAAAAGTGAGGGGAAGACACTGCGGTTAGTCAAGGCTCAGTGGGAAATTTGATTCTTCAACTTGAAGAGGAGAAATAGATAGCTGACTCACGTTTCTAGAAAATGGTTGTCTCTTATTGACTCCAGTCGGTGTGGGATGTTCCAGTGTTTGTCTTATTCGATGGAGGGCGGACAGGGTTTACCCAGAATGCGGTTGTACGTTGGTGAACGGCGAAGATTTCCTGCGGTACTTGAACGGGTTGTTGTGGACTTGAATCCTCACTCAGCTTAATTCTCAGAAGATCCTTCCAGGGGAGAGAAGTTCCGAAACTTCCAGTTTGCAGGATGACTTCCTGCCGAGAGGCAAAGACAGAACAGCGAGGTCAAAACTCAGGTAGACAAAAACTCAGTTTGATTCAGCAAAACTCAGCTTGGCTAGAGTACCCAAAACTGGCAAACACTCTGGCGCTGAGGTAGTGGCAGTCAGCAGCTTAAGAGCACTCCGTTAATGAGGTAACCCTCCGCAGGTGTGTGAGGAGGCCAACCAGAGCCAGGCGCCACCTGGTGGAGGAAGGAAGACAAACACAAACACAAAGCACACAGACTGGAATCCTAACACATATTAAAAATAATACTTACTTGCATTTATTTCCTAAAGTAGTCTCAGCAATAATGATCAGTTTTCTGTTAAAAATCCTCTGATGTATCACTTCTTTGAATATTTTCCATTTTCGCAAGTTTTGTACTTTCAGAAATAACAATGTATAATTTATCCTGGGCTTAATCCTAACAGGGATATGCACTTATACTCTATGGTCTTATTTTGTGTGTTATTTTGTGTCTTGGTAATGTACCATGCAGTGAATTTTTAGGTACTCGTATTGTTTGATATATTAGTTGGTTAAGTTTCAGAGTAGTTTTAGGTATACATGGTTGGGAGACTGGTTGAATGAGACTGCACTTCAGTATGGTGTGGCTGTGTTAAATTGTCTTATATTTGGATTTATGTATGAGTTTTATTATTGTTGTTAGCATTTTTTTGTTTTGTAAAGGCAATCTTGGGATGGCAAATCTCAAGTAATTATCCTTCAAATAAATGAAAATGAAATGTAATACCTCAGTTTTGACATCTTGAACAGTATAAACTGAATTTACAGTAGGCAGATTTGGAATGCACAAAAAGATTGAAAAGCTCTTATAATCTCAGGCTGGGGTAGGTTAAACTTTTATTTTAAGAGATTTCTGTTCGAATTACTGAAATATTTTTGCCATAATCAGATCTGATGAGAATAAAAGGATATATGTCCAATGTCTGTTAAATTAGAGTGGAACTGATTGTCAGTGTACATAGCATTTCAAAGAGAAGCAAATCTTATTTGAATGAAAAAAGTATTTACTTATTCTACAATAATCCTTTGATTTAAATGTCCTTTCTGTCTCATTCAATTGGATAAGAATTGCTCTGGCTAAGAATCCTGTACGTTCCCTGTTCTACCTCTCTGTCAACTTCATCTTTAGCAAGGACGCGTCTGGTATTTGGTTGATTATTTGAATCAGTGTTGCACATCTCATGACCCCAATATCATCTGCTGTCATTCATCATTATCATGTTTGTAAGCATGCCTCCAACAGAGTCCCTCGTGGGGAATTTAACCATTTATGTGCAGAAATTGCTTTTCACATTCAAGGAGAGTGCTCTTAGCAAAACCACAACAACATGTGTGTGTGTGTGTGTGTGTGTGTGTGTGTGTGTGTGTGTGTGTGTGTGTGTGTGTGTGTGTGTGTGTGTTCGGGGGGGATGGGGGGTGGAAGGAGAATGGGCTAAAACACAAGTGGATTTAGGTGATGGATTCCTTTGGGTTCAAAGAACAGTGGCAGTTTATATTTTCTCAATTATTGATATAAATACAACACAACAGATAAAACAGAATATTAGAATTTTGACCAGGGCTGATTTTTAAGTTGCTTTTTGAAGAGGATCAGTTTAACACTGAAGAGAATTTAATGCACTGATCTGACACAGTGGTATTCAGCACTAAAACTTGCCAATTTGAGAATGACTTTTATGTTACTAATATCAATCTAAAAACTTTATTAAACCAAACTTGAGTGTACAAAAGTGCATAATACAAAGTCTTATTATTAAAAAGTCATAAAATAAAAAAATAATGTGTCTAAATGAAATAAAGTCAAAGTAATGTACAATGAACTGTGTAATTGACCTTGGATAAATATAACCACCTCTATAGGAACTGTGGCAGTTTGCCTGGTATCTGCAGTTAACCAGATACCAGGATGGGAAGCAAAAATTACCCTGGAAACGCCAATATGTTTTCTTATTGTATCAATCTGGTGGGGGTTAAAGAGGGATTTTAAAGTAGTTTTCAGTGGATCACAGAAAGATACATCATAACAAAAAATGCATTCAAGATGGCAGCTGGTCTTCCCAATAAGGGATGTCCCATCAGTTTCTTCAAATTATCAGTAATTCCAAAACCCTCTAGATTGCCATTTCAGACCATATGGAAAGGTTTTCAACAGAAAATCTCTTCTTGAAAAATAAGCATACTTAAGGTTTTCAAACTACTATTTAAAGGGACCTTAAGATTTCTACAGTATAAGCTTTTCCATGATACACAGCACCATGTTTGGCAAAGCAACACAGCATAGCACTTTACACCCTGGATTTAAGGGCTGGTTATAATCCTGCAGCAGTGCTTCGCAGTGAGCTTGTCGCAGGTATGATGCAGATATTTTTGATTTATACCCAATTTTGAAGCGTGGTCTGCGCTATGTTATTCCATGCCACAATGCAAGAAGGACAATCATGATCTAGCTGTGGGTCTAGATACGGCCGAGGCGGTGAGGAAGTGGAAAAACACAAGGGGCAAGTTTGTGCGAAAACAGAGGGACATGGGGGAGAAAAAGCCTACCTACTGGGCAAAATTTGGTTGAAAAGACATTGAAAATACTAATCATTTTTCTCCAAACATCTACAATTGGTTGGAAAGTAAAAGGTGGAAACCTGTAATTTTCAGATCATTGCCCCCATCCAGTCACAGCTGTTCCAGGTCCCCACATCCATAGGTTCCTCTCATACCCATGGCTGCCAGGTAATCACAACCCCGGTAGTCAACTCCCTCGGCCAAGTACGGCCCACCAGCCACCCGAGCCCAGGTTCCAGACACCCCCCAGAATCACCCCCACCAACTGTATGCATAGGCCCTGTGTTGGGAAAGTTCTCTTTCTACGTGAGCTAGTTCAAAGTTCAGTTCACACATTTTAAAATGAACTAGTTCAGTTCATAGTTCATAATTCAAAATTTTGAAATAAGTTCACAGTTCCAAAAAATGACTAGTTCACAGTTCTTTTTTTTTCATATATTGCTCAATTACACTATAGCCTACTGTAGAACCACAGACAGCAATTATTTTATCAGTTGTAACACTGAAACTGTGCGTCAGATTTCATCTTCACATCCAGTTTTGAATCCTTATCCAACCAGGGTTTACATTAGCATTGAGGGGACAGCATTTCCCTATTGTTGCTTTAATGCTTTGTTGCTGTCCATTCACTTCACACTAGTAGCAGCTGCAGCTTTCACCCCTACATTAGATTCTCAAAAAACATCAGGAAAATGTGCTGCTTGAATTGTCTTTTTATGAGGAATTATTAAAAGAAAAACAGGAAAGTAGTCTTTAAGGTGCAAATGTTTTTTTTAATTTTAATAATTTTTTCAATTTGAAATTTCATTTCAGTACATACTAAAAAGGAATCCTGGAAAATTATACCAGGCAGGTTTAACAAACAAGTTACATGAATAGTAAAAGCCTCAAGAACATTTTACTAACAGAAACTGAGGGACCAGGCTGAGGTAGGAATTTAAGGTTACTGAAGTGCGAATTTTTTTACTGAAAGCCGGCGGGCAAAGTTTGCAGAGAAATGTAAGATTGTTTCCATCATCCTCACCGACCACCTGGTCATCATAAAACTGTTTTAAGTGATCATACTGCTGCTTTGTCGCCTCCACGGTAGCCTCCATGCTGCTGTGGCTTCCACGCTGCATTTTGTTTTGATGACGCACACGGCTGTAGGCTACGACACTGGTAGCTGGTGTTGCCAGATTGGGTGTTTTTCCCCCTACATATTAAGGCCTGTTTACGGTGTGATTTAGCCGGGGTTTCGCCTGGAGGGCTCTATAGAAATCTGGCAACCTATTGAACGGAGCTGAACTGAGAGAGCGTGCCGTTCACAGACACCAGAATGAACGAGTTCACAATAACGTTCATCAGGCAGTAATGCAGTACGTTCAGTTCATGTTCGCCCAAAATATGAACGAGTTCATGAACTTTCGTTCAATGAACGCGTTCAGGCACAACACTGCATAGGCCACACGCAGAGTCAGGGCAGGCGGCAAGGCAGACCCACACCAAAAGCTGAGATGCAGCACATTTAACACAATGATGAATGAAAAACTCAACATGTATGTTTATAAAGAAAATAAAAAAGGACATCTATTCACCTGTTCTTGCCTTGAAGACATTAAAGTAAGTTTTCCCCTGACTTTAAAGAAAAATAATCTGCAAGTCAGCTTCAAGCTGTAAAATGCAAGGGTAAACTGTAAAAGAAAAAATTACCCTGGGGCAACATACAGGACTACAGCATAAAACAAGCTGGGCCCCAAAAAAATTTTTTTAAGAGGCTCAGCAATAACACATCTACACATAAACCGAAACCTGCAAACCTCAAAGAGGGGAAGCAGTTTTGGAGTCCATCAGGAATAGATGACATATACTGCTACTAATGGTGATTCGTCAAGTTGTGAATCATCAACAAATCAAAACCTGATAAAGGAAAAATAATTCATGCATAAGCCTTAGAACTGAAAAGCGGGTTATCCTCTTTTATGCTATCTGTCTTCTATGACATTATTTTTATTTCCTAAAGGTGTCTTTGTACTCTCATTGTTTGGGTTCCTTTTCCAATTTTGAAGAACTGTTGCAGTAAAAAAATTACAGCTGTTCGTTCACAAAGCAGATATAATTCCACACAGCCTGCCACACTTCCTTAAAAGATAATAAAATGTAGCCCAATGACTATACCTCCTCAGACCATTGACCAACTTTAAACTGCTGCAACGTGACTGCTTCATGTTTGTCAAATATCTGAGTGGAGCTGCACCAGGAGCAGAACTTTCCATCCAATACCATTACTTGGACAACTTCCCTCTTAATCTGTCTCACACCAGTGCTGCTGGCAGTGGAGGAGAAGACTTAAGGTGATAACAGAGTCACAGATAACATGGACAGAGGAAAGACGCACATGACGAGGAGCCCTGTGTTCGGATGGATGTGTTGGGGAGAGCTATTAGAGCCCGTCACGGCTGGCTCATCATAGATCAGTTCTGCACACTCCCACACACACCGTTGCAGCACATTGCACAATACTAATTCTGTGCACACATACAAGCTGACAGGCCGCCTGCTGTGGCACTGATGCACAGAGACATCCTTGGCTCAGTCTTAGTGACATGCACACTGCCCGCCTTCTGTGGGTATGAGACAGCAGCATCAGGTATTTCTTGATGAGCAGACTTGAGCAGTCTTCAAAGATAAGAGCTGAGGCTGAGTAACTATGTTGCCATCTGGGTTTAAAGCGAGAAAGAAAAACACCTCATGACCACAATAAAATACAACTTACTGACTTTGGGACGCAGACCCACCACACAGCATCGTCATAAATATACAGTCATGAAGATCGAGGGATTTGACAACAGCTACTATATGCAACTCTATGGACTTATGGACAAATGGATCACACTGGTGTTCCTCAAGGATGACAGCAAGGTTCGCTGGTGTTCATAACTATGTAGCCACGCACAGTTCAAAACCACTAACAGACACAACTTTCATCTGTAGCATATGGGATAGTGAGCCCTTATTACATTATTAGAAGGTAGGCCTAGTTATCGTGCTGCTGGGACAACAACATGCAGTTTAACATCAGCAAGACTCATGAGAATATGTTTGGAATAAAAGAGACCACAGTGAGAAAGGCCAATACCCAACTGGAGACTAAGCGGAAAGTCTGCTGCTTCAGGTTTTAAGAATCAGCTTAATAGCGGATCTAAGTGGTAACCAACGAGGCTGAGCCAGGTCTTTTAGAACACCAAGGAGGTTCTACAACTGGGAATATGTTGCTGCAGCTGTATGCTCTGGACCACAGAGCTTGAAAGAGAGCAATCATACAATCACACAGCACATTCAAGTGTGAACCGGAAACTCAGTTTCTCAGATTTCAGATTTAGAAAACATGGAGTTTTCAGTAAACCTGCTTTGAGAAAAGGACCCCGGGTGTACAGTAACACGGGTCGGCGAAACCATCAGCAAAGATCCTCTCTTTGACAGGAAGCTCTCTCACACCAAAATAGCAGCAAAACCCCACATACCCTAACAGTTCTTCTTACCTAAAATCTGATTTGCATCATTTGTTTGGACAATAATGTTTTGAGATATTTTATAGTAATTTTAGACTCTTATCAGACCACGATGATATTTATGTTATGAAAAAAATATAGTATACAGGATATTATGCAGACTTTTTTTTAAAAGGCTACACTTCAAAGTGAGTTATGTTACTGAGTTTTGTTTGTTATTTTTGATAATGCTGATATGATGTCTTTTTTGTTGTTTTATTTAATAAAATTGTGTTGCTGCTCCATTTCATTTCAATTTCTCTGTCTGCTTGGAGGCTGTAGGAGTCAATAATGTTTATGCCTTTTGAGCTTACAATAGGATTCTACACAGTAAGTTATTAGAACTTTGTAATTTAATTGAAAATTGTGTAATTCAATTGAAAGGTTCCTTAATGGGAAGCGAAATGTCTTTAAATTTGGAAACCAAGTCCAGCGAATTTGTTTTTTTTCACTTTTTTGGAATGTGTAATTGATTGTTTTCCAAAGACATAGACCCTCATTTGAACTTCCTCGGATGTTTAACAGCTTTGTTTGCAAGCTCTTTGTTTCAAATAAGGAAAACAGAACTTAACCCGCTCATAGGGTAAGACACGAAACAAGAGTTTTAAAGTAACTAAGGATGCTTAAAGGTATCCAACATTTGCCCAGATTCTTGTTTTCAGTGTTCTTCATAAAAAAATCTCCATGTTTTGGAGGACAGGACGTTTTAGAACCCTGGTTCATAAGTAGAGGGGTGTAGATTATCAATTTCATTGTACAGCTATAGATTAGGCTATTTAAAGACATCATGACCACTTTCCTCTCTCTTCCCTTTTTGTTATTATACACTGCTCAAAAAAATTAAAGGAACACTTTGAAAACACATCAGATCTCAATGGGAAAAAATAATCCTGCTGTTTATTTATACTAATATGGACTGGGTGATGTGTTAGGAACAAAAGGATGCCACATCATTTGATGGAAATGAAAATTATCAACCTACAGAGGTCTAAATTCAAAGACACCCCAAAAATTACAGTGAAAAAATGATTCGACAGGCTGGTCCATTTTGCGTAAATTTCATTGCAGCAACTCAAAATGGTATTCAGTAATTTGTATGGCTCCCACATGTATGCATGCCTGACAACGTCGTGGCATGCTCCTAATGAAACAACGGATGGCGTCCTGGGGTATCTCCTCCCAGATCTGGACCAGGCATCACTGAGCTCCTGGACATCCTGAGGTGCAACCTAGCGGCGTTGGATGGATCGAAACATAATGTCCCAGAGGTGTTTGGATTCCGGTCAGGCGAATGTGGGGCCAATCAATGGTATCAATTCATCCTCCAGGAACTGCCTGCATACTCTCACAACATGAGGCCGGCATTGTCGTGCACCAGGAGGAACCCAGGACCCACTGCACCAGAATATCTGGTGCAGTGGGTCTGACAATGGGTGCAAGGATTTCATCCATTCGCGCAAAACTGGTGAAATAGAGTCAAAAAAGATGAGGAGGGGAAAAAATGTCAGTGGCCTCCACCGGTAGAACCATTCCTGTTTTGATGGCCGTCTCGTTGTTGCCCCTCTAGTGCACCTGTTGTTAATTTCATTAACACCAAAGCAGCTGAAACTGATTAAAAAAAACCTCTGCTACTTACCTGACCAAATCATTATCCTAGAAGTTTAATTAACTTGATGCTAAACTCTGATTACAAAGTGCTCCTTTAATTACTTTGAATAGTGTACATGTATGCAGTATCTGCAATTATTTATGCCCAGTAACTTAGGTCTTTTTTTATTTATATTTCAGCAGGCCCTGTGTTTATTTACATCACTTTGCTGTAGACCAGGGGTGTCAAACTCCAATCCTTAAGGGACAAGTTCAAGCACCTTTTTGATGCGTCTCTGCTTCAACACACCTGAATAAAATATTGGTCCTTAGTAGATCTTCAGAACTGTGGGAACATGACTGCATGCTAGAGAGATAATAAAGCCATCTGATCTGGATGTGGCACTGTTGCCTTGCAGCAAAAAAGCTCTGGGCTATACCTGGCCCGGGCTGTTTCTGCATGGAGTTTACTTCTTCTCCCTGTGCATGCATGGGTTCCCTCTGGATACTCTGGCTTCCTCCCACCATCCAAAAGCCTGACTGTTTGGTTAATTGGCATCTCTTAATTGTTCTTAGACGCGAGAGTGTGTGTACATGATTGTATTTTATTGTCTGTCTCTGTGTTGCCCTGCGACAGAGGGGCATACTGTCGAGGGCGTACCCCGCCTATAGCCAGCATATTCTGCAACCCTGCAACCCTGACGGAATAAGTGAGAAGACGGATGGATTTGAGTGTGTTGGATCAGAAACATTGGTAAATGCTGCAGGATACTGGCCCTTGAGGACTTGAGTTTCACATACCCTGCAGTAGAAGGTCATCAGCTGAACTAGGTCTCACAAGTGCATTCCCTATCCTGATAGAATTTTCTATGTCATTTTGATTTTTTTTTTCTTGAGCCAAGCCACTAAGGTAACTGCTGCTCTCGCTAACCATGGGTATGGAAAACCTAGTCTTTTCTCACTCTCACTCATTCAAAAGAAATTTTCCCATTTGATTAAATTGTAATGTATGACCGAACCCTAAAGTTTAATTACAGAACAGAGTGAATCCCTTAGGTACCAGCAGGCATGCCCAAAGTCAAGGATTGCAGTTTCTTACTTTAACCACAGATCATTGCATGTTCATATAAGGTAAGAAAAATAGACGGATCAGCATGCATCTAACAGCACACAAATAACATTTCTACATCTAGCTTTAACAATATCATCATCAAAAAAATAAATTACAAGTAAAAACCTCAGAATGTAAAAACACTTTATAAGGCTCCGTTATAGGAATAAAGACAAAGAGCTATTTTTTCAAGGAGGAATGCAAATTCTAATAATGCAAAAAGCTTATTTGTTTCCAGCACAGTAGCCGACTACTTTGGCTGTGAACAGGCCATTGTATTCTGAGAGACAGCTTGTGGGAGCGTTGGCTCTCAAAGTGTGTGGCTCATTTTTGCCATTAGCACCCTTTTGTTCCAACCTTAAGGTAAAAGTCTAAACAGCCTATCAACAGGATAAGTGGAGCTAATAGAATTGTTAGTTGCTCTCTTTTGACCTTAGAGTTTTACAGGTCATTGATGGAGGGAAAGTCTGCCCTGATAACTTACTTCAAGATCATGTTCAGGAAGACTGAACACGAATTTCTGCATTCATGAAAAGGTGGTGGATTGTGTGAACAGCATAAAGTTAACAGGAATTCACATCTTCTCTGACCTCTGTTTGACCAAGAACACCTCCCAGCTGGTGGAGAAGGCCCAGAAAAGGTTATTTGCAACAGACAAGGCTTTCTACTCAGCTGCACCAAAACCTCTACAAAGTCAAAGCTCCCATAGCAAACAGTCAGTGCCTCAGCCTGATATGGGAGATCCATGGCATAGGAGAGACAGAGCTCTGTCAGGTTGGTGAAGACAGCACAGGTGATTTTGGGAAGTTATCTACCAGATCTGGACTCAGTTCATGCTAGATGACTCCAGAGAAGCGCTACACATATTGCTGCAGATCCCAACCACCCGTGAAAAAGTGTTGCTGGTCGTACTTCTATCAGGACAATGATACATATCTGAAACAAAGAAACTTGTGATCAGACACTTGCATCCAGTCTCACCTACACACAGACACTTTCTCCTCCAAACACATACAACATATGCCATACATACTGATGGACTAATTTTATTATATTACCTTTCCATTGCTATATAATGTGAGCTCTTTTCAGCAGCATCAGATGTGACAACAAACCCCAACTGTGATCTCTTTCTTACAGTTATGCTGGCAAGCACATGCTATAGCCTGGCAGAGAAAACAAACCAACCAATCTATAGCTTCCAGTGTTTAACAGCAACCTGTTGGGAGCCAAATTTAGCAAATGTGACAATTAACCAACCCCATTCTGCCCTGCTCTATATTTCAGCTGACTCAGAGTTTATCTGTTATCCATCCTTATTTACAGGCAATAACCACTAAGAGCTATCATTACCTCTGTTGACTTTTTCTTCAATGCTTGGATGTCTAGTCTTTCTTCTCAAAATCGGTTAGAGCAGATTTTTACTCACACCAAGCCAGGTTCTGCTGTTGAAAGTGTAATTTCCTTTCCGCTCCCGCCACATGTTATGTAAGTATTAGTTTTTGTTACAGATTCAGAACAATATAATCATCAGTTTCTCGCAGAAAACCTTTGATAAATTGGCATTTTAAATTAAATTCAATTGCATTATAATTAAATGGTAAATGGCATGTACTTATATAGCGCCTTTATTCAAGTTAGGAGACTTGACCAAAGCGCTTTACACTACATTCATTTACCCATTCACACAATGATGGTGGCAAGCTACATTGTAGCCACAGCTGCCCTGGGGCTCACTGACAGAAGCGGGGCTGCCGTACACTGGTGCCACCAGGCCCTCTGACCACCATCAGTAGACAATGCAGGTCAAGTGTCTTGCCCAAGGACACAACGACACTGAAAGTCAGAGTCGGGGCTTGAACCGTCAACGCTTCGATTTCAGGGCAAACTCCTACATCCAATGCCACTGTATATTGGAATCTTTCTTCATGACTGGATTAACTTGATTAAATATTTCTTTATATAAATTGGATCTGTTTTTCATGTAAAGCGCCTTGAGTTGGCATGTGTTATAATATAAATTTAGTTGAATTCTTCATATCATTAAAGGTCACATTTGTTATTATCAGTCAAATCTGAATGAATTTTTATTAGATTTTTTTCTTTCTTTTATTAGATAACACTGAGGGTCTCTTTGACTGAATGATTGTAGGACTTCTGAATTGTTTTAATTTGTTCTGGAATCTTCCGTGAGGTTAAAAAAATCCTCCTATTTCTGCGGTCGATGAACTCCACACTAAATAGGCTTGCAATAACTGAGAAAATAGAGTCATAGAAAAGCAGTCTGCACATCAATGCCAACTCCAGTGCCAATAATGTCTCTAGTAAGAATAAACTCTTTTAAAATGTCCAAATTCTGCCCAATAAACTGCAAAACTTTAGAAGAAACAGTTCAGGAGCTGAGCTTCTCCTCCTGCAACTGCAGGTTTTATTAAGAAGGTTTTGCCTGCTTTAGAATCTGATTTAATTTAAATCATAAATGCATCCCTCATGGTGATTGTTTTTAGGCAGCAATTATCAAGCAATTGTTGAAAAAGAAATTAATGCAGAACTACAGAGCCATCACAAACCTCCCTTTTATCTGTAAGCTTAATAACAAACTTGTGTTTCAACAGTTAAATGCATTCTTAAATACAAGATGCTTTTATATCTTCCGGTCAGGTTTCCGTACCAACCACTGTACTAAGACTGTCCTAATTAACGCGTTCAATGAAATCCGTTTAACTTCACACTCTGGATCAACCATTTAGTCTATAAATCACTGACTGGATCAGCTCGTTAATGTATCGACCTCCCAGACCACACTGGTCTTCTAGTTCCAGCCTACTCCTTACACCCAGAACTAGAACCAAACATAGAGAAACAGCATCTAGTTCCTATGATCCATTGATCAGAAACAAACATCCAGACGATTGTAAAAGTGCTAAAAGCCTGAGTTACTTTAAGTCAAAGTTTGTTTAGCGCTGAAGTTAAATTGTTAACTGAGGAATTAGTCTAAGGTTGTGGCCCATTTATTTTATTTTTTATATGCTTTTATTTTTCTTCTATTTTATTATGTAATTCATGTAAAAAAGATTGAGTTGTATATTTACTGAATTGCGATGCAAATAAACTTGCCTTGCCCTTATAACCAATCCGTTCTGTAAAAGAAAGAATAAAAGTTTGAAATCGGATGTTTGCACATCAAACCAAGCCTGTCTGTGGGATGTGAGGTACTGAAAATGTTTTTCCTTGAGAGTCAGTGTGTGGGCCAGCCATTACTTTTTTCCTTAATGCTATACTATGTAAAGCATTCTGGAGTGGCTGCAGACTTCTGCCACCAAAAATCCACAATTTGAGAGGAATTTAATAAAGGGCAGTGTGAATCAAGATGTTGGTGGAGATGCTGGGCTGTCTGCTTAATGAGGAAGAGAAAGTTCCTCCTTTTTTACATAGTATAAATGTACAGGAAAGGCCTTTGTAAATGTGTGTGCATACCAATATCGTTGTTTCAAATAAAAACATTGCATAGAAACACAAAACTACAAATACTTTCAGACAAGTCTAATTTAAATATGGTTTATTAAAAAAATCTTATGGAGACAGAGATGGAAATGGAGGAGGAGGAAAATAATGACAGAGTGAAAAGGGGACCGAGATGTTGGCTCAGAATCACTCCTCCGTGAGGAAAGCAGTCATCCATCCATAATGCATCACAAGTCTCCTAGCAACAGCCAGAACCTAGCAACAGGATCTTAGCAACAGCAACAAACTGCCACCTCTTTGTATCTTGGCCAATAGGGGTGATGTGAATCAAATTCAAGGCAGCCAATCAGAAGCCACAGTTTTGCAACAAGAGTAAAGTAGGTGTGATGCTTTCCACAGCTCGACTGGGCACACCAACAGAGAAAAAGTACAAACACAAACAGGATATCATGGTGTCAAAACTCTATGGGGGTCTAAATCAGCTCAAGTCTCGAGACACATACAGCCAAAACTGAATGATCGGGACATCTACACTTAGAGGGCTGAGTTTAAACACACAGCAATACACACACACAATCTACCAATTGACAATGCCCACATCAAATCCACTGTTCAATAAACACAACTGATAAAGCAAAACAATGCTGTCGAGTAGTTTGCATGGTTAACGTGTGCTTTAACAAGGGTTTTTTGTTGTTTCATTTTTAGAAACATGTTTCCATTCTACTCAACACAACAGAATTATTATTATCAAAGCATTAGATTTAGTGAGTGAGTTTTTATGTGGTATTATAGCCTGAGTATTGAGTCAAATTATATTCAAATTAAAAACAGAAGAATCTATTTTTTTCTGATTCTCAACTTTAAAATTTGTTCTTTATGATCAATCTGAAATTGGATTGGGTTATATGATTTTATATTTATGACACAAAAACTGATCACTGAATTTACCTTTGGTGAGTCCTATTTTGTTGTGTTTTCTGGATATATTTGAGTTTTTAGGTTGTTCTTGGTTGCCCTCTAATGCCCTCTTGTGTTTGTCTCCTTTTCCCTCGCTCCCTTCTAGAATCCTCTTTCCACACCTGCTCCCAATCAGCTCATTAGTCCTGTCTTTGTTCAGTCTCTCATATATACTCTCCCTGTGCAGTTACTCAGTGCTGGTTCATCGTCTTTTCTTGGCTCCCTATGTGAGTCTTTTCCATGAAGTTGTCTGGTTTTTTGTTTCCATGTATTTAGTACTTTGGTTTTTGGTAATGATGGTGAGATGAAGCCTCGTGAGGCATCGAACCATTTTGGCTAATTGCTTCAACAATCCCCACAGTTCATGACGCGTCATGTGAACATGTCACCACCTACTATTGGAATCAAGTAGTAATATAATCTGTGATCTTTTTGCAATTGTTTTTCTTAGAAGAGATGTCTTAGAAGAGAAAAATAATTTAAGGTACACTGTTTTTTTTGCCATTTTAGTGAAATAAGCTCAAGCAGACAATGAAAGTGTTTGTGCAAATTGGGCAATGATGAGCAAAATGAAAGGTGTTAATCATGTTTATTCAAACATAATAGTTTTTCCAAAGCTTTTGGCTTTAATCAGGTTGGAAGTTATGTGTTCAACCAATCTTTTGGTTAAAAAAAAAACAACTATCTAATTTGGTAGTGTTTTTACCCAATCTATTTTTGTACACGGGGAGACCAGTCCAAATTATTCATAGTAGCAAAAATACTCGCTACTTTCAAAAGTCTGAAGTGGGTTTGGAACCAACAGCCTCAGGAGTTGAAGTCTATGTCTAACAGCTGACACCATTAGCAAAGTGACATTTTCCTGGAAAGCAATACTACTTAAAACTGATGTTACTGTACAACTGTGACCAGTATCTTGCTCAGACTTTGTTCATCCTATTGCTTAATTTTACAAACTAATTTTAACCAACTAGATTTTTTTATTTTTTTCCACCAATCTATTCTTGGAAACTATCCAAAATCTATACAACTGACAGCAACTCTCTTACAAACTCCCACATCTTGGCTGAATACTGAGGCTGTTGAAACGCCTGACAAAGTTCTTGGCGAGTTGCACCACGTCCTGAAGCAGTCACGGGGTATGGTTAGCGAAGCTTTGGACGTCATCTATTTTGGCTCCTCCTACAAATGAAATAAATTATGGGTCCTCAAAACCTCAAACAAACCCTGAAAAATTTAAACATAGTTGTATATTAACATTCAACAGGAAATTAGTAAAGTGATGATATTTAATGGCTGCTGCAAAAATGGTTGAAGATGCATTTTTTTTTTTTTATTGATCTCCAGTACTATAAATAATTTTTTAGGAATTAAAAGTTTAGGAATTAAAACGAGAATCGATACAGCATTCAAAAATTATCCTTTTTAATATAGCCCTGTGATCATGTTTGTTAGGTGATGATAATTCCAGTAAAATGTTTCATAATATCTTCAAGCAGTGTGCAATAAAATTTAGTGTGCTGTTTTCTTAGCTTGCTTCGGTGGAGCAGTTGTTCCCCTTAGTCCTCAATGTTGATTTGAATCCGACCTGTGGTACTGATTTGATATTCTGATCATAAATCTTAACTTTTATTAACTGGAAATAGCAATTTACAGAAAGGATATATTAAAGCACCACCCTGTGTGCCATTAATCCATATAGAAACATATTTCACAAGTGATTTCAGTAATAATGAAACCATTCAATAATATTCACATTAATTCATTATGACTGTAGCTCAAGTGATTCCATACCCCTATCTATCCCCTTTGGTTTACATGTATTTGGTCTCTTCCTTCTCAAATGACATCCTCTGTATTTATATGGCTAGGATGTAAAAAAGTAAATCAACCAGAATACTCAGTTTACAGTTTCAGACAAAAATCCACAGGTGTGAATATATCCACACAGCCGTGTTGCAATGTTTGGTTGGCAAAGAATGCCAAGGTCTTGGAAACTGAATTAACTAGAGCTTCTCACAGTGATATGTGCTTATTCTCCTCTAAATGAGTAAAAATAGTGCCTTTAGTTTCTCTGGTGGACACCTCTGCTGTGCTATTGAATCTACAAATCATTACTGCATACACCTCCTGTGTTTAATAATTTTACTGTCTACATCTACCCTACGTTTAGGAGTGATTTTTAACCAAAAGTTATATAGATTATATATAAATAAATAATGAACTTGGAACTGTCGATTTTTGGGCAATTTTCAAAAAGAAAAATGCACAAATATTGGCTTTTGAATAGGAGCAGATGCAATTGTTATTTAACTGACATGGCATAAAGGGGGAAAATCATTAGACAACGTACAGTAGTAGCCGTTCAAAGTTACCCCATTTTCCTTGATGGGCCCTTGGCTGCTCCTTGGCTGGTTCCCTACAATTCCTTTTTAAACCTCAATCTTTGTACTAAGATATTCTTTCTGTCATGATTTGAGAACATTAAGATCTAAAGAGATGCATAATCTCCTGATCAGACTGTCATGATGGGTTCACTGAAGGCGACCCAGTTATGCAGAACACCACTGACGGACACAAGGATGAAGAGTTCAACAGTTTATTAAAGCACAAACACACAGAATGTACAGATTCTGGTTCGGGGCCTGGATACTGGTTCACCGGAGTCTTGAGGGTTCTTGAGGTTAACTTTGGGAGAGTCACTGTTGGTTCTGGAGAAGGGTTTATCAGCAGAGTCCGTTAGCTGCTTCAGCGTCTCACGTCTTGTTAGAACAGACCTTGGCTTGGAAGTCCCAGCTCAGTCCTGAGCTGCTTGAGGTTTCTCAGAGGGATCTTCAGGGTTTGGCTCAGAGGGTCGGCTCGGCAGGTTAGCTCTTCCAGAGCTTTCTCAGAGGAGGCACAGGTTTCCAACTGGAACAACACTGCGGCGTTGAGGCAAGGTCTGAAGACAGCTTAAGTAGTGGATCCTCTGATGATCTTGAGGGTTAGGCACAAAGGGCTCGAAGAAACAGGCTTGATCTGGGACACATGGAATGTAGGGTGGATTCGGAGGGACTGAGGTAGTTGGAGACGAACAGCTGAGGGGTTGATGACTCGAGTGATCTTATAGGGTCCGATGAATCTTGGGGAGAGTTTTCGAGACATCCCCTTGAGGGGGATGTCTCGAGTGGAGAGCCATACCTCCTGGCCCTCAGAGTACTCGGGGGCGGGACGTCTCCTGGCGTCAGCGAAGCGTTTAACAGACACTGATGACTGGTTGAGTGTGGCGATGGTCTCCCTCCAAATCCTCTGGCAACGGCGGATGTGTTGATTGACGGACAGCACCAATATCTCTCTCTCATCTGCGGGAAAAAGAGGTGGTTGATACCCGAGACTGACCTGGAATGGGGATTGTCCAGTGGATGCAGATCTGAGGGAGTTATGGGCATATTCAATCCATGGAAGAAATTGGCTCCAATCCACGGGGTTTTTCGAAGTGAGGCAGCGAAGGGTGGATTCCAACTGTTGGTTCATGCGCTCGGTCTGACCATTCGATTGGGGGTGGTAACCTGAGGTGAGAGAGGGTTTGCAGCCGAGCGCAGAGCAGAATGCCTTCCATACCTGGGAGATGAATTGAGGACCTCTGTCCGAGAGGATCTCTTGGGGGATGCCGTGAAGCCGGAAAACATGTTTAATGAGGAGCTGAGCTGTCTGGAAGGCCGTGGGAAGCTTTCTGAGGGGAACAAGGTGGCAGGACTTCGAGAAGCGGTCAACAATGGTGAGTATAGTGGACATACCTCGAGAGACAGGGAGACCGGTGACAAAATCAATGGCGATATGGGACCAGGGACGCGAGGGAACAGGAAGTGGTTGAAGCAGGCCAGAAGGAGGTTGGTGTGAGGCTTTGTTACGGGCACATGTGGGGCAAGCCAACACATACTCCTTTACGTCCTTGTGGAGAGAGGGCCACCAGAAACGTCTGGAGATGAGAGCTACTGTTCTACTGACTCCAGGATGAGCAGAGAATTTGGCGGCATGCATCCACTGGATAAGACGGGACCTGACAGAAGATGGAACATATGTACGGTTAGATGGACCGTTACCTGGATCGGGTTCAGTGGCCAGGGCTGAGTTGATGAGGTCAGTTATCTCCCAGTTGACCACTCCCACTGTACATGAAGCTGGAAGGACAGGTTCAGGTGTCTCGGGATGATCGACGGAGTAGAGACGAGAGAGAGAATCGGGCTTCACTTTCTTGGATCCGGGTCTGTAGGAGATAATTAGGTTGAACCGAGAAAAGAAGATTGACCACCTGGATTGGCGAGGATTTGCCTGTTTGGTGGACTGGATGTAAGCCAGGTTCTTGTGGTCTGTCCATACAAGAACCGGGTGCTCAGCTCCCTCCAGCCAGTGCCTCCATTCTTCCAACGCCAGTTTGATAGCCAGGAGCTCTCGGTCACCCACATCATAATTTTGTTCAGCGGAAGAAAGTCTACGGGAGAAGAAAGCACAAGGGTGTATCTTTTGGTCTGAATCGAGCCTCTGGGACAGGACAGCTCCTACACCAGAATCTGAAGCGTCCACCTCTAGGATAAACTGTTTAGCAGGATCAGGTTGCATGAGGACAGGAGCTCTGGAAAACAAGGATTTTAGTTTCTCAAATGCTGCTTGAGCCTCGGGAGTCCACTGAAAAGTGCGTTTAACAGAAGTCAGGGAGGTTAATGGAAGGGCGGTCTGGCTGTAGTTTCTAATAAACCGACGATAGAAGTTAGCGAACCCTAGAAACCTCTGTAATTGTTTGCGGTTCTCTGGAACTGGCCAGTCTAAGACTGCTTTGATCTTGTCCTCTGAAGGTTTTACGTGGCCGCCCTCGAGCACAAACCCCAAAAAGGTGACTGAAGATTGATGAAATTCGCACTTCTCGGCTTTCACGAACAGCTTATTCTCCAGTAGTCTCTGTAAGACAAGACGGACATGTTTCTTGTGTTCATCGAGGTCCTTGGAGTAAATGAGAATGTCATCTATGTACATGAAAACAAACACGTTGAGAAAGTCTCTGAGAACATCATTTACTAGGGCCTGGAAGCAGGCTGGGGCGTTAGTTAGACCAAAGGGCATTACAAGGTATTCGAATTGGCCCAAGGGTGTTTTGAAGGCAGTTTTCCATTCATCGCCCTCACGGATCCTAAGGAGATGATAAGCGTTTCTTAAATCCAACTTAGAAAACACTTTTGCTCCCTGTACAGGTTCAAAAGCAGAGGCGAGAAGAGGCAGTGGGTATTTGTTTTTAATTGTAATCTGGTTCAAACCTCGATAGTCAATACAAGGTCTCAGGGAACCATCCTTCTTACCCACGAAGAAGAACCCGGCGCCCAATGGAGAGGATGATGGGCGAATTATTCCAGCAGCTAATGATTCATTGATGTATTTTTCCATCGTTTCTCTTTCGGGCTTGGAAATGTTATACAATCTGCTGCTAGGAAGAGGAGCACCATGTAAAAGTTCAATGGCGCAATCGTATGGTCTGTGTGGAGGTAGGGATGTCGCACTGACCTTACTGAAGACTGGGGCTAAGTCATGGTACTCAGGCGGAACTGAAGAAAGGTCAGGAGAGTCCATCTCCCCCCCACCTCTAGGAGACCCCACCAAGGGGGCAGCAGAACGAAGGCATGTTTCGTGGCATGAAGTGGACCATGATTCCAGATGACGTTCAGTCCAGTTTATGTGAGGATTATGCTTCTCCAACCATTCGAACCCGAGCACCAGCGGGGAACATGCAGAGGGAAAAACAAAAAATTTTATTGTCTCTCGGTGGTTACCTGACAGAAGTAGCTCGAGGGGCTGAGTTTGGTGGGTAACTCGATGGAGTCTTTTTCCGTCTATGGCGGATACACTGAGAGGCTGAGAAAGGGGAATGGTTTTAATCTGGAGTTGCTGGACGAGGTTAGAGTCGATTAGGTTACGTTCACAGCCTGAGTCGATGAAAGCAGAAAAAGAGAGGCTTTGGTTAGCACAGAAAAGCGTGGCAGGCAGTAACAGTCGAGGAGATTTCTTTGTGTTTATTCGGCCCGCCAGACTCCTCAGATCCTCTGGCGGGCCCCGGCTTTTGATTTTGCCGGGGAGGAAGCGATGAAGTGTCCACTCTCACCACAGTAGATACATAGTTTGCTTAGAAAACGCCTTTGTCTCTCCTCTGGAGTGAGCCTGGTGTGTCCCACCTGCATGGGTTCGACATCCCTTTCGCCCGAATGTGAGGCCTGAAGAGGCAACGGTAGAGACTGGGGCTTAGACCTCTGAATGGGCAACTGCTCTGTAGAGGGAGAACAAACAGTCACGTTATGAGAGGCAGAAGAAATTGTACCCTGCTTCTTAGAACTGTTTCTGGCTCGAATTCTATTATCTAATCTGATGGAGAGGCGAATTAAATCTTCGAGGGTAGCAGGTTCGTCGAGGGTTGCGAGTTCATCCTTAATGTGCTCGTTTAATGCCATGAAAAAGGCTCCTTTCAAGGCGCTTTGGTTCCATCCGGAAGCTGCCGCTTTAACCCGGAAGTTAATAGAAAATTCAGCCACCAAAGAATTTCCCTGTTTAAGGTTGAAAAGAGCTCTAGAATCAATAGTTTGGTCAGTTTCCTGGTTGAAGACCTGGGTAAATTCAGAAATGAAATCAGAGTAGTAGCAATTTAAACTATCGTCAGCGGCAAATCTTGCCTGAGCCCATTCCAAGGCTCTTCCTGTTAACTGAGAGGGAATGAAAGTTATCTTCTTGTGATCCGAGGAAAAACAGCCAGGGAAGTTCTGGAAAATCAACCGACATTGAAATAAAAATCCTTTGCAATCCTTCATGTTACCAGAGAATCTTTCTGGGAGACTAGGACGGAACTCTGATGACGTTACCGCCGGTGACCTCGGAGGAGGAACTGGACCCGGAAATGGTTGTGGTGGAGCATTTGCGCTGTTCAGGAAATTAGCACAACTCTGTAGCATTTGGTTATGAGTGCCAACTAGACGATATAACTCACGGAGCGTTTGGGTTTGTCCCTGAATTTGGGCATCCTGCTCCTCCAGTCGACGGGTGAGGTGATCTGCTGGGCCTTGAGTTTGGCCGCAGTGTTCTGTCATGATGGGTTCACTGAAGGCGACCCAGTTATGCAGAACACCACTGACGGACACAAGGATGAAGAGTTCAACAGTTTATTAAAGCACAAACACACAGAATGTACAGATTCTGGTTCAGGGCCTGGATACTGGTTCACCGGAGTCTTGAGGGTTCTTGAGGTTAACTTTGGGAGAGTCACTGTTGGTTCTGGAGAAGGGTTTATCAGCAGAGTCCGTTAGCTGCTTCAGCGTCTCACGTCTTGTTAGAACAGACCTTGGCTTGGAAGTCCCAGCTCAGTCCTGAGCTGCTTGAGGTTTCTCAGAGGGATCTTCAGGGTTTGGCTCAGAGGGTCGGCTCGGCAGGTTAGCTCTTCCAGAGCTTTCTCAGAGGAGGCACAGGTTTCCAACTGGAACAACACTGCAGCGTTGAGGCAAGGTCTGAAGACAGCTTAAGTAGTGGATCCTTTGATGATCTTGACGAGCTGCAGCTGTGCAGGGAGCTCCCTCAGAGGATCCACGGCGGACTCTGCTGGAGAAAGATGGGATTTCTCCAGCTCCCAACACAGACCCTGTAATTCATAGAAAGGGTGGAGCTAGAGTAAAAAATATGCGTGTTGAGGAGAAGGAGGGGGTTGCTCCAGTGGCTGGAAGTTGGAGGGTATTTTTGCTGGAAGTTGCAGGGAAGTGGTCTGCCATTTTGCTGGCGTTTGGCTGAGAAGGGCAATTTTAAATGGCTGCTAGTAAGACCAGACATTTTAACAGAGTAAATAATAACCTCAGAAAATTCCACTTGTTCTTCAAAGAGATCATTTCAATTTCCTTTAAGATTAATATAATACTGATATAGGAAAAGAGATTTAAGTGAATGATTGTCTCCATCATTTTTTGTCCCACTTGTCTCACTGGCTGTAGATGAATAAATATTTGAGTAATAAACATTTTTATTTTCAGATTCAAAGAATGAAATGTTCGTTGTTGGTAAAACTCTATGAGAGACAAACAGATTAACAGTGGAAAAGAAACACGATGTTTAGAAAAAAAAACGACTCAATTCAAACAGTGTAAGCATTGTGTGTGCTATATATTTCAAGATTTTTGCATAAAAATAAATTGACTGATATAGTCACTTTTATTTGACCAATGCATTGGTCTATATTTCATATATGAAAGAAATTCAAATTTCCTTATTTCTCCTCATTGGGATTCAGTCAGTAGTCTTATTCTGGCTCATTCAGGCTTTCATTTCTCTGTCATTTATGTCACATCTCTCCCCTGAAACGTCTCTTGATACAACAGCTGATCTCTTTGAAAAGGCACAGCGGCCATTAGTGATGCAGGCCGATTTGCAATTCAAATACATCTCAACAAGGTGAGAGGAAATGTTTAAATATTAAATATGAAGCAGTCCAAACGCGATTCTGGCTGATTGCATGTCATGTCAGCTGCTAGCTCGCTTTAATTACTTATTCAAAGAGGGACTTGGTAATGTGGATCTAGATTCACATGGAAGCAAGAGCAAGAGATTTTTCTTCTTTTTACTACTGTTTTTTTATATGAATGCATTGCTCAAGATCATTTATGTTTCAGTCCTGATACAAATAACAGCACAAACAGCTTTATGTTGGCCAGTTTGATTTTACTTAGGCAATACTTTTACACAACACATTTATTTTACTTTAATTTCCAACATAATATTTGAAGATTTTCAAAATACTATACACAGCCCGTCTTTAGCTGCCGTGTTTGAAGGACCGCTTGCTCTGATTGCGATTTTTTTTTATTTTATTTGGCAAAATTTTTCTTTTATTTGTCTTTATCTGTGTCCATCATTTTCCCCCGCTAAAAGAAAAAAGTAATAATTTTTTATCATCTAGAGACTATTAATGACAGGAGGTGAAATTCAGCTCTAGAAGAGCCGAGCGTGTGGTGACGTCACAAGTACGCTTCTGTTCCAATTGACCGATATCTATGCTGCGTGCTTGCATTCTCGCCAAGTCCACACTTTCCTGTGTTCTTACCAAGACCGGACTTGACAAGAACGCGAGTCCGTACTCGCCTATATAACTGCTGGCCATGACCATTGACACACAACCCTGATAGACTTTCAAAATAAGACTCCAGGAACCTTACAAAATAAAAGCCTCTACATTATACTCATATATATTTTGCAGCATATGGCTCAACATTATGACCCAAACGCAACCACTTTTTTAAAAATTAGATTCTAGGGGGCTTATCAAAACACACCCAATGGCAAATTTAGAAATAAAAGCCTCCCATTGCCACTTCATCTATTGACATAATAACAGAGAAATAGACTGATTTAACGATTGGAAATTCAGTAAGTAACACTGCTGGGTGTTACCCTTTCCTCAACACACAGCCCTGTTAGACTTTTAAAATAAGATGCCAGGGACTTGTGTGTTAAGTGATGCAAATGGCTCAGCATTATGACCCAAACTTCACCAGGGACCTTTTCAAAACACACCACTGAGCAAATTTCAGAATAAAGGTCTCCCATTTATGCTCTAATACAGTATCTATTCACCCAATAACATGGAAAAACAGTGATTTGACATTTGGAAATGGGTTCTATATCACTGCAGGGCATGACCCTTCACTTGACACACATCCATGGTAGACTTTAAAAATAAGACGACAGGGACTCTACAATATAAAAGCCTCTTTCTTATGCAGAATCATTCATTGTGCCATATTGCTCCTAGCTATGACCCGGACTCAACCAATTTCTTCAAATTACACTACCGAGGCCTGTTGACAACACACCTCAGTGTACATTTCTTAATAAGACTCTAACATTTCCACTGTAATAAAGTATCTGCTAACCTTGTAACATGCAGCCTAAGCCTGCCAACAGTGCTCTCATCACTACAACAGCTCCTAACATGCGAACTGAGGCCGCCAACAGTGCTTTCATCACTTCATTGCTCTATGGAAAACCCATATGGCCCTTGTACGTCTATTTTGCAGCTTTCAGCCAAAGTGGGAAACAGCTCTCTGTGCCAATGGGCTTGCCCTTGTTCAGTCCTTCAGGAGCCCTCAAAGGCGTAAGTGATCAGTCTGGGGAGCCCCAATATCACTTGTATGGGCCCTATTGGCCGGGTTCCCTGAGCGGACAGTAGGTGGCCCCACTTCAAAATAACTTTTGAAATTTTGCAGAAACTTGTGAGATATTGTCATCTGACCTTCCTAGTGCTCACATTGAAGGTTTTTTTTTATATATATCATGTATGGTTTGGCTGTGCAGCTTTTAAGATGATCTTTCTCTGCCATTGTTCTGATTGCCACTTTGCTGTTTCTCAGAAACAGCTTTTTCTAGTGTAACACAGATTTTACCTGTTAGTGAATAGGCATTAGGTTATCCTTTGCTCATCATTCCTCCTCATACTCTGCTAGAAATCTTTCCATCACTTCTCAGATCATTCTAAAGCTTCTTACTACTCACTGACAGTTTCTTCCTTGTTGAAGAGTTTTAATTTCACAGAGTGTTGGACAGAGACTCCACTGCCCTCACCAAATATCCAAGTTTTTGTCAGAATTGCATATGTCTCAATGCTCCAAAACCTATTCCCACTCTAACCTAAAGCAACTCAACTAGTGAGTGGCTGTACTGCCTTCTTCATGACCAAAATATCCAACAGCAACAAAAGAGAGAACTTTGAGTCTTTCAGAAATGGAAAAATGCTGAAAAAACTGTGAAAAGGTCTAAAGTGGAGAAAGTCTGACATCATCATCAGTCTGTAAATAAATGGCTGTTGATTAGACATATTAAAAAAAGCTGTCAAAAGTTTAGGCTTTAAAGGTTTTAGGAACATAAATAAAAGGTACCAACTAATTCCATCTCCAGGAATGAAAAGTTCCTCTGAGAACCATTTACCAGTGTTGCAGTGCCAAAATTAACCTTAAGATATTTTTGTAAGACATAAACAGACATACCACCTCTTCAAATACATAACCTATCATTCCTGCTCTGTTTTATCTCATCTCCTTAGCCTATCTTCCCCCAAATGCATGTTTCCCTGCCTCTTTCTTCATCTCCTTCTTTGCCATAACCACTTTTTAATTTGGTATCACATTAGGGTTGCGGAGGAGAAAGTTAATTACACACCATTTTGAATAATAAATTGCAGTACAGTTTGTAACATATTGCCTAATTTCTCACTAAAGACTGAACCAGAGATGAAAATCTGCAGGTATGAGAGGTGAGTGCAGTGTTCCAAGTGGTCTGCTGTATTAGATGAATTCCATATTATCTTATATCATCTTCTTACAGATGAAAGCCTTTATTCCAGGATGATATATTTGAATTAAAGATGGGATGGCAAAAATGTGCAGAGCAACATTTATTTGTCAATTTTTTTTGCTAAATTAAGCATTTGCTTTAAAAATATAAACATTTAAGCATGGTTTTGTTTTATTGTGTAAACATTTTTTAAAGAACCATAAGATCAAGTAAGATATTTTTACATTGACCACCATTAGACAGTTGGATTAGACACCAAGTAGATAACTGAATAAAAACAGTTAAGAGTTTATATGTCAGCGGATCTGTAAAACAAAACATTTAGTTTACACAAAGTGCAGGAAAACTCTAGTCACACACTTTTCATTCTTGTCATCAACTTGCACTGGGAGAAAAAAATGTTGGAATTCCACATTTGATAAAAGTAAAATCCACAATGATTACAGAAATCTCATTAGATTAATAACAAAATAATAATCTTTAATAATTAACCAAAAAAAGACAGGCATTGCCTTATTTTGACCATATTTTGACAGTATTATTTCCGAAAAATAAGTAATGAGTTTGGGCTGGACAAAAATGCTACCCCTGGAAAAGACTGGAAATAATAAACGGACATGTTAAATTAAGGTTTATCCGCTAATTAGCATCAGAGCTGTCTACAATCTTTTAATAAGTTTGTGGGGCCTATAGGAAGTCACTGTGCTGTTTGGTGACATGGTATGGACTAGAGAAGGTGAAGGAAAGAGTTGTCTCAGGAGCTTGGAAATAAAGAAAGGTAACTTAACCGTGTTAAAGCTAAAGTCTATACGACCATCTCCAAGCAGCTTGGTGTTTCAGTGACGACAGTTGCCCACATTATTCAGACATTTAAGATTAATTTGGAGTGGAGCCAACCTCAACGGATGGTAACATGGTAACAAAAGAACCCAGAAAAACTTCTGAATAGATCAAAGATAAACTTCCAGATCAAAGAACTTCAGTGTTAGATCGCACCATCAGTGATTTTAGCCAAAGAGATAGCCAACCATTTTGGAAAAAAAAATTATAAAATTGCTGGTATGGAATTTGTCAGGCTATACGTAGGTTGACAACCCCCAAAGCTTCTAGGAGAGTGTCCTACGGACAGATGAGACAAAAATTCCACTTTTTGGAAAAGCTTATCAATTTAAAGGTATAGAGGATGATCTCTTATTTCCAGGTGGATGATCTAAAGATCTAAATGTTGATATGTTTACGTAAGGCCGTCCTGCATGCTCGTCCGTGTTAGGTATCTTTTTCTGGGCATGAGCACTCTGAGGTGTATATCTTTGATAAACTACAGTTTCAGACAGTCATTCAAGCTCACCTTTCTCACAGAAGTTCTCTGAAAAAGGCTGAGGGTCATAAGAGAAAAAGTGTCTACGCAGTGTATGAGAAGAAAAAGGCTGCAGTTATATCCCAGAATGCTTTGCGCAGAGAGCTCCCCTTGCAAAGTGATCATCTGTCTGAACGGTAAGTTAACGTTCCCTATTAAGTCCACTATATAGTCTCCGCTCTATATAGTGATTGAGGGATTAAGGGCGGACGCTCAGGGACAGTAAGCTTGTATTAACTATGAAAACAGCAACTTTTAAACGGAGCGTGCACCAGGAGAAATGGGCTTGTGCACGCTCTCACACGCTTTTAACACGCGATCCCTCTCGGGAGCAGGTACAGTGTTGTGGATGTGCATTTTTTTTGAAGTGGAGAGGGCGAAAATCCTCCACACTAGCTTTAATGGTTACAGATGGAAAAATGATGCACATCAAGTAAAGAACACTGTCTATTGAGCATCTTTGGAAGTAGCTGAAACATGCTGTCTGGAAAAGGCAGCCTTCAAACCTGAGACAACCGGAGCTGTTAGTTCATGAGAAGTGGACCAAAATACCTAGCGAGGGGTACAGAAGTCTCACAGAAAATTACAGGAATCGTTTGGTTGCAATGATTGATTCAAAAGGTTGGGCAACAAAATATTAAGTTGGGGCTACTATCATTATCGTCCAATTTTTTTTTTTTTTTATCATTCTGTTGAAACATAGTTGACAAACAATGAATTACTTTTATTTGCCCAATGTTACAGAATTTAAAATGTTCATTACTTTTGTCTGATTCAAGTTATATCTGTGACCATTGTATTTTTCTTTCATTAAACAGTGCGGCAATTGTGTCTACTTGTGTACAAATTGATCCATCTGATTGTTCTAACTACATAAGTAATTAAACATAAATAATCTGAAACAACTTTAAACTCATATACAACATAATTGTCATTGCAGGTACAGAAATCTAACAATCTGTCATGATGGGTCAGAGAGGCCCAAGGATGCAGAACACCACGGAGGCAGAAACAGGGGTAAAAGTTATAACAGAGTTTATTGATGAATGCACAATGAATAATGAACTGGTACTGGATCACATCTGGGGTTCTGGTACTCAGGTAACTGGAAGGGAGACAGTTCAGTTAGCCACGTAGCTGAGGAAGGTTGGGATGAGTTTGTTCAGAGATCTACCTTGTAGAATCCGGGTTAGGTCTTTGAGAGAGGCACTGTGGGTCCAGAGACTGTTTGGATCAGCAGAGTTCGGTTTCAGCTTCAGCGTCTTGCATCTAGTTATAGGACAGAACTTGGTTCTCCAGCTCTTAGTCCAGAGCTGCGTTGGAATCCAGGAGGAGTCTTCAGGTTTGGCTCAGAGGGCGGTTTAGACAGGTTTAGCTCATCCAGAGCTTACAGGACAAAAACAGGTTTCCTGTAGGCAGAGACAAAAAGGGGAATTAGAATCCACTAGGAGACAAGAAGCAATCAAAGTAATCACAGAGGTAGTGAGGCTCGGGTGCTAACCAAACAGGATAAAACACTGCGGCGTTGATGCGAGGTCTGAGGGCTGCTTATATGGTGGAGGATCCTCCTGATGATGAGATGGGCTTCAGGTGTGTCGAAGGCTCCACTCAGGAGGATCCACAGCGAACTCTGCTGGAGGCAGGCGGTACAGCTCCAGATCCCAACAGTACCCCCCCCCTCAACGAAAGATCCTTGGAGTAAATGAGAATATCATCGATGTAGACAAAAACGAACACGTTCAAAAAATCTCTGAGGACGTCGTTGACTAAAGCTTGAAAACATGCAGGGGCGTTCGTTAGACCAAAAGGCATGACTAAATACTCGAATTGACCTAGAGGGGTCTTAAAGGCTGTCTTCCATTCATCGCCCTCTCTGATTCTGAGAAGGTGATAGGCGTTCCTTAAGTCGAGCTTAGTAAAAACAGTTGCGCCCTGAACTGGTTCGAAAGCTGAAGCGAGTAGAGGAAGTGGGTACTTATTTTTAACTGTGATCTGGTTCAAACCTCTGTAGTCGATACATGGTCTAAGAGATCCGTCCTTTTTACCCACAAAAAAGAAGCCTTCCCCCAAAGGAGAAGATGAAGGGCGAATTATTCCAGCAGCTAAAGATTCGTTAATGTACTTTTCCATCATCTCTCGTTCAGGCTTGGAGATATTGTATAACCTACTGCCTGGTAGAGGGGCCCCTGGTAATAATTCAATGGCACAGTCGTATGGTCTGTGAGGTGGAAGGGACGTAGCACTGACCTTACTGAAGACAGGGGCTAGATCATGGTACTCTGGAGGAACAGAAGAAAGGTCAGGAGCGTCCATCTCCCCCCCACCCCTAGGAGATCTTACAGCGGGGGCCGCTGAACGAAGACATGTTTCGTGGCATGAGGTTGACCATGACTCGATGTGGTGATCGGTCCAATTTATGTGGGGGTTATGTCGTTCCAGCCACTCAAAACCCAGAACCAATGGAGAACATGCGGAGGGAAACACAAAAAAGGATAAAGTTTCTCGATGGTTACCTGAGACCAACAGCTCGAGGGGTTGAGTTTGGTGGGTAACTTGATGAAGCTCCTTTCCATCGATCGCGGAGACACAGAGAGGCTGGGTTAGGGGAACAGTTTCAAGCTGTAATTGTTCCACCAGATTGGAATCAATTAGGTTTCTCTCACAACCTGAGTCGATGAAAGCAGATAAGGTGAGGTTTTGGTCGGCAAAAAACAACGTAGCAGGAAGTAATAGGCGAGGAGATTTTTCTGAAATGACATGGCCCGTCAGACTCCTCAGATCCTCTGACAGGCCCCGGCTTTTGATTTTGCTGGGCATGAGGCAATGAAATGTCCAATCTCACCACAGTAGATGCACAGCTTGCTCTTGACACGCCTTAGCCTCTCCTCTGGGGTTAGCCTTGTATGCCCAGCCTGCATGGGTTCGGTCTCCATTTCAACCGTATGGGAGGCCTGAACAGGCAACGGGAGAGATTGGGTTTTAGATCTCGGCTTAGAAAAATTCTCTGTGGAGGAGGAAAAGGCAGGCACACCATTAGAAATAGAAACAGAATTTACAGGACCATGATTCTTTGGCTTGGAGCTAATTCTAGCTCGAATCCTATTGTCCATCCTAATAGTCAGGCGGATTAATTCCTCTAAAGTGGCGGGTTCGTCGAGGGTAGCAAGCTCATCCTTAATGTTTTCGTTGAGAGCCTCAAAAAATGCAGTCTTTAGAGCACATTGGTTCCAACCGGAAGCAGCGGCTTTTACCTGGAAGTGAATTGAAAATTCGGCAACAGAAGAATTTCCTTGTTTTAGCTTCAAAAGAGCTCGAGAGTCAACAGTTTGATCTGTTTCCTGGTTAAATACTTGTGAAAACTCTGAGATAAAATCAGAGTACAGGCAATTAAGGCTTTCGTCAGAAGAGAACCTGGCCTGCGCCCATTCTAGAGCTCTGCCAGTCAATTGGGACAAAATGAACGATATTTTCTTGTAGTCTGTAGGAAAACTACCAGGAGAGTTTTTGAATATCAGCCGGCATTGAAATAGGAATCCTTTACATTCACTTATGTTACCTGAAAACTTTTCAGGGAGACTGGGTCGAAACTCAGACGATGATGTCACCGCCGGTGACCTCGGGGGAGGAACTGGACCCGGAAATGGTTGTTCAGGCGGCATGGCGTTAGCATAGCTCAATCTGTTAGAGAGGCTTTGAATCTCTTGATTTTGATACAGAACCATTCTGTGTAACTCAGGTAGGGTTTGGGTTTGTCCCATAATCTGGGCATCTTGTTCCTCCAACCGACGATGAAGTTGGTCTGCTGGGCCTTGTGTTTGGCCGCAGTGTTCTGTCATGATGGGTCAGAGAGGCCCAAGGATGCAGAACACCACAGAGGCAGAAACAGGGGTAAAAGTTATAATAGAGTTTATTGATGAATGCACAATGAATAATGAACTGGTACTGGATCACATCTGGGGTTCTGGTACTCAGGTAACTGGAAGGGAGACAGTTCAGTTAGCCACGTAGCTGAGGAAGGTTGGGATGAGTTTGTTCAGAGATCTACCTTGTAGAATCCGGGTTAGGTCTTTGAGAGAGGCACTGTGGGTCCAGAGACTGTTTGGATCAGCAGAGTTCGGTTTCAGCTTCAGCGTCTTGCATCTAGTTATAGGACAGAACTTGGTTCTCCAGCTCTTAGTCCAGAGCTGCGTTGGAATCCAGGAGGAGTCTTCAGGTTTGGCTCAGAGGGCGGTTTAGACAGGTTTAGCTCATCCAGAGCTTACAGGACAAAAACAGGTTTCCTGTAGGCAGAGACAAAAAGGGGAATTAGAATCCACTAGGAGACAAGAAGCAATCAAAGTAATCACAGAGGTAGTGAGGCTCGGGTGCTAACCAAACAGGATAAAACACTGCGGCGTTGATGCGAGGTCTGAGGGCTGCTTATATGGTGGAGGATCCTCCTGATGATGAGATGGGCTTCAGGTGTGTCGAAGGCTCCACTCAGGAGGATCCACAGCGAACTCTGCTGGAGGCAGGCGGTACAGCTCCAGATCCCAACACAATCAAAGGCACTTTCAGACTCATTCTCTTTATGATAGAATAACCTCTACTCCACTGTCAGATTAAGGCTCTTAAACATTATTTTATTCCATGATTGCCCAGGATCTAGCTGCAGCCATCCTACCCATAGACTTCCCCGTCTCTGCTCAACTAAAGTATATCCACAAAATGATGCTTCCACCATCACGTTGCATTGTTTAAGTATGAGGTTTTGACAGTGATGTTTTAGTTTTTGCACCACTGAGCAAAATAACAGATTCAGGGAAATTACTCTCCAAATAGATTAAGACGTAGATCAAAGTGGTAAGCTGTGAGACTGAGTAACAAGCTTTCACAAAGAAGGTCATGGGCCAAAATGTGTTGGGAGCTGGAGAAATCCCATCTTTCTCCAGCAGAGTCCGCCGTGGATCCTCTGAGGGAGCCTCCTGCACAGCTGCAGCTCGTCAAAGATCATCAGAGGATCCACTATATAAGCTATCTTCAGACCTTGCCTCAACGCCGCAGTGTTGTTCCAGTTGGTCAGCGCAAAAGCCTAGATCCTCAGTGTATCTCCATGACTTTGAATCCAGTCTGGATTCTAACTACTGTCTCTGTTTTCCAGGAAACCCGTGCCTCCTCTGTGAGATCTCTGGAAGAGCTAACCTGCCGAGCCGACCCTCTGAGCCAAACCCTGAAGATTCACAGAGAACCCCCAAGCAGCTCAGGACTAGAGCTGGGAAATCTAAGCCAAGGTCTGTTCAAGCTAAGACGTGAGACGCTGAAGCAGCAAACGGACTCTGCTGACAAACCCTTCTCCAGAACCAACAGTGACTCTCCCAAGGTTAACCTGAAGAACCCTCAAGGTACAATCAGTGAACCAGTGGAAATCAAACCCTGTCAGCAGTCACTAACTGTGCTGTCTCTCACGCAGACTCCGGTGAACCAGTTCCCAGGCCCGAACCAGAATCAGTACATTCTGTGTGTTTTGTGCTTTAATAAACTGTTCAACTTTTCATCCTTGTGTCCGTCAGTGGTGTTCTGCATAACTGGGTCTCCTTCAGTGAACCCATCATGACAGAACACTGCGGCCAAACTCAAGGCCCAGCAGAACATCTCCGTCAACTATTGGAGGAACGGGATGCCCAAATCCACAGACAAGTTCAAGCTCTGAGTGAGTTAAACTCCCGTATAGAATTCCAAGACCATGTTGTCCGAAACTTCACCAGTCGTTTAAACAATGCTAACGCTACACCAGTTCCACAACCATTTCCGGGTCCCATTCCACCTCCGAGGTCACCGGCAGTGACGTCATCTGAGTTCCGCCCTAGTCTTCCAGAAAGATTTTCTGGTAACATGAAAGAATGCAAAGGATTTTTATTTCAATGTCGGTTGATCTTTCAGAACTCCCCTGGCTGTTTTTCCACGGATCACAAGAAGATAACTTTCATTCCCTCTCAGTTAACAGGAAGAGCCTTGGAATGGGCTCAGGCAAGATTTGCCGCTGACGACAGTTTAAATTGCTATTACTCTGATTTCATTGCTGAATTTACCCAGGTCTTCAACCAAGAAACTGACCAAACAATTGATTCTAGAGCTCTTTTCAACCTTAAACAGGGAAATTCTTCGGCTGAATTTTCAATTAACTTCCGGGTTAAGGCGGCAGCTTCCGGATGGAACCAAAGCGCCTTGAAAGGAGCCTTTTTCATGGCATTGAACGAGCAGATTAAAGATGAACTCGCAACCCTCGATGAACCTGCCACCCTCGAAGATCTAATTCGCCTCTCCATCAGATTAGATAATAGAATTCGAGCCAGAAACAGTTTTAAGAAGCAGAGTACATTTTCTTCTGCCTCACATAACGTGACTGTTTGTTCTCCCTCTACAGAGCAGTTGCCCACTCAGAGGTCTAAGCCCCAGTCTCTACCGTTGCCTGTTCAGGCCTCTCATTCGGGCGAAAGGGATGTCGAACCCATGCAGGTGGGACACACCAGGCTCACTCCAGAGGAGAGACAGAGGCGTTTTCTTAGCAAACTATGTATCTACTGTGGTGAGAGTGGACACTTCATCGCCTCCTGCCCGGCTAAATCAAAAGCTGGGGCCCGCCAGAGGATCTGAGGAGTCTGGCGGGCCAAATAAACACGAAGAAATCTCCTCGACTGTTACTGCCTGCCACGCTTTTTTGTGATAATCAAAGCCTCTCTTTCTCTGCTTTCGTCGACTCAGGCTGTGAACGTAACCTAATCGACCCTAACCTCGTCCAGCAACTCCAGATTAAAACCATTCCTCTCTCTCAGCCTCTCTGTGTATCCGCTATTGACGGGAAAAGACTCCATCGAGTTACCCACCAAACCCAGCCCCTCGAGCTACTTCTGTCAGGTAACTATCGAGAGACAATAACATTTTTTGTTTTTCCCTCTGCATGTTCCCCGCTGGTTCTCGGGTTTGAATGGTTGGAGAAGCATAACCCTCACATTAACTGGACTAAACGTCATCTGGAATCATGGTCCACTACGTGCCACGAAACATGCCTTCGTTCTGCTGCCCCCGTGTTGGGGTCTCCTAGAGGTGGGGGGGAGATGGACTCTCCTGACCTTTCTTCAGTCCCCTCTGAGTACCATGACTTAGCCCCTGTCTTCAGTAAGGTCAGTGCGACGTCCCTACCTCCACACAGACCATACGATTGTGCCATAGAACTTTTACCTGGTGCTCCTCTTCCTAGCAGCAGACTGTATAACATTCCCAAGCCCGAAAGAGAAACTATGGAAAAATACATCAACGAATCATTAGCTGCTGGAATAATTCGTCCTTCATCCTCTCCATTGGGCGCCGGGTTCTTCTTCGTGGGGAAGAAGGATGGTTCCCTGAGGCCTTGTATAGACTATCTAGGTTTGAACCAGATTACAATCAAAAACAAATACCCACTGCCTCTTCTCGCCTCTGCCTTTGAACCAGTACAGGGTGCAACAGTGTTTTCCAAACTGGATTTATGAAACGCTTATCATCTCCTCAGGATCCGTGAGGGCGATGAATGGAAAACTGCCTTCAAGACACCCTTGGGCCAATTCGAATACCTAGTGATGCCCTTTGGTCTAACTAACGCCCCAGCCTGCTTCCAGGCTCTAGTAAATGATGTTCTCAGAGACTTTCTCAACGTGTTTGTTTTCGTGTACATTGATGACATTCTCATTTACTCCAAGAACCTCGATGAACACAAGAAACATGTCCGTCTTGTCTTACAGAGACTTCTGGAGAATAAGCTGTTCGTGAAAGCCGAGAAGTGCAAATTTCATCAACCTTCTGTCACCTTTTTGGGGTTTGTGCTAGAGAGCGGCCAGGTAAAACCTTCAGAGGACAAGATCAAGGCGGTCTTAGACTGGCCAGTTCCTGAGAACCGAAAACAACTTCAGAGGTTTTTAGGATTCGCAAACTTCTATCGTCGGTTCATTAGAAACTACAGCCAGACTGCCCTTCCTCTAACCTCCCTGACCTCTGTTAAACGCACATTTCAGTGGACTCCTGAGGCTCAAGCAGCATTTGAAAAATTAAAATCATTGTTTTCCAGAGCACCTGTCCTTATTCAACCTGATCCTGCGAAGCAGTTTATCCTACACTCAAAAAAAGCAAACTGGGTGTCTGTTACCTTATCTTATGTCTAACATGTAGCTTCTACTATATAAAATCATGTTTTGTGGTTGAACAGTTTTAAATCATGTAGATTTAGCATAAAATGCAACAACTTAAAATTTACTTGAATAATTTATGTTAAAACAACCTAATTCTAATGGGTTAAGATTGCAAATCAATAACACTCCAAAGCAGTAGGTGGCAGTAATGAGCACCTTCCCCTCTCTTGAAGGCCACGGTCAAAGGTGAGTGAGTCCCCGACTCTGGCTGGCAGAAGGAGTAGACATTTTGAAAAGAAATTTCAAGTGTGGAAGAAGGTAAGTTTAATCTTTTATCATCCATCGAACAGAAAACAATACGGCAGCAGACATGTTATAGACAGTTAGTTATTGTCCTCTTTTGCATTTTGGATTATTTATTTGTTACTGGGCGTTTTATTAGAGTGCATTAATATATCACACTGTCGCCATGCTCATAGCTAACTAAGCTTACAAGCTAGCATCCTGAGGTCGACGGCATGGTTGACAACGCGTGCGGATTCATTTACAAAATGAGCTAAGAGCTGATGCAGGCATGGCTGGTGGGGGATAATTGCCTGCGTTTGGTGAATGTAGCTGCAGCTAAAAGGCTCCAGTCACATAGGCTACATTAATAATAATAGTGGTGATGAATTTCCCCCCAATCCGAATCTTGGCTTCACGTGGAGTCCGCAGAAAGCTCGGCACTTAACAGTCATTAGCTCTAAGTTTGGAAACTACCACGGCATCTCGGCACCTTGGCGGGGTTTCTATGTCAACTCCACGTAGCATTAGCTCATCCAGCTACTAACATCAACACAGTAGTTCTTCGCACTATGGAGCTTTCCACAGTCAGATTTTATTCACTTTGTTGACGAGGGAACAAATGTGTGCTACCATAAATGTACTGTTGTGCTGTAGCCCAGCTAGGAAAGCAAATCGTTACCATATTTCAAATGAAAAAGCATTTTCAGAAATGCTTTTTCATTTTAAGAATGTGGCTGCATTGTTTGACTCATAAATGAAATTAGTAATCAATCATCCTGTTTGCATTTTAAATTTCTTCTTTAATGCTTCTCATCATTTTACTTAATTAAAATAAAAAATAAAAATACATTTGAGATTTATTTTTTGAAAATGTACCCCAGAAAATACATACCAAAAATTAATTTGAAATGTAAATTTTGAAAATGAAAAAGTATTTTCAGAAATGCTTTTTCATTTTAGGAATGTGATTGCATTGTTTGCCTCATAAATTAAATTAGTAATTAATCATCCTATTTGCATCTTGAATAAATGCACAGCACTATTTAACTTTGATTGAAATATGTACAGTGTGATTTATATCAGCCAACAAAATGTGGGCTAGCCTTGGAAATAACTTGTAAGCTGATTTAGGATTTGGTGGTAGATGACAATTGTTAGTCGGTCATTTCAATGCTATGATAGTTAAATTTACTTTTGTGTACCCTTTCTGTTTAAGCTAACTGCTGAATTTAAGAGGATTACAACCATCAGTTTGCTGTCAAAGTTCTTCTCCCAGGTGGATGCTCATTCTTCAAACTTGATGAGGGTGTTTGGCAAGAAAGGCGGCGTTCAAGGAAGAAAGATAAGGAGCATCATGATACCCATCACCAAGGTATGATAATAGAATAAAATAGAAATTGTCAAACCTGTACCGATTCAATATTCTAAACTTAATGCTTGAAATTTAAAGCGGAAGTTTCAGAGGGATGGAGAGAAATAAAACTAGATGGAGAGGGGTGTAATGTACTTTTATGAAGAAGGATCTGATAAAATTTTAACCTTGGGCAGATGTGACAATGTCCACTGATGTTGCAATGGTAGGTTCTGTTTCCTGGGACCACATGCTTACATTTGACATATTTCTATGATAAAATGTCTTGCTGGTACATAAAACCAATGCACCCATGGATATTGTAAGTTCATATATCATAAAAATTGTCAATGATTTTTACATTTTGAAGAATGTATTATTTAAGGTTTTGTTTGTAAAATCTTCTACCAGTTGATTAAAATGTTTTATCTTTAATTTATTGTCCTACATACTCAGACTGACGCCATTGATGTCAAAAGAGAGTGAATCATCAAAGCCCTGTGTGTGTACCTGAATGAAGAGCCCGAGAACCTTGTGAAAGAATACATGGTATGTAATTTAGTGTGTTTAAAAATGGGACCAGTATAACATATCTTTACATGTATATCCTCTATTTCCCCCTTTTTTCTGTGAAGAACACAGATTGTGGGAGCAGTGAAGCTGCAGTGATGGAGACGACATTTGGAATATTTGTCATTCGCAAGGAAGGTGCAGAGCCAGGTGATGGACCGGAAGATGTAGGTATAGTTCTGGATGGGCTCGGAAACGTGCCACTTGCTGTGGTCATGTTGTTTGCGCTTGTATATGCGCTTAACCTCAGCTACCCGCCAGAGCTCAGATACACCTTTGAAGCTTTGCAGAAGATCATCGTGGAGCTTGATGGAAACATACTCTCAAAAAAAACTCAAACACTGAAAACTCTACTTGCGTGTTAGTCACCCTCAATAGAGTAAACTACAGGTTTGGAGTTACTCTAATGGGAAGGCATTTGAAGCCATTTGAGTAGTTACTGAACTGAAAGCTGTGTTTGTGTTTTAATACATCCTGTTGCTATTTTGGGTTTACAAAATAGAATGTTTTGAAATGTTTCTTTATGCAAAGGTAAGGTTTTAAAACAAATTGTTATTTTCTAAAGAAAACTATTTTGATATGGATGCATTATGCTGTATTTTGGTTGTTCTCAAATATTGGTCTTTGCACTCAGTTGACAGGACCACTTTCTGCGTATAACTTTGTAAAGGGCTTTGCTGAAAGCTCTAAATATAGACACCTAATGACAGGGGGCTCCAATTTCCTAACTCAGGAGTTACAACTTTTGTTTGTCTATCTGTTGTAGTTTTTTTTACAGACATGATGTTGGACACTGTTTCAGGCTGTATTGTTTGTTGTATTTTCACAACGTAGTCATTTTTAAAGTAAAGTGATTTCAACAAATCCAATTTAGTTCATGTTTTTCTTTTCCAAACTTGACACCAGCTGGGGGTATATAGGCTGACATGTACATTTTAAATAGCTGAATATGTATACGTTAAAAATGATTTATTTTGTGAATAATTACTTATGTTCATTTTCATATGATAAAGTTAATCTCTTACCTAACTTTGTTTTGTGGGCTCAGCACAATAAATTCATGTACTGTACTATTTTGAAAAGTAGTTGTAACTACCCTATTAAATTATGTACCTAATAATCCTATCATACAAGTTTAAATGGCTTAAGAAAATTATGTTAGTATGTTACATTTACCTATATTTATCTAGTTGGACTGACCCCTGGTAATTAAGTAATAGTAATGCAAATACAACACGTTGACCCAACATATTTACCCTTTGTTCACTTAACAAAATTGCTTTTCGCTAAATTAATGCATTTTATTTAGGTGGAAATTATTTCCATAATTTTATTACGTTCTGGGAACAAGTTTTTTTTTTGAGTGTAGAGGTGGATGCTTCAGATTCCGGTGTTGGAGCTGTCCTATCCCAAAGGCTCGACTCAGACCAGAAAATACACCCTTGTGCTTTCTTCTCCCATAGGCTCTCTTCCGCTGAACAAAACTATGATGTGGGTGACCGAGAGCTCCTGGCTATCAAACTGGCGTTGGAAGAATGGAGGCATTGGCTGGAGGGAGCTGAGCACCCGGTTCTTGTGTGGACCGACCATAAGAACCTGGCTTACATCCAGTCAACAAAACAAGCTAATCCTCGCCAATCCAGGTGGTCAATCTTCTTCTCTCGTTTCAACCTAATCATCTCCTACAGACCCGGATCCAAGAACGTGAAGCCCGATTCTCTCTCTCGTCTCTTCTCCGTCGATCATCCCGAGACTCCTGAACCTGTTCTTCCGGCTTCCTGTACCGTAGGGGTGGTCAACTGGGAAATAACTGACCTCATCAACTCAGCTCTGGCCACTGAACCCGATCCAGGTAACGGTCCCTCTAATCGTACCTATGTCCCATCTTCCGTCAGGTCCCGTCTCATCCAGTGGATGCATGCCGCCAAATTCTCTGCTCATCCAGGAGTCAGTAGAACCATAGCTCTCATCTCCAGACGCTTCTGGTGGCCCACTCTCCACAGGGACGTAAAGGAGTATGTATTGGCTTGCCCCACATGTGCCCGTAACAAAGCCTCACACCAACCTCCTTCTGGCCTGCTTCAACCACTTCCTGTTCCCTCGCGTCCATGGTCCCATATCGCCATTGATTTTGTCACCGGTCTCCCTGTCTCCCGAGGTATGTCCACTATACTCACCATTGTTGACCGCTTCTCGAAGTCCTGCCACCTTGTTCCCCTCAGAAAGCTTCCCACGGCCTTCCAGACTGCTCAACTTCTAATTAAACATGTTTTCCGGCTTCATGGCATCCCCCAAGAGATCCTCTCGGACAGAGGTCCTCAATTCATCTCCCAGGTATGGAAGACTTTTTGCTCTGCTCTCGGCTGCAAACCCTCTCTCACCTCAGGTTACCACCCCCAATCGAATGGTCAAACAGAACGCATGAACCAACAGTTGGAATCCACCCTCCGCTGCCTCACGTCAAATAACCCCGTGGACTGGAGCCAATTTCTTCCATGGATTGAATAAGCCCACAACTCCCTCCGTTGTGCATCCACTGGACAATCCCCATTCCAGGTCAGTCTCGGGTATCAACCGACTCTTTTCCCCGCAGATGAGAGAGAGATATCGGTGCTGTCCGTCAATCATCACATCCGTCGTTGTCAGAGGATCTGGAGGGAAACCATCGCCACACTTAACCAGTCTTCAGCATCTGCAAAACGTTTCGCCGACGCCAAGAGACGTCCCGCCCCCGAGTACTCTGAGGGCCAGGAGGTATGGCTCTCCACTCGAGACATCCCCCTCAAGGGGATGTCTCGAAAACTCTCCCCGAGATTCATCGGACCATACCGGATCACTCGAGTTATCATCCCCTCAGCTGTCCATCTCCAGTTACCTCAGTCCCTCCGGATCCACCCCACTTTCCACGTGTCCCAGATCAAGCCTGTTTCCTCGAGCCCTCTGTGCCCACCGTCCGACTCCCCACCACCCGCCCTGGAGGTCGATGGCCATCCGGCCTTCACAGTGCGCCGCATTGTGGACTCCCGTCAACGAGGTCGCGGATGGCAGTACCTTGTCGACTGGGAGGGCTACGGACCGGAGGATCGCCAGTGGGTCCCAGGCTCGTACATCCTCGATCCTGCACTCATCGAGGAGTACGAGCGTTCCTGCCCATCTACCTCTTCCGGACCGCCAAGGGGCGGTCGTTGAGGGGGGGGTACTGTTGGGAGCTGGAGAAATCCCATCTTTCTCCAGCAGAGTCCGCCGTGGATCCTCTGAGGGAGCCTCCTGCACAGCTGCAGCCGTCAAAGATCATCAGAGGATCCACTATATAAGCTGTCTTCAGACCTTGCCTCAACGCCGCAGTGTTGTTCCAGTTGGTCAGCGCAAAAGCCTAGATCCTCAGTGTATCTCCATGACTTTGAATCCAGTCTGGATTCTAACTACTGTCTCTGTTTTCCAGGAAACCCGTGCCTCTTC
This sequence comes from Cyprinodon tularosa, assembly GCF_016077235.1. NCBI lineage: Eukaryota > Metazoa > Chordata > Actinopteri > Cyprinodontiformes > Cyprinodontidae > Cyprinodon > Cyprinodon tularosa. The sequence continues at coordinate 379,151 of NW_024039040.1, read as the reverse complement.
TGTGAGATCTCTGGAAGAGCTAACCTGCCGAGCCGACCCTCTGAGCCGAACCCTGAAGATTCACAGAGAACCCCCAAGCAGCTCAGGACTAGAGCTGGGAAATCTAAGCCAAGGTCTGTTCAAGCTAAGACGTGAGACGCTGAAGCAGCAAACGGACTCTGCTGACAAACCCTTCTCCAGAACCAACAGTGACTCTCCCAAGGTTAACCTGAAGAACCCTCAAGGTACAATCAGTGAACCAGTGGAAATCAAACCCTGTCAGCAGTCACTAACTGTGCTGTCTCTCACGCAGACTCCGGTGAACCAGTTCCCAGGCCCGAACCAGAATCAGTACATTCTGTGTGTTTTGTGCTTTAATAAACTGTTCAACTTTTCATCCTTGTGTCCGTCAGTGGTGTTCTGCATAACTGGGTCTCCTTCAGTGAACCCATCATGACAAAATGTGGATTCACCACCTGAGTTAAGAATCCACTAACTGCAGGACTTCCATGGCTAAGGTCACTTGGTTAATCAATCTCACAATTCAAATTTCAACACTGAGCTAAAATCAAGTGCATTGGTAGGACAAGCAATTCCAGCCTGAAAAGAAAGCATGATGTAACATCACAAACTGACAAAAATCCTCCCAGAGTAGTGGTCTCAAACCACAGTCCCTGAGGGATTGTCTCAATACAGTCAACTCTAACATTAGGTTATTAGCCAGTGACGTGCGGTGAGGTTCATAGCTGGTGAGGCACTGACGTCATCAGAATCAGATTTGCAAATAGATGCATAGATTGACAGCAGTTTACAGGTTATGTTTCACTTCTGCATCCTTACACATACAAACTGTAGCTCACAAAACACACATTTCCTTAAAAAACAAAACAAAATAAATGTTATTACTGTCTTACCTTTACTTATAAATGAATAGAAGTCCTCCTTATCTTCCTTCAGTTTTAAAAGTCTCTCTGTCTCAATGGAGATCACTGCCAGGGAAGAAAGCCTTCCTTGATCCGTCCTGTTCCTGCCTTATGTTTTCAGTCTCTTGAGCACCCCCTGCCATGAGGCAAGAGAACTGCCTGCCTCACCTCGAACTTGTTCTCTGCCGTTTATAATCGCTCATTACACGAAACACGTTACACAAACACAGTTGGTGACAAAAAGCTCTGTACATTATATACATAAGCCAAATTATTAGAAATAAGTTCACATATTACATTTGTTTAAACCATTTTATTGACGCCGTACAGCAACATGCTCTCTCCGCTTTGCAGCCAGCGCAGAGCCAGGGGTTGCGCAATCCAAGGTGAGGCAGAGCTCGCTGCTGCCTCACCGGCATCGCTTCCAAGCATTTGAATGGGAAAATAAGAAAATTCAGCGATTTTGAACAAATAAAAATCGAAATTGGTGAAGCTACATGAAAAATGAATATTTTTTAGTACAAACCACCGGATGAATATAACAATTTAAATTACTTTATGATTATATATTTTCTTTCTTTCCATGATGGCTGGTGAGGCACTGCCTCACCTGCCTCCCCTGACCGCACGTCACTGTTATTAGCAGAGCTCTGTTGAGCTTGACTGGTGCTAGAGAGGCATTATGCCATTTATGTGTGGTATGAAGGAAAGGGGACACATCTAAAAGTTGTAGGGAACCGGCCCCCCAGGTACTGAGTCTGGGACTACTGTACTGGACTGTGCCGTAAACCTGCCTTATATATGCAATGCTGAAACGACAATGTATGGAGAGATACATAGTGAGAATACACAACTGCTGTATCCACCAGGAAATTCTCAAGAGAATTTTACACAACAAAAAACGTTCTATAGATAGATCCCTATGGCATTTTTTTAACACCTCTAAAAGACTCTCAGAGTCCCTTAGTGCTGACCTCAACACATGGGAAGCTTTTACAGTAAAAGTATTTCTGATTTCTGACTGTTTTTAATGGAATACTTTTGTACAATAACATGATTGTTTACCCATTCACTGGTATTTTATTTGTGCATGTTTTTTTTAGAGAAGGTAAAAGGTTGTATTTTATTTTACTTTTTTGTTACTACTTATGTGGCTGTATTTTAAGCAGTCACACAAATGGACATTGCTATTTTGACATACGATGACCAGAGATGGACCAATATCACCTTATATGTTTATGCTCTTGTGTGGGGAAAAAGGCAGGATACTGCAGCTTGAGAAGCACCTTCTTGCTGGGTGTAGCATTTTTAGATAAACTGGAAAACCTTAAATATTTCTGGGCCACTCTGCCGGCCCACATCGTCAAGAAGAAAACAGGCCAAAATAAGGGGGTAGACTCCATCTTTAATTTAAGCTTATTTGAAGGATTTTGTTAAACATGACTGCTTCTTTCATAACCTCAAAAACTAGGACCCAATATTCGGACAGACAGACCAGGACGATGTTCAACAGGCTTTATTTTTTCAGCACAAAAGTTTACAGCGATCTGCTGGGCGTCAGCAGGGCGGATTCTCTGCAGAGATAGGAAACACAGGTAAAGCAGGAGCAAATGAAAACGCCAACCATCAGCACCAAGACCATGAAACCTTTCTTTTTTGTGTACACTATCTGAGAAACTTCCTCCTTTACATTCTGGCCAGATAATCAAAATGTTGATGACCCAATGACCCAAACCCAGTGAATTATTGACATTGTTTAAAATCTAAAATTAGCCAAATCCCAGTGTACTATATTTTTATTTAATTGTATCTCTAAGATTCACACAAAAATTTTAATAAAGAAATTTAAATTTCAATAATGGCAATGTTAATGTAGCTAATGTTAAATACTGTACAACAATGTCATCATGAGAATTTATTTGTTTCCGTTTGGTATAAATATTTTAAAAAATCTGCATTTTTTTTTCCTTTAAGAAAGGGAAAGAAATTCAACAAGTTGTCCAACTGTTCACTGCAACTCTTACACTCTTTTTGTTATTTTATAGAGAAGTCCAAACAATGCCAAGAATAAGACAGACAATACTGTTTGATTCAAATCAATGACTAAAACTTTCCACCCACAATTTTTCGGTCTTGGTATAATTCTAATACCAGAGCAACAGATTGCTTTGTAGGAGGAGCTTTTAGAGCTTATATAAATATCTTTGATAAAACTCATAGACTTTTCTCAGTAGAAATACAAAAGTGTATCTCATAGGTTGGTTTTGACATGTTTGCCAGATTTTATAAGGATATTTGCACAAAATCTGAAACACAATGTAAAGAAAGACGAATTTTATAGTCTGTCTAGGAATCACTCGCTTCAATTTGGTTCAAAATATTTTAGAACCTGGATGTTTTTGGTCTTTGCAAGCCTCCTCTGGTCTTTTCCGGTCATTATAAACAGGGATACAGATTTTCAGAAAAATTGAACTTCCACTTTTACACTCTATACTCTTTCTGAGCCCCTTTTCCCGCCCTCCAGTCATTTACATTTATATTGAATTAGAAGCCACGGTGGAGAGCGAGTGGAGGCAGCCGAAACTGATTATAATGGGAGATTATGGGGCGACTGCACCACCATTATGTCGTGTAATTACAAAGAGGAGGAGGGGGGCAGAAGGAGAGGGAGGGGGCGTTGGATTCCCAGATGCCAGGATCTATTTCATTTAGTGAAATAGTGTCTCTCTGCTTTCCCCTCCACTTATTTTATCTGTAAATATTATACAAAGCTGAATAGACTCCCCCCTGACCCCCTGCTGTTACAACAGTTTTATGGGTCACAATTTATTGGAGACAAATATCACATGAGGCGTTAAGGAGGATGTGTGGATTCTCCCCTCCATAAGGTTTTTACAGCTGTAGCTCGACCCACTTTATAGCTTCATTTGATTGCATTGATCTGGTTGTGTAATGCATGTAGGATTACTGGTCATGCACTCCAGAGAGGCTCTAATAGCTTCAGCATAATGTAAAGCCTGTTGGAAAGATCATCCATTGTGCTTCTGCCTATAAACTAGGTGGCAACTTGAATGAAGAGTACCTAGTCATTTTATTGGCTGTTTGAGTAAATCGTACATCATGGAAACAGTAACAGGAAGGGTTGCATTGCTAACTTAGAAGGAAATTACAGGAACTAAAAACCCATTATATACTTAGATTTAAAAAAACAAAAATTTTTCAAAGCATAAAACTACCTAATTACCCAGTCTGCATCAAACCAAATATAATAAAATAATTTTTTATGGATGTTTAAAGAGTTTATTTTACAGCACTTTTAGCACCTAAACAAAAACATGGCAATTGTACGAAGAAAATCAGGTAATCCGCCAATTTATTTTTTGCTTACACTTAGCAGAAACCGAAAAGTCATTGTGTAGCTAATGCCATGTACAAAAAAAAAAAAAGAAAAGAAAAGAAAAAAAAACACACCTATAATGTAATTTTAAAGGCTCAGCTGTACAGACTGTACCCACACTGGACACTGATGCCAATAAACTGTGGCAGATAATGAGTACATATGTTTTTTATATATAAAGTATATATATTTCATCAAAGCATCGATTTTTAAACAGTATCAAATTTTTTTATTACTTAAGGATTTCAACTTGACCGAATCTGTGAACACTCAGCTTACCTCATGATCTACATAACTACAAGGCCTGTCTTTGCTAAAAAAAAAAAAGAAAAAAAGAAAAAAGAAACAATCTTAGAAAATATTCAGTTTCAATTTAAGTGATTTAATATTAATTAATATATTTTTTTTAATTATTGTAAGTTAGCACTAAATTAAATTTTGCATAATATAAATGCTTATAACTTATATTTTATGCAATAATAATTAATTTATACACATAATTAACTTTACTAACCTTATTTCTTAATTGCCTAACAAAGCTAAAATGCTTCAAACTAAATCTGAAATAACTTTGGAAATTTTGGTCATGTAATGTCCATTTTAATATACAGTATTAATTTAAAAAACACATCCTTAACCCTGTATTTATTTTCTATCGTCCAAACCAACTCAGATTTAGACATCTTACTGATTTTTTCAGCCATAGTCTATTTGGTCTATCAATGCATGCTTGCTCCTAAGAAGCCCTCCACCTCGCCATGAGGGGTGGATCCGCCCCTCATTTTCCTAGGCAAGCTTGGATCCTCTACCACAGGGAACTTTCTTTCTGGTTCTTCCCTGAGCTGTTGGTATTTCTCCAGTTTCTAATGTTCTTTTATCCCATCATTTGGAATGGCCACATTGATCGCTACAGCTGTCCTCTGCTGCTTATCAATGATCACAACATCCAGTCATTAATTTAGGTCTTTCTTGAATTCATACACCAGAGGTAAACTTTTACAAGTCCTATCAGTCCTAAATAATTGACTGAAACTCACATTTAATTTGCAAAGCATTGCCTATGCTTTCCCAAAACTTTATCTTATTATGAACTTCACATCACAAAAGGATGTTGATTGTTTCCATCACTTGTTAGTTCTGTAAGGAAAGTACTTAAAAGTTGAATACAGCATTGTCACTAAACATGACTTGATGGTTCTGAGGCTTGTAAACCCTGTTACTCCCACAGCACTACCAGAAGATGCTGGTCTCAAAAAACAGCTCCCTGCTCATCTATGCAGTGAAAAACTCTCGCAGTAGAGACAGAGCTTATGAAAAGTCCCTTTGAATGATTAAGTTGTAATAACGCTGTGTTTTTGGTTGCAAATAACATACAGCGTCGCTAATATGTAAAAAGTAATTATTTAGCTAACTTCCTCAATGGAGAGCTAACAGTTACTAACTTTGTTACCATGCATTGCCATTACTCACAACACTAACATGCTCTTAATCACCTAGACATTAATAGATTATCCTGATTCTAATACTACAAAAAGCTTTACTGCACTCAAGAATAAGCTACATTTCCAAATTTCTCACAGCATTCCTTCTATTCTCATGTGTAATATTAGAGCAGATGTCTTTAGGTGCTGCATGGGCTTTGATGGCCTAATTGGCTTCTTTGGTTGCACCTTTTGAGGTGTGAGTAGACCGAAGAAGAATTAGAGAGAATTAGACTTCAGCTGAAATGTTTTATTCTCAGTCTCATGCCTATCCCACATGGCAACATTCAAAGGTCGTTATAGGTGCTCACAAACCATGTATTTAAACAGGACAGCCCAGTGTAATAATCAATAATCCTGTCATTGGTTATATTACTGTTACTCCAGTAGAATAGTACCAAAACTTGCAAAGGTGTGGCTGTTTCACCGACTGTCCAGTGGGTACTTAGGGACCTGCAAAACCAGGTCTGCACCTGATACAGATCGGTACAGTAGGTCATATTCTTTGGGTTAATGCATAATTGCTTCTCTATCCATCTCTTTCTCCTATACATATCCAGGTTGTTTTATCTAGTATAACATTAACCATAAATGGAGTAGACTGCTGTTGTGTTGTGTCTGCAAACTATAAAGGTACGTTCACACCCAAGGTGAATTTCCCATCTGGAGCAAAACATTTCCGTTATCTTTAAGAAGAGGGGGCATCTGGAGCCAAGCAAAGTGAAAATGAGCAAGGTGAAGGAGGCAAACTTTGCATAGCGATGCCGATGTACCACTGTCCTACTCTGTTCTACTCTCAACAGCATTCCTCTCTCGCCTCCAGTGTCCTGTCTGCAGTGGCGGTTCTAGACCAAATGTTTCAGGGGGTCGGGGCGGGGCTAGCGTGTTTTCATGGGGGCACAGAAAAGCATGAAATCAAAAAACAGGGCAGGAGATTGAAATATATTACGAGAGCTGTGTGAAGTGAAATTTAAATTCAATTAGGTTTAATTAAAATTATATACAGTATCTTCCATCTGAAAATATTTATTTTTGGATTAAAGATGTTCATTTGGATTATCGTTAAAATAAAAATAAAAATCAGCAACTCAAAAAATTGTAGCTATATAAATATCTAAAAGATCATATAAAGCTGTTTTTTAAATATTTGGTCAATGTAGATTCATAATTTAGGAATTTTACATATTTTAACCTAATTTAAGTTAAAATTACTATAAATAATTTTCTTTGAAATCAGAATTAGAACTCAAGAAAAACTGATAAATTCAGTTGTAAAACTTAAAGCTTTTTTTGTTTTGAAAAAACATTTAGGAGATGAAAAATGGAGTCCTATCCCAATACCACTGAAGCTATCACCTTTTTGTTTTTAGATAATTAGTGAAACAGAATTTTGTAAAGAAAAAAAATTAAATAGATCCAAAGGACCTATTAGAAACCATTCCTGTTCCTGTGCATATTATCATAAGAATTTATTTTAGTATTATGTCTTTGGTAAAGGGGCCATAACAGTTGCCAAGACCTGATCTACAGGGGCACTGTCCCCCGTTGGCCCCTGTCTAGAACCACCCATGCCTGTCTGCCCAGCAGACTTTTCTGACCTATCACTGTGCTTCTTCAATCCTCCACAGTAAGCCTCTATAGATACTCCTGGTTAGTTGTAGCCTCTCACCACTGCAGGACAGCAGGGCCCCGAAATGGGTAACGGAAAGGCCAAAGTACCACTGAAAGCAACTGTTATCCAAACCTTGCCTCTGCAGCCTTGTTCAGTGTTCAGAAGTAAAAAAATAAAAATAAAAAAAAAAAACAGCACTGACGGTCACTTCATAAATCCATGTTGGACATGTTGAGTCGAAATCAATGACCTGAATATTCCATGACATAGGAGCCTTTTGTCAGGGTTGCAATTCGCCTGGCCAGGCAAATTTCAAAGCAAGCACAAGCAGGCGTAACTGGTGAAATTTTTGCCTGTTTTGCGTTCGATGTGAACGCACCATGACACTCCACACTTGCTGCAGTATTTTTACATTAACATAAATAATTGGACTGAAGGGCTGATCAGATCAAAAATCCCATCCCATCAAACACAATAATTAAAGTGTGTACAGATCTACATGTACAGGTGCTGGTCATAAAATTAGAATATCATGAAAAAGTAGATTGATTTCAGTAATTCCATTTAAAAAGTGAAACTTGTATATTATATTCATACATTACATACAAACTCATATATTTCAGATGTTTATTTTGTTTAATTTTGATGATTACAAATGACAACAAATGAAAATCTCAAATTCATCATATCAGAAAATTAGAATATTACTGAAGACCAATAAAAACAAAGGATTTATAGAAATGTTGGCCAACTGAAAAGTATGAAGATGAAAAGTATGAGCATGTACAGCCCTCAGTATTTAGTTGGGCCTCCTTTGGCCTGTATTACTGCAGCAATGCGGCGTGGCATGGAGTCGATCAGTCTGTGGCACTGCTCAGGTGTTATGATAGCCCAGGTTGCTCTAATAGTGGCTTTTAGCTCTTCTGAATTGTTGGGTCTGGTGTATTGCATCTTCTTCTTCACAATACCCCATAGATTTTCTGATTCTACGTGGATGAAGTGCCTCTCTTCTTTTCCTCCAGACTCTGGGACCTTGATTTCCAAAGGAAATGCAAAATTTACTTTCATCAGAGAACATGACTTTGGACCACTCACCAGCAGTCCAGTCCTGTTTCTCTTTAGCCCAGGCAAGACGCTTCTGACGCTGTCTGTGGTTCAAGAGTGGCTTGACACAAGGAATGCGACAGCAGAAAACCATGTCTTTCATACGTCTGTGTGTGGTGGTTCTTGAAGCACTCACTCCAGCTGCAGTCCACTCTTTGTGAATCTCCCCCACATTTTTGAAGGGGTTTTGTTTCACAATCCTCTCCAGGGTGCGGTTATCTCTCTTGCTTGTACACTTTTTTCGACCACATCTTTTCCTTCCCTTCGCCTCTCTATTAATGTGCTTGGACACTGAGCTCTGTGAACAGCCAGCCTCTTTAGCGATGACCTTTTGTGTCTTGCCCTCCTTGTGCAAGGTGTCGATGGTCGTCTTTTGGACAACTGTCAAGTCAGCAGTCTTCCCCATGATTGTGTAGCCTATAGAACTAGACTGAAAGACCATTTAAAGGCTTTTGCAGGTGGTTTGAGTTAATTAGCTGATTAGAGTGTGGCACCAGGGGCCATCAATTTTGAACCTTTTCACAATATTCTAATTTTCTGATATGATGAATTTGAGATTTTCATTTGTTGTCATTTGTAATCATCAAAATTAAACAAAATAAACATCTGAAATATATGAGTTTGTATGTAATGTATGAATATAATATACAAGTTTCACTTTTTAAATGGAATTACTGAAATCAATCTACTTTTTCATGATATTCTAATTTTATGACCAGCACCTGTATTTGAAGCTTCTGCTGCTCCTATGTTCTATGGCAGAATGGCTTTGCCATATTTGGTGAGATACCTGGGTAAAAGGTTGTTTTAGTATTTTTTTAAGTGAGAAAGTACACCTCAAAACATTTTCTGTGCAATCAATGATCCTGCCCTGAAATATATTTTTCCGGACCCCAGCATACTAGTGGTGCGCTGTCACTGGGAATGTCCAGCAAAAGCTGCCTCAAGCTGTCATCTCTTGGGGACCATGACTGTTTGTGGCAGCTAAAAGGAAATGTTAGCATTTTTCTACCTGGTACAAACTGCAAGCACCAAAATAATAAAGGAGAACATATTTTGCTGGGAATTTTTGATTGCTTTATGTTGACAACTTTGCTTGAGCAGCACTGTTTCTGTCTCCCTGAAACATCCAGGGTAATGCAAGCCGAGTCCTCAAGTGCCCATATCCTGCAACTTTTAGATTTGGTCTTGGTCCAAAACAACTTAATCAAATGGCTGAAATACTTCTTCTGCATTTAGTCAATTTCTCCGGAGTTCTGAATCATCTAATTACTTAATTCAGGTGTATTGGACCAAGGACACCTCTGGACACTGCAGGAAACCAACCCTCATGAAGTTGAATTTCCCACCCCTGGTCTAAGCTGTACACTCTCTTTTCTCTAATGACCACTGGATATAGGCAATGCATGCAAATATATATTTTTGCTAAAAGTCAAAGTTGTGAGATGACCAGTGCCCCACACCATCTTCTTAATACTTTAGCAAAACTATCATCACTGTTGGACAATTACTTGCACCCCAGGATGAAATAGTACAGAAATGGAGGGCTCCTTCAATGAAGGACTTGTGCACTCAAAGTAAACAAAGGAGCATTATCACAAATCCTTTTTTACAACTACTTTAAAATCCTACAGTTATAACTGATCCCAAAATGCCACTAGGTTTTTACTGTCTGGGTGTGTGTTTTTGTGTGACAGTGTGAGTTTCAACCTTTTTCTGGTGAAGGATTGGGTACATCTGGCTTCAACCAGACCCCTTTGCATGCTCTGCTTCATCACGGGGCTACCTGACTACCTTACAGTGACTAATGATTAAACCATACCTGGTAGATGTCATGATGGGTTCACTAGTGAGACCCAGTTATGCAGAACACCACGGAGATGGAAACAGAAGTAAAAGGTTTAACAATGTTTATTGTCACAAGCACAGAGTTAATCACTGGTTCTGGTTCAGGCCTGGGGAACTGGTTCACTGGAGTCTGCGTGGGAGACAGTTCAGTTAGCGTTTGCTCGGGGGAGTTTGATTCAGACAGTTTCAGATTCGTACCTTGAGGGTTCTTGGTTAAAGCCTTGAGGGGGAAACTGTTGGGTCCGGAGATAGTTTGTTCAGCAGAGTCCGTTAGCTGCTCCATGTCTTACTTCTTGAGAGTGAGCTGACCTATGCTTTTGAGTTTCCAGCTCTTAGTCCAGAGCTGCATGGGAATCCAGAGAGAGACTTCAGGTTTGGCTCAGAGGGCAGGCTCGGCAGGTTTAGCTCTTCCTGAGCTTCACAGGAGAAAAACAGGTTTCCTGGAAAACAGAGACAAAGGTTAGAATCCAGTCTGGATTCAAAAGTCAACAAAGTTTCTCAGAGATACTAGGCTTAGGTGCTAACCAACTGGATCAACACTGCGGCGTTGAGGCAAGGTCTGAAGACAGCTTAAATACTGTGGATCCTCTGATGAAGGAATGAGCCCCAGCTGTGCAGGAGGCTCGGCTCCGGAGGATCCACGGCGGACTCTGCTGGAGGAAGGTGGTACTTCTCCAGCTCCCAATAGTAGAGGTCTTTCCCAAAATAGTTTATATGCAAGTGTAATAGAATTTAGTGTTTGCACATTTCCTAACTCTGCTTATTGAGCTCTCTCTACCTATTAAAAGAAAAGGATGATTTTCTCCTGCTGCTCGGGATGAGATCTACGAAGCATCACCCTTTCCTGGATCTTCACCTTGGTTGTCTTCTAATCCTTCGTCAATGGCAGCAACTCTCAGCCCCTGTCCGCTCTCTAGGGCACAGAAGTTAGACTGTTTAATCTCCATACCATTACTAACCTCCTTGAATCCTCCACTTTCTAAACTGGAACTCAAGCCTGTCTACATGTCACAAACCAAACCCCTCTTGTCAGCTGCAAAAGAAAGTAAAGAAACGTAACTTTATCTCTGTAATTGATTTGGTATGTGGGGCAAAAAGCTTTCTCAAACCATTTACATCCATGTTATTTGCATCGTTTTTCAGGTTTTCTGCAAAAAGGCTGTCATTGTTGTCTTTTAATCTTGTATCATCCAGGCACATTTCTTGTGTTGCACATTTTATTTGATCTGTATATATCATTCTTAATGACTATTTAGCATTTTCTTTTCTGAAACACATGTTTCCCTTTGCTGTACAGTCTATTTTATCAAAGTATTTTTTTTACAGCTGTGTGTATCTGTATTATCTTTTCTTTCTCTTTTCCACTGACACCCCTGCATTACACCACTGTAAGATAATAACATACATTTCTACTGTATCATTTTCTCCTATTATCAACCATACACTGTATCTATTGCTTCATTCCCTCTCAACACATCCAGGTATGATTACCTCAAAATATCCAAAAAAAGGGGTCTGCTTCTACCACAGGAAACTTCTCAGGGTAATGCTGGTGTCATTATATCCTTTCCATTTCAACTGTTCCAGAACTAAATCAGACCAAGCAGTTAGAAATCTCCCATGAAACAGCCTTGCTTAAGAGTCTGGAATTTTTGGGTTGACCGTACAGTAAAGCTGGAGCTTGATAGTGGAAGTTAATGTTTTCTGGCAATGTTGAAATTCATGGCATGATGACCTTATTTCTTTAGTTCTGTTTTTGCTCTCTTTAACAGAATTTGAATACAGTGACGCAGTTGACCGACAGTGGAAGAAATATTATATCGATGTGACTTGAATGTCGTTTTCAGCGTTGCTTTTTGTGATGCAGAGAGAGAAAGCAGAGCTTTTATCAAACCCCTTATTAACTGACAAAGTAAAAAATATAATTGAATTTATGTTTTGAAATACAGTATACAGCATTCAAAACTGCTCAGGGTATGTAGTTATTTGTCGATTAACGGGTTAATAGAGTAGACACATTATGGCAGCAGCCTTCAGCATCAGTTTTATCTTAGAGGTATAGTGGGGGATGGTCTTTTTCCGACTGGATCATCAAAATGAGTGGTCCTTCTAATTGTCAATTATTCTGGTGATATGTTTACGTTAGGACGTCCGATGTGCTCATCCCCATTTCTTCATGGTGAGTCTGACATAGTGGGAAAATTGCAAATCTTCTTTTGGAAAGCAAGCTTGTATGAGCAATGCAAGCAGCAACTTTTAAACACAGCATGCACAAGGAGAGATGGGCTCGTGCACGCCCTCACACACGTTTAATAGGCATTTCCTCTCAGGAGCGGGTACATGGTTGTACTTGTGATTTGTTTTGTTTTTTAAGGGTGAGTCTTTTTAGAAATTCACGAAAATCCTCCACTATATCTTTAATACTAATACATCTTAATTGAACTATTCTCAGCTGTTAAAAGTTTGTAATCATAAGTTTTGAGAATTGACATCATTAGCCCTTAATTCACTTGGAACATATTTTTGTCATGAAGTTTTTTTTAATTTATTCTAAATGTTTATCAGTGGTAATACATTTGATTAATAAAAGTATTTCTTGCAGGAGGACAAGGTAATACAGGTAAACTGTTAGAACTAGTAGATGGCGCCACCTAGTGTTTCCATTGTTTTATTGACTCCAAAGCCTCAATTAGGAGCAGCTGCCTGGAATGCATAAGAGCGATTCTTAAATAAATTTAGGATTCATGTATTTTATGTCTGACAGGGTGAGAGAAACACTGTTTTGTCTAAAAAACGTTTCATGAATATGTTGTCTAGTATTGATTTTTGACAGGGAATAAAAAAATGATTGGATATGTGTGTTGGTACAGCAATTAAACCACTTTAACCAATAAACATAGTCACAGGAACCTAACGTAACCTGTTACTTTTTCTATTTCAACCAAACCTGAGTCGGTTTAAATATTTTATATGCAAATGTATCCAATTTTTACACGTTTTATATTGATTAAAACGAAATTGATTATTGATTATATTTGTTTTGTTTTCTCCCTTGATGACTCGGTATATTAAAAGCCCCATAAAAAGTTAAATAGTATCATTATTTCTGTTTTCATCAATGCCTTTAAATTATTTCCTTCTGTTTGCGTTATCTATATTGTTGGTTTCATTTTTAATATTTTCATTTTTTTATTTCGAGCCGTTCGAACATATGGTAAAGATAACGCTTTTATTTTGAAGTTTATTTATTTACAGGAAGTAAAAAGGTGCGCTTCCGGTGTTGAGAGCTTAATGATTTCTGGTGTTTTTAGCCCTTTTTGCTGCCGACCGTTGTTAATTTGTTAACGGATAGTAAACACTGCAGCAATGAGCGCCATCATTCCTCGGATAGAGCAGCTTTCTGCCAGAGTTGTTCGGGTTTTAGGCTGCAACCCTGGACCGATGACCCTGCAGGGAACCAACACTTATCTGGTCGGAACAGGGCAAAGGTGACTGACTGCTGCTGACTATTATCTCTAGACACATAAATGTATGTTTTTGGCTCTTATCTTGTGACTTTATCTATCTATGATTAACATTTCCTTCATGCTCACCGAAACAAACCTTAAGGAAATTGATCTGAACATGTCTTCATTGGAAGCTGCAGAAAGACATGCAAAATTAAAACAAAGATATTATGAACTGTCACTGTCTGCCGCGCAGGTCTTTTACATGTATTCAGCCCATTTACTCTGATGCACCTAAATCAAACCCAAGGCAGTAAAATGTCTGCAGAAGTCGCACATGGTACATGGTAACTCTCCTTCAGAGCTTCACAGCTGGACAATTTTACAAGACAGATCTGTAATTTCTATGAGTTCTCATAGAAATATGGCATGTAGAAAGCCATTTTTATGTTTCCAATAATAGTTTCAGTTTGCATTCTTTCTCAAGCATAGTTGATTACTGATCAGATATACAACAACTTGTATAAGGAAATGCTCTGGTCATTATGAGACTATGATTTATTTTTCTGTTTGAACATGATCTGTCCAGACTGAACTATGGTGGCCTGTTTTACTTTAGCAGGAAACTGTCAGAAAGGATTAGAAGTTTAAATTGAGTTTAAAAAAAAAAGAATAAACCCAGAAGGAAACCTGCTTGAGGCTGAGTCTTTAGACTGGGGCTTTGGTTAAACTGGCAGACATACTTTTAATATCAAAATATAAATGTGCCACTCCACTCATAAGATACATGAATTTGCTTGTTTGGAATCTTAAATCCACACTATCGGACACGTTTCTACATTTGTTTTCTTTGCATTTCTTTGCATCTGAGTCTGGTTCTGCTGGAGGTTTCTTCCTGTTAAAAGGGAGTTTTTCCTCTCCACTGTCACTACAAGCATGCTTAGTGTGAGGGATTGCATTCAAGTCACTGAGTTGATGCAATGAACTGGTTTTCCTTAGATAGAAAACTTTGGATCAATTTGACTGGATGATCTGGTGAATTGTACAGTTCCTTGAGATGACGTGATGTGAATTGGCGCTATAGAAATTGAATTGAATTCAAACCTCTGTCGGGTTATAATTAATCAGCCTATTACGTTTTTGGCTTAGCATGTTCTGTTTTTTTCCTCTTATGTCATTTTTGGTATAATTGGTAACATCTATTATGTAATTCAGGGTTATCTGCTGAATTAAAGCTCTTTGTGCTGCAAAAAAAGATGCTTTGTCTCTTTTAATGATTTTTCTTTTTTTTCCAGACGTGTTCTTATCGACACTGGGGAACCTGCTGTCCCTGAATACATCAGAAACCTGAAAAATGCTCTGGTAGAATTCAACACTAGCATCCAGGAGATCATCGTCACACACTGGCATCATGACCACACCGGTGGAGTGGAAGACATCTGCAGAGATATAACAGGTTAGGCTCTTTTCTGTCAGTCCAAAAAGGACCAAGTTGTTTGATTCTGAGTCTTTGCGTACTCCTGAATAATTTCTTACTGAACATGATGAAATCAAAGAAATCTGTTTTGTTTGTTTGTTTGTTTCTTATTGCAGGATCTGAAGTCAGGGTCAGCAAATTGCCCCGAGCTGTCAAAGTCTCAGAGACTGCAGGAAATAAGACATATTCTTACCTAAAAGATGGCGATGTTATCCAGACTGAAGGAGCCACCCTCAAGTCAGTTCACATTTTTCACTTTGAATCAGCAAATTGGGCATTTTTCAACAATAGGTTATAACAAAATGCTTAATTTAAAGGCCAGTTTAGCATTTCTGAGAGCCAGTTTCAATATTTCAGAGTGCTTTTCACCCCAGGCCACACTGACGACCACATGGCCTTGCTACTGGAGGAGGAACGGGCGTTATTCTCTGGGGACTGCATCCTGGGTGAGGGCACGGCCGTGTTCGAGGATCTCTACGACTACATGAAGTCTCTAAAGATCCTACTAGACACTCAGGCTGATCTGATTTACCCCGGTGAGCAACAACACATTTATATCTTAAGTATCCCTGAATGAGCCTCCATACTGATAGCGCTGCGCTGCTGGGTGGTGACAGTGTAGCTAGCACATCATAGATTACATGCATGTATTGCTTTTGCAACTGCAGTTTTTTTAGGGCAATTCCAAAATCTGCTAATGAATTTTATTTCTTGTACAAATAATTCTGACAGAGATTTGCTTCTACAGGAAATAAGTAGCACTGAAAAGGACTGATTTTTCTTCTGGATACTGGATCTAAAATTCCAACACTGCACTATTAAAGTTTCGCATTTTTTTATTTTAAAGATTTTTAATTTAACATATGTGATGGAAAAACACCAAAGGGTATTTGGAAAAATATAATCTGGAACAGTAGCAAAAAGTTGAGCTTGAATTAATTATTAAAGATCAGTAAGACTGGATAAGACAGGCCTAATGATAATAGCAGGATTGTGGAATCTAGCGGTGGAAGCAAGGAAAGATGATAGTCGAATTAGACAGACTGGTTAGAAAAAGGATTGCTAATCATATTTATCTCTTAAAAAAGCATCTGTCAACATGAACTTGTCACAGTTAACTGTTTTGGTTTCCCATGTAGGGCTAAAACAATTCATTAGATTAATGGTGATTGATCGATTACTCGATTAATCCTTAAATGTTTTATTTTCACCTGGTTTAATTCTCTAAAAAAATCTTCTTTAAGGAACCCTTCGCTTTCTGATTATTATTCAATTGATCGAAAAAATAATTAACAGATTAATCAATTAGTAAAATAATCATTAGATGCAGCCTTATGTCCATGACAAAAAAAAAATTTCATCCGACAGAAACTGACTTTTTAAACACCACCTTACAAAACTCCCTTAAATAGATCAGATTTTGAGAGGTTTTCTTGTCTAAAACTTCGTTCAGAAGATTCGTTAAGATTTGCTGCCAGGTTTTCATTCTGGTCTGGATTTTTCAGTAATTGTTTTTGCTTCAGTTTTTTTTTTTCTTTTGCTGGAACTCTTCTTTTGTTGGTTAGGGTGTTTTCTTGGATTTAATTTCTTGGATTTGATTTCTTGGATTACAGATGGTTTTGGATAGAATGGATTGCTATTGGATCACTACTTTGACACAGCAGGATGCTGCTGCCACCAACACAAAATTGGGCCTATTTTTTTTTTGGTTTCTCTTGAAATATGGGCCAAAACTTCAACCTTGTTATGGTTTTAGACAAGATTTGAGAGATTTGAGCCATAACTGTATGATTGTTTTTAGTAATTTAGTGTAACCAAATTCTTTAACTGCCCAACTTTTTTTTATAATCAAGGAACTACGGAACAGGATTAGGGCCACTGGAAAAAAAATAAATAAAGTTGACTAGAGATCCAAAGAGAGGCATCATCTCCTGGTCAGACCCTGTAATTCAATGAAATGGTGGAGTCAGAGTAAAAACAAAAATGCACACCAAGGTGAAGTTCAGTGGCTTGAAGTTGAAGGAGATTTTGCTGGGAGGCGCAGGGAAGTGGGATGCCATTTGGCTGATGTTTGACTGGGAATGGTTATTTTAAATGGCTGCTACAGTATGGCAGTAGAAATGATTAGTTGAACCTGTATTGAATTAGTGACATTACCCAATCAAGGCTTTCCTTTTGTAACCCAGTGATCACGGCTTTACACATTGTGCCAGAGAGTTGAGTCAGAATCAAGCGTCTAAGTCTGAATTTTCTGAGCGAGTTTTATGAAATGACCCCTCTGGTATTCTGATTCCTGACCAGCAGTGTGTACACATTTTGTCTCTGAGTCCAGAGTGTTCTGGCTTTGAATTTCACAATCGAGTTTACTATTCCATTCATCCAACTAACATAAGAAGTTAAATGGAGAAAAAAAAAGGTGTTGCTTCCTTCTTTTAGATGTCAGGTCACCCCTTTATGACAACCTTTGTTTGCTTAGTTCACTTGTTTTTTAAGTAATAAAAATCTGATTATCAGTAATATAACCCTCAGCAAACTGTTTTTTTGCCCATGATCCTTAGGCCTAAAAGAAGCAGTGGAGAGATTTGTAGGACAGAGGAGGGTGTATTATTAAAATCTGGGTTACCATATGAGATTGTCATAAACGTATTACACATTTCAGTTTGATTTTTTTCCTGATATCTTGCAGCCTTTCTAGGGGTTCGCTTTACATTTTGTGGTGCAGCTAATGTTCTAATTCTTTGTTGTAAAATTTCCCAATATACTGAATGCAGCTCAGTCCACACACCAGCGGGAGATAAAAGACCGTATGCTTTCTGTACGGTTTTCTGATCTTTTTTGTCCTCGTGTTCCTGTGCAGGACACGGGCCTGTGGTGCAGGATGCTGGCGCCAAGATCAAACACTACATCAGCCACCGAGACCAAAGAGAACAGCAGATCCTGAAAGCTATTCAGGATGGAGCAGGAAAGCCTTTTTCTTCCATGGAGCTTGTAAAGATTGTCTATAAGGTCAGAAAGAACCTTCCGCCTCTTTAGAAGCTTTTTATTACGGTGTTTAAAGAACACAGGTGTGAGTTGTTGTTCTCATTATAATGAATCAGTTTAACCCTTAATAAGGATACGTTCACACTGCAGCCTGAAGTGGCCCAAATCCAATTTTTTTGCCCATATGCGACCTGGATCTGATCTTTTCATGGCTGTCTGAACAACACAGATCCGATTTGTTCCAATGCGACCCAGGTCACTTGGCTATGTGGTCCTGGATCCAATACGAATCTGAACCTTTCAAATGCGACCTGTGTCTAAACGGCGGATTCATCCGACTTGAACGTCATTAATACCCGACAAAGGTCACTATTCTGCGTCTTGCTACGCTGAAGCGGCAAGAAAAACAACAACCATGGCAGATGTTGATACGGAGAGCAGTATTTATGTTTAACCATCTTGAAAAGATTGTGTTTTTATGGTTGGAAAAGACCGCTTGATGCGCGCCGGCGCTACCATCCATGTTTACTTTCGTAAACACAGAGCACGCTGGCCTGTGACGTCATTGCATCCTCTACTGCGCATGCGGGACCCTTGCGTTGTATGACTGCAGTTCACACAGGAGATCACATACAAGTCGCATATATTTGGAAATGTGAACGGCAACGCAAAAAAATCGGATTTCACAAAGAAATCGGAATTGAGCATTAAGGCCTGCAGTGTGAACGTAGCTTAAGAAAAACTCAGTCTTCTTTGGATAAGTGGCATTATTATTTAGTTGAAACAGCACAGTATTTTTACAAGAATTCAAAGCAAAGTTTCCGAGTTATTTAATTTAAATGAAAATTCACCTAGAAATTCTTGTATTTTAGCCATTAGGCAATACTAGGTAGTTGCCAAGGAATCCAAGTTCCTGGGAGCCCCATAAAACTCTGTTTACATGTATGGTTAATACAACTATTCCTTATTTGTGCACATTAATTGTTTTTGATAAAAATACTTTTGTTAGAACATCAGAACACTTTATATTAATAATATTAAGTGTGTCAACCCTAACCCTAAAAGACAGCAGAAAACCATTTGAAAACAATGGGAAGAGCAGTGTTGCCAACTTACCGCTTTTGTTTCTATATTTATTGACTTTCAGACCCCTTTAGCGCTTTTATTTCAAAAAGGTGCCTTGCGCCAAATCTAGCGACTTTTTTCTGCTAGTGGAGACTTTGGTGACATCTAAAAGCACCGAACTCTGCTCTCCAAAGCAAGTAGATTGGTAACCCCGCCTCCTGCTCTCCTCTATCATGTCTGCTGTCATGATCCATGCAGCTATTATTTCATCCAAATGAAAAACAGAGAACAGAAAAACACATCATGGCTTGTCTACGGTGAAAAGAAGGACTGGGTTAATTACTTTTGCCGTCGCCTTTTTTGAAACACAGGAACGAGCAATCTAGTGATTGGAAAAAAAAAATTCTTTCATACCTTTTGAGACAGCGGGAAAATTCAGCTGACTACATAACATAGAGAGGAAAACAACAAGAAAAGGGACAAGAAGAGAGGGACAAAATGTAGAACAGATAATGGATGTCTATTCTATTCAAATTTCTGTATAATGGTCTGTTTTATGTTGTCTTCTCAGTTCAGAGGGCCCCGTGCCTGTCTTTGCCTAGGGCCCCATATTTTACTAAATCTGCTGCTGTTTTTAACATATTTTACAGTTATAATAGTATTCTACTGTATGTCTATTTAATTTATTGTCATAAGTAAGCAAAGATGTTAATTGCATACTCTTTAGTGTCCATTTAAATGCAGCGTATTAAAAGGGATTAGTATCTGAACATGGACTGCCTACCTTCAACTATACAAATCTCAATGGCCTCTTCTTTGACCTTTAATCTGCTCTGTATTCACAGAAACATGACATTTAGTTTCCACTCCTGTTTTTCTCCAGGACACTCCTGAATACCTGCACCAGGCTGCAAATGTCAACCTGGTTCATCACCTGAAGAAACTGGAGAAAGAAGCCAGGATCACTTTTGGTATTTGAGCAACTTCTCTTCTGCAGAAATTCATGAAACATATTTAGTTTGGTCTTGCATGCTAATGCAAAGGTGTGTCCCCCAGTGCTGGACTCTACAACTAACAGCAAGTGGAGAAGTAACCTATGATGTCCAGCAACCCTGAAATGGACAAACTACGTCATATAATCAAAGAAATCTCACTGGACAACATGTGAGAGTCTGTTTATTAAACGCACAGGATCACATTATGAAGTTATGATTGTAAGACTGATTGAAACATGTGAACAAGAATGTATATTAGTTTAAACACGTTGCATTGAATTATGTTTTTTGTATGCCTTCATATAGGTGCACTTTTTACAGCTCTTAAAAACGTTGACAGGTGGATTTCTCCTCCAACACTTCAGTCAAATCTGTGCAGAATAGGTGTGGTTACTCCATGCAGACACTAGGTGGCAGCATCTGCAAAAAAAACCTGTCAACTGCAATCATAAATGTAAAAAAAATCTATCTAGTCTTTCAAAAAGATTACACATATTGTTTTTTCCTAATGAAATTAATTATAAATTTATGTTGGACCATACTTTGTGTGTCTTTGATGCATGTTTTCATTGTTGCCTAAATATTTTATAAATAAAAATGAAACAAATTTGGAATTTAAAAAGATTAATATAATTTTGATAATTGTGAATGCTTACTAAATAGACTCCTCTTTCAGTTTTCTCTCATAAGTTCCTGTTTTTGTGTGACCCTTTGAGCTTCGGTTGCCCCCCTCCACCCCACCCCCCACTGTGGCTCTCATCTGTTTCTATATTGACTAATTACACTGATGCAGCCTGACCGTATTGGAACTTCCTTTGTTTCTGAGTTACTGGAACACAAACCAGTTTTGCATTTGACTGGGAACTTAATGTTCTTATGAACGGCTTTATCGACCGATGCGTGCAGAACATTGGAAATGATGCAAAGAAAAGCTGTGTAAAAGTAAAAACCAGCTGTGCTGTTTGATATATCCAGTCGCAGAAATTATCTGTAGCAAAGGTTCCCTAACATTTACCACTTTTACAGTCTGACCTTCAGGGAACTTGGTGCTCTTTAAAGGTTCCTTGAAGGTTAATTGCAATTGCAATATCCTTTAAAATGATACGGTAGTTCTTTAAACTGTTACATGACCTTTAGATAGTGTTTCGAAAAAGGCACTGTGAAAGGTAAATACAGGACTTTTAAGAGACTTAAGAGAGAACATTTGGTAAATATTCATCTGGGGGTTAGATCTAGCATTCATAGCATGGAGGTAAAAAGCTTCCATATCCGTTTAAATTTATTTAAACCAATTATGTCCTGACCTTATGGGAAATTTAAGTTTGAACAGATACTTTCAACATCTGGGAACTTTTTCTGAAGGTTACCTGTAAAAACCTTAGCTTTGGATTTTACCTAGAGTGAACCTTTAGTGTCTGTTAAAGGTTCCATCTTTCAGGTTTACCTTTAGGAAAGTTTTAGCAAGCATTCCCTGCCTCTAGGTTCCCTCCTCAAAGGATGGTTCCCTTAAGTTTGGTTGCAGCATCTCAATATCATCTTTTTAGGGGAAATTAATGAACATTTCTTAAAAGGTTCCCTGACATTTGTTTGTAACATACTGTCTACAGCGTGGCTTTTAGGCTAATTTACTGAACTAATTGCAACATTAGCAGTGCTTTATATTTCAAGGAATGTTCTAAAGTGACGTGGGGAACTTGAGATAACGTTCCTTAAAGGCTTGTAAGGTGGTTGTTCAGAGTGGAGTGTAGGCTGCTTGCATCTTTTCTTTGACTTTTAGGAAATGTTTTGTAAATGACCCTGAGGGAACTTTCACGTATGAGCTCAAACGACTAGAGGGAACATTACCTTAGGGTTTTAAGACTTCAGGACAGTGACTTTATGGGGATTTTTTTTGTTTTTTTGTTCTGCAACTCCTTGGAGTGGCTTTAGGGAATTCAAAAGTTCCCTAAAGGTTCCTTGTAGGAAGGTTGAAATCATTTTAAGTGTTATAGGAAGTCCTCTAATTGTTCCTTAAACCTCCCAAAAGGTCTGTCTGATCTTCCATGGTTTTTCTTTATGGAATTATAAGGAAGTGCTCTTTCAAGTTTTGTTTATTTATCTACATTTCTTCATGTAAATGCAAAGATCTAGATAAAATGTAAATGTGTGTCAGTTTGTACATACGCAGACATTATTTCCTTATGGTTAACTGGAACTTACAGTGTGACCTTTTGAGTGTGGTATATTTATTGCTATTGCAACTGGTTGCAACACCCTAGCTTGACCTTTATGGAACCAGTTATGATTTACATTATACTGTAGGGACTTGCAGAATATACTGTGGCTCTCCTAGTGGGTCTTTATTTTTCTTTTAATGTTTTACAGAATCATCTGAAAATTCTGCCTTAGTGGTTTCCGAGCTTCAACTAGATGAGTTATAATAGCATCATATAGATGTAATGGTGTAAAAGACAATAGGGCAAGTTACCATTTTTAATCACTTGCATACCTCTTAGAAATGGAGTACCCCCCCCCCCCACACACACATTTTTGTCATCAAAATATCCATATTTTTTTGGAGTCTTACAAACGTGATAAGGTCTTGTCCTGGATTCCAATACCACTGTTGGCTTGACATTTTGATTTTCACTGGTGTGATGAAAGTTGGTGGGAACACTCTAAGGGTGGGGGCTGATGGACTTACATTTACTCCACACAAAGGCTTTCAATAGGGTTTGTATTTTCCAAAATTGAGCTCAAACATATATTTATTGAATGCTTTCCAATTGTTGAGAACACAAGAGAAGCAAAATCAACTGATATTTATATTTATGGATAGTTAGACATTAATGTATATATAAAAAAAAAAAGGATCAATAACAGTTAATTCCAATGCCAACAGCAATATATCATGCCTCCCTAGTATGCACATAATTTCAGTTTCATTCATCAATCCACCCAGAATTAGAATGATTGATTGGATGTTTTCCCTTTCAGCTAGTTCAGTCATTATCCTCCTTCAAAACCAGAAAAATCAAATTTAGAATTTTGTCCCACATATTGCTGAGAGCCAAAGTCTATTGAAATTATTGGTGGGGACATGTCCACACCAGGCCAAAGTTGGTAGGGACATGTCCACACTAGGGGCAGATTTACCATTAGGCAATACTAGGCAGTTGCCTAGGGCCCCAAGTTCCTGGGGGCCCCATAAAACTCCTTTTACATGTATGGTTAATATAACTAGTCCTTATTTGTGCACATTAATAATGTTTTTTTTATAAAAATCCTTTTGCTACAATGCCATCAGAATGCTGAACACTGAAGGGGGGCTTCAGTGTTCACCATATTGGATCAGTCCATTTGCTGCACATGTTCAGAAAGGTCCAAACAGACAGCAGCAAATCATTTGTAAACAAATGATGCAAAGAGCAGTGTTGCCAACTTAACGCCTTCGTCTCTATATTTAGCGACTTTTCAGAACCCTCTAGCACTTTGATTTTAAAAAAGCGCCTAGCGCCAAATCTAGTGACTTTTTTTCTGCTACGGAGACTTTGGTGACAACATCTAAAAGCAGCGAACTCTCTCCAGAGCAAGTAGATTGGTAACCCCGCCTCCTGCTCTCCCCTATCATGTCTGCTGTCATGATCCATGCAGCTATTATTTCATCCAAATTAAAAAACGGAGAACAGATAAGCAGATCATGGCTTTTCTACAGTGAAAAGAAGGACTGGGTTATTTACTTTTGCCGTCACATATTTGGAAACACGGGAAGGAGCAATGAGCTCAGTGAGCTTAGAGTAACATTTCTCTAACTGCATAATGGGTCTATTTTATGTGTTCTCTTCTTAGTTCAGAGGGCCCCCTGCCTGTCTTTGCCTAGGGCCCCAAATTACCTATATCCGCCCCTGGTCCACAGCAGTCCCTTGTGGTTAAAGGGAATTATACATTATAAAAATATATACTTTTCATTAGTTTATGATGAAAGCCTTAAAAGAAAATGTTTTCCCCAAACTCTTTCAAACAGTTTCATTGAGTTGGGAAATGAAACTGAGGTCCTTGCAGGTGGTAGTGAAATGAGAAAGGAGGAGGTGGAGGTGCAGGGAGGAGGAGGAGGAGGAGGGGGTCTGCTAGTAAAGATAAACAGCCGAGGAACCTCTGAGCCAGATGAACATGGCGGCTCCGGCTCTTGACGCTCCTGTCGCTCCGTCCCGCTGATCCTCACTGCACCGACTAAAACCTCCGCTC
Organism: Cyprinodon tularosa; assembly: GCF_016077235.1. Taxonomy (NCBI): domain Eukaryota; kingdom Metazoa; phylum Chordata; class Actinopteri; order Cyprinodontiformes; family Cyprinodontidae; genus Cyprinodon; species Cyprinodon tularosa. The sequence goes on along the minus strand of NW_024039040.1, from coordinate 354,618 downwards.
AACAGCCGCCCATGGCCCCCCAACTCTCAGGTAAGTCCCCCCCTCAGTTATCTCCTACATTAATAGTAGTGGTGGTGGGGGGGTGGTTGTGCAAAGTGTCTGTCAGTACATGAAGGTTAACCTACTTTTGAATTTATTTTGTAACGTCTGTCGCGCGACTTTAAAGATGGGATATATAGGATTGGATACTAAGGATTTAAGCGGAGCCTTCAGGAAATAACGTTTCTGACGGAGAGAAGCGACAGCTGCGAGCGTTTCTGCTCATTTACAAGCGTCGCTCTTTATTTTATCGCCGTCGAACTGTTTCGCAGTCAAATTTTAACTTTTATTTATTTCACACATGGATTAATGTGAATGACATAAAGGCACTTGTGTTAACACATAACACCAAGTTATTCCGTGACAGGTTCGTTTGTCTCGGACTTCCTCAAACAATGTAATCGTTAAGTGAAATCTAATCGATTCACAGTTTCCGGGTTTGGATTTCAAAATAAAAGCGTTATTAGTTCTTAAAGGTAGTTCTTTAAAAAACGGGTTCATTTTATTTGGTGTAATTAAAAAATAAATAAATAAAAATCTCTCTAACTAGATTCACCAATTGGGTGTTATTATAAATTAATTACAAACACTTATTTTGTAGATAAATGGATAGATTTCAAGTACTTTGATGATCTGGGGCTGCCTTGCTTCTTCTAGACTTGTGCAAGTCAAAAACTGAACCATAAATTCTCTCTATGGCAGAAAATCCTAAAGAATCTATCCATCCATTAATTTGTGACCTTTAGACCTAACCGCCCTGAGATGTACAGCAGAAAAATGCCCCAAATGATTCCTATCTCGATGGCTTAAACTTGACATCCAAGTGAATAAAATGCAATTATCTGCAGTCTCGACGAAACGCCACTGCTTTGGTCTTAGTTTAATCAAGCTATTCTTTTAACTTAAAGCAGGGGTCTTCTACATTTTCCAGGCCAAGGACCCCCAAACTGATGGCGAGATGGAGCGGGCCCCCCTAATTATATATATTGTATGAAATTGTGTTACATCAAACTGGTCCTATAGTCTCTCTATTACAGATGGAGTCATGTAGCGAAAGTAATTCCTCCCTGGGATTATTAAAGTATTCCTGATTCTGATTCCTGGTTGATGGGACAGGTGTTGTGAATGAAACGGTGCCCAGCCTGAAAGAGCTCCTGTGTGTCGCTGAATGTGTGCATTGATGACTGAAAGACATCTTCTGCCTCCATTTATCTGTTTACTACAGTTTTTTGTGACCCCCATGCAATACTTTGATGGACCCCTTAGGAGTCATGGACCCCCTGTTAAAGCCTGCTGGCTTAAAGGCATTTTCACAAATTTATAAATGAACAATATTTAAAATAAAAATAAAGACATTTATTTTGAAAATATGTTTCCAGTGTTCCTGTATTAAAGTAATTTGAAGAGAGATTTGTTAGGAAGTTGCTAGAAAGCACTAATACAACCTGTATTATTCTATAGCATTTGGTATTTATTTATTTTTATTCATTTTTATTCTCTGTGCATGTAGCAATATATTAAGCTTAGACATGTAGAGTAAAAATCTTGACAGTAGAAAACCGTTTGTTTCTTTTTTGATACAATCAATGAAGACCTAACGCTGTTTTAACAGGAGCTGAAAAAGTTTTGTACAGATAGCTGCCGGTGTATACCGCTCTGAATTCACAATCCAACATGGATGTCATGTCCCAAAACACTTTTTATTGATATATGACTGCATGTTTTGCATTCCTTGTGGTGACTGGTTAAAAGTTCAAGCTCTTCGAAGTCAATTGACATACCAAAACATAAATCATTTGCACCGCAGAGAGTGTTTTCTCATAATTCCCCTGTCACATTCTTTCTCCCAGTGCATAAAGCAGAATGTCATCAGTCAAACTGTGCCTGAATGCATTCTTGGATCATGGTATCCGGTGAGGAGCGCGACACTGGCCTAACATGTTATTCAGGTTATTACAGATTAGAAATGAAGTGCAGCTCACAATGTATTGTTTAACACAGAAATTCCTTTCTTTCAGCTAAGAAAAAGAATGTGCCTGTATTTGCTGTTGAGCTGGTATGTTCATGTGAGAAACCTGTCAGTTTACCTACGTGACAGGTGTCATCTGACTCCTCGGTGTTGTGTTATCTTAGAGGGCTGGATTCTTGATTTTTGTTTTTTAGGCCCCTTTAAAGCCTATTTGCTCTTCCCTGGACCCAAAGGTGAACTTTGAAAAGGATCGCAACATGTATAGCAGGTTTTCAGTCTTAGGTTTTGCATCCTTGCCTGGAGGATAGCCAACTCTTCAGATGCTTTTTTTGTTAACCCTTTATAGGGCACTAAGTGAAATCCTTTAAAAATCTGAAATTCAAGCCAATAGTGTTATTGTAATCCATGACAAAACCTTATTGCCTTTGTAACATAAAAAAATCTGGATATTTTGATGGCAAAAATGAATGTCAGTGTAATAACAACTTGCCCGAATATATTAAGAAAAATAACTAAAGTGCTTCTATAAGAAATTCATAAAAAAAAACACAGAGTGAAGAAACACATTTTTTTAACCACATAATCTTAGAGGCATTAATGCTTTAGTTTATAAAAAATAATATAATTATTATAATATAATTGTTAACTAGGCTTATTAACTTTTCAATTACAGGGTTTCCGGTCATTAAATTATTATTTTTTTATTTAAGGCCTTAATTGGCATCAAAATTCATTAAATGTGATTATCATGGCATTTAAAGTGCTGGATTAAAAAAAAGTTTATAAATACAATTTCATCAGCTATATTATATCGCAATATATTTGTGCAGAACTGCTTCTGGTTGATCGTAAAGCCATATGTTCGGAAAAGAAGCTCGAGGTGGGGAAAATCTCGACAAAAGTGGCTGGAAAATTATATATATTATAATTTTATTTATTTATATATGTATAATAAGAGTGGTGAGTACTTGTTGATGCCATTAAGATTATTTCTAAGAGCATTAAAAGAGAGTTAAATTAGAGTTGGAAGGCAACTCTGGTTCTAAGTAGCTAGTTTTATATCACTGGCTGTGCTTAATGTGGTTCCCAGTAAATCATATCTGGAAATAAACCAGTTTCCTACCTCTCTTTGGGGTTATTAAACATGTTATCAAGTTGCTCCGCAGTTCAGGGAGCAAGAGAAAGGGGACGCAAGTTTGAGTTTATTTCCTGAAATTGTACAGTAACGCTTTTTCATTAAACAGATGCCTTCTCCATTAGATTTAAATGACTGAGACGAGACGGGTAGCCTGGCTGGCTCAGCGGCTGGCAGCTCCCGTTCACTGCCTTCTGTTTTCAATGAGGCAGGCAGAAATAGAATGTCTCAGGCGAAGGTAGACGAATGTCACCGTGCAAATACCAAGTTCATTGTTTCCCTGAATCTATAAGGAATCGAATCGTTTCACAAAATCGATAAGTAGGGTTGTCAAAAGTATTGATACTTAAAAAGTATTTATACTGAAAAGTTGCATCCGGATACAATACTCATTTTCAAAAGTATCGATACAGTACTACCACCCTTGGCACCTAAACAGTCATTCATCTTATGCGCAGATTAGAGGAAAATGGCCTTTCAGAACACTGTGTGATTGAATAATTCTGTGCACTTTTCGGTTTCAGACTTTTTTCTGTAACAGGTGCAGCTGCTGAGAATTATTTATGTTTTTTAACTGGTTTGGCTAGTGTCATTGTTATGTGTGTGAAACATAGCCAAGGAAGGAACACTTAATTTAAATTTTGTAAGTTTTTTATCAAGCTTGCTTAATATTGTGCACAGCATACAACCTCAAAATATTGTTTATTGTGTTTATTTATCTATTTATTGTCATTTGTTTATTAATGAAAAAAATTCTGTTGAATTTTGGAGTCTTTGTTTTTATTCTTGTATCGAACATGACATCAAGTATCGAATATTTTACTTAGTATCGGTATCGAGTCGAAAAGTTTAGTATTGTGACAACCCTATCGATAAGGGAATCGGAATCGTGAAAATCTTATCAATTCCCAACCCTGCAGATGGAAAAAAAAATCCTATATATTTTTTGGTTTGCTTGTTTTGGTTAATTTCAAATTTACGCACCAAAAGCTTATGAAATTATTTGGATGCATAGAAACTGTTTTTATCTGTTGTTTAAGGTTTGTCTTCCACTTCTTTTTGTCTGACTTCCACATTTATCTGGCTTTTAGTGCGCAGCCATGCAGGCTCTTCCGAGCACCCCTGGTCATCGGGGCTGATTCAGAACGCATGTTGTGTATAAATTAGGAGCTAAATGAATGGTGACAGAGTACTGGCCAGAGTCGGGTAAACATGAAGCTCTAGCGAAAGTTCAATTGAAGAAACTCTGACTTACCTCACATCATCAGAAGCCGATCCGTCTCCGAAGCGAGCCAATCAGCTTTGAACTACTCCACCACGAAGCCCAATCAGCGTCCTGCTTCCACTTTATAAACTCCCTCAAATCTCACCACAGCCGCTATCCTGCAATCGCAATGTCGGATTTCGATCCAGACGACAATTCAATTTTCCCCGCTCGGAGAAACTCCCGTCTAGCCGCTCTCATCTCCTTCTTCCGCGTTACACTCCAAGGGTATATTGCCAGGCTCCGACCTAGACTCTGCTCAGATGTCTTAACGAGCCTCCCTCCTACCTCCTCGTGATTCATCTCCCTCGCCTTCCGCTTCAATCCGCTCCGATTCCTGGCCGCAAAAGTCATGCAAGTCCTCCGCTCCCCTCGCCAGGCGCAGAAGGCCTCCCGGATCTGTCCCAGCAGCAGTCACCACTACGCCCGCTCCTTCTCATCGTTTCGATGCAGCCTTGGACCTCTCCAGCTTCCTGATTCATAGCAGCTCCCCCGTCTAGTCCTTCTGGCGTTTAACAGCTCTCAGCCTCCCTCCGCTCCACCGGACTCTCTCAGTCAATCCTTCGACGCTGTCCGCACGCTCCAAACGTGGGAATCCCTGCACTGCCACGTCATCCCTGCCGCTGTCTGCTCAGACGGACCTCCCCCTCCCCTCATTCTCATTAGGGAACGCCCGCCCTGGGCCAGCCTTAGGGTAAGACGTATTCAACCATGTTTTCATTCATAATTTTCTATCTATTTGAGTTTGCTCTTATGCTTCGTCTGCCTCTATCAGGCATACTTATATTAACACACATGCTGATATTTTCCCTAGCCTCGTTCTAAATTATTCAGGGGAATATTTTAATTTAGTCTCTTATTCTTCCCTCCCCTGAAGTCGATCAGCAGGTGACGTCACCGTTTTTCTTAAATCATCCGATCTCCGTCTACCAGAGATCTTTCTATTGGCCAAAATTTTTTGCCGCATTCAGCATCTATCGTGATTACTCAGAGCTTCTGCAGGAGGGCCATCCGATCAGTCTGTCCCCGCCGTGCACGCTTCATATATATCGTACCTCAGTCTTAGCAGCCCGTCATCTTACCACCCCTTATTATTACTTCTGATTATCGTTCTGTCTTCTTCTTCTTCAAAAAAAAAAAAAAAAAAAAAAAAAAAAAAAAAACACACAAACTGATGTTCTACATCAGTCATTTCTAAATGCCAATTGCGCTCCTTGCTAGGTCAGCTAATTTGCCATGCGCTTATTTCTCAAGGCCGCGCTTTCATTCCCAGTTGCTTGATCCGGCAATTTCCGTCCCTCTCCTTGGTCAGATTACTGAACGTAGGCTGCCGTTCGGATCTCCTGACTGCTTCTAATTGGGTCAAATTTCTTTTCTATGTCGAAATTATCTATCTCCTGCCATGCTTCAAATTTTTCGGATGCTGCATCCGTAGGTTTTGGGGGGTTCTTCAGGACAGGTGGTTCATGGCCTCTTTTATTCACACCCATTATGCTTGTGTGAGGTCTAACCCTAGCTAGCTTGCATCGTGGGGCTTTGGGAAGGAATCGTGTCCGCCCACTGCGATAACTTCGTAGTAGTTGAAGCCACTAATAAGTCTCTACTCCTCCCAGTCTCTCATGCCTTCATCAGAAGCATCACTGGCAGCAGTCACTAACGTTTCATCATCTCAGTGCGTTATGTTTAGGCATTCAGCACTTTTATTCGCCCAAGCATTACCCTACGTCCACCATGGTTCTTCACCACCTTAGGATACTCTTAGAATCAAGTGGCCTTCGCTCTAGTAGGTAATCTGGGCATTCGTTCTGGACCGAGCAGCTGCATTGCAGCTACTCGCGGGGTTCTGAGGCTTCCCTCAGCTCTGGGCCGATGGCTCACCAGCCTATACCTCATTCATCCGCCCAGAACTCTCACCAATTCTCTCAGCTCAGTGCTCTCTGCCTCTAGGTAACACTATTTCAAATACTGGTGGTGGTTCAACTCATTTTCATAATTTTCTGACCTAATCACGACTATCCTCTAACTCATTTTCTACTCCCACTCCTTATCAGTTTTCTTCATTATTCCCTGCTTCATGCAGTCTTCCATGCTGTCTCCTGGCTATTCATGCTATCTTCATTCTGGCTCGCATTCATGCAATCTCACCTTTATGACAGGCATTATATGCATTCTCCTGTGTGTCACGTCACGTCTGGTCTGTGTCTCGTCATGCATCCTTGACACCATTTAGCATGCATTCCCTAATGCATCAATTCTTCATATATGTAACCATCCGCAAGAATCATCCGCAAGATTCATTATCAGACTCATCCGCAAGATTCATTATCAGACTCATCCGCAAGATTCATTATCAGACTCATCCGCAAGATTCATTATCAGACTCATCTGCAAGATTCATTATCAGACTCATCCGCAAGATTCATTATCAGACTCATCCGCAAGATTCATTATCAGACTCATCCGCAAGATTCATTCCCCATGCATCACATGCTCCCTATCTGTGTCTCGTCGTGTCCCGTCATGCATCCCTTACGCCATTTTGCTTGCATTTTCAATGCATCAATATGCACCATGTCTGCGTCTCGTCATGTCTGTATCCCGTCATGTTATATGTTCTATATGGACTCATCCGCAAGATTCATTATCAGACTCATCCGCAAGATTCATTATCAGACTCATCCGCAAGATTCATTCCCCATGCATCACATGCTCCCTATCTGTGTCTCGTCGTGTCTCGTCATGCATCCCTACGCCATTTTGCTTGCATTTCCAATGCATCAATATGCACCATGTCTGCGTCTCGTTATGTCTGTATCCCGTCATGTTATATGTTCTATATGGACTCATCCGCAAGATTCATTAACATCGTCATCATAATGGGATGCACCATCGTCATCATCATCCGCAGGATTCATCATCATCGTCATCATCATCATGGGATCATCATCGTCATGGGATCATCATCGTCATCATCATCATGGGATCATCATCATCATCACCATCATGGGATCATCATCATCATCATCATCATCATGGGATCATCATCATCATCTTCATCATCATCATCATGGGATCATCATCATCATGGGATCATCATCATCATCATAGGATCATCATCATCATGGGATCATCATCATCATCATCATGGGTTCATCATCATCATAATGGGTTCATCATCATCATAATGGGTTCATCATCATCATCATCATCATCATCATCATCATCATGGGTTCATCGCCATCATCATCATCATCATCATGGGTTCATCGCCATCATCATCATCATCATCATGGGTTCATCGCCATCATCATCATCATCATCATGGGTTCATCGCCATCATCATCATCATCATCATGGGTTCATCGCCATCATCATCATCATCATCATGGGTTCATCGCCATCATCATCATCATCATCATGGGTTCATCGCCATCATCATCATCATCATCATGGGTTCATCGCCATCATCATCATCATCATCATCATCATCATGGGTTCATCGCCATCATCATCATCATCATCATCATCATCATCATCATGGGTTCATCGCCATCATCATCATCATCATCATCATCATGGGTTCATCGCCATCATCATCATCATCATCATCATCATGGGTTCATCGCCATCATCATCATCATCATCATCATCATGGGTTCATCGCCATCATCATCATCATGGGTTCATCATCATCATGGGTTCATCATCATGGGTTCATCATCATCATCATCGTGGGTTCATCATCATCATCATGGGTAAATCATCATCATCATGGGTTCATCATCATCATCATGGGTAAATCATCATCATCATGGGTTCATCATCATCATGGGTTCATCATCATCTTCATGGGTAAATCATCATCGGTAAGTTCTCGGCGTCAACCGTGGTCGCCATCCTCATCAACAACCTGGCTCGGTAAGTTGTTTGCAAACCTTCTCAGCATTTCATTACGCATTCTTTATTCTGTCCCTAGCGTATGCCCTACGAGCATACGGACTCTCCGGCCTCGACCTCGGCTTTTTGGGGGAACATCCCTATTCACATTCATCTACTCATGCATGTTAAAGCATAATTCAGCATGAATGTTCCTGCCGAGGTCTGAGCGCCAAAGACTATACTTTCTTATCAATAAATTCTTCTAATTATCTTTTCTCTCTGTGTGAGTTTTTCAGATTGAAATGAAGCTCTAGCGAAAGTTCAATTGAAGAAACTCTGACTTACCTCACATCATCAGAAGCCGATCCGTCTCCGAAGCGAGCCAATCAGCTTTGAACTACTCCACCACGAAGCCCAATCAGCGTCCTGCTTCCACTTTATAAACTCCCTCAAATCTCACCACAGCCGCTATCCTGCAATCGCAATGTCGGATTTCGATCCAGACGACAATTCACCCACCTCCATCCCCTTCTCCGCCATCGCAGCTGAATCGTCCTCCATGACACGACTTCACCTCAACCTCATCAGAGAGTATTAATCCCAGTTGTCACCATCCCTCGTCTCATCGCATTGGTCCGGCAGAAGACCACCATGTTGAGCCCGGTTCTGCCAGAGGTTTCTTCCCAAAGGGGAGTTTTTCCTCTCCACTGTCGCTTCATGCTTGCTCATCATGGACACTTCACGGTACCTGCATCACCGAGCAGGACCTCTATATCCCGAGTCTGAATGATGCCCCGGCGTCAGCTCCCTCAGTCTTCTAGTCCCACAATTCTGCCCAGCAGATCACCTTGTCAACCAGCTCGGATCAAACCACCACCAGTTTCAGGCCAGGGGGAACATCCCTATTCACATTCATCTACTCATGCATGTTAAAGCATAATTCAGCATGAATGTTCCTGCCGAGGTCTGAGCGCCAAAGACTATACTTTCTTATCAATAAATTCTTCTAATTATCTTTTCTCTCTGTGTGAGTTTTTCAGATTGAATTATCTGTTGTACTTCCTGTGGTTTCTGTTGTGTGTTTGATTTAATGTGTTTAAAGCTCAAAAATTAGCTCACCAATTCACTGCAGTAGGAATTGTTAGTGGGAAAATAAAATACGGTAGTAAAAGCCATCCAAGCTTTTAACCTGTTGTTCTACAGTTCAGAAAGTTTTAGCCCCGGACCATTACTTAGCTTACATGATATGGAACACCAATTTTTTTATTATGTTTCACAAAAGACCATCCTGTTATGATATTTCTCATGTGAGACTTAACCATTGCCACCAGTAGCAACTGCCCATGGACTGGTATAATATTCTACCTAAAACAAAAAACGAAATGGCCAAAAACCTCAGATTTATAGTGTTTATACAGGAAAAAAAAAAAAAAAAAAAAAAACCAAGGGTATTTCGCAACCCCAAGTCTAATCATCCAAAACTGATTCCAAACCTGAGTCAAATGAGAACTGTTCAATAGTTGTTGCCATCTTCCTTGTCGTGCTTTCTCCAGTGTCATGCAGCTTTGTCGTCATGCCCTCAAAAACCTCAACGCCTTGCATCCAGAAATTCAAAACAAATTTCTGCGTTGTGATTGGCTGCGTTGTGACCACTTCTAGGGCCTGGGGCATTGATCGAGGCTAGACCACTCCCAGGCAAAAAATGATTTTGGCCGCTGGCGGGTGGGGCTAGTTTACTAGGCTATGTCTAACCTGCATATCACACATTTGAAGCAGTCAGGGGTAAATTGGCAGACTGATTGTTGGGTCACTCACCATTTTTTCTCTTCTGTTTTTTTTTTTTTAATAAATCTGTGTTTTCCTCACTCCATGCAACATTTCAGATTACTTCTACAAAACAATCAGCATTCTCTCATCTACAGGTGCTGGTCATAAAATTAGAATATCATGAAAAAGTAGATTGATTTCAGTAATTCCATTTAAAAAGTGAAACTTGTATATTATATTCATACATTACATACAAACTCATATATTTCAGATGTTTATTTTGTTTAATTTTGATGATTACAAATGACAACAAATTAAAATCTCAAATTCATCATATCAGAAAATTAGAATATTACTGAAGACCAATAAAAACAAAGGATTTATAGAAATGTTGGCCAACTGAAAAGTATGAAGATGAAAAGTATGAGCATGTACAGCAGTCAGTATTTAGTTGGGCCTCCTTTGGCCTGTATTACTGCAGCAATGCGGCGTGGCATGGAGTCGATCAGTCTGTGGCACTGCTCAGGTGTTATGATAGCCCAGGTTGCTCTAATAGTGGCTTTTAGCTCTTCTGAATTGTTGGGTCTGGTGTATTGCATCTTCTTCTTCACAATACCCCATAGATTTTCTATGGGGTTAAGGTCAGGAGAGTTTGCTGGCCAATTAAGAACAGGGATACCATGGTCCTTCAACCAGGTACTGGTAGCTTTGGCACTGTGTGCAGGTGCCAAGTCCTGTTGGAAAATGAAATCTGCATCTCCAAAAAGTTGGTCAGCTGCAGGAAGCATGAAGTGCTCTAAAACTTCCTGGTATGTGGCTGCGTTGACCCTGGACCTCAGAAAACACAATGGACCAACACCAGCAGATGACATGGCACCCCAAACCATCACTGACTGTGGAAACTTTACACTGGACTTCAAGCAACGTGGATGAAGTGCCTCTCTTCTTTTCCTCCAGACTCTGGGACCTTGATTTCCAAAGGAAATGCAAAATTTACTTTCATCAGAGAACATGACTTTGGACCACTCACCAGCAGTCCAGTCCTGTTTCTCTTTAGCCCAGGCAAGACGCTTCTGACGCTGTCTGTGGTTCAAGAGTGGCTTGACACAAGGAATGCGACAGCAGAAACCCATGTCTTTCATACGTCTGTGTGTTGTGGTTCTTGAAGCACTCACTCCAGCTGCAGTCCACTCTTTGTGAATCTCCCCCACATTTTTGAATGGGTTTTGTTTCACAATCCTCTCCAGGGTGCGGTTATCTCTCTTGCTTGTACACTTTTTTCGACCACATCTTTTCCTTCCCTTCGCCTCTCTATTAATGTGCTTGGACACTGAGCTCTGTGAACAGCCAGCCTCTTTAGCGATGACCTTTTGTGTCTTGCCCTCCTTGTGCAAGGTGTCGATGGTCGTCTTTTGGACAACTGTCAAGTCAGCAGTCTTCCCCATGATTGTGTAGCCTATAGAACTAGACTGAAAGACCATTTAAAGGCTTTTGCAGGTGGTTTGAGTTAATTAGCTGATTAGAGTGTGGCACCAGGGGCCATCAATTTTGAACCTTTTCACCATATTCTAATTTTCTGATATGATGAATTTGAGATTTTCATTTGTTGTCATTTGTAATCATCAAAATTAAACAAAATAAACATCTGAAATATATGAGTTTGTATGTAATGTATGAATATAATATACAAGTTTCACTTTTTAAATGGAATTACTGAAATCAATCTACTTTTTCATGATATTCTAATTTTATGACCAGCACCTGTATAGCTTTTAAGGGCTTGTTTGGAAACGGTTCTTTGGAGTGGGCTGAAATAAATTTGATCAACAACCTTTTATTGGGACCTTTTATTGGGTTTTACATTCATGGTCTTTTTCTTTGAAGCTTCACCATTTTCTCTTTGTTTTACCGTCTTCTTCTCTTAATAAACAAGCTTCCCATTTTAAAACACAGAGGTGGCAGCATCACACATCGGTGTAAGGGAAAAGTGCGTATGTGTGTGTAGACGTGTTGGCTTTTTTTGCCCCAGAGAAGAGTAGTGAAAACGCCATGATTCACGCCTCAAAGAAATGCATTTTTTTTTTCAAAAGATAAGCTCTGTTTGTGTGTTTCAAGGTCCACTTTGCTCATGTAATTCCACTCGTCTGTTTTTTACGTCTACTTAAATGTACCAGTGCCTATACATTTGGACGTGTGAGAGCTTGTCTGCTAATCTATGTTTGTTTATGTCCAGCCCTTCTCGCTGCTACTGAATAATCAACCGCACGCTGCCTCTGGCTTTCTGTCACGTAGCAGAGACGGTCGTCTTCCATGTCTGATCCTCCTGAGACCAAGTGGTCTAATTAACCATCACAGGCACATGCACAGACGTACTCGCTCGCAGAGCTGTGCAATGGCTCCTTTTCAGAGCCTCCTGTTTAACCTTAGCAATTCTCTCTGAGCTAAAATTATGATTCTTCATTAGGATACTAAACAGTATTATTTATGAAAACTTGTTTGCATGTTGACTTTAACTTATGATATTATGACAAGACTAAGGAGTCATTTAAGATAAGTTCCTTGCTTCTTGATCCCTTTTCAGATAAAATGTAGAATTCTGTTAGTTTTGAAAATTCAGCCTCTTGAGCTTTAATCTGCCAGGGATTAACATCTCTAGTTTAACTTGACCGGGTTCAAATGGAGTCTTGGGTATGAAAGACATCCAGTATTAGATCTATTTGAAAAGTTGTTTATGATATCGCTCTGTTACGCTTAGCTAATATGGCTTATTGAAGAGGTTTGTTTCTCTCCTTTTGAATGGAACTAAAACGGTTTTGGGTCTTTTCCCTCAAGTTTTCTGCTTATCATCTCTTGTCTCTCGATCATAGTTAATGGGAACGGAAACATGTTTTTAAACCACAGTAACTGCCCAGTGTTAAACACATAATGACATGCAATAGATTGTTGAAGAGTATAAAGTAAAAGAAACAATGATTTTAATGGAACACGACTCAATGGCAATGTCATTTACTTAATCATATTTAGTTACTTTAACACAATTGTTTAAGTCGTACCCTCTTAACTAAATGCCAAAAATGGTTGCATAATTTTTTTCAACAGCTATTGTTTAATTGAGTCTTTTTTGCTTGTTTGCAAAATAAAGAAAACAGACACACAGCCCAAATAGCCTGTTTAGTATCTTTGATTTAATTTGGTAAGCCAATATCCTCTGTTCATTTCACATTAGCTATCCCTCCTTTTGAAGTGAACATTAATTTACAATCCCTGTGAAATGGCAGATTATTGAGTGATTTATATAAAAGTTCTAAAGGTGAATCTTTATAACATTTATATACTGTGAACTGTGTTCAGACACACACGGAGATAAACTTCCCCTGCTGATAATCAAATACAACATTCAGCCCATTTAATGGTGTGCTCTGGCAAAAGGAGCATTATGCCACATTTCCATGCACATACTATTCTTCCAAAGATGTTTAATTTTTCTAAAAAATGTTTCTTATTTTTCTTCTAAGAATAAAGAGTGTTTATAGTTGTTTTTCTTATATCGTCTTATAAGGGTTCTTTTAGTAATAAGCTTTTATTAGTTCCTATCTGTGGTGTATATGTGAAATCCTACCTGGGTGTCTCAACAAAATTTGGGTAAAAATTTTAATTGATTTTTTTTTTATTATTATTACTATTTTCATTAGATTTATCTTATTAAACATTGTTTTTTCATTGTAGTTGATAATTTACAATTGCAGCTGTATTTTCCTCTTTGACCTAACTGCACATGCTAGCACTCACTTTTATCATTGTAGCCTCATGTTAAGGTTTAAAAACACTCAGACATTCGCCTCTGTAGCGAGTCATCCTCTACTCTTCAGCAGCAGCATCTAAAGGCATCGCTATAGGAGAACCTCTCAGGGTCCTTTTACACCAACAACTTTGGTGACGTTTTCCAAAATGTGTTTGGGGGTGGGGTTACATTTCCATATGGGGTGATTTGCTCTTTAATATTGATTTTACTTTGAATTTTTACAATGTAACTTAAACCACCTGTTAATGAGCCAGTCTATTCCTTAATATAATTTATTTCACATGGAAACTGTTTTCTTTACTAAAGAATACAAAATTAAGAAACTTTAGATTAGAGCGCGTCTAACTCTGTCCAACAATCTGCAGGACCTACCTATGTTACGACTGGAATGAGACGTGTGCAAGATTAGGCTGGAGAACTAGGCAGCCAAGTGCAGCAGGTTGCATAACAAGTGCTAATTTGGTTAGCTGAATCTGATGATGGCTGTAATTCTCCAGCACTATGCAACAAAACTGAAGTGTAGGGAGTGATCTCACAGGCTGCAGTTGGATGTAACAAGCTTTTGCAGAGCAAACAGGGGCCCATGCCAGAACTAATTCAGATATTCCCAAATGACATAGGCCATCAACACGGTGGGCAAAATCCGTTCTAGTATAATGTTATCGCTGGTGGTGTAAACTGCAAACTGAAGTCTGTAAAATAATATATATATATCTTTTTATTATTGTTATTTTTTATGATTTAGATTAATTAGTGAGCGGAGAGCTCTCCTGTTCCCCAGATGTTGTCACAAATTCCTTAAGTCTGTCAAAGCTTGGTTTGTTGTTTCGTTTCTGCATCTCATATTTGTGGTTGGAGGGTGGGTGCGGTGATGCATTTGATAATGCAGAATGGCTGTGGAAAAAAATAATAAAAAAAAAAAGAGTCTTGCAGCGAAAAGAAATCCAATCTATGACATGTTAGCTTTATTATCAAAGCCGGAGAAACAGTTTAAAGAGGCGACATCTCAAAAAAAGTCTAAGGCGGATTATATTGTGATTTTAAAACTGATTGATTGCCAAATCTATGCCAGGAATGTGGATTCATTTTATCTTTCAGAAATGTATCCAAACTAATGTTATGTTTGGTACAAACTGTGCATTGAAAATGGATTTCACATATTTTTGTCACCCAGAGCAACTCAAAACATTTATATATGTATATTAACAACAGCAAGTTAATCTGTTATAATGGCCCAGTGTGAATCCTGAGAGTCAGAGATCAGATCTAAACATTAATAATTACTGCCATCTTCCATCCAATCTGATGGAACTGGAGCTATTTTGCAAAGAAGAAGGGGAGGAAATCTCATCAGTCTGTCACTGTGCAAAGCTGGTAGAGGTGACCTACATCTAAACTGTATGGACAGATGGTTCTGCAACACAGAACAGACACATAATTAATGTGTTGGTCAATCACATACAAATTAGAGAACTACTGAAAGATGTGGGTGGGAAGTTTCAGGGGCCGTGAATACCTTTACAGGTCAATGTGTGCATTATGATTTAGTGTTCATAAATGGGATTCTGATCGGAACTTGCATGTTTCAGGTACTGTATGTGACTGCACTCTAAAGGAGCCCTGAGCTCAGCGGAGCTACGCATGTCCGTGTTACCATAGAACTGCTTGGTTACAGAAATTAATCACAGTCAGGAAGTAGGCCGTCTCTCTGCATGGCCCTCGTTGACTCCACGGCTCCCTTGTGCTCTTCCATCAACCCTTGCCTGCACTGTAGTTTCCTTACCACAGTGTCGAATATGCAAATAATTAACAGTCGAACACTCCACAGCAGGCTCCAGTATATACCTGCAGCTTTGCCTGTGCAGGATAAACTTTGTCTTGTGTTGAATGTGGTATATTTTGTGAAATAAGTGCAGATGGTAAGGACATGCACATTTTCAGGTGGATTCTACAAAAAGAAAAAAAAGACAACTTGTTTTTTTTTCATAAAACATAAGTTATAATAGAAGTAGTTTACAAAAACCCTAACTATCAACCTTCTCCCATGTTGATTACACACCT
This sequence comes from Cyprinodon tularosa, assembly GCF_016077235.1. NCBI lineage: Eukaryota > Metazoa > Chordata > Actinopteri > Cyprinodontiformes > Cyprinodontidae > Cyprinodon > Cyprinodon tularosa. Next base: position 338,702 of record NW_024039040.1, on the reverse strand, counting down.
CAAACCTTTCAAATAAATCTTTTAAATAGGAATGATGATCAAACATGTCCTGTTTATATTTTTTAATGTAGATTAAAGTGAGTTTTTAAATCTTTGAAGTAGAAATATACTCTCATTGTAGTTTGAATTTTCTGCATTGCTTCAGATTGATATTATCCTGCTACATTAAATTTGTTTTTGCTTTTATCCATAATTTCTGTCTGAAGTAGACAATAAAAACGTCCTCCTAAAATTAATGATCAATCCTAGGCACATGGGTTCCTTGTGCCATCGAGCATACAGGGTAGCCATTTGTGCTTGCGTGTGCAATTTGTGAAGTTTGCACAGCAGTTGGGAAGAGATCAGCTGTCTGTCCCTCCTACACAGACACACGAATGAACCCACACAGACAACCTAAAAAGACGTGCAGCAGTGGCAGGTGTGTGCTGAAGTTTTCAGTTGTTTGAGTTCTCCATGTTCGAAGTAACTGCAAAGGCAGCAGTCCCACTTGCACAGGACCAAACCATCTGGATCAAGTCGTGTATGAAATAAGAAGAGGAGCCAGCAGATACTTTGGATTTTGGACCCAAAAAAAAACAACTTTTTCGATTATAACTAATATTAGACTGAAGACTAAGATAGGCTGAGATTGATATATGTTTTCTGATGTGATCAAGCAATAAATGGCCGTTATTAGCGGTTATTAGTCCCATAGAATGGCTTCAGAATATACTTCCTCTACCCTCTAGTAGGTTTCCAATGGCCGATTATATACAGCTTATCGTTGCTAATAGCCACTTTGGCTATGTCTGAAACCTTAGTTTCACTTTCTATTTACCTACTTCATACTTTATTAAAGGCCTAACTTCTTGCAAAAAGAAAAAAAATGCATTTAAAAGCTTTACTTTGAGTGAATTCCATATTATTCAGTCGCATGGACTTAATGTGGTGTTCAAAAACATCTTAGTTGACAGGATATGATATTTTTCGACATGAGCGACATGTCAATCAACTAATTTTTTTAACAATAGATAAAGAACTGCTAAAATTAGGTTCAGATTATGCATAAATACATTAATTCTGCAGCTAAAAAAGGAACTACTTTAGGGTTAGAATTACGATTCCACTGAGCCTAGGAGGCTAAATCTGAAGCCATTCTATGGGACTGATAACTGCTAATAACATCCATTTAATTAGGATGATAACATCCGAAGCGTCTGAGATTGAGTTAAGTTATAAAGCACCAAATTAGATTTAAAAACTTGAATGGTACCTTTTAAATATTTTTCCTTTTACATGTTCTCAATTGGATTTAAATATTGACTGTTTTTACTTTATATGAATATGTTTTGTCCATTGCAACTCGAGCATTTAGTTGAGGATTGTTGTCTTGCTGGAATGTTTATTCCTATGCTTGTTTTTTTCCACAACTTTTCTAAAAATTAGTGTTCGTTGAGCCTCTGCCTAAAATGTAAGTTTCTGTTAAGTCTTATTAGTCATATTAGAACCAAAGTGGGATGATGCAGCCAAAAACCTTTTCAATTACACCACGTTGATAAGATGGAGCCAATTAATTCCATTTTGCGTTAAAACGGTGGACTTATTTCACACTCTGGGTGCTACGTTTACATTTAACCTTATCCTCTGGCTTCTACTGTAAGTTTATGACCTACAGATATCTTCAAAGATTTGCAATACTGTGTGAAATGTTTAAGGATTGAGAGACTCTAACTTTGCTTTAAAGTTTAAAATGTTCTCTCTGTCTGCTGTGTGGCTTAATCTTCATCATTCTGCCTGTTAAAAAAAAAAAAATCCATAATATTTAAGAGACCTTCTCAGAAAAGTTGGACTTAAATTCACAGGGTGATTTTTTGTATTGATGAGGTGAATTCTAAAGGCATTTGTTTGTGCTCTGCAGTGTTAAATACAAAACAATTCAGCACTTTTACTTAAAAGTTATAAGAATGATCAATTTTCTTCCTACTTCACAACAATGCCCTACTATGTATTAGTTTGTCACACAAAATCCCAGCAGGATGCTGAAAACAGTGGATTTTGAAAAGCAGCTCTGCTAAATTTACTGCCAAAAAAAAATAATAGAAAAAATGTCTGAAATGCCAATGAAAACTGTTTTGCTATTAGTAAGTTATTTTAAAAAGGTTGAGGAGAAGATGTGATTCACAGGAAAAACATGCAACATTTCCTGAAAAGGTGAGGTTCTAAACAGATTATATAAGGTGAGGCAGAGGAGTCTACCTGTTCACACCCAGTGGACAGGTACACTCCTCTGGTGTTTTTGTTTAGGAAACAGCAACATGATACCCGATCCCAGACTCGACAGTCGCAACGCAACTCTCAATTTCATGAAAACAAGGATCAGCAACTATGCACTGATTAAAGAGATTCAAACAGCTTTTCCTTCAGCTTCAGCTGTTCAAATAGAAAAGGCACAATCTCTTTCTCATAAACGTGAACCCCATAACCAGTGGGAACTCTCTGAACCTGGAACAGCACCACACTGGTACAGGTCAAACCCATGGTGTGAAAAATGTCTGAACGCGCCCCAGCTCATCCTCTTAGGCTGCTGTCGTTATCTGGGAAAAGCTCCAGGTTTCTGTGTTACTGCTGGCTCGAGTTAGACTTCCACAATAACCAGTGGGGGATGATTAGGGTGATATTCAGCTCAACTATTTCATTATAAAAGCTCAGCATAGTATTTATCAAGCACCTATCCACACATTTGACCCGGGGTGTGGTTGTTGGATGTACTTGTAGATCATAAATCAGTTAAAAATCTTTATTTAAATAAAAAAAAAATTCAAAATACTAGGATTCTCTCCTATTATAAACATTAAACTTTGCTTATTTAAAAAAAAAAACTCTGATCTTTATGTAAAGACTATTTACTGTTTTAAAGAAGGTGACATTACTACTTTGCATATTCATTAACCACAACAACCAAAACCCCCTTCTCAAGTTGTCTGGGTCCACCTATTGTTGCCAGACAGGTTTTGACCCAGTCATTTGTTTTGTGGTGAATGTCAACTGAATGTTGTTAGTGCATTATCTAAGTAAAACAGGTTGTGTTCTCAGATTGACTATTGTTGTTCTGTTTTAGTGTCTGCAGTGGCAAACGTTGAATGAACAGATGGACAAATGCTCTAAAAGCTACACTATATATTATGAATTTTTTTATCAACAAAAATAATCAAACAAGCCAATGCATAGTACTGCATAGTTGTTTTACCGCAGGAAATATATTTAAAGGATATTGTAACTGTACAGAATCTTTTAAAGGGATTTGGTGGGTCAGTTTTTATCCAGGGGCGGACCTAGAAAAATATTTATGGGGTGGCAAGAGGGGGGCAGGAATTTTTTAGGGGTGGCAAGATATGGCATTTGTTTACACTGAATTTAATCACAGTTATCACAGCTTGGTGAGAATAGTATGTACAGTACTAGTGTTTCATGTGAAACAGTTCATATTAATAATACATCGTACAATGGGATCTTACTTAATAGGAGATAGAAGAATGATAACACTACTTCTAGAGGGGCCTTATGACAGGAAAGGTATTAAGGTGAGACACAGGTGTTGAGTCGCAGATGTGTGAGATTGACTGTCAGAGAGGCAGCTTTGCAGCATTTGCACAAGAAGAAACTATAGAAAGAAAAAGTTCCCCATCAGAGATCTATGGACTGAGCTGTACTAAAGTGAGCAGAACTACACAGTAGAAATAAATGGGTCAAGGCACCAAACAAGGTTCCAGACATCTATGTATTGTTTGCTCTGAACACACATTTACCCCATTTGTTCCTCAGTAACTTGACATACAGCAGTTACGGCAACATGAAAGGGACATTTCATGCATGTAGATCTGCTGTAGATAGAGCTGTATATGGAGGACCAACTCTGCCATATTTAAAAATAAATAGAGAAATAAATAAATGCTCAATAAATAAATAAGCATACAATTAATTGCCACCAAAAATACAACCAACAAATAAATGTAATTAGAAATTATATTATAATGGCAGGCAGAAATGTTAAAAGGGCAGGCAGAAAGAAATAGCGGCGAAGAAATAACTAGGGTAAAAAAAATACAAAGGAAGAATAAAACAGACAAAAATATGATAACATGCACATAAATAAATACTTAAAAATATAAGTAATTAAAAAATGAAGTTGAAGATAATAAATGACAAAAAAATAAATAGGGTACATATTAAAAAGGCAAAGAAATAAAAAGAGTTATATACCTTTATGACTAGCTGTATAATTTAATTTCTACTTACATTTATTTGTTGTTTGTATTTTTGGTGGCAATTAATTGTATGCTTATATATTTATTGAGCATTTATTTATTTCTGTATTTATTTTTAAATAAGCCAGAGTTGGTCCTCCATACTGCTGTATCAACAAATCAACAAAAAGGCAGGTTCTGTATGTTACATCAAAATCTCCACAAATCTGAAATAAAGCAACATAAAAATACATTTTGCTTGTGAGAAGGTTCATACAGGTCATTTCTGGATAATTTCATATATATACAAAAAAGAAACAACAACACTGCTTCATATTAAGCAGGATTCACACCAGTATCACATTTTTAACTTTTAACCCTTTTGGTTTTATTAAAGGAAATATCAGATTTTCTCAGGTCCTAAAACAAAATGTAGCAGCTCTGTAAAGGCTCACCAGAGAGCAGAACAGAAAGTTGACATGACTATAACAGCTGAATGCAGTTATTTCCATGTTGCTCAGCAAAACGCTTCACTAATTTATCTAGATCCAATGCCTTTGTGTGTTTTGATTTGAGTTCAACCAAACTTGATCGTCTCTTTTCTGTCATAGTTGACCGCAAATATGTCTTAATGAGCCTGAGACGTCAGGCCTAACTAACATCATAGATAGAGAAATAACGTTCTGCAACCTGATTTTTATCATCTGTAAATCAGCATTGCAGCTATGCTAGCAACATTGTGCTTTCATTATGATTTCATTTCTCGATAGAGAGTTAAACAGTTTTTACCTGTTTCATCCTGTGTCTCCTCTCCCCATCACCCCTGGCTCCCTCGCTTTGCCCCGCTCGGTTTTCAAAACAATCAGTCTCAGTCGCTCTCGCGTCATCTCGTGCTGCATTCACTGCAGTCCAACATTGGAAATTAGCGTTCGTAATTCTCAAATGATCCATAATTTATAAGCCTCGCCACCCCTACCACCAACTGGGGTGGCAGCAGGGGTGGCAAGGCTGTCATTTAGGGTGGCATTTGCCACCCTATGCCACCCCAGTAGATCCGCCTATGTTTTTATCTATACAGCACTTTAGACCAGTATCTGTAAGCATTGCTTGTTCACCGGTACCATCGCTACTGTTCGGTAATCCAACTCTTGACAAGGTAGTGGATTTAGTGGTAGTTTTCAGGCAGGTGGAAACTATAGCCTTCATGAATATTTTCAGCACCTTTCCTGGTATTTCATCCAGTCCTGTTGTTTTGCTAAAGTTGATGGCAAACGGGGCTTCCAGCACCTGATGCTGTTAGATTATGGGGGCCAGTTATGTCTTATGGCATCAGCTGTGTGTCTTCTGCCAATCTTTTGCCTCTTCCAAGAGAAGATGTTAAGCTGGTCTGGTAAAGACGTTTTTTAGTCACCATTGCACTGGATACCTTTCCGCGTGGAGCAGAGTTTAGATTTTGGGAGCAAATCTTTAGCTTCATTAGTGCATCGGATCCTTGGTGCCTTGTGGTGTGTGATAATAAACGCAGATTTAACAAACTCAGATTCAAATCCACAAGTCTAAATTAATCTAATGATGGGAATTTTGACTTTTTGGTTTCTCAACGGCTGCTATCAATTAGTTCAATCAACTCCAAGTAGAACCACTCAGAGTTTAGCAAGTATGTAATAACTATGAAAAGCCATTATTAGTGGAGCACCGAGTGACCATGACAACAGGCACTGCATGAAAAGTGAGATTTTCGTCCCCGTAAACCCCCGTAAACTCCCGCAGATCTGCCTGATTTTCGTCAGTTTCCGACAATTTGCAACCAGTGCTTGTCCGCGTTTGTCGTGCCACAAATTGTCGGAAACGGACTTTGACGTATGTGGAGAGCGATCAGCTGTACTAATGGCCCTAATTAGCATATGAATGCAGCAAACCCGCGCAGCTGGCCAGGTCTGGCTTGAATAACCTTCTCAGTATTGGCTGAAACCACTATTCTCAAACAAGTGAAATCGCTCGTGATTGGCAGCAAAACCACACGTGGCCACGCCAGGCTTTAATTTTCTTACTGAGTATTGGACGGAACCACTTCTTTTTAAACAAGTAAAGTCGCTCGTGATTGGTTAGCATATATATATATATATTTACATATAAATTTACATATATATATTTATTCATATATATATATATATATATATATATATATATATATATATTTATTCATTCATATATTTATTCATTCATATATTTATTCATTCATATGGTGTGTATTTATGTTATCCTACACTACTACACAATTATTATGCTACCATCAAGGACGTGAATGAATTTATACAGGAAATGAACATTTGCCAGGAAGCTGTTTATGCAAAGAAAGGGCTTTATTGAAACACACACAACTATATACAACGCGTATCCAAACACATGCGTTTCTAAAAATTAAAAGTCCGTGAACGGTCCGTTTGCTTCCTCGGGGTTGGAGGTAGCTGGCAGCATTCCCTCCGAGGCAGGTCCGATGTGCAGACGCCTACTGTGCGCGGCCCTGTACTTCGGCATCGCTTCTAACCGGGACTGCAGCTTAACACAGAGTTCAGTGAGATCCGGCCTATGAAGTGGCGGCGACCGTACAATCCATCCAGAGACACCGCCGACGAAGGCGGACTTCCAGAGTTCCACTTCCTCATCTGCTAGCACACTCTGCCTCGCTTTCAGCAGCTGAAAAAAAAAACCAATGAATCAGCGCACTGCGTATGGACACAACACATCTATTAATGCACCTGAAAAATAGTCACCAAATAAAGTCTTACCCTCTTTCTTCTGGCCCGACTCCGAGCAGATTGCCTCCGCACGCAGCGTGTTGGCTGGCTGCGTATATCTGAAGCTCCTGCGTACCGTCTGAAAATACGTCTTACAGGCAGCTGGAAAACAATTAAATGAGAGTGGTATGAATAAAAAATCAAACGCAAGTCACAGTAACAAGGAAGGAGAAAACATTAAAACAAGTCACTTACACACAATGTCGTCTTTATCAACATTGTGCAAATCTGGACTTGCTAATATGGCTCCGAGCAAATAGGAGGTCACCGCCTCATTGTGAGGCGACAGTAGTCTGTGAAAACAAAATGTAAAGCTTTGATCAGTATCTATCCGTATCCATTGCCTTTTACCGCAGAATGAAAGCATATTCTTTAAATCTTACCCTTGCTCCGGTTCATAGCGCCTGCAATTAGTCTCCGAGTTGTGAAGACGGCGTACTGCTTCCTGTGAATCACAAAAAATACACTTTAATAAAGCTTGTTCTTGCAAGGCTACTATTAGCGGTAGCTTAGGCTAGGCTGCTTTTAACCGTAGCTTAGGCTAGGCTGCTTTTAGCTTAGCAGGCAGTAATCGAACATATATTTACCGCTAGCATCTCTTCTTTGAGTTCGTCTTGTTCGATGCAGAGTCGCCATCGCGTCCAAGAGGAGTTTTACCCCGAAATCCAGACGCTCCAGACCGCCTGCACAAAGCAAAGCATACATCCTCCACTGTGGCTGCACACCGCGCCGCTCTGAGTTTCTTGGAGATCGTAAAGAGCATGCGCGAGATGAACCAGGGTTTCCGCGGATCAATAAAAATCATAAAAAAATCATTCATTTTTTTTAAATCAAGGCCTTAATTGGCACTAAAATTATTTAAATATGTTTATCGAAGTATTTATAATTCTTTAATAAAAAATGCTTATAAAAACAATTTCGTCAGATATATTATATCGCTCCAGGCGGAGAAAAAGCTAGAGGATATATATATACGTATATATGTGTGTGTGTGTGTTTACATACATACAGGAGTCATGGAACTATGCTTGCAGCTCCTTCATATTTCATGTACACTAATAACTTGTGTACATGGTTCTTGTTGATGGCATTAAAATCATTTCAAATAGCATTAAATTAGAGTCACTCATTCCTGTATGAACCCTGTGAGCGCTTAATTTAATATGACATATAAAAAAAATCCCACCATCATCCAGCATATGTTCAGTTTCTGCCCAAATATATATTTATATTTTTGTAGATTTTTGTAACGGGGATAAGGATAATTCAAAACTGCTTTTTTTGAATGAACTTGCTCTCTTCTCCCAAACTCAGCATCTCTTTTCATTCCTGTAATAAGAAGTTTCTTTTGAATGGATTTGATTAAAGTTTAAGTCCCTCGGTATAAAATAAATATTTTGATGGAGATGAGAAATCTGCTTCCTCGTTGGTGAATAACCAATAGTTTGGATCCAATCATTTAAATAAACGGTGTTAGTTTTTTTTTTTATATATAAGAATTGTGCTATCATTTCCAGTCACCGATCTGTTGCTGCTATATTTTAATTTGACGAACCGGAATTTGTCGATGCTCTTTTTCCTGTTTGGTGCGATTGCAATTGCGGATCTTGACCTGGCCGGACCTTATGACCACAGTGTACCAATCTTCTGATGGTTACTTCCAACAGGATAATGCGCCATGTTATAAAGTGAATCATCTCAGACTCATTTCTTGAAACTTTTCCACTTAAGTTATTGTGAATTGAGCATATTGACAGACAACATTTTATTTTTTATCTTAAATGCAATTTTTTTTTTTTTTAATAATTACTGCTCTAAATGTATTGCTCTGTCAGCTAAAGATCTGTTTTGGTCTCTATACTTTAATTAAATAAATCAATTCAAGCTAAAATGTAAGAGGCTATACTGAGCCTGATCTCTTTGTATCAGAGATTTCTTACCTTTTAGAAAAATGTCACTTGGAGTAAAACCCCCCCTGCAACCCTGATTTGCATTTGTATAGCTCACAGCATGTTCATTTACATGTTAAAGCCTCCCCTAGAATTCCATGGGGGGGAGGCATGGGGGGAACACTGCCTAACAAAGTCCACGTCAATTTCTGACAATTTAGGGGAGTTTTCGGCGAAGCCTGCAAATTGTCGTAAACTGCCGCTAACCTGAAGTTCCACGACAATCTACAGTGCAGCATATTGACGAAAATCCCACTTTTCATGCAGTGAGGCAACAAGAAGTGCCTATTTCATCCCACTGGAACCAGAGATTTTAATGAAAAAGTAAAAAAAGGAGATGTGTTTAAAAGACAGAAACGGCCCTATAGCTGCAAAAAAGAGGAAGATGGCGAAGGAGAAGATTGTGGCTCGATTTAATGCATACGTTTATATGAAGTGGGCTATGGCAGGCCGATTTTACATTTATTCTCTCTCTAACTCTCCTCTCTGTTTTTCCATTTGTAGATCACTAACATAAGAATCTTCCTGATAAAAATTACACTTCTAGATAGAACTGTAAAAATATATTTTCTAAATCACATTTTTGTAGCAGCAACTGAATTTTATAAAGTAAAAAATACAAAATTATATCGGTAAAAATAAAGTTTTATATATTTAGAAATGTTTATACCTTTTAATTGGCCATTCTGACATTTATCAGCTTGACTGAATGTGTATTTATGATATCTGAAATACCTTTTTTCATAGTTAAAATAATACAAATGCTGACCACTAATATTAGGAATATGGAGATCTGAAATTAATTTCTAGACATCCAGAATGTTTATTCTAGATGCAGAGAATGTCATTTTGTTTGAAATGGTAATTTAGACAAAGAAGATATTATGGAAACATATTCAGAAAAACTAGTACATATCAGGATGTATGTTGTGTTGCAGGATTATTTTTTGAATGGTAGTGGATCAGTGTATCTTTATGTGAAATCTTCTGTCAGCAGGTGAAAATTAAGTCTCAAAACATTGTTTTTATATATAGAACCTGTGCATCATCCCATGGGTCCATCCTAATGTTGATTCAGTCTTCTTTTACATGGTAAATACTAAGTGGCTGTTTGAAGCCGCACTTCAGGTGTTATCGTCCCAATAAATGGTTGTTATTAGAGGTTATCCGGCCCATAGAATGGCTTCAGATTGTGCCAGTAGGCTCATTAGATTTTTATCATTGAGTGAATCCTAATCCTTACCCTAAAGGAATTCCTTTTTCCTGTGAAATTAATGAATCTATTTATGTGTAATCTGAAAATTATTTTAGTGGTTCTTCATGTACTTTAAATATAACTGAATAAAATTAAAATGATCCCCATCATGCTCATATTAAACAAACCAAAAACAAATATATTTTGGTATAAAAAAAAAATTAATATATATATATATATATATATATATATATATTAATTTTTTTTTTTTGTGCACATGAATACGACAAAAATCATACTAAATCAGGAAATAAAACGACATGATTGGCTGAGAGCGGAGACAGGATTTTACTACGGTGACTGAAACAGATGTTGAGTAAAATCTCTTTGTGAAACGGAAAAGTCAAAGTTTCCCTGTTTTCAGGTTTAAAAAACTTAGTTTTCGGTAAACCTGCTTTGTGAAACAAACCCCTGGTCTCAAGATTCATTCTTACAACAACTTTATCTTTTTAGCCACCTGTTTCTGCAAAATGTTTTTAGATTGTCCATCTGATTTCCTTTTAGTAGCCTAACAGACCTGAGCAGTATGTGACTGTAAATTCATTATCTCAAGTGTACAACAAGATCACATGAATGGGGAGGGGGGGACTATTTTATGAATGCTGATAATAGAGTTTTTAGAGCCAAGCTTTGAAAGTAGAAATTTCCAGAAAGCACAACAAACTACTGAGGCAAACAGGAACACCCTGACATGACAACATAGAAAGTGAAAGCTGACAAAGATGTGAGGGAGGCAGTTAGGCTGACAGCGTTTGTGAGATTGTGTGTGTGTCTGTGCTTGTAGTCCTGTTTATGTGGGAAGCTGCAGTTGTTCACTGAATTACCTTCAACGTTGTGATGTTCTCTGCTGCTTGTTTTTTCGTCTGTGGTCTGGCTGTATTACTTTGTCCAGAGCCTTTCTTTGAAGCAGCAACAATATTAATTATGGAGGTGCCTAATGTAAAGTAACTCACTGTTTTTTATGCTTTAACTGGCTTTTGTTTTTCCTAATTATATATATATATATACATATATTGTTTTTAAGTTACCTGTAAAAGCTTTTAAAAAGCCTCTGTTGTACAATGAAAATAAAATGCACAATACGATACAACCAAACAAAAGGACAACAGGTCATGCAAATCCTTTTGTACCTAGAAAGGCTGTGTGAGATAAGAGAGAGAGTTTTTTTTTTCTAGACATCAGCTAATAGAAGGGAGGAGTGTGCATGTATGGTGGGAGGAGACGGGGGTAAGTGCTTGTGTGTGTGTGTGAGAGAGGGAGAGAGGCAGGGGGAGGGGACATAGAGCAGAGAGGATTTGTGGCATGTAGTTAGTCAGCTGTGATTAGATGCAGATGACACACACACGGGTAATCTCACAGAGCAGAGAAGGGAAGTATACAACGTGCAGATGACAGTGACGTGTGTGTGTGCATGTTTGTGTGTGTTTATTGCGTGCACTGTGTGAAAACCAGCACGCTTACTTGGTTGGCATGAGATTTTCGGCCGACTTGCAAATGGTTATGGACTGCTTCAGTTATTGGCAGAGGTAAGTTACTGTTAGAATCTGATTGCACATTTAAAGGCACTGTCAGGTTAGAGGTTATAAGTTTATTTTTGTAATCATAGTTTTTTTCTTTTTTTTTATATGTAAGGTGAAGGTTAAAATTGTACTTTAAGGATGTCCCAAAGATACTGATTTGTTATTTAACAAGTTTTATATTCTTATGTCACTTTTAATTTTCTTCTTTTTTATACAGTCTCAAAGAAAATATTTTTGAAGACTTAAGAAACCTTACTTTTAAACTAGTTTGCACTTTAGAAAACATGCTATGTTTCAGTATGACTAACCAGAGATTAATTCAGTTCTCCCAGTTGGTGTGGTCGTCTTACTCAGTCCCGGACTTTGAGCTGTCATGTATTGTTGTTGTAGGTTGTGACACTATGTTGGTGTGTGTTGTGAAGGGGAGTGGTTACAATGGACTGGTGGCTCACAGATTGTGGAGTCAGCAGGCCTGAAGCTGCCCTGCCACCTAAGGTCTAAACAGCCCATTGCTTTACCTGCTTTCACAACAACTGTTGGTAATGCTCATCCATTAACAGCAGGTTGCCAGTATTTACAGACAATTATTACAGGTAATTTTCATCTTAGACAAACAAGGGAATTCTAAAAGAGCCCTGACATAAAAAAAAATCCACATTGTGCCTGTATTTGTGTCTCTCCTGCTTTTAGAAATGTCCAAGTGGTTAAAAAAAAATACCATCCAGACATTTCTCTCAATAGCTAAATTTAACATGCCTTGGGGAAACCATAAGAAAAGTCTACAAATGGTGGTTATCAGTTCTTTACAGACCCTGAAAGAATGGGGTGTAAGCTTTCCAGTGATGTCAAACTTGTGGAAATTGAAAAATTATTGCGGAAGATATGGCATTTTGAATCTCAGAATTCTACAGTACAGGAGAAAACTATTTTGGAAGGTTGTTCCATTCAGTTTGGGAGACAGCTGGGCGGGGATAAAAGCGCTTAATTTGAATAACTTTTTACAAGTTTCTGCACACCTCCCCCAAAACCTCGCAAAACAAAGCTTGTCAAAAGAGGCTTTGAAAGCAACTTACTGCAATATCATTGACATCATCAAATGAGAGCACTTCCACCTCCTGCACAAGCGCAGACCCATTCCCCACATAAAGGTGACATTCTACACCCCCCAGAGCAATTTTTATGTGTCATAGGATCAGGTCCATCTCTAACTGCTGCCCAATCCTCTTCGCACCAGTCCCTCATGGTTCTCTCTGCAGGTAGCAGGCCCTCGGGTGGAAGGCCTTGTGTCCCTCCTTCGGGCTTAGCCTGGCAAAGTACCATGAGGAGGAACCCAAAAACCAGACACTTACAGACAAACCCCACCCCAGGCCTGGCTCTAAGGTCAGGGCCCAGCTCTGCCGCACCGGGCAACATTTTTTGCCTGATTTCATCTTCATCATAAGGGCTTTTTGAACCCCCGGTTATCTTACCCATCAACCAGCACCTGTTTGTCTTGGGAGACCTTACCAGGTACATTTAAGACCCCAAAACATAAGATCATTGGAGCACTGAAAATCCTCCACTACGTTAAGGTGGCAGATCGCGGAGGGGAACGCTGCGCTGGTCTATTGGTGAAGTGTCAAACCATAAGGCAATGTTCTCAATTTACTGGTTAGTCTATGTTCCTACTCACATATAATTTGATTAAATTCAGTTTATTTATAAAGCGGCAATTCACAACACGCATCATCTCAAAGCACTTTACCGAGACAATTCAACAAGATCACACAGTAAGATGGGTTCAAAGTTTTCTATCTTTAGAAACAAGCTGATTGAATCGACTCATTGACTCGAAAGCAATCCCTCAAACCAAGCATCCATGTAGTAGCAGTGGAGAGGAAAGCTCTCTTTTAACAGGAAGAAACCTCCAGCATAACCAAGCTCAGTGTGAGCGGATGGGGTCCAAGGAGAACGAAGCAGACATACAAAAAGAGGTCAACCAGTTCCACAGGTGGCTACATCCTGGAAACACACAGCCAGGCAAATGAGCTAGCAACTCCCATATCAGAGGATGAAAGTTAATCAAATACAGTTAATCAGTCAGAGAAACAGGACTACACTGAAAAACAGGCTAATCTCCAACATCAAAGGTGTTGATCTTAGCCGCACAGCTGATCATGGAGTCACAGCCAAACAAGAACAGACTAGATGAAGCTAAAAAGGCTGCTCAAACTGGCCTTTAACCTGTGGATTAAATGTTTAAACATACTTAACATTAAAGAAATCAGGTGGTGATGGGCTTTTAGGGTATTCAAAGCCTTCAGAATCAGCAGTGCTGGCTGATGCTACCACTGATCTCTATTCACTGGATTGCTGATAGCCCGTTGGTCTAATGGGGTGGAGTGAAGCCACCGGCTGCCATATTGGTACTCCCTAGTTAGACCAGTTGTAATGAAAACAATACGTGCGCTACAGCATTGAACAACGACGACATTTTTCAGGGGGCTCAAGACTTTTGAAAAAAAGATAAATTCGTTATTTGGACACACACTTGCTGTTTCATAGCATAAGTAGATTACTGTAAGTTATGATAAAAAAATAGGCACATCACATTGCATAGTCATTATAAAGTCAATGAAGTCTATAAATTATATAATATAAAATATTTTACAAATCCATCTCAGCAAAATTAAAGTGTTAATGAAGCACAATAATGCAGATGTGCCAAAGGTGCTAAATGTTCATTAATTATGTACATGTAATATACATATATTGATGACATTTTTGTGGTAATTACCTATTATAATTTCAAGATTTCACATCAATTCACTAAATTACATTACATGTCTGTTAATGCAATACTATTTTCTTATTTGCAAAATTTGCATGAATGATGTATGAGTTGCTTTTTTTTCATCAATATAACATGCAATATATTTCAGCACATACAATAATCACTACAAAAACGACAGCTTTATCTACTTAATATAGAATTACTACATTGACATTTCACAGTGAATAACTTTCTATTTACTATACTTTCTATTTTCTACCGTTAGACACAATATCAGTGGCTAATTCAGTCAATGTCTTCGAGTCGGTCCCAGATAGCCAGACTAATGTTACGTTACATACTATTCTATAGGATACATCAGCGTATATATGGACTTTCTTGGTTAGTACATCGAATGACTGTGAAAGTGAAACGTCTTCTCACAGCCGGCAAACTGCTTGCTTTTGCACCAAAATGCTACACATGTAGGAATTTTTATGACGCCTTTCCGTGGGCGTGGGGAGTACCAATATGGAGGCAAATGGCTTCACTTTTTGTAGGGCTATCAGCAATGCAGTGAATAGAGATCAGTGGATGCTACCTTAACAATATTAGTAAGGAATGTTTTCTTCAACCAACCAGATTTCATATTTGCCCCACTGGGCCAGCTAGAGGGCCCACCCCTATATTGGCATTTTCTATTCTCTGATTGGTCAGTAAGAACAAAATTCTTCAATCGCCATGCAGTGGGAACACCAGACCCGTTTTTACCCGCTAAATTATGTGACACCATTGAACACAACGTATGGACGTCATCACACCGCCAGCGTGTGATTTAACCACCCGAAACAACCCTGTTTACATTTGATAAACATGGAGCAGCATTTGTAAGAGGGATTTGGACACATAAAAGAAAGAAACAATAAATCACACTTACTTCGCACTGGCATCCTTCCATGTTACTCTCCATTGTTTACATTCCTGATTTCTGTCGCACTGGGGACAACATCAACGCTAAACCTGTATGTTGGCTTACCAGACATGCAGCTGCCAGGGGACAGAGGCCACGATACTTGCCAGTTAGGGGTCAGACCCAGCTTTTTTTGACAATGGGAAGGGAGCATAATGTCGATTGTTAGGGGGTCAACAAATTGCTGATTAATTTATTCACTCTGCATCCATTTTTTTTGTCATATTTAATTTAGTTAGGCAATAACAAGTTGTTTTCCACTTTTTTAATTTTTTCAATTCAAAAAGATTGTGCAGAATTATACACGTCAAGTCAATAAGTCAACGCAATCAGCTGGTTTTCCTTAGATAAAACATTTTTAACCAATCTGACAGTATGATCGGGTTGAAATGTCTCTTTAAAGTGCTTTGAGAGGACATGTGTTGTGAATTGGCTCTATATAAATAAAATGAACTGAATTCAATTGAATTGGCAGCATATCCCTATGGAACTCATTGTTTTGTTAGGAGTTTAAAAAGCAAGGAGTTTGAGAGGATATTCATATTGTGATACGGTGCATTATCCTGTTTAAATAATCATTAAAGATGAGTATATGTTGGCTAGAAATCAATGAACATGTATTTGCTGATAAACAACGCTTAGTTGGTTCTAAGGGACTTAAAGAATATCTAGAAAATATCCCCCACACCATGAAATCCAAGACACTTTTTTGAAGTATTGATACAAGGTAGATGGATCATTTTTATGTGGTGTAAATAAAAGCTTTGGCTTTTCTGAAATCCCTTAATATATTTTAAATCCATGAACTGGGGGGAAAGATGACTAACTTCCTTTCAAGCAGTGTTAAATGTGATTTAAATTATGAAAGGAAAGAGAATGTAATGACAAAAATGCTTATCGGTGTCTGAATATTGTAAAATTAGCCAAAAAGGCAATTTTTAAAAATATTGTTTCTGGGCTAAAAACTTAGGCTGACCAAAAAAAGCCGTAAATAAATGCTTGCGGATTTGCTGTTTTGGAAGCTAAAACTTCAAAGCATAGCTGTGAATGATAAATGGTAAACAATGTAGGCTTTTCTTTGACTTCTCTTGGAATCAAATAACCTGTAGGCATTATTTACTTTTATGTGCTTTGTTAAGTTTATTGCCACATAAGGTTAAATAAAATAAAGACTTAGATACAAAATAGAATATAAGAAACACCATGAATGGCTAATTTATTCATTTGCACGTCAGATTTTTAAAAAAAGTCAGTAAAAGCCATGCTCTTTTGATTGGCAGTAAATGTGCTCCACAAGGATTGTAGATTACATAAAGACGAAGGGTAAATATTTCCAGATAATCTATCTAATGCTCTGTCAGATAAATCATGCATAACATTTTCTCAGAGTTTTATATTTTTTTAACATTTTTGTTGAAACCAAAAAAGACAAGACATTAACTTTAGTGTTCAACAATTGTAGTAGACAAGATAAACACAACAACATAATTGATTGGCAATTTATCAGGCCCTACCAAAAAAGGCATGTCATGTCATAAAGTTATAAAGTTTTGCTTTAAAAGGTTAAAGTTGCTAAAGCTACTAAATAAAGAGGAAAGTTAAAATATCAGAGATCTTTGTGAATAAATTGATTAAATTAAAAGTCATTCATACAACTGAAAGCAGCCTTTTTAGTAATTTGATGATTCCAAAGTGGCCACAATATAAAAACATGTTTAACCCCCCTGTACTACGCCAACAATAATCACTGAGGGATAACTCCCAAAGTACTGCTACATGCAGTGAATCTAGTTGTATAAAGTAAGAGTAAACAGTGTGATTTTGCTAATTTAAAATATTATGAAATTATAATTTTCCGCAAATGGAAACAACTGTTGTGGGGCACTTAAATAAAAAAAATAAAATAAAAAAAAGTCATGACGATCAAATCCAGAGGTCATATGAGAACTATTTATATGTAAAATCATTGTGCTTTCGCATTAATATTCATGGGAAACACAAGAGAGTACACCTTTATTGGTGTTAGGTCTTAAAAATATGAATGATTCTCTCAGATTTTAATACTATCAAAGTTTGAATTTCATGCAGTTATAATTTATTAAAGAATTATGGCTCCTCAATAAAATAATGTTTTAAAGCCCCTTGATATTTATTCTATCTAAACTAGGGGTAACCAATTAAAAATCAGCGGGTTCAGAATAAAGAAATTCAGCAACCTGTAAAGGTCCTGAGACATATTTTATTATAATCCGATATTTAAACAGCATTTAACACTCAAATAAAATCCAGGTGTTTATCCGTCCATGTTATACATTGCATTTTTAAATAAAAAATATAAGAAATGGAACGTTTTTTTCATTTTAGAGTCTAAATTGTTACTGAAGTAGAGACAAACATTCTTTCAGTTTGGTATATAGACAATTTTTTTTTAAAACACCTGAGCTGACTGTTTTTTTGTTTTTGTTTTCTTTTATATGGCTTAATGAGAGAAGTGGGCTTTAGAATGACCTGCAAGGCTTTAAACTTTGGTGTGATTGGTGATAAAGTCGTTCTCAAGCACATATCAAGGTGCTCATTTTGAGCCTGGAACGATATTTATTTTTTATGTCATACTCAAAATCTGCAGGGTCATCTTTGAGCACGCCATTTCATTTTTCTGTCACCAGTTCACCGGAGTTCCTCCAGCAGTCCACACTTTCTCTGTTTTCTTTTTATCATCGTCTTCTCCTTCTTTCCCATCACCCGGCTTGCCACAGCTTTGCCTGCAGTGTCTAACAGTAGCAGCTGCAGCAACCCAGACTGACAGCAGCTCATTGGCTCATTGGCGTCACGTGTAGCCTGGTCCCGGATGCTTCGGAGGGCTTTACCGTATTAACAGGAGAAGCAGCGCAAGTGATGTTAGACACTGCCATCGGAAAACATGCAGTAATTTATAAATGTTTTAAATCAGGTTCGGTCTGGTTTAGCCAGCAGGTGGGTCCGGATCCGGACCCTGGTCCGCTAATCCGTGAACTCTGATCTAAAAAAAAGGGATGGAGCTCTTTGTTGTAACAATAGAATTTGTAAATGTGGAACTTTAAAGGCTTGTTTTAATTTGAAGAACAACTTCTACAGCTTTGGTCAGCATCACTGTATGCATACTTATATAATCAGCATATAGAAGTAATTTTGCTTAAATTCATTATCTCAGCTAAACATACTGAACAAAAACAATAGGTGTTACAACAGATCCTTGTGGAACACCTGTAGTTACTGTGAAATGGGGGGGTGTTTTTTGTGTGGTAAGAAAATGCTTTTTAGAATAATTGTTACAAATTCACTGCTGAGCTTGTTCATGTGTGTAGTACAAAGTCTTTGGAATTAAAGTTAGCAATCAAGAGAAAACAAAATACTTACACAGTTAAGGAAATATTTTTAAAAAAGCTTTTTACATCTGACAAACTAATTTGCGTGGTGATGGATGAAAGTGCCATATACAACATGTTTGTCGCAGAACTGATGAGCACAGGCTTTCTTATCTGGGCGAAAATAAAAAGGGTGAGTACCAAAAAGTCACTCATCTGTGAGTGTATGTTAATTTATTTACTGACACTAGCTGCTGCTCCCGCTGCCGTTCAGTCAATCAGTGAGCTGTAGGTGGACTTTGATCAACTGGTCAACAGTTGACAATGTAAAAACTCCTACTTTATCTCTTTTTTTTTATATCATATGATTTACTCAAGTATTACTCTTGGTTATCAATGAGGGTGACATATTGCATTGAAACTTAAGCTAATTTTTGAGCTTATCTGATTAGAGTGTTATGTGTTCTGCATATATGTCGCATACTGCAGGAAAAAGGTCTGTAGTTGTGTCACAGTGTGAGATATTGACAGGATCAGACCACCAGCCCTGTGTTATGAAACAGCTGTGAAACTCAAGCTGAAGATGAAGAAATCCTGCTCAGGAGCATGTGTGCAGATTGAGACACCATTGTATTTGTGTTTGCAGTGCAACCCTGCAGTTATTACACAGGGGACAGAAGACAGCGAGCGTTTCTGGCACAAGTAGAGCTTCTCTCCCTCCTTCTTGCTGTCTATAAGTTTCGCTATGATTTCCTGAGTGTGCTTTCTCATACGTGTAAGCTGAATAATTTGGCTGTTCCGAAGCAGCTGGCTATGGACACCAAGGCTGAACTTAGTTTTATATCCTGCTTTACATTCAACAACACTTTCAGCATTTCTTTAGTTTTGCCATTGATATTTATTGCAATCCCAGAACAATTTCTTGTTTGTGTTGTTGTTTTGTCTGCGTATAAGTGTGTACGCTTACTGCTGAGTTAATAACTGGACAGGCATGTGCAATCTTATTGATTCAGTCTATAATCGATTAGGCTCTAATGTTACATGAAGTCACTCATGCAGAGTAATGTGCTGTAGAGTAGCATCCATATGAACCAACCACAAAAAACATTTCTTGTAAGCTATTTTTTATTTTCTCCTCATTTGAAGACACTAATGTATTTATACTGCCATTTGTTTTATGTAGGCAAACCTTAACCTTCATTACTTTGCTTTCGAGTATTTCTTAGTGTAATAACTGTGTATGTCTCACCAATTCAGAAAATGAAAGAAAATACTTTAGTTAATTTATGTTGATGATTACTCTAAAAATGGAAAGTAGCAATGGCCGAACCTTCCAAAAGTGAGCCCCCAGAGCTATACAAATACCAATTAGTCTTATTTGCTAGACCAAAGACATTACCATACCGTTGGTTGGTATGAAACGGGAGCAATTGTTGAAGAGGGGGAATTTGTACAGCTTGGGTTTTAAGTGGACTTGCTACTCAGCACACAGGCAGGATTTGCTTTACTTTTAGCAAGTTGGTGTCAGTGGGCTTTGGAAACCCAATAAAAGATTGTGGGTTTTACTAAGACAAGGGTTCATTCTTATCTAACCTGACTCCACCAGATGGATTTGCTGCACATATCCATCTGGAAACCTTCCGTTAAAGTAATTTTGGGAAGGGGCGAAAATACTGGTTAGCTGATTAGCGTATGTTGGTGATAGACGACGAAAACACAACCACAAGCCAATTGATAGATCAAACTCTTGCCGAAACCAGTCGGGAGAAGAGCAAAAACATCTTTTCCTCTGAGAAAAGCCTCCAGAGCAGTGTTTTGCTCTTCTTTCAGTGAAGAAATACTCTGTAATTCTGATAAAACTTGCTCGATAGCCACGCTAACGCTAGTTTCATCGGCTGAAGCCGCCATGTTCTTTAGACTGAACTGTCACGCTTCTCGTTGCGTCACACCTCAAAGCCAACGCTGATTGGACGTTCGTTTGGTGAACGGCTCCAAATTTTCTTTAACGGAAAGTAGCCAGACTGATCTGTGAGTTAAACCTTGAAAGCTCACGAGATCAGGATGGTCTCACGAGGCTAATTCTTATCACCACTCGGAAAAAATTTTAATAGGTAAAACCTCCATAATACTTTTTTAAGATCAAATGTAAAAAGATATTCAACAAATTAATAGTAAAAACAAAAGATTAGGGATGAAAAATTTGATTAATCGATTATTGAAACAAGCAACCCATTAAGAGCAGTAATTATACCAAGATTTCACAAATGTATAAACATTTGACATTTAAGATTTAAAATTAAAATTAAAAATGTCCAGAACTCCACAATTGGAAAAGTTTGAGTTTCACCAGGTTTAATTTCGTAAAAAATCTTTGGCTATCCATCCATCCAACCATCCATCCATTTTCCGTCACGCTTATCCCTGCTGGGGTTGCGGGGGTGCTGGTGCCCAATCCAACTGTCTAAAGGCGAGAGGCGGGTCCACCCTGGACGGGTCACCAGTCTATCGCAGGGCAACACGAAGAAAAAACAGTACGAACAACCATTCACACACACACTCACATCTACATACATTCGCATACACTGTATGATATTTTCAATCGTTGCACACATCTACTGCTCACACTGTACGACGAAACTGTAGAGTTTAAAAGTTCACAGCTCACGATGTTTGTTCTCACATGGTGCGGCCCGACGCTCTGATGTGATCTACCTGCTCACACTGTACGTCTAAAAACTAAGTTGGACTCAGCTCCGCAGTGGTATGGCGCTACTCGGACTTGTCTATCCGGAAGCCAAAAGAGTAGAAGCGGAATATGAAGCTCACTAGAGTGAAACATGCTGCCTTGGCAATTTGTGCAATTTTGTGCTGAAATCCCTAAAAAGAAAAGGTGGCGACGTATTTGGACAAAGACATGGCTGAGCGAACATGGCCACTACGGTCTCTCAATTTTACAGAAAGAACTCCATTACACTTGCATCCTCACCATGCTTCTGTGTTTTTATCTAAGAGGAAGGAGAGGAAAAATTCTTGTTTGCCAATGCCCATTGAGCGATTTGCCCGTGACGGTCGATAGAATTTCCAACATGTTTGATTTTCTCCTTACCTCACGATTCCTGATTGGGAGGTGGTTGTGAGTTGCTTATCGCCCCTCGTTACCCCCTGTACACTAAATGATGCGCGACGCACGATCAGCCTGAAAGTTGACCCAAATGAAAAATTCTCGCACAACTGGAAATTTGTCCCGAAAAGGGCAAAAAAATCGAACAGCGTAAGCCCGGCTTAAGGAGAATTGAGAAGAGCCAATTAACCTAACAGTCATGTTTTTGGACTGGGGGAGGAAGCCGGAGTACCTGGAGAGAACCCACGGATGCGCCGGGAGAACCTGCAAACTCCATGCAGAAAGACCCCGAGAATCGAACCTGGAACCTTCTTCCTGCAAGGCAGCAGTGCTACCCACTGGGTCACTGTGCAGCTAATCTTTGGCAATCAGATTTATTAATCGCTTAATTGAAAAAAATTATCGATAGATTAATTGATTTGTAAAATAATTGTACCTGCAGGTCTACACAAGATAAAACGTGAACTGTAGTTTAGTGTCATGGTGGCAGGGCATCAGGTTCTGTCTGGAGCACTTGAGGCATTTCCAATTAATATAGTTTGATGCACAGCCTTGTCTTAGAACATAGGGATGACAGAAAATTTGTATATCAGAAACCCATGCCGTTAATGTTTTGCAAAAGTAATGTCAGAATCCAATTACCTTCCTTTATGCTTTAGCAACATAAAACATGTCTCAAAGACTGAAATCCTCCAACTGTTGAAAATGTACCTAACTTTGATTTGTAGCTTGTTTTTCCAGATGAAAAACTTTGGACCTTAATGAAAATGCTGTCGTTGCATAACAGACCATTTGCAGTGGTGACCTGCTTGGCAGTTTCAAACCCATGTACCTTTAAATTATGTAACTATTAATTTAAGCGTTTTCTATTGTGTCTATTTTCCCACAGTTATGTTAAGCTTTGATGCAGTTATTTTTGTTTTTATGTTTATAATTTTAGAAAATGTTCACCAGATCCTTCTTTTTAGGTCACTCAAAATTTCTTCCTTTCTCCAGTTTCCTTCTTCTGTTCTTCCTACACTAGAATAACTGCTATGTTTTGATCAATAATTGATATAAGTTCAATTGAAGTCATATTGTTTATTTTCCACGCATTCATCAGAAACCACTGAAAGGATCATCTGTGGTGATCCTGATTTGTAGGAACCTACTCAGGGGGTTGTAATCTTTACTTGAAATAATGCCGAAGGTAATTGGATCTTTGTGCTGGACACGTATGCAGTGTGGTCTGACTAGAAGCTCTTTAAATTTTGTTAGCTCAGCCAAACTTTTCTTTGGAGGTCTTATTTGCTTTGTGATTATTTGCTGAGTCAACTCCCACGAGTCCCGGGGTGTCAAAGGAAGAAGCAGTCAAAGTCTGTCTCTACTGCTGTGTCTGAATCGGCAGTAGGCCACCAGCCATTAAGCCAGTGCCCTAGCATATCATTATCGCACCAAACAGCTGAGCTGTACAGAAATTGATGTGAAACACATAGATATATGCAGAGAAAAATCATGTTTGGATCTTTCCCCATGTTCTTTTAATGCAGCCTCTTTTGGTATTAGGTCTGTTCTACTGTTATGTGACCAGTGGGCCGTGTTCTTTTGCTCTGCTGCTTTAAGAGAAGCTTGGAAACACATGGGGGTGGGTCCCTCCTCCCAGTTTACGGTTGTCTAATCCACTGGTGTCAAAGCTTTTAAGTTATCCTAATGGGTGGTGTATGGTGGATTGTTTCCTGGTTTAAGTTAGTGAAGCATTTGTTTATTGAGGACTCTTTATGGTTTTTAAAACAGTTAATTATTTGTTTATTGACACTGTATACTTTCAATTTTATTTAGTGGTAAAGGAGGTGGTGAGATG
The DNA here is from genome assembly GCF_016077235.1 of Cyprinodon tularosa. Taxonomy (NCBI): domain Eukaryota; kingdom Metazoa; phylum Chordata; class Actinopteri; order Cyprinodontiformes; family Cyprinodontidae; genus Cyprinodon; species Cyprinodon tularosa. The sequence continues at coordinate 314,930 of NW_024039040.1, read as the reverse complement.
CAAATATTTTTTGAAGTAGAGGGACTTTGAAACTCTACTGAGGCTCTGGATCTATTATGGTCCAGGTTATGTGGGAATGACCTTAGGAGATGATGATCCTGTTTTAGCAGAAATTATGAAGATAAAAGCATTTCTTTGGTGGTGGGCATAAAATGTTGATTATTTAAAAAATTGGCCAGGAAAATGTTAGAGGATTTATAATGTTCTGGCATGGGCAAGGTGATTTTTAATTTGGAAAAATCGAGATGTTCAAAGAGCACATGTTGCTCTCCTCTCTTCTGTGTTTAACAGGGCATTGTTGGGGAAACGGTAGTAACCCCAGGCTCACACCGACTCTGGTCTTACCGTTGCAGTGCGGTTGGTGCGGCACCGCAGTGACTCCAAGTCATTAAAAAGACGTAAACCTCTCTCACCGGCTGCTGAGCTGTCCGGCTACGGTTACCAAGACACTCCGGCACTGCAGAAAATTCCGCAAGAAAGCTATCCTTGCGGCGTGCCGGAGCCTTCCGCAACAAGCTCTCACAAATATCCTTATTTGGGCCGTCTTATCGCGTGAAGTTACGTGAACTCAAGTGAACTTCTGTTAAATCTCCGGACCTGTTGCCGGAGCCGCAGAGCCGCACCGCACCGTAGTCAAAAGGGCAGTGTGAGAGGGGGTGTGCGGGAGTTGCGGTCTCCGTCGGCTCGGTAACCGCACCGGAGCCAGTGTGAGCAAGGGGTAACAAAACATGATTTTAGCTTAATATATAATTACAAAAACCTACATCAAATGTAGAATATAGATGGCATAACAGCTGTATATCGACTTGGCGATATATCATGTTTTTCGGCTTCCCAATTTAATATTGATCTTTTAAGTTTCTAAAATTGATTAGAAAAAAACCAAACAATTTTTGCCTAAAACATTGAGGGGAAAAATGGGTTACCTCTGCACCGCCACCCTGGCAGATACAGCTGTGGAGCCCTTTTTCCGCTGGGCACAGAACCATATCTGTAGGTGAGGCAGTTAGTGAAAGACGTGGACTGACTCAAACCCCAAACGACATGGATAACAAAATAACTGAATGATCAATATCTACTGATGAACATATACAGCACTTGCTTTTTTATCAATACATTTAATTTTGTTAGCTGGGAAAAATATTGCAATATCATGATAAGGGCTTTTGCAAATCGTTAAAATTATTTTTTTGATTAATTGGATAGTGAAAGTCTCCTTTAAGAAGATTATTTGTGAAATGAAAGCAGGTGAAACTTAAACTTTTCTACTTGAGGAGTTCTGGATAGAGCATATTGACGGGACAACAATATATATGATTTTGAATGACAAATATCTGGATTTTTTTTTTATTTTTTATTTTGGTCTAATTGCTGCTCAAGGTTGGCTGATCTGTCAGCTAAAGGCTTGTTTTAGTGTCTCTGCAATCCAGTCAACCATTTATCGATTACTAGTTAGTAATAGATAGTTGACGATTATTTCAATAATCGATTATCACGATTAATCCAATTAAATGTTTCAGCCTTAATCCTCATAATATCATATTGTGACACAGGTATCGTGATACGTATTATATCATGAATACACACATGCAAATACTCTACTGTTTTTAGACATTTTTGTTGTCAGAATTGATCTTTAATCAGGGGAGCTGTTAGTTGGTAGATGGCATGGTATATTTTACTTCTGGTGGTCTGCAAAATCACATTTTGAAAAGTTGATAGAAAATATAAGAACAAAATGTAGCGAATTTCTGTAGGGGTGTAAATTTTTTTTTAAATTATGACTGAATAATGACGGTGCTACTTTCAAAGCTTTTTCTTTAAAATGTACAGACCTACAGCAGACCCTTTGTAAAGCCGCTTCCATAGATTGACACAATTCATTTCTGGGGATAAAAGCTCTGACATTTACTTAGTGAAGGTGTTATCACATTAGGCATAGAGAGGCTCTCTGTTATTCCACCATCAGCTTTAATTTTGTGCTGTCTGTCATTACATTAGACACCATAGTCCATTTTTTTGTTACAAGCTCAAAACCTCAATTAGTGTGCAAGCTAAGGCCTGGGGATGACTCATTACTTTAATAACAGCCTGTAATGCATTGTACTCCTATAACAACTATCATTTTGTGTGTCGTAGGTCTTTCACAAATGTGCCGTTTGCCTCATCATCCCAACCATTAGCTTAGTCGCAAATTAGTGGGCTGTTACCTATTGATACATTTAGCAGAACTTCTACTGATATTTAGCCTTTCTTTACCTTTAGAGTAGAAGCAAAAATCATCTACAACTATGTTTTTTTATCTCTTTCCCAAGCCTGACCTCCATCTGAGTGTAATCTGACAACTACCTGTTCTCTGTCCTTGCAACACACCAGCATCGGAAAACCACGGGGTTTGTTTCTTTGAAAAGAGAAGACCAGAAAAATTGTTTGGTTAGAAATTCCTGATGACACTTTTAGAACCATGATCCTTTTTTTATGTCTGTGTTTAGTCACAAGGTTTGTTAAACAGAATAAGCTTTATATGGCATTGTTCCAAAGACATGTAACCTTGCTTTAAAATGAACAATTTTCCTTCTTTATTTTGGATTTGCAGACCTGTAGCCCAAACACACAGTTGGTTTCTATTGGAGACAAGGCCCACTTAAGCAGGCAGTGATCAATCCTCAGCTTTAATTTCTTAATGGCAGCATTGGCCCTCTGGCCCTGTCCCTTCTCTGCAGCTCAAATTGTTTTTAAATGGCTTCGCTTTGCAAAGCTCTCAGCTCCTCTGATTGCATTTGTATCGGTCAGAGCTGGATAAGGGCTTTTGTTGCAGCCTGCATTAGTGTTAATTTATAATGCACATGTTTAGGTGCCATATGTGTGCCTCTGAGCATATGTTTGTGTGTTTTGAGGCACACACATATTGATGTGAACATCCAAGCGGTGCGAGTTGTGAGTACCCAGACTTTATGTCTGTGTGTGTAGCTTCTTTGTGATTGATTGAAACTTTGAAGGAGCCTTTTTTATTGATTTCTGTCACCATCATGAGGGATTTTTCTCTTCAGTGAGCTGTTGCATGTACTGTGATACTTAAACACGAGATGTTTCATAAGATTATAATGTTATGTCACCTTTTTTGCCCTAAATTGTCACTCTTCAAACAAACCCAAGGCAAGAGCAAAGATTCTTCTAAAGAGTTTTGGTTATATTTTAAGTTTGGGAGTCTTACTGCTGCTACTGAAACTGCTGATGAGATGGGATCTGAGTTTTTGCCCTGTTAGGAACACATAGGTAACCTCAATATACTCATTAGTAGAATTCTGTAGGCAGTTTTTGGATTTTAAATAGGATTATTTCTTGCACTATATGCTAAGTATGGTGAACTACATCAATTTATCATGCATATGTGCTGCAGTTCAGTGGAGGGGGTGTTTGTCTGAGAGGTCGCCTCGCTTTATGGCATATGAATGCCTCAGTTTTGGGAGGTTATGCCGGTTGGACTGGAGGCAGTAAAAATCAGGGAATATCCAAAGTTTTCACGCTGCATTTTCTGGGAATTTTGTCTCCTCAACAAGTCAATTTTTGTTTTAACAGGTATTTGGCTCGCGGTAATCAGATGATTAAATTCACGGTGCATTACCACATTTTTACTTGCTGTAGATGGAAAGACGATTTTCAACGCTAAAGCCAGGCTCTTAGCATGAAAATTCAGTCATGAAAAGAAGTGTTGATAGTGTTCGGTCAGTAAAGATAACAAAATGTACTTCTACATTTGATTATTGAAGCTTTTACCATTTTTCTGCTCTAGTTGTTACATGTAAAGATTTTATTCAGTAGTATTATCTTGTCATCTGCTAGTTCCCCCTGTCTTCTTATCCCTTATGGTGTAATTAGGCCATACTTTTCTCTGCCTTCAGGCTATATTATTTAGAGCAACAAATGACCCACCTCCCATTTCTTCCTGCTGCCACTGTTTACCCCTTCTTTTATCATTGTACAGCATGTGTACTTGTCAACATAAAATCTGTGCTAGAAACATCTCTCCTAATAAAAAAAACTACCTGACAGCTCGTCCATTAGTGCATTTCTTTGTGTACCTTTTTTTTTCTTGTCCTCTCTTCCTATTCTCTCTTTCTTACACTGATTCACTCTCACTAATCTTTCTCTCTGTCTCCGTCTCCCTGTTGTTTTCCCTTTTGCTTATCCCTCTCTTCTGCCTTCATCTGTGCAGTATCATTCCCACTGACACTGACCGGCTCTTATGTAACTGTTAGGTGATGTGTCCCAGCCTGTTTAAGGGCCTTAAAGGCACACTGTCCCTACAAATATTGACCCCCCCCTGGTTTTAAATATTGAAGTTGTCTAATTGTGCTAAAAAGTTCATTTTGTGTGGATTTATTATCGTATGAAATAAAGAATTTGCATGTCATGTTTATGTCTTCATTTAGAGGTCTTAAATGCACTTTGGCAGAATAAAAGCTAATCATATTAACTATTTCTTTGCAATCATTATTTGTAAAATGTGTTAGCAGATATAAAACTGGGAATTAATGTCAGCGAGTGAAGAACTCCTTGTGGAAACCAGTTTATTTCAAGCCCAAAGAAAAACAGGTGGTGGCAAATGATAAGATGGTTGCACTTTTACTTTAGTCGACACACATCGACGTCTTCATCTGGCCATCAGGTTGGGTTGACAATGGTAATCTGAGTTTTGTAGCTTAATAGATGTGTCAGAACTTTAATGTTGCCCATTTCTCAGTAAACGGGTATTCTAAGGTCTTGATCTTGGCATTTCGGAATTTCTATGCAAGTGCCATATGGTGTGTTTTGGAACCTGTATTTTTACTAACGAGCGGTCCCATTTAGGGTAACCAAATAACTACCCGGGTAAAAGGGAGTCTTTGCAGCAAACAGGCAGAGCTGAATCTTCAGCAAATCCTCAGCTCTGTTGGGAATCCATGCAGGTAGAGTAAGTTTATTTTCATTGGTACAAATTCAGCCAATCACAGGCAAAGACAGATTAAGCTGTAGTGGCTGGCTAAGTCACCCGTCCTGCAAACAGGAAGCCTGGGTTTGTATCCCAGCTTGGGGGAATGAGCTGAAAGTGTGGGTCCTTATGCAAGACCCTTCACACTAATGCCTGCTTTGGAGAGTGGTGGCCTAGTGGTTAGGTGGGTTGGAATCCTCAGGTTCTAAATTCAAGCCCCACTCCCACAGCCTGCACTCTGGGTCCCTGAGCAAGACCCTTAACCCCCACACTGCTCCAAGGGTGCCGCACAATGGCAGCCCTCTGCTCCACAGGGGATGGGTTAAATGTAGATGTAGAGTTAATTTGACAGTGTAATGACAATAAAATGCTGTAAAAGAATAAAAATAATCGGTAATATCAGCTCAACAATTTTAAGGGAAACTAAAGCTAAAACATTTTTTGCCCTGATCTTCTTTAGAAATTCTTTTTAAAAATGAGAATATTCACACTATGTGTATCTTCCTAATTGTTAAAATAATTTCGACAATTTTTTCGTTACTACTTTTAGGAATGCACAGGAAACTGGCTCTATCACCAAACCTGAACCTTTACTGCAGGAGCTTTGCTTAGCTAATATTTTTATATATCCAAAGCTGTATGCATCCAGATCTCCGAGCAAGGCCAATACTGTAAGTGAGCCAAATATTTTATTATGATAGATAAAAAGTTGTACAGAAATTCTAATAACTTGGGTCCATTCAAGACTCACAGCAAATAAACTCAGATGCAAACGAAAGAGTTTAATGAAATTTAGGTTTTAGCAACTTAAATGAAGTTGCTTAAATAAAAAATAAAGCTGTAATAAATAATTACAGCTCTAAGTTATATTATAATCCAATAGCACATAATGTAAAAGGAGTCATGCAAAACCAAGAAAAAAATTATGGACACCATTTAGTGTGAATCAAGTACTTTGTACCGTTATGCTCAGATTCTGAAAATGTGAATGACTGAATTTAGACAACATTTCAAATTATAATAAATATTTGCTACTGGCCTATGGAATATTTTATGGCCATGCTTCCTTACACTTCAAACATAAATTAACAAATTGAGTAAACTAATAAGAGCAAGCTCTATGGGTGGCTGAGTAATGTCATTTAGGAAAAGCTACTTTCGCTTCTCATTTAATCAGAAAAGATTTTAAAATATGTGCAATAATGTCAACATAACTCTTTAAATATGTACCTGTAAGGTGTTTTTTTTATCCCTCATGTACATTTTCTAAGTGATATTCTATCTATCTACTTGTTTTTGTGTGTGTATTTTTTGCCTTTGTTACTATCCTGCTGCTGGAACTAACTGAAGTGAAAAGAGGTACCTGTTGGCCCATCAGTTCCCAACAGCTCTGGATAGATTCTAGCCTTTGCTGTTGTCTAAATTGTGTCCCTTTTACTGAACCATATGGGGGAAGTCTAGCAGCATGAAATTGCCATATGGTGCATCTTTCTTGCTCAGTAAAAGCTTTATTTAAATGTCGCCTGAGTTTTATGTTCTTCCTATTTTTGAACCAGATTACAGAAGTATTCTCCAAACATTCTCAGCATCAATCATATTTAAAACAGACATTTTTAAATTATTGTGGGAAAAGCGAAAGTGCCTATGTGAATTAGCTATTTCTATCTAAAGTAATTACTGACACCCACTGTATTCCCACTGGGCTGCCCACATATTGCCTTCAGGCTCATTACAGTGATACATTGTTATTTGTGAGTCATAATCTGCGTTTGATAATGCTCTGAGCTGGTTGTTTACATCATTGGGAGATTAAAATAATTTGAAAATTGTTATTAGTTGTACAGACAGAGTCTAAGAGAAAACAGAAGAATATTTTACTTGAACTTTGCTGCTCTTATTTCTATAGAATCTGACATTGTGAACATGTACAGTAGTCAATAGAATGCATTAACACACAATTATTTTGCTATTAATAACTATAGTTATGATGTACGAACTTGTGAGTTAATTACTCTGTTGCTGTGCAAAAAATAAAAAATTGCATGCTCAGTTAGGCCCCGTCTCAATGCTATGATAGCCACACTCTGACTTCTACTTGGTTGATTTTTGGTACGTTAAAAAAACCTTTAATGTAAATGAAATAAAGAGCTCTTTTTTTGCATTTTTCTTTTACAAATAAAACACATTTAGTTTAATTTTCAGAGTAAAAGGTTTTATACATCAACCAAATCCAGTCATTGCAGATGACCGCCTACATGAGCCACGAGCCTGGTTCTGTTGGTGGTTTCTTCCAGTTAAAGAGTTGTTTCTGCTCTCTACTGTTGCTGAGCTCATGGTCAGAGTTAATAGATTTCTGCAGAATCACCTTCACTGTTCAAGTGACTATAAGATGTTCCTATGTGCTCATTCTTAGAGAGTTGAATGCCTCAATCCTGCGGTCGGCTTTGATTGAGAAACCTTTTAACCAGCTTCAAGAAAAAGTTTAATCTTTATTGCAATGTTTGAAAACTAAGTTATTTATGGAATTTATGGAACTGACTTTGAACTTGGACTGGTATTAACTAACTTTTGTTTGGAATTGGTACTTTATAAATAAATGTAGCTGAATTACTTAGCTGCAACAGACTGTCCAGAGACTGCCGGAGGACTAAGCGGGAGTGGATGGATGGATGGATGGATGGATGGATGGATGGATGGATGGATGGATGGATGGATGGATGGATGGATGGATGGATGGATGGATGGATTACTTGAAAGTAATTGACCACATATTTGGAAAAGCAAAGTCCTGTTTCATTAGTCCCAACCAGGCCTTTTTCTACAGGTGGTTTAAGCTAAATGTAAGCTAAAGGCTCAAAAGAGCTGGCAGGACGCCCCCTGTTTGCATAAATATGCTAGTCTGTCAGTCACAATGGTATACATTTTGTATGTGATAATTTTTTTTAGTATGTAAAAAGACCAATCCTTTTTTTTTTTTTATTATACATAATTATAGCTGAACTCTGTTTTATTATCTTGTCTTCTATTGCTTTAGGTGCTGATAACTGCTGAAGATGAGTAGCGGAGGGGGGGACACTCCTGAGCCCCCCAAAGGGGAGTCTCTAAAGAGGAAAGACTGTCAGTCGGACCTTCGGGGACCCAGGTGAAAAATCTTTAAAAAGATTTTAAAAATCAATAGAGAAAGCTTGTGTTTGTCAGTGCATTATTTTTCTATGATACTGGTAGTCTATTCTCCTTAAGATATACTGCCTATATACGCCATTGTTTTTATTTTTATATGTTACAAACAAAAAACTAACTTTATTTTCATTACATAAAAGTCCAAAAGGTGGTTTGCATTCATGTTCAGCCCTTTTCTCTGATACCTCAGTGCAAGTGGTGCCTTCAATGCTCAATTAATTGGTAAATACAGTCCATTTGTATATAATTTAATCTCTAAACTGCAAAAAAGTTTGAGGCAGAACATTGCACATCATTGTCTGCATCCCCATATACACAATAAGTCATAGTCGTGGCACCATGATGCTGTAGGTGTTGCTGCTCAGGTGCAATTGAAAGGTTAAACGAGCTAAATAAAGGGCTTTACCAACATGTTATAGAGTGCTAAATACTTGGGAAAAGAGGTAGAGGTTTGCCTTCCATCAGACACAAATCTCTAAACATTTGATTTGTGCTCCAATTGAATAAAGTTTGGCTGAAATTATATTTGTGTTTTAAAATGGTCAAAGTTACCACCTAATCAAATGGGGGATATTTGGCTAGACATGAGTTTGTTAACAGATTATTTCTTTACTTATATGGAAGCTTTTCCAAATGTTAACATACATTATGTATTGCTTTCAATGGTCCTTTTTAGAAAGAGAGAAGTATTTGGGTTTTGGAAGGTGCAGGAAGAGAAGTGCTACTGGTGCCTTTATACAGCCTGGGAGTTTATGTAACAGCAGAAAAGTTGTTGTATTAATGATGCATCATGTTCTTTACAAGGAGGTCAAGCGACTCGTTACTGTCAGGTCATAGAAAGGTCACAAAGTTAATTTAGGGTCACTGGGGAGGTCTTCCTCCCACGGAAAAGAGCTGGTCAATGCACAAAGAAAAAAGCATTGGGGCGTATTGTTCAGCAGAGAGCGGTGATGTTTTTCCACTGTTTGTCTTAGCAATTACCACCATTTAGGCCTTTTCTTCTCCAGCTGAGTTTATTCATGCTGTTCATAATTTCTTGCTGTGTTGCAGCCCTAAGAGAAGTACGGAGAGGCGAAACAGGGAGCAGGAGAACAAATATATCGAGGAGCTGGCAGAGCTGATCTTTGCCAACATCAACGACATTGACGACCTCAACGTCAAACCCGATAAATGTGCCATCCTCAAAGAAACAGTGAAGCAGATTAGGCAGATCAAGGAGCAGGGTGAGCATCCCAACCTATTCATTTTATTCCTTCTTCTTTTGAAGAAATTGTTATTGAATTCAAATAGTTAGCTTGCAGTCAAATTCTTCTTGGGACTGACACTTTAATCCTTATAATGGACATACTTTACGGGTATGGATATATATGAATATAAGCATTAATGTTCGGTATGTATTTAGTATATTTTAGATAAAAATTTTAGATAAAAGTTTTGATTGACTTTGATCAGCAGTAAACAAAAACTTTTTTATCTTCATAAATGAAATTGTTTTAATTCGGTTTCGGTCTAACTGTTATGGTCTAACCCCACTAAGGTGTGATCCCCACATACACATATATTTGGTAAACATGCGTATAAAACCAACAGAAAACAAAAATGTAGGTTTTAAATACACTGCTAATACATATGATTAAAAAGATGCTGCATGAAAGATTTTATGCTTATTATGAATGTAGTAAGATCTTTATTAGATCACAAAGTATGTCAATCCATCGTCACCACCTTCACCACCATGCTTGACAGTTGGTATGGAATAATTTTTTTTCTCCGTTATGATTATGAGCAGACATGCTTAGATTGATCCCATCTGTCTCAGGGACATTGTTGCAGAAGTTTTCTGCTTTATTCAGATCAGATCTACACAGTATATGAAATCCTTATCACCAATGCGTTATCAGTTTGATCAGTACTGCAGTTGCAAAACTTATTGACACTTTTTTACAATTACGGTTACAATTTCTCAAGCATGAAGAATTTATGAGCAGACAGTTAATCATCCATTTGGCCAATCTTACTTCAACTATTGGTCACACCTGATGTAAGATTGTTATTTGCTGGGATTTTATTGTTGCTTTGGTGCCGAGTGCTTTAAATATTAGCTTCCTCAGTCTGTCTTCTGCTATGGTAGGTCACAATCATAGACAACAAACAGGTCTGTTGATTTTGTAAGCTACCATGACAGAAAAGGTGAAAATGAAGATAGTATCCTAAGCAATCAACACCCAAGCAGTCCATCAATTTCTGAAAATCATAACACATCTGACCACCTGGTTGCCTTTAAGGAGCAGTAGTAACTGTAGGCATAGAAAAAGACCAAGAGAGTTTATGAGATTTAGGTCAAATTACATGAAAAAAAAAAAAAAACACCAAAAAACTCATTAACAATACTTTTCTCTACAGATTACCAGGGTAAAAAAATATATACTGCTTTATTTTTATTCGTGTTTTAATAAAAATGGCAATTATTATTTATGTTCTTCTTAATAATAGGAAAGCCTTTATTTACATCACAGCAATCAGATGTTGTATTTGTTGCCTTAAATGTTTCCACTGATATTTTTAACGATCCATCTTTTGATTGATAAATTCTAATAACTTTAAGTTGTACAAACTCCTTTTCTAACCTGGCAACCATAATTGGTTCCAGACATTATTAATCTGGGACAGCTCCCATTGAATATGGGACGTTCAACAGAACATTTCAACCAGGAGAAGCAACAACAACTTACACTTTTGCACTTTCACTGTTCCTCTTTCATAGATGAAATTGTGGATTCTGACACAACAGATATGATAGCAGCAGCTACATGTACAGTACATCCTCCTGTGCCGCTATGTTTACTTTGGTTCGGTTGTGGGCTCAGCAGCTCTTGCTTTTGTCGCAGCTGTATGTCCTGCCCTAAACCGTAGTACTGCAATGTGATTGGCCATTCCTTTTGGGCTTGTCTCAAACAGTCTTGAGCGATACAAGATGGAGTCTGGTTTGTTTCCACAAATTCTGCAAGCATTTGGCTTCCCAGGCGAGTTTACTTCATACCGTAACCCTAATATTTAGCTTCCTCTATAGATTCATGTGAGTAAGATTCAATCAAAACTCCAAAGCACTATAACACTACATCCAATCAGGAAAATGTTTTTATTTTATTTAAAGGTTACAATGAATTAAAATGTATGTGAATAATTATGTCCTTAAATATAATTGTATAAATAGCACATTTATAGAAGAGTTTCCAACTTATATCTTTGTGTTTGGCTGCAGTAGGTCCCAAACTTTAAAATTCATCTAGGTGTCAGGTATAAAAATAAAAGGTTACTTTATTATTACAGTTTTTTGTAGTTTTTTTCCACTATAAAAAGTCACAAGCAGTGTCTTATTTCAGATAGCCATTTTTTTAAATGTATCTATCTATCACAAAACCCCCCTTCAACTTCTCCTTCCCATGAAATTGGAAAATCTGTTAGAGGGGTGTGTGATAGCTGTGGGTATTAGAAAAGCTCAGAAGTGATGTTTGTAAAACGAAGTAAAATGAATATGCTAAGACTCCCAAAGGTTACCTTTGAAATCCCTGGAGCCAATGAAGACTTCTTAACTTTTAAAAGTAAATAGAAAACAATCCCCGTCACAGTGTGAAGCCACAGACTGTGAAATGACGGTAATAGTGAGACAGACTCTGCTCAGGCACTTATATAACAGTGACGAACATGCCTTCGAATAAGCCTTGAGAGAGAAGCGGAGGATCTACTCTTCGATCTGTCCCTCAGTTTCTCTTAATCTTTACTTTTTCTTCGTGACTTTATCACCTTTACACATTCCTTGGCATCATATTTAATCCTCTTTGCATGCTTTAGAACTCTTTTGAAAAGCGTGTTTTTTTTTTGTTTTTTTTTACATCTTTCCATTCACTTAATACCATCTTCTCATGGTTTTTGCTCTTTTTTCTTATCTAGTATTTTTTATCCTTCCGAAAATCGCTTAAATATTTGTCTGCAATATTCTGCTCCTTTTTTTTAAATTCCTTTTCTTACTCGAATCACTGTTCTATCTCACCCTACTGTGCCTTCTGTTTTGGTCCTTTTTTTCTTTATTATCATAACCATTGGATGTCTATTCTCCATTTCCCCCTTTCTACTTTTATGTTTTTGACTTTTTCTGTTATCAGATCCTGTTTAAATCCTTTCACAAGATTTTTTTTCTGACCTTCTTTATGAACATACTGTAATGTTATTTTGTTTTCTTTCATGTGCCTCATTTATTGATTCCCTTCACTAATTTGATTGTCCTTTGTATTGTCCACTTATGTCCACTTTTTTATTGTCCACTTTATAACCACTATATCCATTTTTGTATTGCACACTTATATCCACTTTTAGCTGTCTTGATTGTATTTTAACCATATTTAGCTCAATGCTCCATTGAATACAGCAAAAATGGACATGAATGTGATATAGATTCTGTGGATCTTATTGAATTAGGAAAGTCATTTTTTTCCAGGTGGACAAATAGAATGATGCTAACACCACCATGCTTAAAAGTTTGTAATTTCTTTCTTAGATTTATTATTTTCCTTCATCTGATGATAGACAGTTTGTCTCTCTCCAGACCCGGATAATCATAGAACACATTCAAAGGACAAAGAACAATAATACAAAAATATGTAAACAGATAATTCGAAAATAATTTCTGGCCTTAGATCTTCCCAATGTTTTGAATAGTGGCCAGTCCAATTAGTGCTTTCCAACAAATCCCTTTATACTAAAATAGAAATCACCCATCTGTACTCGTTCATGATCACTTAGCAGAACTTGGTCGGCCGTTATGTTAAAGAACTTGTTGAACCTTCATCAATTATTGAATATTTTAGGCGATTGTGTTTATATGTAAGCTTTCTGAATAAGATAAAATCACTTATTTCTAAATCATACGTTATAGATCTTATCTATAAGAACATTTGATGATCAATAACAATCCTTGGTTTTTATGTATAAAATCCATGCCCATTATGACTTTAAACAGTGTCCTAACTGTCATCTTTTCTTTCATCTGTTGTCATTTTCCCGTCTCCTCCTTTTGTGCCTGTGGTCACCCAGTTGGTGTCCATGTGTCATTGCACTGTTTGCATCTGAAAACAACAGCTGAATAAGCACAGGCTCACTCATTGAGATAATGCTCAAGTCACACAGCTGTGAGGTCAACAGCAGGAAAACACACCATTGCTTAGGAACATTTAACTGATGAGCTGAATTAGAAAAAAAAAAAAGGTAAATGTTATTAGAGAGAATAAGCGGGATAGGAATATCTATCTGTCTATCTCTCTATGAAATTATATATATATATATATATATATATATATATATATATATATATATATATATATATATATATATATATATATATATATAAATATAAATAAATTTCTTTGCTTTTTCTTTTCTTTGTTTTATTGCTACAGGAGTGCCTGGGATTATCACTATTGTTGTTGTTCCAGCAGTTAGAGAGACATGATTTTTAACATCAATAAGGACACTTATTAATAACACTTATTGACTATGACTCAAAACAGCCACTCGTTATGTTTCCCGATCACAAGCCTTACCACACTTAACTTTTGCTATGTGCTGCAAGTGCTGCTGAATGCAGTGAATTTCAACTAATGAGTCGTGCATTAGTCAATGAGGAAGATATTTGGCGTCAAACTGTTAAGTCATTCATGTGCATTCCTTAAGGGTGGGCTTATGGACAGTTTATAAATTGGTTTTCTTTCTTTCTTTTATTGATTGGAGACCACATCATTGTTCTTTTTCAGAAAAAAACTGTTCTGAATCAAATTTGAACATTGATTTACTTCATGTGAAATAAATTGTAATATATTTTATGATTTAAAGAAACTTAGGCCGTTACATGTACTTCCGTCTGCCTTGCACTGCAGTGCTGTTCCAGGCTCTGCAGTGACAGAGTTTTAAGGGCTGATGACTCCACAGCTCCAGTCCCAGAAAAGGAATGTCAGCTATGTGGCGAATGGGGCCATGGGAGGCTTAACAGTCCGGTGGTACGGCCATGGAGGAAAGGGAAGAAGTTGTTGTAAAAATGCTCAAGAAAATTAGGCAATGACCCATACTGTGGGCATTATGCCAGCCACTCAAATGTTCATGTTCCCTCATTTGCTTTCATTTTTATGTTTCTGTTGGCGTGCAAGAATCAGACCGGCATTATAGGAACAGAAAGTTTTGCCAAGGAACTGAATATTCATAAAGTAATATTGTATGAAAATACAAAGTTTGCACGTGGGTAATGGCTTCGTCATGACTTCTTAGTTTTATCTGGCTGGTGGGACAGACAACGTACGGCAAATGCTTTACTCTTAGCAGCTGTTTTCTTCCTAGAAAGCAACACAGAGTTAAACATTGCTTCTTTTCATCTTTAGGATGCTGTGCTCTTACGTTTTGACGTTAACAATCAATAAGTCATGCAGTTTCAACAGCACTCTAATTTTTTTTCTTTTTACTCTTATTAATAACCACAAACAGGCTTAAATAGGAAGGCTTCTTTTATTCAGGTTTGAAGACATTTTTCTTTAATAGGTTGGATTATCCAAAATTAAATGTGAAATAATAATTAGCTTGAAGAAAAGAAAATTCTCATGATGTACGTTTTCTCTGGTTCTCTTATAACACCCTCACTTTTATGTATTTCATAACAGAAAAGGCTCCAGTGGCTAATGCAGAGGAGGTTCAGAAGGCAGATGTGTCGTCCACGGGGCAGGCTGTGATTGATAAAGACACTCTAGGGCCAATGATGCTGGAGGTAGGTCCAACAGTTATGCTACATTTTTTCGGGTGGGGGGGGGGCATTAACACAGATATGAATTAAAAGCTTTTTTAATAAGAAATCTATTGTCATGTATCAAATATTAACAGCAAAAACAAAATATATATGTTTATTTTATCTGGAAAACATGGTAGAAGAAGTAGAGGCTTCTTTCTGGATCAAACAGATCAATTTCTTGTTTAGCAACAGTGCTCCCAACTCTCTCAAAATCACCGTGCGACTAGCGTATTTCATCAAGTGCACACGCCACACATGTAATTTCTCACTCCCAAACAAATGCTTGCATGTAATAGTGATGTGTTAAGCGTTACTTAAAATATCGACACCTCAAAATCTCACTCCAAGCTCAGATCAAAATTTAAAGTCCTGTAAAGCAGTAATGCCTGTCTGCCAATCTGAGTTGAGTATTCCGTCTCCGTGGTATCCATCTTGTTGGGTGGCAGCACTCTCTGCCATTGCCATTATCCTATCTAGTCTAAAAAAAGTTTTTGCCAAAGGATGAACATATTTGGCTGTAGACGCACTGCTTTCTAGACTTGTTGAAGGATGCTTGCTACCAGCAAGCTCTGGTCCATGTTGCTATAGAAAAATCATAAAAAAAAAAAACAGCAGTATATTTTCCGTAGGCAAAAGAAATGTGATGATCATCTTTAAGGTATGCTTGGCTGCCCTGCCTTTATTCTCGAAATATATAGCATTATGGTTATCTTTACTGGGCCTGTTGAGATTGACATTCAGGATTCTTCATCAAGACCTTACCTTTATTGAAGACCCAAAAACCTCACCTATAGAGCCAAAATATGAACTTATTTGCATTAAAGGCTACGTTCTCACAGCAGCCTTAAGTGACCCAAATCCGACTTTTTTTTTTTTTTTTTTTTTTTTACTGCCCATATGCAACCTGCATCTGATCTTCTCATGGCTGTCAGAACAACAGGGATCCGATTTTTTTCAAATTTGTCACATTGGCGCATTCACCCAACCTGAACGTCATTAATACTCAGCAAAGGTCACTATTCTGAGTCTTGCTATGCAGAAGCGGGAAGAAAAACAACAACCATGGCAGACGATAATGCCTAAAGCAGTCTTTATTTTTAACGATCTTGAAAATATTGAGTTTTTAAGGTTGGAAAAGATCGCTAAGTGCGCTCCACTACTACCATCCATCTTTACTTCCGTTAACACAGAGCACGCTTGCTGTTTATGTTATTGCGTCTTCTACTGCGCATGCAGGATACTTGCGTTCCATGAATGCAGTTCACACAAGAGATCACATACAAGTCGCTTATATTTGGAAAAGTGAACGGCAACGCAATAAAATCAGATTTCACAAAAAAATGGAATTGACCATTCAGGCCTGCCGTGTGAACATAGCCAAAAAGAGGCTGCTGTTGATGAGGGCACTGCTTCAGTAACTAACTTAATATTTCAGAGAAATTGTAGGATCAGCTGCATGTTTAAAACTAGTCATTTTTTCTGACCTGGGTGTTCCTTAGGAGAGCAAAGAGGCACATTCTGAAATATAATCAACTATCAGTTACTATTTAACTAGTTCTTATTTTCATTTCAGACTTTTGGAATTTAAAGGTCTGCTCGTCTATTTTTGTTTTGTTTTACAAAGTGTACTTTTGCAGTGCACACCATAACTCACTGATCTCAGTTTGATTTCTATCCTAAAAGCAAGTAAAGCTCCATTTGTTCACTATAAAAAAAATGAAATCTAACTAATAAATTTTTTTCCTAAAATAAGTGCATTTTTTCTTGAAGTGAGAAGGTAAGTTAGACACTTTTGCCTGGATAATTTAAATTTAAAATAAGAATAGATAATTGCATTGTCCTTTTTCAGGTGCATATTATCTAATTATCTTTTTTTAAAGAGTACAATTACTCATACCATTGTCAAATCATCCTATTTACCTACTCAAATTTAGAGTAAATACACTTTATTTATTACATTTGTACGTATTTCTAAATAATATTTGCCATTTTTTGAGGTCTAATCACTCTGATTCAGTCTTACAGCGTTGTGCAACTACTACACAAACAAACAAATAGGCCAAAATCCATCCTAAGGAAAACAGTCAGGCTTAGAACACCTTTCTGACTTTATCCAGCATTACTCTGCACGTGACTAAAGGAGATAAGAGCTCCCCTGACTGACAGTGATGCCATCATCAAGTTGACTTGTATGTGTCTTTGCACAAGTGAGAGATGATGTTAACCATGGGACCCAGGCAGGTATAAATACCTTTGGGAAAAGCCAGATTAGAAAAGAAGAGGAGGAGCCTTACCCCTTACACACAGACTTACTATAAATAGGGTTCTGAAGCATCAACCTTGTCTACTTAGGGTCCAAAGATAAACCCTAACGCAGCTACATTTCAACGGTATGCTTTATTCAGCCGCATTGCAAGAAAATGCTTGTATATGTCAAATGTTTGTATATACCCCAATTTTTTTTAAAGAAAATAAAATGCAAAAGACCTTTTCCTTCTTATAGCACTGGTTTATGAAGAAGGAAGGTACTTCTAATACTCTACTTGGAGTGATACAGTAATCAAACAGTGATTGGGGAAAAAGGTTTTCTTCAACAAGAGAATCTTGAAACATGACAGCTTTACATAAAATACCACAGTTTCATTTTACTGCAAAATTTGAGGCAAGAACCTTTTCAAACAGATTAAACCATATTTATTTTAAGTAAAGGAATACTTTTGTAGCTTTCTTTTAGCCAACTGACTGTGCACAGAAACAGGTGTGGGAGGGGAGGCTGTTGCTTTATATTTTTTGCTGCAGAAAAATAGTCAGGCCACTTTAGCCCTTTTATCTCAGTAAAACACTTTAAATTGTGAAAAAAGGCTCATAAAAAAATTGAGAAGGTTGTGAAAGCATAACTAAACTATAGCAAAAAACAAAACAAAAAAAACCAGTAAAATCAAAAAGCTAGTTTTGGTTTTACTGTTTTTTTTTTATTTATTGTATGAAGAAACTGACAAATTACAACATACAAATTCACTAATATAACATTTTTATTGACTTATTTAATTTAATAAAATGTTATTACTTAAGCTTGACCCATTTTTCTGGATTTTCTTTTCCTTAAATTCACTTTTCCCTATTATAAACACTGCTTCAGGTACATCAGCTACTAAAATAAACCTTTTTTTTCAATTTATTTGTTGTTTTTTTCATATATCTATATTTTAGTCCTCTCCCTCTCATCTTTCCCTTCGTCTTCCCTCAGGCCCTGGATGGCTTCTTCTTTGTGGTGAACATGGAGGGTAACATAGTGTTTGTGTCTGAGAACGTCAGCCAGTATTTGCGCTACCAGCAGGAGGAGCTGATGAACACTAGTGTCTACAGCGTCCTGCATGTTGGCGACCACGCAGAGTTCATCAAGAACCTTTTGCCCAAGAGTCTGGGTAAGAAAAGCGGGAATTTTACTACAGAAAATCTTAACCTCATTTGAATTTGTAAATTAATTTCATATTTGCATGGATTAGCTTTTCTTACACTTAGCTAAACAAATGATGCGAAGGATGCACAGTGCTGTGAATGAATTTGGTTAATATTTCAAAATAAACCTGAAATTGTATGTTTTAACCAGTGGCGGCTTATGGAGTTTTCTCCGTGGGGGCTATAAAAACAAAATAGACGTATACCAAAAACCAATCAAACGTATACTAATTTATCAAACCAGTATATTTATAAGAATGCAAACAACAAAAAACCTAATAAAAACACTTTACCAATTTCATCTACAGGTTTCTTTTTCGTACATAAATCTTGTCCTTCTTAGGCTTTGTGAAAACAAATCTGTGTTTGGCATGGTCCAATATTGTGTCACAAACCAAAAAAATTATGTACCAGTTTAATAATGGAGAAGGTATTAGTCAGCTTCATATTTTTAATATATAAAAACTATTTATTTTCTGAGAAAGTGTTTATTTAAGAGCAACTATGCAAATTAAGAAACATCTAGAAAAAGTAAACTATATTACTCTATAGAATCCTGATGTTTGAAAAAGGGGGCAGGGAGTTAAGGCAACAGAATAAAGCGTTAGCCTCACTTCATGCAGTTAGTACTAAGCTTTGTAGCTAAACCAGGTCCTTATTGCTAAACCAGTGTCAGGAAGTGGTGAGCAAATACACTTCCTTTCACCTCAGGGCGCAGCTCTTCTGCGCCCCGAGTTCTCTTGTACCTTTGTATTGCAGAGCTACTGTGCATGAACAACTTTTAAGGAGAGTCTGTGGGCAAAGATTTTTGCGCCCCAAGGCGGAAATACGTCACCAATCCGACGAAAAGTGAAGTGACGCTTTATTCCTTATTAAAGATTAAATATTTATAATGCACATCAGAAACACATATATTCAGAATTCAGAACACATATATTCAAGCCTGGGTGTGTAACTCCAGTATGTTGTTTAGAGAAAATTATGTTTAGCGTTATCTTTTATTGTATTCACTCCATCCTGAAAAAAAAAAAACAGTTTAAGTAAATCACTTTAAGCCCTAAATAATAGACAGTCAGTCATAACTTTAATTAAAAGCATCACTGGCATTGTATACCAAGTGGCAACACAGCATTACGGCACATGCAGAAAACAGTAATTAACACACAGTTTACATGCACTGTGGATTGTGCAGTATTGGATGTTTTCCAAATTAATGTTTCTGAGCCTTCATCTGTTTTGAGACAACAAATAAAAATCCAGAAAATGTAGTATTTTACTGCTACTGTTGTGTTGTGATGTTGTATTGAAGGGGTGGTTGAGGGACTTTACATCTAAACATTTTTATGTATTTTATTGTTTCTTTGTCATTCAGTCAACCATCGCAGCACAGATTCCTCCAACAGGAACAGCCACACCTTCAACTGTCGTATGTTGGTCAACCCTCACGCTGACAGCGAAGCTCGCCATGGAGTCGACCAGCAGGATGCAGCACAGCAGAAGTATGAGACCATGCAGTGTTTTGCCGTCTCTGAACCAAAGTCCATCAAGGAAGAGGGGGAAGGTATGCTTTCTTGCCTACAGTTTACAGTGTTTGCCTAACTTTGAAATCCCTGTTTGTTTTGTACTGTAAATGTTCCTCCTGCTTATTCATTTAGATTAATTTTTTTTGACCTACTAATTTGCAGTCGTTGCCTTAGTTTTTCGTTTTTCCTGTATGTGGTCTGACTTTTGAAAACAGTCTTGCCGTTGCTTCAAAATTTCTCTTTGACTTTGCCCCGTTTTGTTTTTAGAAACTGTTTTTTTTTCCTGCCTTTTCCCACATCTCTTGGTCTCTTCCTTGACTTTCTGTCACTTTCCCATCACTCTTCCCAGCATTGCCCTCCCAGTCTCCTGTGTCCTGTCCTCCTTCCATCACCACTTCTTTCTGTCTCTCCTCCCATCCACTGGGAGAGACTAATTAGTGTGTGGCACTTTGTCAGTTTCCCATCTAATCCAATCACACACACACACACACACACACACACACACACAAACACAGGGAGGGGGCGCAATGTGTCTGCCACTCTAATTTTAGACATCTGACATCCAGATATTTTGCCAATCTCTCCCCTGACATGATGAGGATATCTGCTGGACAGACAGAGGGTTGCAGGCGGACTTTGGTTTGCCTCACAACATTGTTGGACCTGCTAGTAAGACAGTAGATTGACTGTAAATTAGTTATTAGCGATAAATCCCTTTATGAAATGTCTTATTTCATCCCCACTGAATATTTATGAACATGAATTACCTATTTAATAACATTCAACAGATCCCTTGAAGACTCTCAACGTCACAGGAAATATCGTTTCCCTTGAAAAACCATCCTACTTAAAAGTATAGGGGAGGATGTTCTTTTTCCGAGTGGATCATCAAAAGTAATTCCAGTGATATGTTTATGTAGGCCATCCTATGTGTCCTACACCTGTAGCATGCTAAAGTTAACTATAAAGATGCTTGTAGCTACAGAGACACACATATTTGCATTCACAGTATCTGTATTATAATTTGGCTTTACACATATTTTTTTAACACGTTTGCTTGTCATATACAAGCAATACATTTTCACTTACCGTTTGTGAGTCTGACATGGTGAAAAATTGTGCAAATCTTCTTTTAGAATGTAAGCTTGTATGAGTGATGCAAACAGCAACTTTTAGACAGACTGTGCATGAGGAGAAGAGGGCTTGTGCACGCTCTCGCATGCTTTTAATAAGCGTTCCCTCTCGGGAGCAGGGACAGGGTTGTGTATGTGCACTTTTTTTTTTAAAGTGAAGAGGGCGGGGCTTTTCAAAAGTTTGTGTAAATCGTCCACTATAGCTTAAATTTAAACATTCACTCCAAAGAGTGCTCGCTGCATTCGTTGTGAGCAAATAATCAGGTCCGACTTTTCTGTTGCTGGTCACCGGTCAGGGCAGATCAAGTTGTACATCTCTTGGTTCTGCTCACAGGACAGTTTTTCTTGGCATTTCTGCCTAAAGCAGAATCTGGTAAAGTTATATTTTTTTCAGCCGATAACTTTGCAAACACCATTGTCTTTTCTATTGATTCCACTTATTACAAGATATATAATGTCTTTGTAACAACATTCTGGTAACAAAGATAAAAAGAGATTAGAATTCACAAACATAAGTAACAAAGATGCATAGAAGTCACAAAGAAATAATATCTTATTTTTAAAATTGGATATTTGCAAGTTGGCATTAGGTAGTCCAGACCTGTTTGTGCTTTACTGTTTTTAACAGTAAATCCCAGCACTGGATATTTACCGTAGACACATTTTCTTCAGTTGACTTTTTCTCTGCCAAACTGGCAGTATGCAACTTATTACAGGGAGATCAGTTGTAATAACGGTTTCTTGCCACCAGTTCCAGAGCTACTTTTTCAACAATCAATATATGGCAAGTGATAAATTCAACAACTCTTCATGTTGTAGTTTTAAACTGCAACTTTTCAAACTTCCTCGTCACACCCTGGAAATGTTGCAAGCCAGTCACAAGGCAACACAGAAATAGGTCAACAATCGAGCATGTGAGCATATAATCTGAATGAAGCTAGCAATCATGATTTTGGATTATGGGAAAGAATGGAGGCGACTCAGGGGGGAAATGGAAACTGTATGTGGAAAGGGCTGGATTGTCTTAATGCAAGACAACTGTGGAATCCATTGCTCAACCATGCGGCAACATTCTTCCTCTTCCCATTCAAATAGGTGGATCTCCTGAGCTTAGAAGCCTTTTTATGCCGTATAGGTTTGAGTTTAGGAGGGAAAACGACCTGAAGGATTTGATCAGGTTGGACAGGAAACATTAATGCAAAAATTAATTTAGAAATCTGCCAATTAGAATAGGCTTTAGCTGACATTCATAAACAATAGAAAACAATGTAATAAAATACCATTTTATTTATATATATATATATATATATATATATATATATATATATATATATATATATATATATATATATATATATATATATATATATATATATATATAAAAAATATGTCTAGTTGTTATCAGAGCTGACGTGTACTGGGTCGCAGCCTTTCATCCATCTCCTAGGATTCCAGGATGTACTTCTTATACACTATATAAAGTTGTCTGATGGCTGTCATTTGTTTCTCATAACTCTAGATTTCCAGTCCTGTCTCATCTGTGTGGCAAGAAGAGTTCCTGTCAAAGAGCGGCCTGTGATGCCAGCATATGAGAGCTTCACAACAAGACAGGACCTTCAAGGTAGAGCAAGGCTTAGAGACTGGGCTGTTGAATGTGAAGTCAAATTGGATTACAGTCCCAAATACTTTATATTACTTTAAACTGGAGCTTATGGACCTTTATAACAGAAGTCCTTAAACAGATTAAAACTATCTTTCTTACATAGCTGCATATTACTTTATTTAATTCCAAAAAGCACACCTCACTAGTCTGAAAATAGTTAGCCATTGTGTCTGAGGATTCCACGGTCCAATTTTATTTTATTTTTTTAAGAAATGCATGAGAGATCTGGATCAGACCACTTTAGTGCCTGATAGGCAGTTTATGCATTTCTTTAATGTATTAACTTACCGCTACAAAATAACCAAAAAGGATTTTAAAGCACCTTTTAAAGCATGAATTGAAACAGCTACTGTTTTTTTAACCCTTCGAGACTGGACGGTCTAGCCTGCCTTATAAAACCATTGCAATAGTGGACAATAGCCTTATGTTGGAAGTATGAGGCTGCAAAATTTGGAGGAACCACATTTGTTCTGTGGACGGGACATGACAGTTAATGGGTTAAAGATTACAGTACTAGATGGTGGTCAAAGGAAATGGATGAAACTTTAATTGATCTTTGTTTTTTGTATTAATCTGTTCAGGTAAAATTACCTCACTGGACACAAGTGTGCTGCGGGCAGCTATGAAACCAGGCTGGGAAGACCTGGTGCGGCGTTGTATCCAGAAGTTTCACCTGCAGAGTGATGGGGAGATGTCCTTTGCCAAGAAACACCATCAAGAAGGTTAACATAATATCACTTTATAATATTTAAAGCAACTTTGCGTACTGTTATTTTGTTGCAAAAAGGACGCACGTCACTACCAGAGGAAGAATTTTAAATACGAACGCACTTTCTTCACTGTCTGACATTTTCTAGTGTTGAAGAATGGCCACGCCCTCAGCCCTTTATACCGATTTTCCTTGGCAGACGGCACTATCGTCTCAGCTCACACAAAGAGCAAACTGGTCCGTTCTCCAGCCACCAATGAACCACAGCTCTATATGTCAATGCACATCCTACAGAGGTAATCCCCCCATTGATACATCAACTGCTGCATTCCTGCATGAAACACTCCCCAAAGACAGTAGAAAATCCCAAAGCATTCTAAAAACGTAAAGTATAACCTTTTTCTTCTCTTTCAGGGAAAGCATCGGGGGCATTGCTGCTGACATGCCTACCGGACAGGACTCGGGGAAGTCAATGACCCCAACTAGTGTGGGTGGGTCTTTTCCCTCACCTGATGCCAGCGTAACCAGCAACAGCCATCACTCCACAGGAGGCTCAAACACACCTGGACGGGGTTTTGGGTCTGTCTCAGGAAGGGCCAGCACACCTCAGGGAAACTGCTATACTCTCAAGCTTGGCAGCCCTTCTGGCCAAGGAAGCCCCAGCGTCACGTCAGGGGTCCAGAGTGCCATGCTGTCTCCACGTCACCGCCAGAGTCCCAGCACTGTAGCCAGCAGCAGCAGTTGTAGTAGCCCTCATATCCTCCATCATCCGCCCGGATCGTTCTCTCCTGCAGCTGGTTTGCACTCTCCACCATCGGTTTGCAGCACCACAGGAAATAACCAAAGTTTTAACTCCCTTAGTGCGCTGCAAGCTCTCAGCCAAGGCACCCGGATTTCACCAGGCCTCAATGAGGGACAGCATCTAGAATCACCTGACAGAAAACCAGCAGCTCTTCAGAGTCCCCAACACAGCACTAAACCCTGTAGCCAAATTAGCAAGAGCAGTCTTAGCTTAGAGACAGAGTTATTCGGAACTTTTGAAGAGCAGGAAGAATTTCTGTCATCAAACACCCATGAAGGTACGCAGGCAGATGGGAAAGATATTGATCCTGACACCCTTGAAGGTAATGGAAACAACAGAGACTTTACCGATGTGGCAAACCGCCATCTGACCACCAAAGGCCACACCAAGCTGCTGCAGCTTCTCACCACTAAGTTAGAACCTTCTGATCCTGCTTCACCATCAGGGCTCATGGGGGATGACCAAAACTGTAAGGACCAGCTGTGTGGGGCCGGCCATAACAACCAATCCACCTCATTAAAGGAAAAACACAAAATTCTCCATAGGCTGTTGCAGAACAGCACCTCACCTGTGGAGCTGGCCAAGCTAACAGCTGAGGCTACTGGAAAAGATCCTATTGGTCCAGAGTCTGCCTCAGGAGACAGCATTGCTGCTCTTAGTGAACTCTGCACAAAACAGGAGCCAGAGAGCCCCAAAAAGAAAGACAATGCATTGCTTCGCTATCTTCTGGATAGGGACGACAATGGCATCCTTGACAAAGCCATCAAAATGGAAACAGGCGATGGACTAAAGCTAACCTGCGTTAAGACGGAGAAGCAGGACGAAGGATTTACTTTGGCCGAACAGGTAAGAATTTTAGCTCTTTATCCAGGAAAGAAAGCAAAAAAAAACAAAACAAACATTTCTAATTCCACAGGGTCCCATTATCTTTGATTTTATTTTACTAGCTTTTCTTAGCGACTTACTAATAAGCACATCATTTTTTTTCCTCCCTTTTTTTTTTTTTGTTCCCCCTTTTTTTCTTTTTTTGAACCATCATGGGGACTGGCATATGTTAAGGTGGTTCAACCAGTAAAAGGAAGATGGCAGAGGTTCAGTTTCCAAAGGATTATTAACCATCAATATGGAATTCCAACTAAAAGGTTCATTCTCCCCGTCATTTTGTAATTCAATTGGTACTTTCTCTGGTGATGGTGTTTTTTGTAAATCACTGCCAAATTAAATTTGTTAAATTATTTCAATACATAGACTAATTCCTTGGAGTTAAAGAAAGGAAAAAAAAAACAGAACTGGGTGATCACTTAGTTTTACCTATAAGAGTTAAAGCTAATAGTAGTGCATGCATTTCTGTAGCATCTGAGCATCAGTTCACTTTCCTTAACCTCAGCAACTTTCTTGAATGGATCTCTGCAGGAAGGCCGCTCACTCTTTCCTCTCATAAATACTTCATATTTGACAGTCACTTGAGGGCACTGTAAGGTTGCACACCACGACCTGCTGGAATCCAGGAAAATAGTGTGACAAAAAAAAACAAAAAAACAGTTGTGTTTTTTATTGTATTAAGGTGTTTGTCAGATGGGACAGTGGGGTTTAGTAGCAGGCTTGAAGATTGTTAAATTCCCATTTTTTTTATATTAGTGCAGCTTTATCATTTTTTAATGACATTTCTGATATTAATGCAGATGCAATGCTTTTATCAAACATTATACAAATGATTTCAGATATTACCTTTTATGTTTGGCTGCGCTCACAATTTACAGCTTTGCTTTAAGGTTTACAGACCCTTCATTCAGGAAACTTACAAATTCACCCTGTTAATTGAAATAACACAAAACTGAAAAAAATAAATGAATAAATAAAAAATGACTAAATAAGTTACAAAAAAAAATCTAAAAGAAAATCCTTGACAAATTAAAGTATTTTGCTCATGAACAATGAACCAACATACCTGTCAACAGGTGCAGAAGACTGACCGAACATTTACACACACACACATATATATATATATATATATATATATATATATATATATATATATATATATATATATATACATACATACATACATACATACATACATACACGTGTGTGTGTGTGTGTGTGTGTATATATATATATATAAAATGATTTTCTTTTTCCCTAATGGAGGGGTATGTAAACTTAGAACCACATTTGTATGTTAGGGTGTGCACGTATTGCTTCTAAAACCTCTGTATGTATCCTACTGTACATCACACATGACCTCATTAGGGCTGGAAGTTTATTTTTAGCTCCCCACACCATTCATCAGCTAAAGGCCCCTAGGAAACCATCTCGTCCACTGTGTGCCTGGGTGTGTGTGTGTGTGGATGTAAAGGGGCTGGGCTAGAGTGTTTCACTGACTCAGGTTGAACGAGTTTTCTGTTTTTGTCAAAGCTGTCATCAGACTTGACTAGACTTTTTTTTATTATTTGTTTTGTTCAGCTTTTTATTGGTTATTTATTTGAAAATATTTAAAAGCTTTAAACAAAGTCCAACTTTTATTTTTGGAGTGTTTTAAAAGAAAAAAATATTACTAAAGATGTGAATGTCTGTTCACTGAAAATCATGAATCTGAAAACATTTAAGAAAAATCTGGTAAAGAAAACAAGCAAGGACCTGATTACATGATCTTAATAAAGTATATAAATGTAAACGATATTTTCTTTAGGGAGATATCAAAAGCAACATATCTGATTCCAGCACTAGATACTGTCTTTTAAAAGATTTAACTGTTTTTATGATGGTTTTGCTCAAGGTCTTTATTCAATATAATCATCAGGTCATTTCAATATAAAAACCTATTAAAGCTACAGTGTGTAATAATTACAGGGCCAACAGTCAGAAATGTAATATATTATACATAACTATGTTATTTAACATCATCTACGAGCTCAGCCTCTTAACCTTAATATTTGCGTTGCCTTAGAATTCGTTATTTATAATTACATAGGAGCGGGTCTCGCAGCCATGGAGGCAGACATCTTTGCGCTACGGCAGCGCAGAGCCAACAAACTAGCGATTGCGAGATCGCCCATTACGCTCGAAAGTAACTACGGCAAGTTGAGAGAGATGAACTGAGACGGTACTGAACAATAGATGGCAGTATTATGCCTGAGAATACTATCTGTAAAATTATCTATGTAAACAAACCTCATCACTTGAGAAGGTAGGTGATGCGGACGTTGTGGAAGACATTTTGTCCCGTAACGCTCGCCGTACTGTTGGGGGGGAGAGGCGGTGGGGGGGAGATGTTCATGTTGCTGCGGTCTGCAGTCTGGACGTTAGATGTCGCTAAAAATTACACACTGTAGCTTTAAAACAACATTTTTCACAAACTAAGCCTATTATTGTAGGACATGCAGTGAAAATATGCATTTGTTTGAAAAGGTCACTGCTTTGTACTTCAAAATATATAGTGCAGATCAGTTTAAATACTTGCTGAGGATTTTCAGTCATTTCTTGAATTATAAAAGATTACATACTGTGTATTGATTTTTAAAGAGAGAAATTCCTGTAATAAATAGCGTTTTTCGTTGTGGCTGCTTTCAGCCATCTGAGCTGGAGGACCTGCTGGAGGACCTGCAAAACAGCAGCCAGCAGCAGCTGTTTCCCAGTCAGCCTCCGTCCTCTTCATCATCTTCATCAGCGGTGCCAGCTGGCTCCTCTGTGGACAAACAGACCATCATCAGTGACATCCTGCAGATGAACGACACCAGCAGCAGCAGCTCCCCCAGCCAGCACAGAGCCATCCCTCCTATCGGACCTGCAGGTACGTCTTTAGCAGGCTTTTTTTATATTACTCTACTATTCAATCTAATTTTTTTTGATTGAACGAGTATTTTTGGTGTGTTTACATTTTTTTTCTCTTATCCTAGCAAGTTTCAATGGTGTCAGGTTGGGCCAGTCTGGTCAGGGGGCTCCTCCAGTTAGAAGCATGTCTCTGGACAACAGTATGGGCTCCAGCCCCACCAGGCCTCTCCCACCTCAGCACAGAAATAATGGCCCCTATCCTTTGCAGCAGCAAGGCATGATGGGAACTCACACCAGCATGAACCAGGCAGCAGGACCTAACACAGGTTAGGCAAAACAATCTAACAGATCTGTAACATGTAAATAGTTTTCCTCAAAGCTTCGGGAAAGAGAAAGGATTCTGTTTGAATTCTTACAGAATGATCTAATATTTTGGTCTTTATAGGGGAGAATTAACCAAAATTCTTGTAGTGATGTAAATTCCTCTGAATCCCCCTTCAGCAGGCCTTCGTGGCTCCATGCAGCAAGGCTGGGGTCCCCATGCTCCAACAGGCGGGAACTCTGGACCAATGATGCCACACGGAGTTGGTCGAATGGTACCGAGCATGAATCCTAATCTCCCTACAAGAAGCAACGGTTCAAATGTTTCTAGAGCTTTGGTCAACATGCAGATGATGGGAAATGGTGCGAAGAAATAACCAAAGTGGTGCTCCATAGCTGCCATACACTATACCTGATGTTTATGATCTTATTTTCTTATGTTAGACTTGGACATGGCAGCCCCTCCCTACCATCAACAGCAGGCTCCGCCCAATCAGACAGCTCCATGGCCAGACCGAATGATGATGATGGATCACTACGGAAACCAAAGCAGGTTTGGCATTTAGTTCATCCTAAAGTATAATGAAGGAAATTGCTTTGGCATTGTTTAGTCTGACAAAGTGCCACCTCGCAGGCCGCCCTATGGCATTCCTCAGGAAGACGGGATTGGTTGTTGTGGCTCCGGACCTGAAGGTCAGACAGATGAGGGTGCTCTGCTGAACCAGCTGTGTTCGGTGTTGAAGGACTATGAGGGTCTGGAAGAAATTGACAAGATGTTGGGAATACCCACTCTTGCTGGACAGGTAAGCTGGGCTCACCCTACTTTTTTTTTTTTTTTCCCAGAGAAGACAGACGGGAATTTGTTGTAATCCACCGCTCTGTTGTATCTGTGGTTAAAGCTTAAGGTCTTTGTCTTACTGGAAATTAAACATACCGTGTGTTTGAATCTAACAGAGTGCCTTCCAAAATCACCTTCTAGTTTTTTCTCCATCCATCACCCTTGACCTGCTCTCATTCCCAAAGCATTACTCGTCCATCACCATGTTTTACAGGGAGGGATAACACTCAGGGTGAAGAGCTGTGTTATTTTTTTGCCATTTTTCTGTTATGCAGAAGGACCAATAAAGAATGTTTTGGCTTTATCTGACAAAACACCTTCCTCCACATGGTTTAGCCACTCTTCCATAAAGACTCAGTTATTTTTGCAATTAATAGTGTTACTTTTTACAGATTTTCCATCATGAGCTGTTGATTTCAGCTCATTTATTTAAAAAAAAAAGGATTGATCAGTGCTCTGTAAAACGTTTCTATACACTAACACTAGCTTAAAAAATGGGTTGAATATACATTGTCTCAATGTTAATACTTTGTTTTAAAAGTTAGGAAAATATGTCGATATTTTTTCCTACACCTATACTCACAATTATTCACTACTCCATGTTTGTTCCATGAAAGACCAATAGAATACATCAGTGTTTTTGGTAGCCTCAAAATTTCAAAGGTTATTGGTACCTTTGCAAGGCACTGAACAAAAACAAGAAAACAAACAATATAATCTGTCTTCATCTTCAGGGTCCTCTTTCAGAGCAGGAGCAGTACCTGGGTCCCTTGGAGCCTCCCTCCAGCCTTAAAGCTCCCCTCTACAGTCAACAGTACGGGGGGCAGCCAGGTTACGGTGGCTTACCCCCTGACGGCGCATATGCTGCCCAATCAATCGCCGGCCACATGGGACCTCAAAGGATGGCACCGGCAGGCTACCCTCCTATGATGAGAATGCCCGGTGCCCCAGGGCCCCGGCCCCCCGGCATGAGACCTGGTGGTCCCAATTCAATGGTGCCACCGCAGCCCAACAACCTGAGGCTCCAGCTACAGCACAGACTCCAAGCCCAGCTGGTAGGTTTCAGCTAATTAGTTATGATCATCTCTAATTAGTTATGAGCTTTTGATAAGAGCATCAGAGAGCAGCCAATTTCCTCCAGTTTTATTAATACAAAATAGGTGGAGAGACATACAAACATTCTGGCTCTACATTTAATAACAGTCATTTGGTGTTTGAAAGTACATTACTTACATTATTCCTGTTAATAATCAGTACACAAAAATGACTTAATCATAAAAGAAATCACCTGTGCTGAAGACAAGCTGGTCATCATTTTGATTAATTAAGTATAAAAAAAATGCATGACAAAAAAAAATTAATATGCACTCTGAAATGTAAACAAATACAATGTAAACTAGTGTTTGGATAAATTAGGTGAAAAAAATCTTTAGTACAAGCCTCTTAATGCATTCCTTGCTCATATGTTTGGTAGGCACCTTATAATTAAGAGAACGTTTTGATTAAACAATTTAACTAGTGTAGATTGAGCTGGGCTGAATTTTATAGTTTGTTTAGAATGGCCTTCTTTAATGGTGATATCCTATTGATGGTTTTATGATATAGAAAAAAAGGATTTTTCTTTACAAAGTGCTTAATTTTTTTTTCTCTCTGCAAATGCATTTTAAAAAATGTGTCTGTATTGTTTCTTATTAATCCAGTAACAGACTAGTCAGTTAATCTAAAATCATCAAATTGCAGCGTATCCCATTACATTCTGAAGACATCTCTTAGTAAAGGAGCTACATGTAAGCAAACAGACAGGTTGGTGGGGTTCACTGAGTTTAAACTGCAGACAAAAAAAGAAAAAAAGTGGCTTAATCAGCACAACATCCACACTGCTGGAACACTGCGATATATGAACTAATACTTAGCCTCTACATACATGGATGGTGTGCCTTTTGTTACCAGTAAGCATTAGAGACATGGGTCTTTGAAGAAATCATAGCCTTGATGTCAAACTGAATCACAGATATTCATTGTCACTACTGCATAACTCAGATCTTAAAGGTGTATTTTATGTTCTTGGTATGAGCTGCCCCCTAGTGGAGAGTTGAGGAAAAGCACCTTTTGTAATCTTCATGATTATACTGTACACAAAAAAATATTTTGGTACATTTTTGTTTTAACCTCTTTCTTATGGTTTAGTTTTCCTCAAGAAATTTTATGGTTTTATAACAACAGAAAAAATTCTGAAGGTGTTGCTTTGAATATTTGCAGTAAATGCAATCACAACAACAAAAACAACAATATCGATGCTATTATCATCATGGGCGGTTCTAGACAGGGGCCAACGGGGGCCAGTGCCCCTGTAGATTATTTCCTGGCCCCTGTACCGGAGACATAATGCTAAATGAAATTCTAATAATGATATGCGCTGGAAAAGACATGGTTTCTTTGGATCTATTTCATTTTTTTTCTTTAAAAATTCTGTTTTACTAATTATTTAAAGACAACAAAGTGATCGCTTCAGTGGTATTGAGACAGGATCCCAGTTTGCAAAACAAATTTAAAAATATGTAATACTCTCATTTTTACAGCTAAATGTATCTGTTTTTTTTTTTTTGTTCTGATTCTAATTTTATAGAAAACCTTAATATTAACTTAAATTAAGTTAAAAATATGTACAATTCCTAAATTATGAATATATATTGACCTAATATTCCAAATAATAGCTTTATTTGATCCTTTAGCAATATAGCTAAAAAAAATTTGAGTTGCTTTTTAGCTATGTGAAGGGATTTTTATTTTTATTTTAACGATAATCCAAATTTACATTTTCAAGCCAAAAATAAATATTTTCAGTTGGAATACATTTAATTAAATTTTTTTTTTTGCTTCATGCTTTTTTTGGGCCCCATGAAATCAGTATATATATTTTATATATATATTAGGGATGCACGATATTGGGATTTTGGCCGATATCCGATATGCCGATATTTTAAAACTCATGTAGTCGATAACCGATATCGATACCGATGTTAAAGCTGGACAAAAATAAGTAGTCATTGAAAATAGCAGTTTTGTTATCCATTTCTGACACTTTGAAAAATAATATACTCAAATATATTTTCATATCCTGATATCAAATAGATTTTTAAAAACGTGGTATCGATCTATTTTACTTTCAAAATCTCGTGAAATTTCATTTTTCTGTTACAAACTCTCGTGATATTTTGCAAATTCTTTTGAGATTTTGTTGGTAAAATAGATCGATACCGCGTCAATATATCAACATATAAAAATATGGCAACATTTCCTGAATTTTCGGGGGATTTCATAGCATAACGATGACATATAGCAATATTTCAATAGTAAAAGAGATTGATATGGTGTTTTTAAATGGCAATATATCAGCATATGAAGATATTGTGATATTTTAATGTATCAATATTTTTTCCCTCGTCTTTAGAAGTTTTTAAGTCTGTAAAAAAGAAGTTTTTGAGGAAGAAGAAGAAGTAGTATTTTTTATTTTTTTTTTTAGACTTTAGAAACTCAAAAGCTGATCAAGTATCAGGTTAAATATCGGTGGGGTGGCCGATGTCCGATATTCAGTTTTAAGGCCGATACCGATAGGGGGCCGATTATAACGTGCACCCCTAAAATATATATATATATATATATATATATATATATATACATATATATATATATATATATATATATATATATATAGTGTGTGTGTGTGTACATATATGTGGGTTTGTATATTTTTTATGTTTAAGGTTTCAGGTAAGTGGCTTCTATTGAAGTATATTTGCAGTGGTTTTAAACAAAGTTTTTGACATTTTCTAAGAGGTTTCCCTTTTGTTCTGAGATCTGGATTTTGTGTGTTTTGTAGAACCGTCAGCCGGTGATGAACCAGATGGGTGGAGTCACAAATATGAATCTACCTCTAAGATCTAATGTCTCACCCCAGGTCAGCTGCTTACACCAACCACCCTCATATGATTTCTATTATCTTTAACAGTATTCACACCTCTTAAATATTATTGTATACCCTAAATTTTCAATTTCAAATAAAGAAAAATGTATTGATGTGATTTCATGTGATAGGCTTACAAAATGGGAATTGTGAAATGAAAAAAAAAAAACTGATAGATGTTACTCAACACACCATCCAGAAAGTTACAGAGATGCCTCTCAGAGTTAAAAGATAAAGCTAAATTAAGACTTATCGTGGATAAAAAATTTTAGGAGTCATAACCAGTTAATCTACTTAAAGAATCCTTCTGAAATTGTCTTTTAATTCATGTTTAATCACTTTAAGGGGGAAAAAAAACATGTATGTGTGCGCGTTCCTGTAGCTGTAGCATTAGCAACATTAGCAGTTTGCAAATGTTCCTTAACCATTATTTTCTCATCCTTTACACAGTTAGTAAAACAAAATACACAAGCAGCAACACTTACAGACAGGTGAGTTCCTGATTGTTGGGGTCACCCCTTTAGGTGGGATAGAGACGGGCGTACTGATAGCAAGGTGTGCTAATGTTAGCATCTCGGATGAATGATATCAATTAAGGAGGAAAACAAAAATTGCAGTTCTTGGACAGCCCAAATCCAACACACGCTTTTTAACTTAGCAAAAAACTCAGATATGCAGGTAATGACACCTTTAAGTACAGGTGAAAAATAAATGGTATTTAAAAACTATAAAAAATATGTTAGAAGTCTCCAGTTACAGTGTAAAACTATATCCAATATCAATCTTTTTCCAATTTGACATAATTTGAGCTATTTTACAAAGTAGAATGGTAATAATTATTTAGTCTGGAGATTTTCAACACCTCTGGCTATATTTACAGAAAAAGGATGGTTAAAGGGCTAAATATAATTTCAAAACACTACAGTATATCATTCTTAATTATAAAAAAATAAACCCACAGTACAGCATTACCTAAACTGGGTAAATCTGGGTTTTTCATAGTTGTAAAATGTTGATTAAAAAATACCAAGGCGTGAAAGGTTTTTCATGATTTAGTCCTGTACAAGTGAAACGTGTCGTGCATTCTTTTGGAGTGCATTATTTCCCCTATTAATTTTATGGTGATGACAGAAACGCTCTTCTTTCCATTGTCGCATGCAGGGAACTGTCAACTCTCAGATGCTGGTCCAGCGTCAGCGCGAGTACATAAACAACCAGTTACGTCAGCGCCAACAACTGCAGCACCATGCACATCAGCAGCGTGCAATGATGATGCGCACTCAGGGCATCAACCTTCCGCCAAACATGTCCAGCGGCGGGGCTGCTCCTACGCCAATGGCCATGGCTGGTGCCAACCCCCGGATGACGCAGGGAAACATGCAGCGGTTTTCCTACCCAGCATCCAGCTACGGTACTGGCCTGCCATCTCCTCCTCCTCATCCCGGCTCCTCCAGCCCCTTCTCCTCCCCTTTATCCCCGAGTCATCTCCTGGCAAGCCAGGGCATGATGGGAAACGTATGCGGGCAGTACAGCAGCGTAATGAGCCCTTCATCACAGCACAGTGCCTTCCAGTTTAACACTTCAGGTATTGGATTTGTTCTGTGCTTTATACAGGATTTTGTCACTTTTGGTGAGGTGATCATGTTTCCTCTTTGTCATAAATATAGTTCAAAATAAGTAAATATTCTGATTGTACTTAGAGCCTCTTCTACATCAGCGTGCTTCATTAACTCTTAGAAGCCAGACACGTTCAAAATAAGTTATTATTTTAACCTTTAAATCAGGACAAGTTTTTATCTGTTTTTGTCTGATATTCCAAAAATAATCTCTATAAATTTGAAACCAACAACTTTTTTTGTTTTGTTTTTAAATTGAATATGAACTAAAATGTATCTTATGTGCTCTGTTTTTAGGAATGAGCCACCAGCAGCAACACCAGGACCCAGTGTCATGCTTTCCCTGTGGGGCAGGGACACCGCAGAGCCCCCTGCTATCCCCCAGAATGGGACAGGGTCAGAGCCCCATGTTGCAGCAGAACCAGGGCCAAACACAAACCCAAACCCAGACTCCAAACCAGGGAGGTCCGCCAAGCTACCAGACTAGCGGTGACTTGAACGGGTGGTCTCAGTCTGCAAACATTTCAAACATCAACAGGTAACAGAACATTTTCCAGATCTTTATACCATCAAATAAAATTTTTCTGATGCTCTACGTTCTCTAAGACTGTGCTGCATGTCTCTCAGTGGTTATCCCCAGCAGTCCCAGTCTCAGTTCTCGACACAATCCAGTGCTGGAATGTACAACAGCAGCAGCATGAATGCAGTGTCAGGGCAGATGGTGTCCATGACTGAACAGGTGACAAAATCACTACTTCACCCAAGCTCAGATATTCAGTCATGGTTTAAACTTTAAATGTTCATCCACCCATCCATCTATCCATTCGTGCATCCATCCACCCATCCATCCATCTATTCATCCATCCGTAAACCATCCATCCATCCATCGATCATCTAACATTCATTCGTCCATCCACCCATCCATCAATCCATCCATCTATCTACCCATCCATCCATCCATCCATCCATCCATCCATCCATCCATCCATTGTTGCAGGTTCCGTATTTCAAACCTGCTACTTCTTAACTGAAAACTGAGTTATTCGAATCTGACAAAGTTTTGATTTTTGACATGGACACGTTTTTTGGACACCTGTGTTATTTTTTTTTTCTGTTGGTGCAGGTGGGTGACGGCAACCTAATCCTGGAACAGTTTGGAGGAATCGATATGATGAACCAAGACAGCAATGTCAATTCTGTGAGTAAAATTAGATTTTCCAACTCTTTGTTGTATCTGAAAGACACCCACAGATGTACTACTTAACTCAATTCATTTAAAAGAAGACGTACTTCATGATATTTTGTATAGCAGAGCAGTCAACCTTTACCACCATCTACCAGTTAACTGTAAAAGAGACATCAATTTCTGCATCTAAACCTTTGAAAAACTTCAATAAATATTTGATAAAAAAAATTTTAGCTGCAAATTTTAAACACTTTTTTTACACATTGAATTCCTTACACTGAATTTTCAATCTGGTGAAAATTCAGCTGCAAAAAAATTAGCTGCATAAAATTTGCCTGCAAAAAAATTAGGCTGCAAATGTGTTGACCTTTTGGTGAACTCAAGCCAAAGCAATCTACACTGGATGCAGTCAAGCAGCTTCTAGCCAATGAAATGAGCAAATTTTTCAGGGAAAAAAAAAGGAGGTTTGGCACCGGCCACTTTTTCCAGATCAAACCAAGAGCCTTGGCAGACAGGGGCGCTGGTCTAGCTGTGATCGGCTCAGTTATTTCACCCATTCCCATTACATGAAAAATTCTAACCATTTAGTTTTGTGTATTTTACCAATTACTGAGCTTTATTAATGGTAACTTCTCTGTGTGATCCTGGTTTTCTGTGTTTTTGTAGAATTTTTGCTGACCATGACTTTTTTGGAAAAGACCTAACCCACGGAGCTGTGCTAAAACCCTGACACCCAGAGAGGTCAGGGAAAAGTATGAAGACTTTGGGTTTCCTACAAGAGACAAGTGTTTGTTTGTTTTTCAGAGGAGTAGCAATGGAAGAAAAAAGTCAAGACATTTGAACTCCAATCAGACTTCTTAGTTCCTGCTTCAGGAATTAATCGCAAACAGAGTTTGAAGATACTGAACTTCAATCTGAATAATTCTGACTCCAAACACAATTGCAGGAAAGTCATGCCAATGACAGGATGTTTGCTTTGGTGTTTTTCAGAAACGCATTTAGTTATATAATGTCGGTTAAAACGTTCCTCTTAGCTTCTCTCTTTCACAGAACAACTTAATGAGACTTTATATTTTATTATGATTTACTAAACAGTAGCTATCACCTAACTTTAGAATCAATTGTAGGATTCTTTTAAAATAATATTGATCTATAAATGGAAATAGCTAGTGGCGTGCACAGACATTTTTGGTGGCAGGTGTTCAGGTTGGGAAAAGGCACCTTATACGTTGCATGGAGCCAAACAAGCCTGATGCTGATGTTTAAGGATCTTCTGTAGTCCACAGGTAGCAATGCCACATTGGTGTCACTTCAATAAATAACTATTTCAAATCCACTAATATAAAGACCAAGAATCCAGAATATCTTTAAGTTTATTGAGTATATATGACAATTTGCAGATGAAATAAGATTTACATTTCAAATATAAAAAACAAACAACTCTATTATCTTATTTCAAGTGCATATTATGTAATAATAGTTACAAACCCTTATTCCACTGACAGATCATCTTAATTCCCCTTTCAGATTAGGGACAGATAAGGTTATTTTCAGAACATTTACCTATTTCCAGGTCATTTTTTGCAGTCCAAGATAAACACAGAAATACTAATACTTTAACTGAATAGAACTTTATTAAAGTTATTTTTACAAATTCTTATCATTTGGCCTTATGTTTGCTTTTAAATGAAATGTTAAACAGACTAAAGGTAACTTGTGTGCTGTAAAAAAGAAAAAAAGTCAAGTAGATGTCATCAAGCCCCCAACCATTATAGCAAATCAATAGTGACATGTATTAGATGCTTTAAGTTAAATCTTTTTCTAATTTAATCAAAGAGTTGCATTTTAAACCGTTCCTTGTGGCCCGGTAGAGGCCATTAAATATGTTCTGCTATGAAGTAACCGTTTGGAGGTAAATACGCTAAGTTACCTGGACGGTTACCTTGCCCTTCATCAGGGCAAGGCTCTATTGAGGTCAGGCTACATGTCTGGTGAAGCAAAATTACAAAAATCTAGGCTCTGGGTTTGAAAGGTTTTTAAACTCATGAATGCTATTTTGGGCGAAATACTAAAAAAACAGAAAACGATTTCAAGAGGAGACAAACAACTTGTTTGTCCAGAGGGGAAAAGGGGAGGTACTCTAGCATCACCTATTGTCTATCTGTGCACGTCCCTGGAAATACCTATCAGTAATTTCAACATAATAAACAAAATAATTAGCCTTTTGTCTTAAGAATGCAGCACATACAACTTTTAAGATAATTATTAACAGATAACTGGTGGAAATGCTGCCTCCAAGAATTGTTTGCAGTAAAACAGGTACATAAACTGTATATAAAAAAAAAGTTGGGGTTTTCAGCTAATGACACAGATTTATGAAGTGTGTGCAATCTGTAGTCCAGCTGCTTACATTGGATGTTTGCTGTAAGGATGTGATGCAGTTATCTCTCTTCAAAAGGAAAAGTGACATTTGATCTCAAAAGTCTCTGAGGCCATGTGTTTGTGGTTGACTACTATGTGTGAGCTAGCACGTTTGTGTGTAAAACTCTGATTCTCACAATTTCACACTGTAGAGATTTATAAAATGAATCTTTCAATATTTTTTAAACTCCTGGTTCTCTTTTAGAGCCCGACTGAACGTAAAAAGGAAACTATATGAATATTTTACAGTTATTTATAGATTTAAAGATGTTTTAGAGATTATTTGTATGGATGAAAATCAATTATAACTTTACGAAATCTTTTGAAATGGTACTTGTTGATTTGAAAAGTAATATATATTTGAACTGCTGTTGTATACAGGACATATGTCCCCTATTTAAAGATTTTTTTCATATAAATGTGAATGTGTATATTGTACATAGATCCTTTTACCCCTTTGTTCTTTTAGAGCCATCATAAGGCAGCATTTGGAGTTGAATAAATGATCAACAGAGTTAAAATAGGCCATGGTTTAAATTAAGCACACTGTTTATTCAAACAGACTTCCTGTTGGATGTATTTTGGGGAAATTTGACACAAGCGAAAGACAAAGACCGGCTACTGTAATGTTTAGCATAGTAGCACTGTTAGTATGCTAACTGTTAGCATGTAGCACTGGAAAATGTCCAAGTTTCCATTTCATTTTCAGTGTTCTTATGTTTTGACCAAATTTGCCTATATGAAGTAAATGGGTTTTTTTCTGCCATTGCAACTAGAATAAATGCACAAAATGGAGTACTCCACATTTTCTCTTTAAGAGGAACAGCTTTGACATGCTTTCATTCTTTTTATTTATCCAGTACAGTACAACTTCCATGGTTTTCAGTACTGCAGTTAGGTATAGTGCAATACATAACAAACCAAAACGCTCCATCACTTTACTATGCATGTAACAATGTTAGCACATATAACTGGGATTGAAACTCTCAACACTCTTCATTATTAGCTCTTACACAGCATGTATACTCACACATACATGTGACTAAAATTATATTCACTGCTACTCAAATAATGACAGCTCATTAACAACAATACTTATCTCATGCAATACTATGCAAACGCTCTGTCTGCGCTGAGGAAGATTCAACCACTTACAGATGCTTAAACATGAAAGCAAAACAAACTGCCATGACAGCAAAGAAAAAAAACGAACTAATAGCTATCTGAAGACTTGCATACATTAATAGAGCATCAAAACCTAATCACTAGATGACCTCTTTATGAAGAAAAACCCAAATACCCTTGTCCTTCTTTCTCAGGCAAAACAATATCACACCCTTGTTTTTAATATACACAAATTTGATTTTTTTTTTTTTTTTTTCCCCAAAATGACTGCAGCTTTTAACTTTTGGATGATATGAATTCAGTACTTGCAATCTAAGTATTAGCATGCTGTGTAACAAAAAAAAGTATTTATTTGGACCTGGCCCAAACAAATTAGAATTTGCTAGCAACATAACTCCACTCTAGAGTGATCTTTTTAAATACGAGCCAAGTTTTGCATAAGCTTTTTGTTTTAATCTTGTTGTTGATACTTACATTTTTCAGCTTTTAAAGATAAATCATTAAAAATTCAGGATTTCAATACTGCATTAAAAATGTACTTTATCTAAAAGGCTTTATGACTAAGAGCCTTTTCAATCCAAATCAATATGAAGTCAGGGAATTTGGGGAATACACTATAACCACATTCATTTCGGTGCTGTTTTATCTATGCTTTCTTTTCTTTTCATTGCATAATTTTCCCTGTTTGTTCTTTTGGGACATCTTCAACATACTGTACACAGAATGGGCAATAAAAACTGGAAAAACGTAACTGTAAAGAAAATATAAAATTTTATTTCACTCTCCCTGATATTATAACAGTCATTTCTTTGTTTTTTGTCTTCAAAATGTAACCTTTACAACCTCAGAGATTAAATGTAGGCCATAGACGTGCTCCGAATGTCTGAAACACTCAGCAAGATTAAAGTGAAGATGAACACTCGTTTAAATTATCTCAAAATGTCTTATATGAAGGTAAACTGCTTTTCTTGATTTAAACTGAGACAACAATACATATTGGGTAATTTGTATATTTGTACCGTTTGTATTTCATGTAAATATGCATAGATTACTGCCTTAGATTTTTGATTTTCTGTTTGGTGTTTTAACTGTAAGGTTTTATAGAGTATCAGGTGTGTGGAATTCTGCTGAATTGGTGATTCTCCACTTTATGCATCTTATAAGCAGGGATTTTAGGCTTTCTCACAAGAAATGAGACTTTAAGAAAGCTGTGATAAACTTTTAAAGATAAATGTTAGAAAATTCCCACTGTTTCTCATCGAATTGTCTGTATGTTCCGATGTACACCCTGGATAAAACAGTATTTTGGTTTTAAAGGGGGAATAAATCTATTTTTTATTGTTTGGATTTCTTCTTTGATATGAATACAATTGAATTACAGTTGTCCATAGATTATAGTAATATCATAGTCAGAAATCTGATCATTTTAATTAAAAGCATTTAACATGATTGTGGAACCCAGGATACCAGGTTTACAATTAATGCTTTTTTTTTCTCAAAATCAAAAATTTAAGATGGTCCACAAAATATGACCTAAATGTGGAACTTTTTTGATCTGATTCTGTGCCCAACTGTGAAATAAAGTCAATTAAAAATAAATCAATTTTGGGAAAGCTCTAACTAAAGACAGTTACAGAGGCCAAGCACTGAAGCATAATGGATCCGGCTTAAAATAGCGTCATGGTTCTAAGTACTTGCTATGTTAAGGAGACTTTGACCACTTTATGTCACTGTTAGCATTTTCTGATATCAGCTGGCTCTAAAGCCATTAAGCTTTTTGTCAATAAGAACTCAGGGGCCCCTGCTAATTACTGTGGTTATTATATCACCTTAAAAATGCATTGATTCAACATGTTTTTGCAAGAGATTGATTTATTGACAAATAAAAACCTTTTATAAATTACCTTCATGCAACTCAAACCTACAGGTTTTAATAAAATTAGAATTCAGAAGAGTTAAATCCTAAAACATTTCCTCCCTTGTGCAAATATTTACACTAGAAGTTCAATATTAGTTGCAAATTTTATTGAGAATAAAAGCAACAAATTCCACTATTTCCTGACCCTGTTTTTCACCTTTTTAATTTCAGTGTGTGTCAGTGTGCTCAAGTGTGTAAATAAAAGGTTACACTCATTTAAAGTAGTCTTTGGATTAACAACATATAGCAAGGAAGGTGAAGCAGTTTTACTGAAATATTTCCCTGCTATTTCAAAATGCTGCCAT
This sequence comes from Cyprinodon tularosa, assembly GCF_016077235.1. Taxonomy (NCBI): domain Eukaryota; kingdom Metazoa; phylum Chordata; class Actinopteri; order Cyprinodontiformes; family Cyprinodontidae; genus Cyprinodon; species Cyprinodon tularosa. Next base: position 273,198 of record NW_024039040.1, on the reverse strand, counting down.
TGTTAAAATACAATGAATGCTGTAAACCTAGATATATCAACCAGAGAATGTAGGGGTTTGATTGGAAGTATTGTCTTTAAAGCTAAGGAAAAACATCTCAGCATCTTAACAGTCCAGTTTCCTGTTGTTATTTAGTGTTTTAACCCTAGAGTTGTTCACCCACTTTATGCAAACTATTGACTCTGATGTTTGTTTAGCCAATGCTGCTTTTTGATTTCTGATTGATGCCACTGCAAATAAACTATTTTTCTCGAAGTGATTTCTCCTGGAGTTTTATTTCAGTGCAAATGATGAGGCTTAAATGAACGTTCTCCTAAAAATTCTAAGCAATTACAATTACTGACCAGCTGGGGGCGCCATTTTACTGCGTTTTAATATCGATGTGAATGAAAGTGATAAAAACATGTCCTACTAGGTGCTTGTTATAATAAAATTAAAATCACCCCGCATCTTTAGCTTTCGAGAATTGTTTAATTTCCTATTTTGCCTTATGAGTAAAAACAAGCATAATGTTTTTTCAGAACTGTTATATTTTTCCTATCAGTCAAAATCAAGCTAAGTAGAGAGAAACATATGTTTAGAGAAATTTAGATCTAAATTGCACTAAGGTAGAAGTTTTTTTTTTTTTTTGCCATCAAAAACATTATTTTCTATGAAAGGAGTGGGTGTAATATCAAAGTAATTATTTTTGGGTTAAATGTGCACCACAAATAATTAAAGAAGACAGTAAAAATGCTTATATAGAAATGTAGACTTAGAGACTTACACAGATTTTATTTTGTCATTTTGTATACACAAGTGTAAACAAAACAAAAATGTTAAGAACAGCTCTCTAGACTTTTTTTTTTTTTAAGTGAAGCCTTGATAAATTAATCAGCAGTAATAATAATTAAAAAACATTGTGATGAAGAACAGTAATGTAAACATATGACTGTATAGTTACAGTTCTAACATTCAGGTAGAAGACATTTTTCTTCTTTTAGATTGTGGAAAGAAAATTAAAGAAATGACGAGAGGTTTCCTGCAATTTTTTAGACCAGTTAAATATCTGATGCCCTCAGCATGGCCCATAAAATCCAAAGCTCTCATATTTGGATTTTATTTTTCAAATCCTCAAATAATCTACAGGTGCGTGAGTGTAAAATGCAGAAACTGACTGGTTATGTGCTTCAGCTGTTAGGGAACATGCAGTACTTGCAGTCAGTGAGATAGAGTGCGGCCTCATAATTGAAGGTCATGAACCACATAAGTCTCTCTAACACACAAAGCCAGTGTGATAATTTCAGACTGATGTTGTAACACTGGAACTTGGTAAATCCAAGGTCGCAGTGTAAATATTGAGGAGAATATCTGGACAATCCTGTAATCTATAAACTTTGTCAGCTTTCCGTGCCATAACAATCCCCTTGTGTTTTCAGTGTTTGGATTGTGAAGAAAGTTGTGAATTGGTGCAGATAGTGAATTACTTCCTGATTGTGAAGTTGTAAAGGGAAGGAATTTACTCCCCCTCCCCACCCTCAAAATGATCTGAGCCCTTATTGGAGCACTGGGCTGTCAGTCAGGGGGATACCTGCGTCAGAGGCTTTCCAACTTTGGCGTTGTTCTCTATGCTAGATCTGATAGGATATAAAACAATGAAGACCTATCACTCTGCTCCCTTTTCCAAGAACCATATAAAAAAATCTAATTAATTAATTCAAATAACAGAAGGGGTATGTAAAAATGTCATATTTTAGCAGGTATAAAGCTGCCACTTACTGTAAAGGTATTTGTTAAATTACTATATATATATATATATATATATATATATATATATATATATATATATATATATATATATATATATATATATATATATATATATATATATATAATTTTTTTTTTTTTTTATGGGACTGTGACCATGATGAATTACAAAACCAAAGCAACTAAGACTGAAAATTAATATTTGTACAAAACATACCAAAAAAAAAAAAAAAAAAATAAATAGAAAAGTCATACTAGGGACATCTAACATGTGATAATAATTTTATAAAATCAGCTTGCTCTGCTACATTTTCTGTTTTACCAAACAGGAAGTTGAAGATCAGGAACAGTTGTAAAACTGATAACTGTTATATATTTTCGAGACCAATATTACAGATTGTTCAGTATATTGAATTGACTGCAGATATATCATTACCAAGTTCAATTCTCTAACACATAGAGTCTGAATGTAAATAAAGCAGTGCATTATTGAATAATCCACCTAATTTAGATATAATTTTGGATGCAAAAAACTCAACTCATTAAAATGTGTCAAGTGAGTTGTTCTCCATGATGAATGTGTCATACACGTTTTTAAAGATATTTCCTTTTGTAGTTGTACTATAACTCTGTACCGTGCGGGACTTTTCTAAATTTGTCTATATGTATATATTTTGTCATAGCTGGGTAAACCTGTCTTTCTGGACTGTAAGCAAGCCAGACATTACATCACAAAAAGAGAACTACGCGACAAGTTCAACTTGAGAAAATACGGTACTTTGAAGAAACAGCGCCCTCTGTTGTTAGAAATTAGAATGAGTTTAGAAAACGCAAAGAAGCAAAAACACAGATTAGGAGTTAAAGTCAGACAACACTGAAGACAAGTAGAAAAAGAAAGCACAAGAAAACGAAAGATTATCATTTGAAAAGTAAAATTAAGCCACTTAAGTCTTTAAGACACAAAATATGAATTCCTCAATATATATAACAAAACACAACCACAAAAACAACACAGTAAGTTTGTTTGAAAATGGCACAGAGATGATAAAAAATGGGAAACATATTCAGAAAATACACAAATTCAGACAATTTAAAAAACAAAACAAAAAAACATTAAAAATGAGTTGAGTGAAGTGACAGTGGAAATAACAATTTATGAGTTATTATTACCTATAAGCCTACATCCAACTAATCCAAGTCTTATAGGGCTACTATAGATAAAATGTGAAATTGCTGTAATGATCATATAAAGGCCTACATCTCAGCTAAAATAGGATAACTTTCTAAGGATATAATTTTTATTATTTATATATAAGGGATGAAACAACATGAAACGGAAAAAAGTCGCTCCCATTTCAGAGTAACATGCCCATATTTCCTTAACAAAAACATAACTTTTACACCCCATCAGGTGTCAAAATGCAAAATGATGTTTTAAAACTATAACAGGAAATTAAAATATTCTGAGAAGGAAGGTTTTTTAAATCTAATACTTCTGTGCTGTTTTCCCCTCCTCATCGAGAAATGCAATGGAAATTCCTCCTCCTTGTAAGGAATAGAGGCAGTAATCTGTCCTAATGTAGGATCTTTGAAGGGGGGGCGGGGGGGCGGTACCCGGTCCTGTCTACTACTGTCACCCTCAGTTCTCCCTCAGATCCCCCCCAGTGTTATCCTCCTCTGAAGAGTTTTATCTGAACTTCCCTGACAGCCGCTCAGAGAACCCAGACAGACAGCAGAGATGGCCGGAGTGACGGGACCCAAGCGACAGGACACCCGGAAATTTTTCGAGAATCTTTCTGGCGCCGGAAAATCCATCGCAGTCCTGACCAGCGGTGGAGATGCTCAAGGTAACATAGTCAGGTTGGACTGCGAAGAACTCCCAACTGGAATCAGAATCATTGCGCGATCGGAGAAAGAGAAACTAACTCCGCTCCAAAATATGCACTCAGGGCAGTTTCTACCCTAAGCTCTTTTTACTTTTAACTATACAAGCTGGATTTTTTTTCCACCCATAATTCCTCTTGATTTATCTCTATGAATAACATATAATTATTTAATGAAACACTGCAGACGCCCATTTGTCTGATAAAGGATTCATCTGATAAGCTTGTCCAAATTGCGCATTGCCCTGGCAGCAGGAACAGCGTGTGCCATAATATCAGTGCGTCACCAGTGGAAGAAAAAATAAAAGTTCCTCCTAATATAGTTAAATATTTTATCTATTATATATTGGCCTATTTCTACAGGGATTTATGTGTCCGCTCTTCGATTTTCCCGACGGTTACGCAACAGCTTGCGCTCACATCTCCAGCGTCTCTTATTTTCAGCGCGGATGCTGCAGCATTCTTCGCAGAGGGTTGATGTTACAAGTTTGAATAAAGATTCACAGTCTGATACAAACACATGCCAAGGCTCCTGCATAAATTAAAAAGCAGCTATAGTATCAACAGGTGACTGAGGAACTCATATGTATTTAATGCAAGGTGTTCCAAGTATGCAGCGTCACCTGCACAGATGGCGCAGGCCTGTGCGCGCCTCCCCACAGGGACTGTTTCCCAAATGGATAAGCTGCGGGTTTTTTTCTGTGCGTCTTTGCCAGTTACACAAAACCACGTGACAGGATTTAACTATTGCGACTTGCCTTCCAAATATTCTATTTTATTAATTTTTGAAGAATTTTTTTGCACTTTAATAATTTACTATTTATAGTTGTATAAAAGTTTATTTATTTATTTTTTAATATATCATAATTTGTTTATCAGCTGCAGTTTGGTGCGGGTTAGACTTCCTGTCAGCTGTTTCTCTTTTCTGTTGCCTCAGAAATAATTCCTCCTGCATCACCAAGGCTGAGTCACGACTGGACCAACGCGTCAGTTTACCTGAATTAAAAGCAATCTGCATCCGGTGCAGCTTTTCAGAATAAAACGGATTCGCCTGGCGGCCAAAGCTTCCGTTTGTGTAACTTCAAAACACGTCGTGATCTACTTCCGGTGACCTTCAGCGACTTAACTTTTCCAGTCACTGAAGGTCAAGCAGAGTACGTGAGGAGCAGCGAGTATTTACTGAAACGATGGGATGGAGATTCACATCTAAATATACAAAAAAAAATTAAAAAATTACAGTAGTTTAAAAAAAAGGTGTTTTATAGAGAATTTTATTAAACAGAATGTCATGAAGAGTAAAGATAAACACACAGTCATTAAAAGTAAACTTTGGAACAATTTATATGTAATCAATTCCCTAATTGCATGCAGCGCACTCAGTTCACCTTAAACTTCATTAGAGTGTGATTACCCATCGGCTCTTCATATGCATGGAACACGTTGTACTCTGACATCCAGGACAAACACATGTGCATCGGTTAAAGCACAGCTATTGTTGGCTGTTACACAACACCTTGTGCCTATAGGCTGCTGTTAAGAGTGGAAGGATATGCTCTTTCTCAGTTGTCAATGCCCCTGCTGTCTATCGTGGACAGCCTTTGTATTTAGGACAGGCTCCTTGTGCCAGCAGCTGAGATTTAATTATAACTGCTCCTTTAAAACCGTGCAGCCAGTGTGAAAATGATGCTCACAGTGAGACTCGCTGAGTCTCATCTGGAAGCACTGAGAGCTGCCTGCATCCTTAGCCTTTATTAGATGCCTAAAACAAATAGCCTTCTATAACCAATGCAATGCAGAGTTTCCCTTCCTGCTCTAAACTCTAAATATTTGTTTCATCCACCCTACCAGCTTTCAGCGTTTTGGTATCATTCTGAATATTATTTTATCAAATACCTCATTTAGCTGGGGAATAATAAAAATGTAGAGTTAGACCATAAGCAGAAATGAGTCATAATAACAAAGTCTACTAATAAAGACAGCAGGCATATTTCTAATTATGTGTGTACCAATAAATTATCACCTTTAAACATTATTGTTGTATCATTAAAATATAAATTTGTTGATTATAAAACCAATCCAAAGGTATTTATGTATACGCCCTTAATAATGATTATAATAAAGCTTTACCCATCTTGAAACATCTAGCAAACGTATAACTAATACAGCACTTTGCTATACCTTATACATCCCCCCTTTTCCCAAAGATACAAAGATTTTAAGTGATTGCCCAAAAGAAACTGCACATACTAATGTTAATGGAAAAAAATCACACATTCTGCAGCGTCTGCAGAGATCTACGAATAAGGTTCTTATATCCTGTCAGTGGGTTCACAATTAGCTCTCTACTTCATGAATCTGGCCTTCATGCAAGGTTAGCCTCCATAACAATTCTCATTATTAGTTTGTCAAAAGCCAAAACAAATGGAAGTAAGAGAGCTGGTTGAATGCTACCCTCACCCTAAATTCAAAACACACTTAGTGTTTCACATCATAACACTAAACCAATCATCCTCGTGATTAAAAAATCATGTTAGCCTGGCCAATCAGACTGACTTTCAGAGGACAAGATATGTGCTTTGTACACAGAGTCAGTCAGTCTGGTAGGCAAGGTGAGCATCATGTAGTTGGATTGTATTTTTAGACAAACAGGTCTAAATAAAAATAAATAAAAGTAAAACCCACATCTATTTCTCAAACTAGGAGGGCGAGAAAGGGATCTGCCTAAAAATACAGAAAGAAGTGGCACAATATACATTCTGCTGAAAAGGTTTGCGCTGATCAAATGCATAAAAATAATCTGCTAAACAGTAGCTGGACAGCAGAAATGTTGCAACACAGTGACTGTAAATGTGACAAAAATGCCTAAAACTATTATTTTAAGTATCTAAATTGTTCTATAGTTATAATCTATAGTTATATCTATAGTTACAATATTAATAATAAGAAATTGATTTCAGTCTTTTTTTTAATAATATTTTGAATTTATAGTCTGACTTTCTTGCTGATCTAACAGCTGCTGATGTAATCATGGTGTTTGATCTTTCCACCAGGGTGTGTTAATGGTGGGAGGTGATAATCTGGCAGCATTTTTCACTATTTGTTAGATTTTTCCATCTGTCTCAGTGACTCACTGCCCATAGATAAACAGGTGTGTAGCCCATCATCCAATAGTAGCCAGTTTTTTTTCTTCATTAATATTATTGATTTCCCTTAGACCCAGTAGGTTTCTAACAAATTCAAACACATTTGACGTGTTTGCACTGACCTCGGTAACAAATCAGCACTCATCTCTTAGCAACAGCAGTCTTGGTCAGTCCACGTCCCATTTTATGCTTAAATCACCCCAACCTTTGGGATATTGTTTAAAACTTCCACAGATTTAAGGATTACAGTTTAATGCTAATGAGACTTAAGCTCAGTGATAAAGGACATTTTTAAGATTTAAATAGCTTACATCTGAACATTAAATCATGTCTTCCGCAGAACAGAAACCCAGTATAAATGCAAAGATATTTTATGATAAACTGGATTTTAACTTTTTCCTCACTAAACTAAGCAATTTGTAAAAACGAAAACTGACATTGAAACAGAAGAGGCCAAATTACATTCACACTGTAGTCAAATCCAATCTTTTTGCCCATAAATATGTGACTCATTCAACTTTTCATTGCTTTATATTTGATCTACTTCAGCTGTTTTCACACAGCAGGCTTTGATCCTCAATTCCGATTTTTCGATCTTTTCTGAGTTTTCCTTCAAACTGCTAATTAAATGTGACCGCTATCAGAATTCTACAGAACCGTTCAGTAGATCAAAGCAAACCAAGGACCAAATTTTTTTTTTGTTTTGTTTTGTAAATCTTCCCTCAAGATCAAATTTGTTGAGAACACAATTAACAGATGGTCCATAAATAGAGTTGAATCTGAGTGGACATCTTGGCCACTTCTAGTTTAGATGGATGGAGCAATGCTCTGTAAATTTGAAGAAAATTAGATCTGCTGCTGCAATTCTTCTTTTTTTTCATTTCACCGCGGTGCAGTTTATTTTCTTTAATATATATAGATATAAATGTATTTGATAGGATGCCCAGGGTCATAAATGACTAATCGCAAAATAAACCGCTCCTGCTATTGCAAAATTTTTGATCTAAAACAGAGTTAATGCTTTTATGTATTAGAGGCTTAAGGTAAACAGTAGAAATATGCCCACTAATTAATTCTAGTGCCTAGTTGTTGTTATGAGCTCCTGCTTGGGCCCCCTCTTCTCTGCCAAGTTTACTGAATGAGCTCTTGTGATTATGCCTTTGAGCAGAGTCTAAAGAATGAGGTCGCCATCCGATGATCCCATGCGAATTAAACAGACCTGAGCCAGTAAAGGGGACGGGCTTTTAGTCTTGGTGTGTGATGTCTGTATGTATTTACGAATGGAAAAAACCCAAAGTATTCAATATGCCCAATATGAAATTGACCAGAAGTAAACAATATTAGGAATCAATTCAGTGAAGAAAACAAGAATGAGCTTCAATCTAACACTATTATGGTATTATAATCTACAGATTAACATTGATTATTAGCTTTATTTATTGCATTTATCTCAAATTTGTATATTATAAATATTAACATTATTTCTATATTTAAACATAATTTAAAAAGAATAAGGTCAAAAGGATTTGTTCCTACTAGACAACTTCTGCACAGCATTTTAATCATTTATATGCTTGTTTTAATGCATCCAATTAATGCATTTAATTACTTAATTCAGAGAAAAGCAAAGTAGCAAAGTAACAGAAAACCTCTTTGTCCACAAAAGAAAACATTCAGCAGCTTTACAAAACTTACAGTTGCATCGTTTTCTCTCCTCCTCATCAATCTCTTGCTGGCATGTTGACCAAACAGATCTCTGTATTCATGCTGCTGTGCTTTCTGGAGCCTTTAAACTTCTGAATATCCTCTCACTGTATGCTTTAGACTTAAAGAAAAACCTTGAGAAAACATATTTTATCAAGGTCTTGTGTCATAAAACCAGATGCTTTATCCACCATGTTTGTTTTAAATCACCGGTTACCTCACGAATATGCAGTAGCCCTGAAGACTGCACAGTTGTAACCTTGATCATAAAAGTCAAAAGTAAAAATTAATGGGATATATTCATAAAGCATATTTGATTAATAAAAATCTAACAGAATAATAAAACAGCATCAAATTTTCTTTTTCTTAAATCTTCTGAAAGTCTAGAAATACATCATCTTTAAACTATTTTAGCTCAGAATATCCTTGTCTTTGTGTAACAGAGGAAAAGGTCTTAAAAACACTGTTTTTGTTTTTTTTATTAAAGCTATGTGAGGTTTTTTTTATACTTAAATTGAAAAACACAAACGTCAAAATCAGTAAACCTGTTGGAACCAAATACAAAAAAGCAGCAAGTGCACATAAAAGAAAATGCGAATATCTCTAAACAAAGAATTGGAGCTTTTTGTGTTATATAAACCAACAAACTGTTGGTGAACAAAAGGGAGAGTGAATACAGGATAACTCAAGGATTAAAGAGAGGTTTGTAAGAGCAAACAGAGACCAGGTGTCACAGGTCAAAGGTCGACAGAGGAACATGCTTCACGAGACAAAATGGAAAGAAGAGCTAAGTAGACAAGAAAAAGCAGAAACTTTTGCAAACAAAAATAAAGAGTCACAGAACCTGAGACTATATGTGACTTTACCAACATTTTAAAGATACAGTAGAGGGATAACACAGCGTAGTTTTAAAATTAAGTAGCTTTATTGTTCATTGCAAGCCTGAACTGTTCAACACCCAATAAAAAGCACTATACCAGGAAATATCTGCCCTTTACAGGAAGTTAGTAATTGTGCACATTGAGATAAATGTATTGCTGTGGGGGGATGCATTGTGCAGCTGCAACATTCTGACAGAACAACATGTTCAACCAACACCAGACTAGTGCAGGGTCAAAGCACATTAGTGTCCCAGGAAGATTTAGCAGCAGCACAGGAAATACTTCATTGGCCTACAGACATTAAAAAAATTCCAGGATGCCATTACTTTCACACAGTATAAATATTCTCAAATAAACAATTTAGTAATTTCAGGCATTTTTAATCCTTGTCAAAAAAAAACAAAAACTTTCCTATGTCTGTAATATATTATAAATTACATTTCCCTTACATTTTATTTATTTATTTATTCATTTTTTATTGGGATAAAACATAGATTGTCATAACAACCAATCTTTAAAGCGGTTTTTACGTGATACAGTAACAGTCACGTTACTAGATCAATTGGCAGATCAGTATGCAACTGTTAGATGCCCTCTGCAGGAGCACATCCACGTGTCACAGGATGGAGCAGGAACAGCAAACTCAGATCTTTAGATTGCGAGACAACTTCCCTCCGGCGAAGCAACAGCCGCTCTCTTTAGTCAGTTCTTAGTCTGCAAACCTAAAATCCCATCCTGACCGACATTTACATCACACAAAAAGATTTAAAGGTAACAATTAGTACATGACCAAGTTTGTTTTATTCTAATCACATCAAGCTGTTTATGTAAAACCTCTAGAATAGGTCTGAGATTTGAAATCTAATGTCTAATTGCAGTGAGGGCTCTGACAGGCTAATTTGTGTTTTGGCACAGCAACCTCAGGGGCACTTCTGCTCTCTCAGTTTTCCTCTGTTTTGACCTATTTTTGCCGGCCGCTCCCTGTTAATGCTGCTGCTTTCAGCTTACATAAAGATCAGGTCACACAGGAGATGGGTAACCAAAGCCATGGTGGTGTCAGTTTTTACTACAGCTCTATTAGGATTACAGGATTTACAGGAATTGCATTTTAATCATGTGTCAATGTTGATGAAAGAAAATACAGCCGAAATTAGTTTAATAATGTCTCTTTTTTTATATGGTATCAACTCTTGGCTTAGTGTGTCTTAAACCTTTCCAAATTTTTTCACATCACAGTAACAAACCTTCCACATTTATAATTGGGATTTTATGAAATAGAGCAACACAAATTGAAACATGCAACTAACGATTATTTAGCAAATGGCCTAATCTGCTTATTATTTTTTCGATTAATCGATTAATAATCAGACAACCAAAGGTTCCTTAAAGAACATTTCTTACCAAATTAAACCAGGTGAAACTAAACTGTTTCCTTTTGAGGAGTTCTGGATTGAACATATTGACAGATGAAAAAGTATTTTTTTTTTTTTATCTTAAATGCAAAATGTTCAGATATTTATTTTACAATTTTGATATAATGACTGCTCTATGTGGGTTGCTCTGTCAGCTAAAGGCATGTTTTAGAATCTTTGTACTCCATTTAACGATTAATTAACTACTAAAATTGTTTATTTCAATAATCGATAAATCATGATTAAGCCGATGATTCTTTTAAGCCCTAGTAACCATATTAAATCATCAGACTGAGCAGTGGCGGTTCTAGACCAAATGTGACGGGGGGCCAGGAGGGGGCCAACATATTTTCATGGGGGAACAGAAAAGCATGAAAAAAAAAAAAAAAAACAGAGCAAGGGATTCAAATATATTAAGAGAGCTGCATGAAGTGAAATTTCTATTCAATTAAGTTTAATTTAAATTATTTGCCTTATTAGGTCAATATACATTCAGAATTTAGGAATTTTACTTATTTTGACTTAATTTAAGTTAAAATAACCTTGTTCTATAAAATTTGAATTTGAACTCAAGAGAAACTGATAAATTCAGTTGTAAAAATATGAAACGTTTTTTTTTTATTTGTTTTGAAAAAAGCATTTAGCAGATGAAAAATAATTAGTGAAACAGAATTTGTAAAGAAAAACAATGAAATAGATCTAAAAGAACTATAAATAACCATATATGTTCCAGCGCATATCATCATTGGAATTTCTTTGAGTATTATTTCTTCAGTACAGGGGCCATGACAGGGGCCAGGACATGATCTACAGGGACACTGGCCCCCGTTGGCCCCAGTCTAGATCTGCCCATGACACTGAGACTGAGGAGAACAAATACGAGGTCAATGATAATATTGTGCAGCAATGCAAGATCAGTTTTAAAACTAAATTTTTAGCCATGAGCAACTTTTTGATAATTGTGTAATTTAATCAATCGGAATACAAAAGCAAACCTACTTAGGCACCGATTGTTTATATATAAACAGCCAAAGTGCTGATTTAAAAAGCATTGGAGCAGCAAAGATGCACAACCTTGGTGAAGAATCAGTGGCAGGGTCAATATTTATTATGCACTTCACAAATCTGGCTTTATATAGGTAAGCCAGAGAAGGCCATAGTAACGTCTATAGTCTAATAGGAGTTGATGGAGCACTTAGAATAGAATTAAACTTTATTGTCATTACACTGTTACAAGTGTGGTATCCTCCAGATCCACACTTCTGATATCTGGAGCTGGTTTACAACTTTCCTTATCTTGCAGCTGTTTTTGCTGCTGATGGGGTTTTATCTTAGCATGTGCTTTGTGAGTGAGCATCATTTATGTGTTTGCGGTGCGTTTTGTGCAGCACCTATGTGCATTTTCTTTGTAGCTACTTGTATTTTTTGTGATACAGCATTTCTCTTTTGCAGCGTTTTTAATTTGCATGTGTGTTCGGTATTATACTATTGTTTATGTTAGTCGCTAGTTTGTGTTTGCAGGACTTTTTTATGTTGCATGTTTACTCTCATCCTCTGACCTGTTTGCTTGACATCTTCTTAAACAAAGAGGTTTAAGCAGTTATGCTATTTTTTTTATACAGGTTTTTTTTTTTTTTTGGCTGAACCATGACAGTTTAATATTTTCTGAGTTTTTAGTTCCACATTGGCTCAAATTATGCATTTTCTCATATTGTTAGCAATTGTAGCTCTTCAATATAAACAAGTCTGTATATTAAATCAACATGTACCTCCTGGAAGAAGTCCTTCAGGGTTGTTTTGGGTAAAACAGACATTAGATATGAATCGTTTATCAGAGTGTTACGAAAGAGGCTCCTGTTTGTAATTTTATGTCTGTAGCAATAATCAACTTATAAAAGTATCTTTAAAAAAAGCCGTTGTTTCTGTTTGTGTTCCTAGGTATGAATGGAGCTGTCCGGGCCGTAGTCCGAATGGGAATTTATGTGGGAGCCAAAGTCTACTTTATTCATGAGGTGAGACTGACTTTCCTTGGGAGGCCAAGGCTGCATTTTCTGTTATACCCTAAATCTGTATCTAAAGCTGAACTATCATTTGAGTTGAAAGACCCAGCTGGATTCAAACTTGCTTTTCAAGTCTAGCCTTTGCTAAATATTTCTAAAAACCCTTTAGACATAACATTAGATTCAATTTATAAGCACTGGTTGATTTTCCTCCATGTACTTAAACCTCCTTAAAACTAATAAACCTAATTTGTTACCGAGTTGGATTTTGTGACAAGAACAACTTCATGTAAAATGTATCTTGATGTGTATTTTTATGCATTTATTGTGATTTAGCCGCAGCCTTGGCAAGGTCTCTCCTGTGAAAGAGATTCTGAATCTTAATGGGACTTCCTGGTTAAATACAAAAATACAAATACTTAAACTTGGGTGTAAACAATTAGAATACTATTGATGATGAATCATACTGGTTTCACAAAAATGTAATATAGCGCTCTACCAACACATTACACATATAGTTAAAATATTGGTTGAAGAAATTAATTCTCCCATATTAGAATCTCCCATATTTTTATATATATTTTTTGTCTTTATTATGAGGTTGTGTGTTAGACATCTGATTCCCCTTTAGTGTTTGAATATATTTATAAGTTGCAGTGAACAGGTGTGTGCATTTGCAGCCTTATGCTTTATGCAGGTTGGATGTTATTTAGCACCATTTTCTTATCCCATGTGTTGAATATATGGATAGAGAAGTTGATAATACACAAATGTCTGATTTATCCCAATGAATTCAAAATAATGTGGAACTCTGCTTTATGTAATTACATCTATCCATTTTCAATGCTAGAGTGTGAAGTAAAAAATTAACTTGTGCAACATTTGTACTGCATATTTTATTTGGGTTAACCTATAATATGAAGTATATTAAACTGCAGGTTTTTGCATCAGAAAGATGAATATAAGATTGCTAGAAAAATGCCCCCCTATCATTGTGTAAGGCACCAGAGCTTAAACACTTTATTTGAAGATGTATTCTGCTGTTTACATAGTGTGCTGTGGAGAGGGTGGTCTGAACCATTATGGGTTAAAGTTTCCTTAATCTCCTGTACACCAAGGTCTCAAATGTCTTTAACCTGAGACCAATCGCTGAGCCAGCTCTTCTGATGATCCTGTTCATGCTGTGTGTATCCTTGGCACAGATGCTACTCCCACAACAAAGGGCCACAGCTGATAAAAGATCCCCAACATTTTTTTGCATGCAGTAATTAGGCTTCCTAAAAAAAAAGGGGGGGGAAAAAAGAAAAGAGCAGTCTGCCCATCCCCTTCTTGTTCCTGTCACCCAGGTCATCCACTTCTTCCCTATGATCTGTACTGGTGGTGAAGATAACTTCTCCCTCCCACAGTCAATTACCATCTATTTGATCTTGCAAAGGGGGCTCTGTTCTGTTTATTTCTTATTGCTTTACCAAATTGAATGTTAGAAAACAAAAATGTCCAGAAAACAAGTGGAGGTAAAGCCAACCTAATATTAGTGTGGATGTAATTGAATTATCAGAACCAGGATTCATCCTTCACTGACTACATTTCAACTCTTATCAACCTGGTGAGACCACTGGGCTGTAAGTAAGGACAGCTTAGTGCAAAGATGCTTTACTAGTACACTGGATGTGTCCTGGTGATGTAAAAGCCTTTGCTGTGTCTATGGAAACCCTCAGATCTCAGCAATAACTGCTCTATTGGGCTGCTTAAGTCTTTCCAAAACTTTTTGTTGAAAACTTTATTTAAAATGTAAGAGATGCAGCACACGCTATCAAACTGACCTTAATATTGGCAATAAATTAGATGAGCAGGGGACTCAGCAGCTGTATGTTCCTCAACACACAAAGGGAAAGTGTATGTTTACCAATGGATGTTAGTTGCATTTTTTAATAGCCTTTCAGCTGTAATTCTTTCCCTAGTGTTCTTTGGTGGGTTCCAACACCTTTTACAAGTTTTTATGCAATAATCTTACCAATGTTTCCTTTTTATTTTTTAATATAACTGGGTAATTTTTTTTTTAGAATTTTTATGCACTGCCTACATGACAAAATATAGGGCGATATGGTTGTTATTTCCCTCATACTGATGTTTTAACACCAAATATGAGTTTAAAGAATTTTTCTCTTGGTTCTGTCTCTTTAAATATGTTCTGCTCTTATTGGTCAGCCCCGGATGAATAGTGATTTAACTTATTTTGCAAGTGAATTTATTTAAATGATTGGTATGACTATAATATTGATGGAAGAAAAAATCTCTTCAATTATCAATTAAGGGTTGTTGGCCTAGTGGTTAGAGCAGTTCACTTGTACTCTGAGAAGGTTGTAAGTACCTGGTTTGTTCCCCACAGCCTCCACTCTGGGTTCCTGAGCATGACCATTAACCCCACACTGCACCCTGGGCGCCACACAATGGCAGCCCACTGCTCCCCAATGGGGATGTAGTGAGTGAATGAGTAGGATGGATTAAATGCAGAGAGTGAATTTCCCTATTGTGGGACAAAAGAGGGATCTACATTTTTATTTTTTTTTTACATTTAATATGGCTAGGTGCATTTATATATTAAATAATTTATTAGTTTAAAAAAAAAATGTTTATATTTGTGAGCACACCTTCAACAAAAATCCTTAGCATCTTCAAAAAGCACATGTTTCTCTTCAAATTCCGCTGCTACCTATTTCTTTAAATTGATTACCGGTACCTTTTTTTAATTGGCTATCAAATTATCTATTCATTTTGTGCCTGTCATGGTGATTTTTATCTCAGGGGTACCAGGGGATGGTAGACGGTGGAGACTACATCAAAGAAGCGACATGGGAAAGTGTCTCCAGTGTTCTGCAAGTGGTAAGTAAAGCCTTTTGCTTAAAATTCTGGTCACTTTGCCAATCAATGTTCACTCTTATGGGCTGTGAAGAATTGTCCTTGAAAGTGGCACAAGGGTTGTTTGCATTCATGAGACAAGCTCTAATTATCTTTGAAAGGGACATGCCAAAAGAGCTTTTTTTTGTCTTACAGAATTAGATCTTCAAAAATGTGATTAAGTCACATCTTATTATCTAAAACTGATTTCATTTAGACAGTTATCCAATGAACCTTCAGCTTTTTCTCAATAAATTCAATAAACTATTTTCAAAGAAATCATATGACTGAATACCAGACAAGCATATCAAAATTGTTTACCTACAACTTTTGGTCAAGAGATTGTAGTAGTTTTTATTGTTGGGTATATTACATCTCTTAACAACTTTAGTAAGGAATTATACTAATGTTCCAAAAACAATTGGTCTCAAACAAAATTAAAACTATTCAACTTTTTGGTTTCAAGGAAAAACAAATGTAGAGAATATGTCTCCTTTTCACAGGCTTCCTTCTCAGATCCTTCAACCCATCAATTAGTAACTAAGATACTAGTGCTGATGAAGGTTCTCAGTCATCCAGGTCATAGTCATTCTGTAAAAAATTCCAAAAATATCCACTGGACTTGGTTTTCAAGATTTGAAGACGTTTCGCCACCTCTGCAGGAAGCTTTCTCAATTCAAATGTCTGGATCCGCAGTGAGTTTGAGTCTTATATGGACAAGGCCTTGTATTGCTTGGAAACATGCAATGGTCACCGATATATCCACTGAAATATCCGAATATCACCGAAATATCCACTGGACTTAAACCAAGTCCAGTGGATATTTTTTTATTTTTTTTACGGAAATGTGAGAGAAGTGCGCAGAAAACAACCATGTAAGCTGATTTTATTTCTAGTTAGACACTAAAAATAATTTTAAAAAGTGCATACAATAGTAATGGGCAAACTAAACTTAAACTTTTACATAACCTATTTTAAGTAAAAACAAAATGTAAATGATTCTGCTAAAAATATCATTTTCGCTTAAATGTACAGGATTTTTGGATCTTTTAACATGATTTCGTTCTGCTCTCAATAATGCTGCATCCAAAGGTTTTTCTCCTCCATTTCTTCAATTTCCATATTTTTTACCACCAGAAAAATACACATATTCGAATTTATGTAATATAAAGGTAATGTTTTGAGAGGTTTTTAAAAGATCTCGGGGTGCTTGGTTTTACTAAAGGATTTTGTAAGTATATTAGAACAAAAAAATTTGCATTTCATTTCTGTGAGCTTTTCTTATTGTTAAAATGGTTCCTCGTATCCTCCATTCTCATTATATAGGAAGTGAATAGGGAATTGAGCTGGTAAAATGTACCTTTGCAATCTTTGTTCAGTCTACATTAGAATACCAACCACTTCTGTTAAAAATGATCTTTTAAGAAAAAGATAATGACACACCTCTGGTGGGACTCGAGGTAATAACCTTTGCATCTGTTTATTGATCTAGAAGGCCAGTGTGCTAGGCATTACACCAAGAGAGCATTTTGTCACGTGACAGTTCTAGCAATAGTTGTTACACTAATTGCTTCTTTTGTTTTTGAGAAGTAAATAATGATGTGATTCTGGTGGAACCCGAACCCAACCTTGTGTCACAGAGCCCTGTGTCAGAAGACCTTTAAGGGGGAAAGATTTTCAACAAAAACCCTATCTTGTTTCATTGCCTTTAATCAGGGTCTGAAATTAACACTTGCCACTCCCAAAATGCGACTAGATTTTTCATTTAGCGAGTTTATGCCAGAGCACTATTCACCAGAAGGTAAGTAAATGTTTGGACCACAGTTGTGCTTAAGTCACGTCATTTTATTTTTTATAAATCTCCCCTCCGTCCCTTTGTTCCTCTGTTATCTGACAGATGAGCACACCCCCAAATCCCCATCATATAACAACAGCTCCCCCTCTAGGCAAACTTTGGCAGTATATGGTTGGTGCTAACAAGCCTTCTAAAAGACAACATGCCAATGACAAGGAGGGAGAGCGAGGATCTGCAGCACCCAAGGCGAACAGAAAGTTTAGCGAAAAATACTGCCCTCGGGATGTTTTGCAAGACACTAGTTTATTTATGACAATGATGCTAAGCTAATGAGCTGCAAATACGCGGAAGACAACAAACATGATTAATTTGTCACTGGCTGTCAATCTGTGTTACTGGATAACTTTCGTTAAAACAAACATAGTAAATGCCACAATAACTGGCTGTCCATGTCGCAGGATAAATAGAAACAACCCTTAACAGAGAAACTGGGAATTCGCTTATGGCAATTTCCACACAAAATACACAAAGATGGAAAAAAAATAGAAGTTAGTGGAATTGGCTGCCTATTTAAACAATAGGAAAATTAGGGGGGTAGGTTGAAAAATGGCAATCTTTAATGTTTCTGACCTATTAAATAATTAGACACATTGAATATGACAAAATGAAAGAAATGTTCTATTCCCTTTGCTAGAACTGTAGGAATTCCTGCCTTTTATGGGACATGTATGTAATGCTTGGGAATGAAGTGGTTATTAAAGCAAGAGAGATTTAAAAATAGTTGAACTATGTAGCACATTTCTCAAAGTACATAATGTAGCCACTCTGGTGGGATTGAATTGCTTTCAATTTCTAGAAGTTCAATGTGCTATTCATTGCACCACAGAAACCTTTTAACGGATTAAATATGTATAGTTTTCTTTTGACTGCTTATATGAATCCTAGTAGGTAAAGATATTGAGAAAGCTCAACAGATCCTTCAATATTTGTTTCTTAGACTGATTTGGAGGTCTTGTATTTTAATTGATTAAATATGTATAGCTTTCTTATGACTGCTTTACATGAATGCTACACTGAAGTGACTGGAATTAGCTGCCTATTTTAAAAATAGACAAAGTTGGTGGGGAAGGTTGGAAAATGGCCATCTTTAATGTTTCTGACCTATAAAACAATTAGACACATTGAATATGACAGAATGAAAGAAGGCTCTATTCACTTGGCTAGTACTTTAGGAAGAACTTGCCTTTTACAAAGCTTTATTTAATCCTTGGGGGTAAAAAGGTCGTTAATGCAAGACAGTTTCAGCGACTGTCTAATCTATTGTTGTCTCTTTCCAATGTAGTGCACTTCTGCAAATACATAATAAAGCAACTCTGGTGGGACTCAAACCCACAACCTTTGAATTGCTTTCAGCATCTAGAAGTCCAATGCGCTATCCATTCGTCACAGAGCCCTGTGTGACATGCTTTTTGAGCGGTTCAAATTTTCGACAAAATCCCTATGACAATGCAGGGCCTACAATTCAATGTATCTGCATGACGGAGTTGTATTTTGATTTGCTCTTTGCTACTGGTCAAAAAAAGCTGGGAGGTAAACACATTGAGAAAGGTGAATGGACCCTTCAACCTTCAATTGTTAAACTGATTTGGAAGCTTTGCATTTTAACTGATTAAATATGTATAGCTTTCTTAAGACTGCTTATATGAATGCTACATTGAAGAGACTTGAATTAGCTCCCTATTTTAACATTAGGCATATTTGGTGGGGAAAGTTGAAGAAGCTTTATTTAATCCTTTGGGGTAAAGTGGTCCTTAATGCAAGACAGTTTCAGCAACTGGCTGATAGTATCTAGGCATATTTTAACATTAGGCATATTTGATGGGGAAGGTTGAAGAAAGGCAATCTTTAATGTTTCTGAACTATGAAACAATTAGACACATTGAATATGACAGAATGAAAGAACGTTCAATTCACTTGGCTAGTACTTTAGGAAGAACTTGCCTTTTGTCGAAGCTTTATTTAACCCTTCGGGGTAAAGTGGTCATTAATGCAAGACAGTTTCAGCGACTGGCTGATCTATTGTTGTCTCTTTCCAATTAGCGCATTTCTGCAAATACATAATAAATTGACTCTGGTGGGACTCGAACCCACAACCTTTGAATTGCTTTCAGTATCTAGAAGTCCAATGCGCTATCCATTGCGCCACAGAGCCCTGTGTCACACGTTTTTTGATGTGTTGAAATTTTCGACAAAATCCCTATGACATTGCAGGGCCTACAATTGAATGTATCTGCATTACGGAGTTGTATTTTGATTTGCTCTTTGCTACTGGTCAAAAAAGGCTGGGAGGTAAACACATTGAGAAAGGTGAATGGACCCTTCAACCTTCAATTGTTAAACTGATTTGGAAGTTTTGCATTTTAATTGATTAAATATGTATAGCTTTCCTAAGACTGCTTATATGAATGCTACATTGAAGAGACTGGAATTAGCTCCCTATTTTAAAATTAGGCATATTTGGTGGGGAAGGTTAAAGAAGCTTTATTTAATCCTTTGGGGTAAAGTGGTCCTTAATGCAAGACAGTTTCAGCGAGTGGCTGATAGTATCTAGGCATATTTTAACATTAGGCATATTTGGTGGGGAAGGTTGAAGAAAGGCAATCTTTAATGTTTCTGACCTATGAAACAATTAGACACATTGAATATGACAGAATGAAAGAACGTTCAATTAACTTGGCTAGTACTTTAGGAAGAACTCGCCTTTTGTCGAAGCTTTATTTAATCCTTTTGGGTAAAGTGGTCATTAATGCAAGACAGTTTCAGCGACTGTCTAATCTATTGTTGTCTCTTTGATTTGCTCTTTGCTACTGGTCAAAAAAGGCTGGGAGGTAAACACATTGAGAAAGGTGAATGGATCCTTCAACCTTCAATTGTTAAACTGATTTGGAAGTTTTGCATTTTAACTGATTAAATATGTATAGCTTTCTTAAGACTGCTTATATGAATGTTACATTGAAGAGACTTGAATTAGCTCCCTATTTTAACATTAGGCATATTTGATGGGGAAGGTTGAAGAAAGGCAATCTTTAATGTTTCTGAACTATGAAACAATTAGACACATTGAATATGACAGAATGAAAGAACGTTCAATTCACTTGGCTAGTACTTTAGGAAGAACTTGCCTTTTGTCAAAGCTTTATTTAATCCTTTGGGGTAAAGTGGTCATTAATGCAAGACAGTTTCAGCGACTGTCTGATCTATTGTTGTTTCTTTCCAATGTAGCGCATTTCTACAAATACATAATAACGTGACTCTGGTGGGACTCGAACCCACAACCTTTGAATTGCTTTCGGTATCTAGAAGTCCAATGCGCTATCCATTGCGCCACAGAGCCCTGTGTCCCACGTTTTTTGACGTTTTGAAATTTTCGACAAAATCCCTATGACATTGCAGGGCCTACAATTAAATGTATCTGCATTACGGAGTTGTATTTTGATTTGCTCTTTGCTACTGGTCAAAAAACGCTTGGAGGTAAACACATTGAGAAAGGTGAATGGACCCTTCAACCTTCAATTGTTAAACTGATTTGGAAGTTTTGCATTTTAACTGATTAAATATGTATAGCTTTCCTAAGACTGCTTATATGAATGCTACATTGAAGAGACTGGAATTAGCTCCCTATTTTAACATTAGGCATATTTGGTGGGGAAGGTTGAAGAAATGCAATCTTTAATGTTTCTGACCTATGAAACAATTAGACACATTGAATATGACAGAATGAAAGAACGTTCAATTAACTTGGCTAGTACTTTAGGAAGAACTCGCCTTTTGTCGAAGCTTTATTTAATCCTTTTGGGTAAAGTGGTCATTAATGCAAGACAGTTTCAGCGACTGTCTAATCTATTGTTGTCTCTTTGATTTGCTCTTTGCTACTGGTCAAAAAAGGCTGGGAGGTAAACACATTGAGAAAGGAGAATGGACCCTTCAACCTTCAATTGTTAAACTGATTTGGAAGTTTTGCATTTTAACTGATTAAATATGTATAGCTTTCTTAAGACTGCTTATATGAATGCTACATTGAAGAGACTTGAATTAGCTCCCTATTTTAACATTAGGCATATTTGATGGGGAAGGTTGAAGAAAGGCAATCTTTAATGTTTCTGAACTATGAAACAATTAGACACATTGAATATGACAGAATGAAAGAACGTTCAATTCACTTGGCTAGTACTTTAGGAAGAACTTGCCTGTTGTCGAAGCTTTATTTAACCCTTCGGGGTAAAGTGGTCATTAATGCAAGACAGTTTCAGCGACTGGCTGATCTATTGTTGTCTCTTTCCAATTAGCGCATTTCTGCAAATACATAATAAATCGACTCTGGTGGGACTGGAACCCACAACCTCTGAATTGCTTTCAGTATCTAGAAGTCCAATGCGCTATCCATTGCGCCACAGAGCCCTGTGTCACACGTTTTTTGATGTGTTGAAATTTTCGACAAAATCCCTATGACATTGCAGGGCCTACAATTGAATGTATCTGCATTACGGAGTTGTATTTTGATTTGCTCTTTGCTACTGGTCAAAAAAGGCTGGGAGGTAAACACATTGAGAAAGGTGAATGGACCCTTCAACCTTCAATTGTTAAACTGATTTGGAAGTTTTGCATTTTAACTGATTAAATATGTATAGCTTTCCTAAGACTGCTTATATGAATGCTACATTGAAGAGACTGGAATTAGCTCCCTATTTTAAAATTAGGCATATTTGGTGGGGAAGGTTGAAGAAGCTTTATTTAATCCTTTGGGGTAAAGTGGTCCTTAATGCAAGACAGTTTCAGCGACTGGCTGATAGTATCTAGGCATATTTTAACATTAGGCATATTTGGTGGGGAAGGTTGAAGAAAGGCAATCTTTAATGTTTCTGACCTATGAAACAATTACACATTGAATATGACAGAATGAAAGAACGTTCAATTAACTTGGCTAGTACTTTATGAAGAACTTGCCTTTTGTCGAAGCTTTATTTAATCCTTTTGGGTAAAGTGGTCATTAATGCAAGACAGTTTCAGCGACTGTCTAATCTATTGTTGTCTCTTTCCAATGTAGCGCATTTCTGCAAATACATAATAAAGCAACTCTGGTGGGACTGGAACCCACAACCTTTGAATTGCTTTCAGTATCTAGAAGTCCAATGCTTTAAATCCTTTTGGGGCCACGACCCCTGTTTTCACACATTTTTTTTGATGTGTTAAAAATTTTCGAAAAAAAACCCCTATGACATTCAGGGCCTCCAATTAAATTGTATCTGCATTACGGAGTTGTTTTTTTGTTTTTGCTCTTTGTTTACTGGTAAAAAAAAAAGCTGGGAGGTAAACATATTGAAAAAGGGTGAATGGCCCCTTAAACCCTTTAAATTTTTAAAAATGTTTTGGAATTTTTGCATTTTAACTGATTAAATATGTATATTTTTCCAAAAGACTGCTTATATGAATGCTACATTGAAAGACGGGAATTTAAAGCTCCCTATTTTAACATTAGGCTTTATTTGGGGGGGAAAGGGTTGAAAAAATTTGCAATCTTTAATTTTCTAAACCTATGAAAAATTAACAATTGAATATGACAGAATAAAAAGAAGTTAAATTTAAACCCTTGGCTAGTACTTTAGAAAAAATCCCCTTTTTTGTCGAAGCTTTATTTAATCCTTTTGGGTAAAGTGTAATTTAATTTGCAAGAAATTTTTCAGCGACTGTCAAATTCATTTGTCTCTTTTGTTTGGGGCTCTTTGCTACTGGTCAAAAAAGGCCTGGGAGGTAAACACTTTGAAAAAGGGGTGAATGGACCCTTCAACCTTAAATTTTTTAAAAACTGTTTTGGGAAAAAGTTTTCCCTTTTTAAAATGATTAAATAGGTATAGCTTTTTTTAAAAAACTCCCTTATATGAATGTTACTTTTAAAGAGACTTAAAATTAGCCCCCCTATTTAAATAAGGCATATTTGGGGGGGAAAGGGGTTGAAGAAAGGCAATCTTTAATGTTTCTAACATAAAACAATTAGAAAACATTGAATATAAACAGAATGAAAGAACGTTAAATTTCCCTTTGGCTAGTACTTTAGGAAGAACCTTCCCTTTTTGGGCGAAGCTTTTTTTAACCCTTGGGGTAAAGGGGTCATTAATGAAAGGGAAAGGGGTTTTCAGCGCTGGCTGATCTATTTTTTTGTCTTTTTTTCCAATTAGCCATTTCGCAAATTTTACAAAAAAAATTTCGACTCTGGGGGGCGGGAAAACCCACAACCTTTAAATTTTGCTTTCAGTATCTAAAAGTCCAATGGGGCTTCCTTTGGCCCAAACAGAGCCCTGGGTCCCCCGGGTTTTTGATGTTTTAAATTTTCAAACAAAATCCCTAGGGACATTGCGGGGCCCTAAAAAAAAAAAAAAAAAAATTTGAATGAAATTTTGCATGAGGGAATTTTGTTTTTTTGATTTGCCTTTGTTTAATGGTAAAAAAAGGCTGGGGGGTAAACACTTTAAAGAAAGGTGAAGGGCCCCTTAAACCCTTTCAATTTTTTAAAACCTGTTTTGGGAAGTTTTGCATTTTAACTTTTAAAATATGTATAGTTTTTCCAAGGGACTGCTTATATGAATGCTACATTGAAAGACGGGAAATTAGCTCCCTTTTTTAAAATTAGGCATATTTGGTGGGGAAGGTTGAAGAAGCTTTATTTAATCCTTTGGGGTAAAGTGGTCCTTAATGCAAGACAGTTTCAGCGACTGGCTGATAGTATCTAGGTATATTTTAACATTAGGCATATTTGGTGGGGAAGGTTGAAGAAAGGCAATCTTTAATGTTTCTGACCTATGAAACAATTAGACACATTGAATATGACAGAATGAAAGAACGTTCAATTAACTTGGCTAGTACTTTAGGAAGAACTCGCCTTTTGTCGAAGCTTTATTTAATCCTTTTGGGTAAAGTGGTCATTAATGCAAGACAGTTTCAGCGACTGTCTAATCTATTGTTGTCTCTTTGATTTGCTCTTTGCTACTGGTCAAAAAAGGCTGGGAGGTAAACACATTGAGAAAGGTGAATGGACCCTTCAACCTTCAATTGTTAAACTGATTTGGAAGTTTTGCATTTTAACTGATTAAATGTGTATAGCTTTCTTAAGACTGCTTATATGAATGCTACATTGAAGAGACTTGAATTAGCTCCCTATTTTAACATTAGGCATATTTGATGGGGAAGGTTGAAGAAAGGCAATCTTTAATGTTTCTGAACTATGAAACAATTAGACACATTGAATATGACAGAATGAAAGAACGTTCAATTCACTTGGCTAGTACTTTAGGAAAAACTTGCCTTTTGTCAAAGCTTTATTTAATCCTTGGGAGTAAAGTGGTCATTAATGCAAGACAGTTTCAGCGACTGTCTGATCTATTGTTGTTTCTTTCCAATGTAGCGCATTTTTACAAATACATAATAACGTGACTCTGGTGGGACTCGAACCCACAACCTTTGAATTGCTTTCGGTATCTAGAAGTCCAATGCGCTATCCATTGCGCCACAGAGCCCTGTGTCCCACGTTTTTTGACGTTTTGAAATTTTCGACAAAATCCCTATGACATTGCAGGGCCTACAATTGAATGTATCTGCATTACGGAGTTGTGTTTTGATTTGCTCTTTGCTACTGGTCAAAAAACGCTTGGAGGTAAACACATTGAGAAAGGTGAATGGACCCTTCAACCTTCAATTGTTAAACTGATTTGGAAGTTTTGCATTTTAACTGATCAAATATGTATAGCTTTCCTAAGACTGCTTATATGAATGCTACAGTGAAGAGACTGGAATTAGCTCCCTATTTTAACATTAGGCATATTTGGTGGGGAAGGTTGAAGAAATGCAATCTTTAATGTTTCTGACCTATGAAACAATTAGACACATTGAATATGACAGAATGAAAGAACGTTCAATTAACTTAGCTAGTACTTTAGGAAGAACTCGCCTTTTGTCGAAGCTTTATTTAATCCTTTTGGGTAAAGTGGTCATTAATGCAAGACAGTTTCAGCGACTGTCTAATCTATTGTTGTCTCTTTGATTTGCTCTTTGCTACTGGTCAAAAAAGGCTGGGAGGTAAACACATTGAGAAAGGTGAATGGACCCTTCAACCTTCAATTGTTAAACTGATTTGGAAGTTTTGCATTTTAACTGATTAAATATGTATAGCTTTCTTAAGACTGCTTATATGAATGCTACATTGAAGAGACTTGAATTAGCTCCCTATTTTAACATTAGGCATATTTGATGGGGAAGGTTGAAGAAAGGCAATCTTTAATGTTTCTGAACTATGAAACAATTAGACACATTGAATATAACAGAATGAAAGAACGTTCAATTCACTTGGCTAGTACTTTAGGAAGAGCTTGCCTTTTGTCGAAGCTTTATTTAACCCTTCGGGGTAAAGTGGTCATTAATGCAAGACAGTTTCAGCGACTGGCTGATCTATGGTTGTCTCTTTCCAAATAGCGCATTTCTACAAATACATAATAAATCGACTCTGGTGGGACTCGAACCCACAACCTTTGAATTGCTTTCAGTATCTAGAAGTCCAATGCGCTATCCATTGCGCCACAGAGCCCTGTGTCACACGTTTTTTGATGTGTTGAAATTTTCGACAAAATCCCTATGACATTGCAAGGCCTAAACTTGAATGTATCTGCATTACGGAGTTGTATTTTGATTTGCTCTTTGCTACTGGTCAAAAAAGGCTGGGAAGTAAACACATTGAGAAAGGTGAATGGACCCTTCAACCTTCAATTGTTAAACTGATTTGGAAGTTTTGCATTTTAACTGATTAAATATGTATAGCTTTCTTAAGACTGCTTATATGAATGCTACATTGAAGAGACTTGAATTCGCTCCCTATTTTAACAGTAGGCATATTTGGTGGGGAAGGTTGAAGAAAGGCAATCTTTAATGTTTCTGAACTATGAAACAATTAGACACATTGAATATGACAGAATGAAAGAACGTTCAATTCACTTGGCTAGTACTTTAGGAAGAACTTGCCTTTTGTCAAAGCTTTATTTAATCCTTTGGGGTAAAGTGGTCATTAATGCAAGACAGTTTCAGCGACTGTCTGATCTATTGTTGTTTCTTTCCAATGTAGCGCATTTCTACAAATACATAATAACATGACTCTGGTGGGACTCGAACCCACAACCTTTGAATTGCTTTTGGTATCTAGAAGTCCAATGCGCTATCCATTGCGCCACAGAGCCCCGTGTCCCATGTTTTTTGATGTGTTGAAATTTTCGACAAAATCCCTATGACATTGCAAGGCCTAAACTTGAATGTATCTGCATTACGGAGTTGTATTTTGATTTGCTCTTTGCTACTGGTCAAAAAAGGCTGGGAAGTAAACACATTGAGAAAGGTGAATGGACCCTTCAACCTTCAATTGTTAAACTGATTTGGAAGTTTTGCATTTTAACTGATTAAATATGTATAGCTTTCTTAAGACTGCTTATATGAATGCTACATTGAAGAGACTTGAATTCGCTCCCTATTTTAACAGTAGGCATATTTGGTGGGGAAGGTTGAAGAAAGGCAATCTTTAATGTTTCTGAACTATGAAACAATTAGACACATTGAATATGACAGAATGAAAGAACGTTCAATTCACTTGGCTAGTACTTTAGGAAGAACTTGCCTTTTGTCAAAGCTTTATTTAATCCTTTGGGGTAAAGTGGTCATTAATGCAAGACAGTTTCAGCGACTGTCTGATCTATTGTTGTTTCTTTCCAATGTAGCGCATTTCTACAAATACATAATAACATGACTCTGGTGGGACTCGAACCCACAACCTTTGAATTGCTTTCGGTATCTAGAAGTCCAATGCGCTATCCATTGCGCCACAGAGCACCGTGTCTCATGTTTTTTGACGTTTTGAAATTTTCGACAAAATCCCTATGACATTGCAGGGCCTACAATTGAATGTATCTGCATTACGGAGTTGTATTTTGATTTGCTCTTTGCTACTGGTCAAAAAAGGCTTGGAGGTAAACTTATTGAGAAAGGTGAATGGACCCTTCAACCTTCAATTGTTAAACTGATTTGGAAGTTTTGCATTTTAACTGATTAAATATGTATAGCTTTCCTAAGACTGCTTATATGAATGCTACATTGAAGAGACTTGAATTAGCTCCCTATTTTAACATTAGGCATATTTGGTGGGGAAGGTTGAAGAAAGGCAATCTTTAATGTTTCTGACCTATGAAACAATTAGACACATTGAATATGACAGAATGAAAGAATGTTCAATTAACTTGGCTAGTACTTTAGGAAGAACTCGCCTTTTGTCAAAGCTTTATTTAATCCTTTTGGGTAAAGTGGTCATTAATGCAAGACAGTTTCAGCGACTGTCTAATCTATTGTTGTCTCTTTGATTTGCTCTTTGCTACTGGTCAAAAAAGGCTGGGAGGTAAACACATTGAGAAAGGTGAATGGACCCTTCAACCTTCAATTGTTAAACTGATTTGGAAGTTTTGCATTTTAACTGATTAAATGTGTATAGCTTTCTTAAGACTGCTTATATGAATGCTACATTGAAGAGACTTGAATTAGCTCCCTATTTTAACATTAGGCATATTTGATGGGGAAGGTTGAAGAAAGGCAATCTTTAATGTTTCTGAACTATGAAACAATTAGACACATTGAATATGACAGAATGAAAGAACGTTCAATTCACTTGGCTAGTACTTTAGGAAGAACTTGCCTTTTGTCAAAGCTTTATTTAATCCTTTGGGGTAAAGTGGTCATTAATGCAAGACAGTTTCAGCGACTGTCTGATCTATTGTTGTTTCTTTCCAATGTAGCGCATTTCTACAAATACATAATAACGTGACTCTGGTGGGACTCGAACCCACAACCTTTGAATTGCTTTCGGTATCTAGAAGTCCAATGCCCTACCCATTGCGCCACAGAGCCCTGTGTCCCACGTTTTTTGACGTTTTGAAATTTTCGACAAAATCCCTATGACATTGCAGGGCCTACAATTGAATGTATCTGCATTACGGAGTTGTATTTTGATTTGCTCTTTGCTACTGGTCAAAAAACGCTTGGAGGTAAACACATTGAGAAAGGTGAATGGACCCTTCAACCTTCAATTGTTAAACTGATTTGGAAGTTTTGCATTTTAACTGATTAAATATGTATAGCTTTCCTAAGACTGCTTATATGAATGCTACATTGAAGAGACTGGAATTAGCTCCCTATTTTAACATTAGGCATATTTGGTGGGGAAGGTTGAAGAAATGCAATCTTTAATGTTTCTGACCTATGAAACAATTAGACACATTGAATATGACAGAATGAAAGAACGTTCAATTAACTTGGCTAGTACTTTAGGAAGAACTCGCCTTTTGTCGAAGCTTTATTTAATCCTTTTGGGTAAAGTGGTCATTAATGCAAGACAGTTTCAGCGACCGTCTATTCTTTTGTTGTCTCTTTGATTTGCTCTTTGCTACTGGTCAAAAAAGGCTGGGAGGTAAACACATTGAGAAAGGTGAATGGACCCTTCAACCTTCAATAGTTAAACTGATTTTGAAGTTTTGCATTTTAAATGATTAAATATGTATAGCTTTCTTAAGACTGCTTATATGAATGCTACATTGAAGAGACTTGAATTCGCTCCCTATTTTAACATTAGGCATATTTGATGGGGAAGGTTGAAGAAAGGCAATCTTTAATGTTTCTGAACTATGAAACAATTAGACACATTGAATATGACAGAATGAAAGAACGTTCAATTCACTTGGCTAGTACTTTAGGAAAAACTTGCCTTTTGTCAAAGCTTTATTTAATCCT
Source organism: Cyprinodon tularosa (assembly GCF_016077235.1). Classification (NCBI taxonomy): domain Eukaryota; kingdom Metazoa; phylum Chordata; class Actinopteri; order Cyprinodontiformes; family Cyprinodontidae; genus Cyprinodon; species Cyprinodon tularosa. The sequence continues at coordinate 243,874 of NW_024039040.1, read as the reverse complement.
TGGGAGTAAAGTGGTCATTAATGCAAGACAGTTTCAGCAACTGTCTGATCTATTGTTGTTTCTTTCCAATGTAGCGCATTTCTACAAATACATAATAACGTGACTTTGGTGGGACTCGAACCCACAACCTTTGAATTGCTTTCGGTATCTAGAAGTCCAATGCGCTATCCATTGCGCCACAGAGCCCTGTGTCCCACGTTTTTTGACGTTTTGAAATTTTCGACAAAATCCCTATGACATTGCAGGGCCTACAATTGAATGTATCTGCATTACGGAGTTGTATTTTGATTTGCTCTTTGCTACTGGTCAAAAAAAGCTGGGAGGTAAACATATTGAGAAAGGTGAATGGACCCTTCAACCTTCAATTGTTAAACTGATTTGGAAGTTTTGCATTTTAACTGATTAAATATGTATAGCTTTCCTAAGACTGCTTATATGAATGCTACATTGAAGAGACTTGAATTAGCTCCCTTTTTTAACATTAGGCATATTTGGTGGGGAAGGTTGAAGAAAGGCAATCTTTAATGTTTCTGACCTATGAAACAATTAGACACATTGAATATGACAGAATGAAAGAACGTTCAATTAACTTGGCTAGTACTTTAGGAAGAACTCGCCTTTTGTCGAAGCTTTATTTAATCCTTTTGGGTAAAGTGGTCATTAATGCAAGACAGTTTCAGCGACTGTCTAATCTATTGTTGTCTCTTTGATTTGCTACTGGTCAAAAAAGGCTGGGAGGTAAACACATTGAGAAAGGTGAATGGACCCTTCAACCTTCAATTGTTAAACTGATTTGGAAGTTTTGCATTTTAACTGATTAAATATGTATAGCTTTCTTAAGACTGCTTATATGAATGCTACATTGAAGAGACTTGAATTAGCTCCCTATTTTAACATTAGGCATATTTGATGGGGAAGGTTGAAGAAAGGCAATCTTTAATGTTTCTGAACTATGAAACAATTAGACACATTGAATATGACAGAATGAAAGAACGTTCAATTCACTTGGCTAGTACTTTAGGAAGAACTTGCCTTTTGTCAAAGCTTTATTTAATCCTTTGGGGTAAAGTGGTCATTAATGCAAGACAGTTTCAGCGACTGTCTGATCTATTGTTGTTTCTTTCCAATGTAGCGCATTTCTACAAATACATAATAACGTGACTCTGGTGGGACTCGAACCCACAACCTTTGAATTGCTTTCGGTATCTAGAAGTCCAATGCGCTATCCATTGCGCCACAGAGCCCTGTGTCCCACGTTTTTTGACGTTTTGAAATTTTCGACAAAATCCCTATGACATTGCAGGGCCTACAATTGAATGTATCTGCATTACGGAGTTGTGTTTTGATTTGCTCTTTGCTACTGGTCAAAAAACGCTTGGAGGTAAACACATTGAGAAAGGTGAATGGACCCTTCAACCTTCAATTGTTAAACTGATTTGGAAGTTTTGCATTTTAACTGATCAAATATGTATAGCTTTCCTAAGACTGCTTATATGAATGCTACAGTGAAGAGACTGGAATTAGCTCCCTATTTTAACATTAGGCATATTTGGTGGGGAAGGTTGAAGAAATGCAATCTTTAATGTTTCTGACCTATGAAACAATTAGACACATTGAATATGACAGAATGAAAGAACGTTCAATTAACTTAGCTAGTACTTTAGGAAGAACTCGCCTTTTGTCGAAGCTTTATTTAATCCTTTTGGGTAAAGTGGTCATTAATGCAAGACAGTTTCAGCGACTGTCTAATCTATTGTTGTCTCTTTGATTTGCTCTTTGCTACTGGTCAAAAAAGGCTGGGAGGTAAACACATTGAGAAAGGTGAATGGACCCTTCAACCTTCAATTTTTAAATGATTTGGAAGTTTTGCTTTTTTAATTTATTAAATTTTAAATAGCTTTCTTAAGACTGCTTATATAAAATGCTACTTTAAAAGAGACTTAAATTTTAGCTCCCTTTTTTAAACATTAGGCATTTTTTTGAGGGGGAAGGGTTTGAAGAAAGGCAATCTTTAATTTTTCTGAACTATAAAAACAATTAGACACATTGAATATAACAGAATGAAGAATTTTCAATTCCTTGGCGATTATTTTAAAGGAAAGAGCTCCCTTTTTTGGTCGAAGCTTTTATGAAACCCTTGGGGGTAAAGTGGTCATTAATGAAGACATTTTTCAGCGACTGGCTGATCAAAGGGTTGTCTATTTCCCAATTAGCCCCAATTTTCCTACAAATACATAAAAAAAATCGACTCTGGGGGGGTTTTGAACCCAAACCCTTTTAATTGCTTTCAGTATCTAAAGTCCAAGGGCCCCTACCCCTTCCCCAAACCAGACCCCCCTGTGCCCAAACCTTTTTTTGATGTGTTAAAATTTTTCCCGACAAAACCCCAAAGACATTGCAAGGTCCTAAATTTGGGAATTTTTTCTGCATTACGGGTTGAAATTTTGATTTGCTCTTTGCTATGGTAAAAAAAGGCGGGAAGAAAACCCCATTGAAAAAAGGTGAAGGGAAACCCTTTTAACCAAATTTTTTTTTCAAAATTGTTAAAAATTTTTAATTTTTGGAAGTTTAAAGGGCATTTTAAAAAAAAACCTTTGGAAAGGAAAAATTGTTAATTTAAAAAGGGGTTAATTAGGGCTGTTTTTAAAAAATTTGTTTTTAAATTTTTTTAAATAAAAACATTGAAAAGGAAGGACTTTGAATTCGCCCTCCTTTTAATTTTTTAATTCAGGTTTAGGCCAATTATTTGGGGGGTGGGGGAAAAGGTTGGAAGAAAAGGAATTTTTCTTTTTTTGTTTTTTTTGAATTTAAAAGGGGGGAAAAAAATTTAAGGACCCCCCCTTTTTTTTGGAAAGTTTTTAAAAAAAAACAAAAAATTTTTTGAAAAAAAATTTGGGGTTTTTAAAAAAATTTTTAAAAAAAATTTTTGGCTGAGTTAACCCTTTAGGAAGAAAAAAATTTTTGGACTTTTTGGGTTCCCAAAGCTTTATTTAACCCTTTTGGGGGTAAAGGGGTTCTTTTAATGCAAGACATTTTCAGCAAACTTTTCCATCTATTGTTGTTTCTTTCCAAGGGTACCCGCATTTCTAAAAAATACAAAAATAACATAAACCTCTGGTGGGACTCAAACCCCAAAAACCTTTTGAATTGCTTTCGGTATCAAAGCCCAAATGCGCTACCCATTGCGCCAACAGGCACCGTGTCCCCAATTTTTTTTGACTTTTTTGAAATTTTCGACAAAACCCTTTTGACATTGGGGGGGCCTAAAATTTTAAATTTTCTGAAATTAGGGGTTTTGTATTTTGATTTGCTTTTTGCTACTGGTAAAAAAAGGCTTGGAGGTAAACTTATTGAGAAAGGTGAATGGACCCTTCAACCTTCAATTGTTAAACTGATTTGGAAGTTTTGCATTTTAACTGATTAAATATGTATAGCTTTCCTAAGACTGCTTATATGAATGCTACATTGAAGAGACTTGAATTAGCTCCCTATTTTAACATTAGGCATATTTGGTGGGGAAGGTTGAAGAAAGGCAATCTTTAATGTTTCTGACCTATGAAACAATTAGACACATTGAATATGACAGAATGAAAGAATGTTCAATTAACTTGGCTAGTACTTTAGGAAGAACTCGCCTTTTGTCAAAGCTTTATTTAATCCTTTTGGGTAAAGTGGTCATTAATGCAAGACAGTTTCAGCGACTGTCTAATCTATTGTTGTCTCTTTGATTTGCTCTTTGCTACTGGTCAAAAAAGGCTGGGAGGTAAACACATTGAGAAAGGTGAATGGACACTTCAACCTTCAATTGTTAAACTGATTTGGAAGTTTTGCATTTTAACTGATTAAATGTGTATAGCTTTCTTAAGACTGCTTATATGAATGCTACATTGAAGAGACTTGAATTAGCTCCCTATTTTAACATTAGGCATATTTGATGGGGAAGGTTGAAGAAAGGCAATCTTTAATGTTTCTGAACTATGAAACAATTAGACACATTGAATATGACAGAATGAAAGAACGTTCAATTCACTTGGCTAGTACTTTAGGAAGAACTTGCCTTTTGTCAAAGCTTTATTTAATCCTTTGGGGTAAAGTGGTCATTAATGCAAGACAGTTTCAGCGACTGTCTGATCTATTGTTGTTTCTTTCCAATGTAGCGCATTTCTACAAATACATAATAACGTGACTCTGGTGGGACTCGAACCCACAACCTTTGAATTGCTTTCGGTATCTAGAAGTCCAATGCCCTATCCATTGCGCCACAGAGCCCTGTGTCCCACGTTTTTTGACGTTTTGAAATTTTCGACAAAATCCCTATGACATTGCAGGGCCTACAATTGAATGTATCTGCATTACGGAGTTGTATTTTGATTTGCTCTTTGCTACTGGTCAAAAAACGCTTGGAGGTAAACACATTGAGAAAGGTGAATGGACCCTTCAACCTTCAATTGTTAAACTGATTTGGAAGTTTTGCATTTTAACTGATTAAATATGTATAGCTTTCCTAAGACTGCTTATATGAATGCTACATTGAAGAGACTGGAATTAGCTCCCTATTTTAACATTAGGCATATTTGGTGGGGAAGGTTGAAGAAAGGCAATCTTTAATGTTTCTGACCTATGAAACAATTAGACACATTGAATATGACAGAATGAAAGAACGTTCAATTAACTTGGCTAGTACTTTAGGAAGAACTCGCCTTTTGTCGAAGCTTTATTTAATCCTTTTGGGTAAAGTGGTCATTAATGCAAGACAGTTTCAGCGACCGTCTATTCTTTTGTTGTCTCTTTGATTTGCTCTTTGCTACTGGTCAAAAAAGGCTGGGAGGTAAACACATTGAGAAAGGTGAATGGACCCTTCAACCTTCAATAGTTAAACTGATTTTGAAGTTTTGCATTTTAACTGATTAAATATGTATAGCTTTCTTAAGACTGCTTATATGAATGCTACAGTGAAGAGACTGGAATTAGCTCCCTATTTTAACATTAGGCATATTTGGTGGGGAAGGTTGAAGAAATGCAATCTTTAATGTTTCTGACCTATGAAACAATTAGACACATTGAATATGACAGAATGAAAGAACGTTCAATTCACTTGGCTAGTACTTTAGGAAGAACTTGCCTTTTGTCGAAGCTTTATTTAACCCTTCGGGGTAAAGTGGTCATTAATGCAAGACAGTTTCAGCGACTGGCTGATCTATTGTTGTCTCTTTCCAATTAGCGCATTTCTACAAATACATAATAAATTGACTCTGGTGGGACTCGAACCCACAACCTTTGAATTGCTTTCAGTATCTAGAAGTCCAATGCGCTATCCATTGCGCCACAGAGCCCTGTGTCACATGTTTTTTGATGTGTTGAAATTTTTGACAAAATCCCTATGACATTGCAGGGCCTACACTTGAATGTATCTGCATTACGGAGTTGTATTTTTATTTGCTCTTTGCTACTGGTCAAAAAAGGCTGGGAAGTAAACACATTGAGAAAGGTGAATGGACACTTCAACCTTCAATTGTTAAACTGATTTTGAAGTTTTGCATTTTAAATGATTAAATATGTATAGCTTTCTTAAGACTGCTTATATGAATGCTACATTGAAGAGACTTGAATTCGCTCCCTATTTTAACAGTAGGCATATTTGGTGGGGAAGGTTGAAGAAAGGCAATCTTTAATGTTTCTGAACTATGAAACAATTAGACACATTGAATATGACATAATGAAAGAACGTTCAATTCACTTGGCTAGTACTTTAGGAAGAACTTGCCTTTTGTCAAAGCTTTATTTAATCCTTTGGGGTAAAGTGGTCATTAATGCAAGACAGTTTCAGCGACTGTCTGATCTATTGTTGTTTCTTTCCAATGTAGCGCATTTCTACAAATACATAATAACGTGACTCTGGTGGGACTCGAACCCACAACCTTTGAATTGCTTTCGGTATCTAGAAGTCCAATGCGCTATCCATTGCGCCACAGAGCCCTGTGTCCCACGTTTTTTGACGTTTTGAAATTTTCGACAAAATCCCTATGACATTGCAGGGCCTACAATTGAATGTATCTGCATTACGGAGTTGTATTTTGATTTGCTCTTTGCTACTGGTCAAAAAACGCTTGGAGGTAAACACATTGAGAAAGGTGAATGGACCCTTCAACCTTCAATTGTTAAACTGATTTGGAAGTTTTGCATTTTAACTGATTAAATATGTATAGCTTTCCTAAGACTGCTTATATGAATGCTACATTGAAGAGACTGGAATTAGCTCCCTATTTTAACATTAGGCATATTTGGTGGGGAAGGTTGAAGAAATGCAATCTTTAATGTTTCTGACCTATGAAACAATTAGACACATTGAATATGACAGAATGAAAGAACGTTCAATTAACTTGGCTAGTACTTTAGGAAGAACTCGCCTTTTGTCGAAGCTTTATTTAATCCTTTTGGGTAAAGTGGTCATTAATGCAAGACAGTTTCAGCGACTGTCTATTCTTTTGTTGTCTCTTTGATTTGCTCTTTGCTACTGGTCAAAAAAGGCTGGGAGGTAAACACATTGAGAAAGGTGAATGGACCCTTCAACCTTCAATAGTTAAACTGATTTTGAAGTTTTGCATTTTAACTGATTAAATATGTATAGCTTTCTTAAGACTGCTTATATGAATGCTACAGTGAAGAGACTGGAATTAGCTCCCTATTTTAACATTAGGCATATTTGGTGGGGAAGGTTGAAGAAATGCAATCTTTAATGTTTCTGACCTATGAAACAATTAGACACATTGAATATGACAGAATGAAAGAACGTTCAATTCACTTGGCTAGTACTTTAGGAAGAACTTGCCTTTTGTCGAAGCTTTATTTAACCCTTCGGGGTAAAGTGGTCATTAATGCAAGACAGTTTCAGCGACTGGCTGATCTATGGTTGTCTCTTTCCAATTAGCGCATTTCTACAAATACATAATAAATCGACTCTGGTGGGACTCGAACCCACAACCTTTGAATTGCTTTCAGTATCTAGAAGTCCAATGCGCTATCCATTGCGCCACAGAGCCCTGTGTCACACGTTTTTTGATGTGTTGAAATTTTCGACGAAATCCCTATGACGTTGCAGGGCCTACAATTGAATGTATCTGCATGACGGAGTTGTATTTTGATTTGCTCTTTGCTACTGGTCAAAAAAGGCTGGGAGGTAAACACATTGAGAAAGGTGAATGGACCCTTCAACCTTCAATTGTTAAACTGATTTGGAAGTTTTGCATTTTAACTGATTAAATATGTATAGCTTTCCTAAGACTGCTTATATGAATGCTACATTGAAGAGACTGGAATTAGCTCCCTATTTTAACATTAGGCATATTTCGTGGGGAAGGTTGAAGAAGCTTTATTTAATCCTTTGGGGTAAAGTGGTCCTTAATGCAAGACAGTTTCAGCGACTGGCTGATAGTATCTAGGCATATTTTAACATTAGGCATATTTGGTGGGGAAGGTTGAAGAAAGGCAATCTTTAATGTTTCTGACCTATGAAACAATTAGACACATTGAATATGACAGAATGAAAGAACGTTCAATTAACTTGGCTAGTACTTTATGAAGAACTTGCCTTTTGTCGAAGCTTTATTTAATCCTTTGGGGTAAAGTGGTCATTAATGCAAGACAGTTTCAGCGACTGTCTAATCTATTGTTGTCTCTTTCCAATTTAGCGCATTTCTGCAAATACACAATAAAGCAACTCTGGTGGGACTCGAACCCACAACCTTTGAATTGCTTTCAATATCTAGAAGTCCTATGCGCTATCCATTGCGCCACAGAGCCCTGTGTTGCATGTTTTTTGACGTGTTGAAATTTTGGCAAAATCCCTATGACATTGCAGGGCCTACAATTGAATGTATCTGCATTACAGACTTGTATTTTGTTTTGCTCTTTGCTACTGGTCAAACAAGGCTCGGAGGTAAACACATTGAGAAAGGTTGAATGGACCCTTCAACCTTCATTTGTTAAAATGATTTGGAAGTTTTGCATTTTAACTGATTAAATATGTATAGCTTTCTTAAGACTGCTTATATGAATGCTACATTGAAGAGACTGGAATTAGCTCCATATTTTAACATTAGGCATATTTGGTGGGGAAGGTTGAAGAAGCTTTATTTAATCCTTTGGGGTAAAGTGGTCATTAATGCAAGACAGTTTCAGCGACTGTCTTATCTATTGTTGTCTTTTTCCAATGTAGCGCATTTCTGCAAATACATAATAAAGCGACTCTGGTGGGACTCGAACCCACAACCTTTGAATTGCTTTCAGTATCTAGAAGTCCAATGCGCTATCCATTGTGCCACAGAGCCCTGTGTCACACGTTTTTTGATGTGTTGAAATTTTCGACAAAATCCCTATGACATTGCAGGGCCTACAATTCAATGTATCTGCATTACAGAGTTGTATTTTGATTTGCTTTTTGCTACTGGTCAAAAAAGGCTCGGAGGTAAACACATTGAGAAAGGTTGAATGGACCCTTCAACCTTCATTTGTTAAACTGATTTGGAAGTTTTGCATTTTAACTGATTAAATATGTATAGCTTTCTTAAGACTGCTTATATGAATGCTACATTGAAGAGACTGGAATTAGCTCCCTATTTTAACATTAGGCATATTTGGTGGGGAAGGTTGAAGAAAGGCAATCTTTATTGTTTCTGAACTATGAAACAATTAGACACATTGAATATGACAGAATGAAACAACGCTCAATTCACTTGGCTAGTACTTTAGGAAGAACTTGCCTTTTGTCGAAGCTTTATTTAATCCTTTGGGGTAAAGTGGTCATTCATGCAAGACAGTTTCAGCGACTGGCTGATCTATTGTTGTCTCTTTCCAATGTAGTGCATTTCTGCAAATACACAATAAAGCGACTCTGGTGGGACTCAAACCATAACGTTTGAATTGCTTTCAGTATCTAGAAGTCCAATGCGCTATCCATTGCGCCACAGAGCCCTGTGTCACACGTTTTTTGACGTGTTGAAATTTTCGACAAAATCCCTATGACATTGCAGGGCCTACAATTGAATGTATCTGCATTACAGACTTGTATTTTGATTTGCTCTTTGCTACTGGTCAAAAAAGGCTGGGAGGTAAACACATTGAGAAAGGTGAATGGACCCTTCAACTTTCAATTGTTAAAATGATTTGGAAGTTTTGCATTTTAACTGATTAAATATGTATAGCTTTCTTAAGACTGCTTATATGAATGCTACATTGAAGAGACTGGAATTAGCTCCCTATTTTAACATAAGGCATATTTGGTGGGGAAGGTTGAAGAAAGGCAATCTTTAATGTTTCTGAACTATGAAACAATTAGACACATTGAATATGACAGAATGAAAGAACGTTCAATTCACTTGGCTAGTACTTTAGGAAGAACTTGCCTTTTGTCAAAGCTTTAGTTAATCCTTTGGGGTAAAGTGGTCAGTAATGCAAGACAGTTTCAGCGACTGGCTGATCTATTGTTATCTCTTTCCAATGTAGTGCTTGTCTCCTTCATAATAAGGCTACTCAGGTGGGACTCAAACCCACAACCTTTGAATTGCTTTCAGTATCTAGAAGTCGAACGCACTATCCAATTCCCCTTAGAGCCGTGTGCTACACGAAATACCGGTGTTACGTCGACCTTGGTTTCCCCATCAGATACGGTTTCCCCTGCATCCCCGCGCTGCGCAGGTGGCACGATTCACCGCTCAAGTGACAGGAAACGCGCATGCTCGCTAAAGGCACTTAACAGCCGCCCTGTGCTCGCGCCACGGGGGAACTACAGAGAACGTGAACGATCAAATGCTTGTCTATATGGAGAAAGGGAGAAATATGTATGAATGGATGGATAGATGGATGGATGGATGGATAGATAGATGTTGCTGTATCTATAACAACCCAAATACACAGGATTTCAGAATTAGACATCCCCAGTTATTAATTTCATACACTCACCAAATCTGAACGCCTTGTTAAAAAACTTCACACCCACGAGTAGAGGTAATGCAGCCTGATGATATTTACACATCATCAGATACCGTTCCCCCAATGTTAAGAGGAGGGGAACGCTATCTGACAGGGTTTATAGGCCCATCAGATGCCGTTCCCCCCATGTTAAGCAGGGGGGAACTCTATCTGACGGGGTTTATAGGGCCAATTAGATGGTGTTCCTCCCTGATGTCATTTAGGTTGAGTTGCAATACATGCGAAACTCTCTGCAGGTACTTGTCTTTGTCGTCCACTCTATTCAGCTGGCTTTTGAAATACACGGCGAGAAGGTGGGGCCAGGGTGGTGAGTGTTACGGGGGCAAGAAACGCAATAGTTACTTTTATTAGTAACTAGTTACTTTTATTGCAGAGTAACTCCATTAATTTTTGGGTGAAGTAACTATAATTAATTACTTTTTCAAAGTAACATGCCCAACAATGCTTGGCTAGAACTTGAAGAATTTAGCGAGACATTGAACCAACAACTTTTGAATTGCTTTGCATTTCTAGAAAGCCAAATTCACCATCCATTGCACCACAGAGCCATGTGCTACAAGATTGTCACAGGTACAGATCTTTGTCATTCCATGGCCTATAATTCATCCTAGACTTTTTATTGTTGCTATTTGTTATCAGTTAATCAGGTTATGGTAGAAAGTGATGGATTTGAAGCTGAGAAAGTTGAACCAATCCTGCAAGGCTCTAATGGTATACTGAATCTAAAGTTTTTCCTTATAAACAGATTAAATGTGCCTTGAGTTTTTGGCGGCTAGCCAAATGAGTAAATAGAAGTTGCTAGGTTTAGGTGTTTAATTTTTAAAATATATAATAGGTGTCAGGTTATAAAATGCCCATCAGTTTGTCAACAAAAAGTTCATTGTATCTGCAAGAGTTTTTGAGTTGCTGCTTGCTATTGGTCAAAAAGGCTACAGATTGAGAAAGCTTAATGAACCTTACAATATAGTAGTGTTAGATTAAATTGGAAGTTTTGCATTAAAAAGATTATATAGATATATTGTTTTTATGATTGTTCTATACATATTCTTATATAATGTCATGTTGCCTATTTGTTTCTTCCTTTAGGGTGGCACCGTCATTGGAAGTGCGCGTTGTAAAGAGTTTCGGACCCATGAGGGACGCTTAAAAGCAGCTCATAATCTCGTTCAGCGTGGAATCACTTATCTATGTGTGATCGGTGGAGATGGCAGCTTGACCGGAGCCAACCTGTTTAGAGAAGAGTGGAGTGGCCTATTGAATGAACTGATTGAGCAAGGTGATTGTCCACTCTATCCATTTATTTATTTATTGTTTCCATACCTCATATGTTTCATCAATTTCTATCTTTTTTATCCAGGGCTAATAGATGAAGAGGCAGCCAAAAGTAATTCTGAGCTTCACATTGTCGGGATGGTGGGATCTATCGACAATGACTTTTGTGGTACAGACATGACTATTGGCACTGACTCAGCCTTGCATAGGATCATTGAGGTGGTGGATGCCATCATGACTACAGCTCAGAGGTAAACATATCCTTTTGTGGTAAAAAAATAAAGCCAAAATCTTTGCATTTACATGAATACATTATATTGTTTAGATCAATTTGAACAAATCCCAAATGATGAGACCTTTCTGTTATTTTTTAATTTCTTCTATTTTTTTCAGTCACCAGAGGACATTTGTGCTGGAAGTTATGGGCAGACACTGCGGGTAATTATTTCTTTCAAAAAACATAAATAATTGCCTTATACAATACTCAGACTAATAATTAAAAGGATTCCTAATACTGTTGCAAGCTTTGAGCCTATTTTCTTTGTTGTCAAGGTTATTCTAAGACATATAATGACATATGAAGTCCATCCTGTGATCAATATACACTACTTAATATTTAATATTGAATTCCATTGACAATTTTACATTAAAACAATGTGAATGTTTATGTCTGTGTTCAGATATCTTGCCTTAGTCAGTGCCCTTGCATGTGGAGCAGATTGGGTTTTTATTCCAGAGATGCCTCCAGAAGATGGCTGGGAGGAAAACATGTGTCAAAAACTTTCTGAGGTATCCCCCATGCTTTTTTTTTCTTTTGAAAAGGCTAATGTTTAAAAAAGTTTTCTTAAATATATAAATACACATCTCTTTTATACGCGCTCTGAGTGAGTGAAAACCCCCCAGGAACAAAGTCTGTTGAACAAAGAGCAAGCCTCTTGATCACACATTAAAACTTGATAGTTCTCTAAGAAGAATGAACTTAATAAAGGCTGTTTAAGATTGTTGTTGGTAATGAAAATATCAATCAGATGTTGAGTCTATGATTTAGAATTTCACAATGGTTATTGAAAGATCCATAAAATCACTGCTTTGGTGGGATTTAAAATGTACTACTTATGAATGAAATTATGTTAGGTCACTATAACGCAAAGATGCAAACTTTACCACAGAGTCCATTAGTCGTTTTAAATGAAATATGACCCACAGGTCAGTGATTTAGAAGAGGTTTTAACTTTATATTTTACCAGTCATTTCAATATGGAACACTGCAGTTTTTTGTCTAGTTTAGTCTACTTTTAGTAGAATATAAGATGTTCATTTTAGGGAGACACTGAGATTGGGATCAAGGCCAAATGGGCCAACTAGTGCTACAGAAACATGTTTATAACATAAAACATGTAGCTGTCATTAAACATGTTTCAACAGATTTCTTCCCCCAGATCATCTTGAATTAATGCAACATTTTGAGTCATGGTGATGTAGAGGGGAGTGGCAACCTAGTGGTTAGGGCATAGAGCTTGGAATCCTGAGGTTCTGAGTTTGAACCCCACTCCCGCAGACTGGGTCTCTTGAGCAAGACCCTAAACCCCCGATTGCTCCCTGGGTGCCCCACTGTGGCAGCCCACTGCTCAACAAGGGGATGGGTTAAATGCAGAGGTAAATTTCTCTGATATGAGATGAATAAAGTTCAGTTATTAGAACAAATTGTTTTACAGAACCAGTCTGTGTTGTACTATTTGCCTTTATGCATGATAGTTAAACGACGCATCTGTTATGCTTCTAAGTATAGATCTGGGAGCAATGGTTTCATTTCATCTCTTGAAGAAAGAGAAAAAACTTGTTCAATTCTGAAATTGCATACAATAAATATTACATGTAAAAAAAAAAAAAAAAAAAAAATATATATATATATATATATATATATATATATATATATATATATATATATATATATATATATATATATATATATATATATAATTTAAACGGGGTAGTTTGATTTTTTTTTTTTTACATTGGTGCTATTATAATTTTTCTGTAAATTTAATTTTGCATTTGCTACCATTTAGAGTCGATCTCGGGGTTCCAGGTTGAACATTATAATAGTAGCTGAAGGAGCCATTGACAGACAAGGACAACACATTACCTCTGATTTAGTGAAGCATGTGAGTAAAGCTCAGTCTTTGACTGATGCAGAGGGGAACCATAAGCTGGAGAACCTGGTGGAAATTTATGGTTCTCAAACAATAAACATCAAACAATTTCAGTCCACACGGGATGCTTATCACACTTTCACAAAATCTGACAAATTACCGATGTCAGCTGTCAAAGAACCGTTTTTTTCCTGACATCTTCCTCCTCTGTTCAGTCCAGCTTGTGGCACTGCAAAACGTTTTCTGTCATGTTTTCAAATGTTGTGATTTTTATATTTCTCTAGAACCGTGCTGATAAGAAAAGGCTGAACATTATTATTGTAGCCGAGGGTGCCATTGATAGCCACAACAAGGCAATAACCCCCGACTATATCAAGGATGTAAGTATGGTCGGGAAGCCTCGTCTCCTTGATGGATGCTCCAATTCTCCCTCATAAGCATGGGTTTTTCTTCTTGTCATGGTGATGGTTTACTGCAAATTGGAAACGTGCCACATTTTATGCTTCACATGTGGTAATTTCTGAGAAAACGTGCACGTTTTATTACATTTTTCTTATTTTCATTATACTTTTTTTCTGTTCTCACGTTTCCTTGTTTCAGCCCTACCGTCGCTCTTAGGTTGACCTTGCATGTGCATTATTTAGCACACATCAACATGACAGGGGATGTTTTGCATGATTTCTCCTCTGTTATTTTATTTTATTCTTGGTCCTTGGTACTTTTTTTGTTTTTATATTTTTTTTTTTCATTTCCCGAAGTTATAAAGTTTTACAAAGTATAGACTAAGACAATGTTTAGCACTCCGAATGAAAGCGCAATGAATGTTTACGTTGGAACATGTGATACATTCTTTAGATTTAAGTATTTTATACCATTTTACTCACAATTTATATATTCTCTTAATATATTATGTCTCTATAAATAGCTGGTAGTGAGCCAGCTTGGTTTTGACACCAGGGTCACTATCTTGGGCCATGTTCAGAGAGGGGGAACTCCATCTGCCTTTGACAGGATTTTGGTAAGTCATTTTAAGTCAAATACACAAGGCTATATTTTTACTTTTGGGAAGATGGATTGGTATATGAGGCAAAATCACTCTTTAAATTGATTTACAGGCTAGCCGTATGGGCGTTGAGGCAGTTTTGGCATTGCTGGAAGCGTCTACCGACACCCCTGCTTGTGTTGTGTCACTAGTTGGGAACCAGGCTGTTCGACTGCCACTTATGGAGTGTGTTCAGATGGTAAGTTTGCTTGTGCATGTGGACACAGGGTATGCAGAGTTGGCTGGTGGTCCCCATGTTTATGGCTGTTCACTCAGAAGGCTCAATGTGCTTTTCAAAGAACTAGAGAGAGGAAGAAGTCTAAACCGGATAGTGAAGGCATTTCAACTGCTGAATTATGTAAGGTTTAGCCAACCGTGTTGCTTGATTGTGTGATATAATGATATCAGACAATATGTGTAAACAGCTGACTGAGAAGTGCAGCATCACATCTATTTCTTAATTAACACATATGAGACAGGTTGCAATGCAATGAGGCAAGGCAATGACACACATATCACTGAGCTTCAGACAACAGTAGTTCCTTTAAAAGTCATAACATTATAATAGAACTGAACTGAGACCTTGTTCTTTAGTAGATGTGTGTCACTCTTCAGAATGGAACACGCAGTGCTAACACTCCATATGTATTTATAGATCCTGCTGAGTTCCAATCTACACCTCTTTTGTTTTTTGCAATGCCAACCTTATATTTGAAACCTCGCACTTGCACAGAACATGTTAAACGTGAATGAGAATGAAAGGCAAAAGGCAGCATCAAAGGAGGTTTATTAATGTGTTGTGAAAGAGCCTAGGATGTGTATTAAAAGAAGTAGTTGATTTAATTACACTGAATTTCTGTTGGTTAATTGCAAAAGAAATATAAATAGTTGCAACATTATTATGAGTCAGAAAAAACAATGGCCATTTCTCAATTCACAAGAATACGGTGCTTGATGAGACAGCTGTCAATCTTGATGAACAAGAGAATGGACAAGTCTGCTCTGATGCAAGCTTGGTAAAGAGGGTGGGGAGGAGAAAAACATCCAGGGACTTTGTCTGTTCTTGGTCTTGTTTTTTTGTGAATGGGAACAGTACTAGGACTGAGGCAAATGACATTTCACAAGCACACGGGCACATGAGAATGCCCAAATACACATATTGAGAAACGGCCAATATATATATTAAAAAACAAAACAGATAAACTCTAAACTTGTTATTAAGTCAACAGAATAAAAGAGAGCTCATACAGTTATAAGAGCTTAACTAACATCTACTGCATATCTAGAGGGGGAAAGACGGGGTGAAGACAAGGCCAAGGACATCATCTATAGGAGAACATGAAGCTGTTAGCAGCAGTAGGCTATCTAATAACCGCCCTTAGGAAGGTGTCACAGGTAAATGGAAATCCTGGTCAGAATTACCTTCTAAGAAGAGAAAAAAAACAGACAGAGCATAAAGTCAATTTTCTTTCATAACAGTAGTTAATACAAAATTGTAGAGTAGTCCAAGAATGTGCCAGAAAGAGGGAAAAGAGTCTATGTCCTTCCAGCAGCACAAGCCTGTGGAGCATAAGAAATAGCCTGAAATACCCTAAGCAAGTTTACACACAAAAGTCCAACTAGATGCTGAATGCATTTGTTTTTTGCTTAAACAGCTATTTTTTGTTTTGTCACCAGACTCAAGAGGTACAGAAAGCCATGGATGAGAAGAAATTTGATGAGGCAGTGAGACTCCGTGGGAGGTAGGTTGGATAGAAATTTTGCATCTAATAAATATCAGACCAATGGAATACTTTTATTCGGCAACGGCAGGGAAGATTTTCAAAGCTGATGGAAATATAGACAGACTTGAGTGCAGCTTTTAGTAGCCATATAAAGCTCAGGACTGGGGCGAGGTTCACCTCCAATCATGAAAATGGTGCTTAAAATGTAAAACCAGAGTTATAATGGAATGGCTTAGATTAGGTTTTACTGATCTGTGTAAATAGGGTATTCAAAATGACCAGGCATTGTTGCCAACAAATGTATGGCAACCTTTTTTAAGCATATCGTACATCCCAGGTTGCTCCAGAACTGCACATCCACCCACATAAAATATTTAGAAATCCTCTCTAATGAACGGGTGGAAGCAGAACTGTCGAGCATGCAGGGAAGTTTAGGGTGTCAACTGTGATTGACAGTGAAACACCTGCACACATCACAATCATGATGATTATCATTTTGCAATGGAGAGGTCAGGACACTCTCCATCTTCTTTTAATGAGATATCGAAAATGCGGGAAAGAGAGGAAAGTTTTTTTGGAGGAATCCAGCACCCTTGAACTGTACTTGTTTGAGCCACTGGTTCGGAGATTCTGTGTGGCTGTTTCCTCTCCACATACAGTGTTTCTTGTGGGGATCTTCAATAATTTCCCAAACCAAACACTCTTGATAAACAAGAATATATACCGTTATTACCCAATGTTACAACAATAATCCAAAAGGTTTGTCTTAGATCAGAATGCCTGGACACTTCCTTTTGTCCAACTGTGATGCATTTTTTTATTTTTTTTATTTTTTTTCAAAATTACTATTATTCTTTTTATAGCTTTTAGGTCAGATGAGTGACTGAGACAGGACCAATGTCATATTAGACTGGGCAAATTACACAGACTTGTTTTTACCAATTTTAATGCGTTTACTATTTATTGTTAACCCCTTGAACCCTACGGACCCACCGGCGGGTCCAGCTGCTACATGACCTCGTAATTTTACCAAACCCCCAGTATTGATGTAAAAAACATATTTGGCACAGTTTGGTGACATTTATGGATAAATGTGCCAAAATGGCCTCTCCGCCTAAGAAATTTCTCACTAATACCATTCTAAAATAAATATGATTCATCTGATTGAGTCCAAATTTGGTATATTTTTACACAACATTTAGATTTGAAAGTCTGTACTACTTTTTTGTGCTATAAATAATATTGCAAGTGGTAGTGTTTTGCAATGTTTATTTCAAAGAAAATTTTGGCGAGGTTCAAAAAATGCAAAATATTTTGTATTTTGTCCCTAATATTTCAGGCAGGGTCAAAGCTACAATGGTGCTGACACCAGAAAACCATTCTATGACATCTTACCTTTACAGATGTACCAAAAGTTTCTTCTTAAATCTAATAGCTTTGAGGCTATAAGTTATTTACTTTTGTGTGTTTTTGTCAGGCAGAAATTTATTTATACCCCCTTAGGGTGTAAGAGGTTAACCTTAAAAATGGCGAGGACTTTGATTTATTTTAATTTCCCGTTACATTTTTTTTTTCTTTTATTGTCATTGAGTCAATAAGTGACAACAAGTATTGCAAATAAGTGAACCATAACTGCCTACGGTGGAGCTGCTGACATCAGTTCTTCTAAATCAGAGTTTTGGTTCATTAAACTTACAGTTATATACACAAAAGCAAGATTTCATCCAATGTGCCGTGAATATTCAAAATAAGATCTTTGACATATAGACTGCCCTACACATCTACACATCTATTTCTATCAAAAAAAAAAGTTCAGCGCTAAGTCGGTCCAATTCAGTTAATTTATATTCTATCAAAGGAAAACCAGCTGATTGCATCGACTCCTTGACTCAAAAGCAATCCCTCACACCAAGCAAGCTTGTGGCAATAGTGGAGAGGGAAAAACTTCCTTTCAACAGGAAGAAACCAGCAGAATCAGGCTCAGTGTGCTCAGTGTGAGCGGCCAGAGCAGACATATAGAAAGAAGCAGAGACACAACTAACTGTCCACCGGCTAAACATGCGGCCCTGGCCAGGAAACACACAGCCAGGCAGACAAGTGGTGCTTGAAAATTATATAAAAAGAAAAAAATGGACATTACTATTTGCTCATCTACTTTACCATCTTGATAAAATAACACAAAGCTTTGGACTGTAAAGTGAGCAAATGTAAAAAAAAAAAAAAAAAGGTTAAGCAGTGTGAATACTTTTCCAAGACAATATGTAAATTTTGTCTTTGTTTTTTTGCTTGTTATATGACTGTAAACTTACTACAATTTTTCAAACTAGAAATCTTTGCCATTATCTAAAAGCTTTAACTCTCTTTTCAATCTGCAGGAGCTTTGAACATAATCTGACCACCTACAGACTGCTTTCCTCTCAGACTGCTCGCACGGATCTCCCAAATGTAAGAACCGCTGCAAATCACAAAAAAAAAAATCCACATTACAAACCTTCCAGACAGTCGTTATTTTAATTATCGTAATGCATCTTTTTCAACAGCTGCTCAGAGATTTGTACATTAGCATAAGGTACCTCCTAATCAGGTGCATCCTGGGTGCTGCAGTCTTTTTTTGACACTAACAAAGTCTCTGTTTTTCTGTGACTGACTTGAGGGAGAGGAAGAGCAGGAGGCAGGGGATGAAGAGCAAACACATGTATGTAATGTATCTGCTTCTGGAGCTTCTACAGGGGTAGCTAGTTCCTGCCTTCCTGCCATTAGTTTCTAGGAAGTTTGCTTGGATAGCTGGTAAAATGTTGGCAAAATTTGTTTGCTGTTTATTTGCATTAAGAAAAATATCTTCAACATCCAAAGGTGGAGAGTATTTTAATCAGTTACAGTAACTTAAGTAACCTTTTTTTTTTTTTTGCAAAATTATACTTTTAAGAGTAGTTTTACCTCATCATTACTTTTTTTTTAAACGAAAAGTAATCTAGACAAAGAAATACAGTTAATGTTTATGTCAATATGGGTGTTCTCTTTTGTATGCAAGCTTTCTTGAACCTGCCATAACATGTGGAGGTCAAGCTTATATATAGTAAGTAGTAAACATTTTCACTGACAAAATGGAAAGATTGTTTGGAAAAGTGCTCCTTCTGGCTGGAGTTTTTTTTCTAATTGTTACATTATTTGTTTATTTTAATAATTTTACTATAGTTTTTAAAATCCCCCGAATTTGCACATTACTTTGGAGTGTCTTGATTACATAATTCTAGATATGAAATGTTATAATCAGTTACTCAGTATGTGAGTAGCCTTTTTATCAAATACTCTTTTTACCGTTACTTGAGTAATTTTTGGATGGGTAATTTTTACTCTAAATTGAGTAAAATTATGATGAAGTAGTTTTACTCTTTCATGAGTAGAATGTTTGGATACCCCACCCCCCTCTGTCAACATCATATTTAACATACTATATATATTCATACTATATTGACTAGTGCTGCGGGATATGGCTAAAAAATGTATCACAATATAACCCCTTGAAACAGGATGATATTGATACATATTTGTAATTGTTTTTTTTTACCTGTTTGAATAAAGGACTAGAAGTGAGCAGGAAAAAATAAAATTAAACCTTGGAGGCGTACCGCCACCCTTGCTTTGGCTAAATCCTTTCCACTAGAATGCCGTTGGCTCTGGATTAGATTTAATTTTCGATATTAAACGTTCTATTGGACATATTTTCTGCTGATATTGATCAAGTGTATATCCTTATACATATTGTCATCGTTATATTGCCCAGCCCTAATACTTATATGGTAAAAAGAGTCACAATAGGGTCAGTGCTCACAACATTTCATTCTGTCTATCATTGCTTTTTTATGACTTTAATTTGGTGCAGGGATAAAAAGTTTCAAAGAGGTACATTGGGACTTACAGTAAGCTTAGACACAAGCCTCTATACTGACTAATCTGCTTCAGGGGTCTTAAAAAAAAGTTTCCTTCAACTAAAGATTGAGTATGTGGAGACAGAGTCTAGGAACATTATTCATTGCTGACAACCTTTAGGTTTAATATACACTTATAGCTTTGAAATGCATGATTTACCTTCAGGGTTTTTTCTGATTACAGTCTTTTCATTGCCACAACCAGACAACAGAAGGAAACATGTTTATACATGTTTTAATAAGGTTCTTTGAAATCACAGATTACAATGAAACTTTCTAAGTCCAACTTTCTATTTTGATTTAAAAAAGAAAACAATTGCTTGTTTTTCATATACTACGCTTAAATAGTATGTTTTATTTTCACATTCTGCTAGTGCTGTTCAGTGAACAATTATAAAGGCGTGATTTTGCAATTGTTCTTATATAAAAGACCCTGATTCTCAGCTTAGCTTAGCTATAAAACAGCTATAAAAATGGGGCTCCACTGATTTGGTGTGCTCTCTTTTATAAACTGAGTACTCCTTTAGAGTAAAGGCCTTCGTTCCCTTAAAACCTAAAACTGAGAGATGGATTTTTATCATTAATCCATTTAAAGAAAGTAAATCATTTATGATTTACAGGTATAATTGCTCAACATTCAAACTTCCTGTTTGTGAATTTATCATATTATCTTTCTTATTTGTAAAGTTTAGGCCACACTTAAGGTTATTTCAAACTCAGCTGATGACTGCTGATTGATTTGCATATCATTGCATAATGATAATAAGGCAGCAACTGCTCAATATTTCCTGATGGTGAAGTAGTTTAAGTTTTTAACAGTATGACCAGTATGACCAGTAGGACCTGAATTCTATTCACAGTTGTGTCAGTATAGGCATTTTGTGTAAACCCACCAAGTCATGCTGTGTTCCTTCAATCAGGGAGCAGCTAGCAGCTGAAATGACTCATAATTAAGAAATAGTTGCTTTATAATAAAGTGTTAGGGGACAGTATGCTCCTAATTTGGACGAAACGTACAACAAAATAGTTGGTGATTGTTATTACAAATACAAACATAGACATCATTCACAGGTGTCCGATTGGGTTAACCTGGCTCTGCTATGAGGTAAAGGTAGATGCAACATCATCTACCTTCAAATCAAAAATGCTGAATATTAAGTTTCTTCAGTAATGTAAAAGATAGTTTTAATTCATAAATAACGCTTAATACCATTGTTTGTAATAAAAAAAATAAAAATGTGTAGTAGTTAAATTAAATTCTGCATATTCAGAAAATGAACTTACATAAAACTGGAAGGAGTTCAGGAAATGCAGTGTACTTTAAAATAATTTTTGATTATGTTTTCCGCTCGGTCAACATTTATGACAAGATATGTATATTTAACCAGTATTTATCTTAAAATTTAATCTTTAATTTTTGTTGAATAAAGTATTTTATATTTTATATATTTTACGCATCCCTACAGGCAATGTCCATGCTTGTTGACTGAAATTGACATTAGCATGCCTGCAGTTCCCATTTTCTGGCACCTTCAAGCTATGGCTGTATCTAATTTCACCATTTTCTAATAAGGACAAAATATTCTGAACATATATTTTGAAAGTGAATGATGTGTTTCAGTGTATAAATCAATCTTAAAATGTTGACAGTTATTGATTAAGTTTTCTGTTAAAGCCAAATGTTAGTAATTTGTCAAAACAACCCTATATTTTCTGTGGTTGTTAGAAAAAAACAAAGGGGACTGCTTCTCTGCATCTTTAGAAGCATGTGGCTTCTTGCATGTAAGAGTTTCATAGGAGGACTTATTTCCTTTCCTCAAAGGTTTTAATGCTGGGGTTCATATATGCGATGCTTAAGCACTTAACGGGAAAATCATGCATTAAGTGTAGCAAAAAATGTGCCAGATCTCGGTAATACAGCCTAAGCCTTTGCCAAGCACCCAATCTGCTTCATCTGCTGCATATTTAGCACCTTTCAGGGCTACGTATCTTTGTGTGAAATTTGTGCCCTCCATCATCCTCAGAGCACCTTTAACGTGGCGGTGATGAACGTCGGTGCTCCGGCTGCTGGTATGAATGCTGCGGTGCGTTCTGCCGTGAGGGTGGGGATTACAGAAGGCCACAAAATGTTTGCTGTCAACGATGGCTTTGAGGGATTCTACAAGGGACAAGTAAGTCTCCACATAAAAAGAAAAACATAGCAGACTCAGCCAGTGTTGTTTTGAAATGTAATAGAGCTTAGCAAATATAACATTTCTAAAATTCTTAATAACAAGTAATATAAACTGCTGTGGCATTAGGTCTGGTTAACATTCTCAGTCATCCAGGTCACAGTCATTCCAAAAACGTTAAAAAACAATTCACCTTGTTTCCAAATTTGAAGACATTTCCTATCCTGTCCAGGAAGCTTTTTAAATTCAAAATATGAGAAGTAGCATTGAGTTTGAGGCTTTATAGAGGGGCTTAGAAAACCTGAAAATTAAACCGGAAGAGGGGTCCGCCCCTTAGGAATGGGGAGTCTTGTGGGTTCTTTGTTAGCCTGCAATACCTGATACTGGTCTATGCCCCTGAAAGGAGCAAAAGCTTCCTTGAAGGAAAGTGAAACACCTTCAAACTTGATAAAAAGTTCAGTGGATTGTTTTTTTTGTCTTCCTTTTTTAGAATAACATGTTTAGAGAGACTATTACATTATCACTAAAAATAAAAATCACTTCTTTTATACTATAGAGCAGGCATCCCCAAAGTCGGTCCTTGAGGGCCGCTGTCCTGCAGGTTTTAGAGGTTTACCTGCTCCAGTACAGCTGATTTACATTGATAGTTGATTAACAGGCCTTTGCTGAACTGCATCATCAGAATCAGCTGTGCTAAAGCAGAGAAACCTCTAAAACCTGGAGGACAGCGGCCCTCGAGGACCGACTTTGGGGATGCCTGCTATAGAGTTTAGAGTCACAGGATAACCCTGAACAGGGCCAGTCACCTGTCTTCTGTTTGAAACCTTTTAAGGAATTGTCTTCAGGGATTTTTTTAACCTCCTTTTCTTTTAAGTTTATATGTTAAGGATTTTGAAGATAAATATCCTATAAATCTGCTTAGGTCACATAGTGATGGCTTTTAAAACTTCTCAAGCTACAGCAAACTAAACAAAAGTTTTGGAAAATGGTTCCATAGGTGCATGAAGTGTTCTTGAATCTACTTAAAAATCTACCTGACAGCCCCACTATCTTTCATTTTGTCATTCATAATCACCTTTTAAGGAGAATATTATGTTATTCTAAATTCAAGCAAATTAAGGATTTTGTAGAACATCAACTCCTGTCACATGTTTGAGTATGAGTGGTGCTGTGATATGTTCCAGCTTTGAGTAGTGCTTGAATTCTGATATCTATTGCGTGCAATTAACAGTATTCTACTATATCATCACATTGCTTTTTTCAATTGTCAATTTGTCAGATAGTTATAGGTTCAGCTAATCAGACAGTAAGTGTGGCTATTATTGTCACTTGATTTCTACCAAGTAAAGCACTTATTGTCTTTCCCAGGGCAGTAACTAATCTGCGTAAATTTGTGAGCTGACAAAATTAAACTTTGTGTTGCCTGTTTGTTTTTAATGTGATATTTTAAAAGTTTCCAAAACAGTTACATTAAAATTGGATGGAAACCACTCTTCCAGTCAAAATAGATCACTATGTAGTTAATTGGTTTATATCAGCATTATAGATTATGTTTTTTAGTATGACTAATTAAACATTTGTTTCTTAAAAAAAAAAAAAAAAACAGAGGAGTTTTTAGTACCCAACTATAAAATTCACTCAACATGAAGCATTTCTAGGTATCCTGATAAAGGAAATTGGCTAAATGCATTTACTCATCTCCTTTGAGCTCTAATGACTATACTGACAACAAGAGCCTCCTGTAAACACTTCTGCTTACTGTAGACCAATTACTGAACTTCCCCCAGCAGCAGTGCCATTCATGCAAAGAACCGTTCTCCTACATGCCCTGCTGACCACACAAACACTTGTTTACACACACGTACGCATTTAGTGACTAAATGTTCCAGCAAAGCCACAGTGACCTGTTTATACTCTCAGAGGTGGTTTGTTAGAAAGGATAATTGGACATGTTTGAAAAGTGAAGAAGTAATCCTTGAGCAAAAGCCTTTATAAGTAGGACACAGACTCATTTGGAGAACAGCTTATTAGGTAAAATGCTGCCTTCATTGATACTAGATAAAAAGAGGGAGGGGCAGAAAAATGAGCCACACTCTAATTCTGCTGCTATGAAATACCCAAGATTAAAAGTGTTTATTTTTAGAAACTTTAATCTAAATGTTTATGTTAAAAGGATTCTTGTATTGCAATAATTACAAATTAAGTCAATGTCAATCAATCCATTTTCAAACTTATTGTCATTATTTTCAGATAAAGGAGATCAAATGGGGTGATGTTGGTGGTTGGACTGGCCAAGGAGGGTCTCTGCTGGGGACAAAAAGGTGAGAACAAATATTTTGACTTTATTTAACTTTAATTGTAATGAAGCAGAATAATTATAACCTTAATATGAAACGCATATGAAAGAAAAACACAATTGTCAGTTAACTCACTTAATGAGGGACATGCATTAACATTACTGATGATAACTGATGATGTCATTATATTTAATTTGATCCATTTTAGTGCATATATGATGCCTCTTTGATAGGTTTATTAAGCTTTATTTATTAGTCTTATTTCCTAGAAAACCAAAGGTCTAAATAAAGTTAAAAACAAAATCATCCGCCCACTACAGGACTCTTCCAGCAGAGCATTTGGATAAAATTGCAGAGCAGATGAGGATCCATAGCATTAATGCTTTACTTGTTATAGGAGGATTTGAGGTATGTTGCTTTTTTTTATTTATTAGAGAACGTAAACCTGGTAACTTGATCATAACTGTGCTTTTTAGATGATTATTGTAAAGCATTATAAACATATGTGTTAATAATTTGTTCTTTTGAAATCTTTCTGATTTTTTATTCTCTTTTTCCAGTAAGCTTGTTATGATTTTTTCCTTTTTTTTTTGCTCTATTCATTAACCACATTGAACCCTATTATCAAACAGTATAGACGCTCTCCTTAACAGTACTTTACAGTTGATCTAAAAATGTACACATCCCCATTAAAATGCCAGGAATATAAAAAATAGACTTTCATAAAATGTTTTCCAATTTTTTTCTATAGATTACTTGAATTTAATAAAACTCATGCAGAAAAGACTGAAAATTACTGAGATGGAATATGTGGAAACCCAGAGCATGATACTGCCCCCACCATGCTTCAAACCAATTGTTAATTGTAGATTGTTGTCTCATATAGAATACAAGAAATTTTGAACTTTTAAATTCCTGATGCTCATTCAATGCTGGTCTTAACTGTTGTATAAGAACAGCAGTTATAACAATGACTCAAATTGATTTAAATATGCTTAAATACTTACAAGTTGCATAAAATCTATTTTTATACTAATCTTTAACTGTTTAACTTTTTTAGTCCAACCGATATTTTGCTTTAATTATTTTATTTATATAAGTTAATTCTCAGATAGAAAAAAAGCCTGGCATTTTAAACGACGGATGGTACAATTTTTAGATCCGCAGGAGATCTCTTCCTTATCTTTGAGGAGTTAACTTTCAGTAGCTCTCTTTTTAACATCCAGCTTGTTACAAACATGTCTTGACTTCTTAACTTTAAGAAAATAACAGTATAGAGGTAATCGTTTCATGCTTAACTTAAAATACAATACTGTTAAGAACATTTGAGATAAATTTGAGAAATCTGGTGCCCTTTACATAAACCTCTGAAAATATATATCTTGTGTTCAAATATCTGCACAGTATTGTATGTTTTATTATTGGCCAAGCTGCAATCCTTTCTGTAAAAATGTGCACAGCACTGCCTCTTGTGCCATATTTTATCATTGGTCAAGAGGTTATGTTTCTCGGTTTCTGTTGAAGGATTAATGCAGCTTTTCCAACGAAAGAAAAGTGGATTTTTTTCATCTTTGTTTCTTTTTTTATGCAACAGCATCATCAGCTTCCTTCGCATGTCTGGTGCCTGTTGTGATTGGCTTGGCTCTCTCCCTTTGGCTTCTCCCCCCTACTACGCTCATCGCTCATCTACTGAACTTTGTTTTTCCCAAGAGTGCCTGTATTTTCCCCCACTACATTTCTCCCATAAGCAGACCCATCCTTTCTCATACACCCTCCCTCCCTGTTTGGATATAAGCCAAATTCATCACGAGTTTGAGTCTCCCCATTTGTTCCCCTCTCAATGCTCACATTACACACAATTCAGGTGATATAAGAGCGCCTCAGCATGGTTGATGATAATGAAGATAGTTACTGTCAGTATTCCCTACGTTTAGGGTTTATTGATTGTTTTATCCAAAGAATATTTTAATGTTTAATCATACAGTTAAGCAAGTTGAACATTTTCCTTTGGATCTGGTGCTGCATCTGTTTCCCTCTTGGACTTATTCTTACCTAAACATTCATCTATGTCATTACTCCCATTCTGCTCTGTGAATACCTTGGCTTTAAGTCAGACATTTCTACTATCAATCTCATAAACTTACCAATAAGATGCTGGGTCTCCACGCTGCAGGCATACGTTGGATTACTGGAACTCTCATCTGCACGGGACAAATACGCGGAGTTCTGCGTGCCGATGGTTATGATCCCAGCTACAGTCTCCAATAACATACCGGGATCAGATCTCAGCATTGGCTCAGACACAGCTCTGAATGCCATTACTGATGTAAGTTTGACTGGCTTAGAGTGCATGCAGGTGTTTATAGATCTGTCAGTCAGGCTCTTTTCTTCCATCACAGTTTGGGACTCTTCGGACTACCAGCTTGCTTCCAACAATTAACATGTAGACAGTAAACTTTATTTAAATTGTGGAGATATTCACATGGTTATATGCTTAAAATCTTGGTTAAAGGCATATAGCCCTCTAAATTAAGATTTTTTCAAATGTAAACCAACTCATTCTTGTTTCATACATTTTTTATGACAAATCAAATTATCCTGTGGTGTAGTGCTTGTTATTGTTTATCAAGTTTTGTTTTTGCTCAGTTTGTTGGTAAATATAGCCTTTCTGTGTATATTTACTATAACAACGAGATGTGACCAGGATTTACGTCACTGTGCATGAATACAATTGGTCAACAAGCTGAAGCAATAGAGGCAAGTGAGTGTGGAACTCCACCATTGTCCAAAATCAAATAAAAAAAGGTACAAGAAGATATTTCATATATTTCATTCCACGACTTTAAAACTCATTGTCACGGGTTCGTTTCAAAAATACAAAAAATGATGGCCCAGCCGAAAAAATATCGTTTGTGCTTTTTTCATTTATTGCTACCCAGGTGGAAATAGTGAAACAGTGACGATATTTAAAGTGAAGCGAGGGGGAAAAAAAACAAGTATTTACAGGACTATTCACAGGACAACTTACTCAGATCCAGCCAACACTACAATCAGATCCAGCACACCTCAAATGAGCTCAGCTCCCCTTTAAATACCCCTTTAGCCCCTCCCCCGGGTAAACCAAAATACAAATTAAGGGGTTTTTAAGGATAAAACAAAATAACCAAATAACAAAACTCAAAACCCAGTTTCCTGCATAGAAACTAAAAAATGAACAAAAATGACTCCATACATTGTTCAAAACGTCAGGAACATAAACAATATAAAAATACAAAACAAAACACCCAAAATGGTTGAGTCCTTTGTCACGTGACTGGCAAAGCGCACCACTCTGCGCTATTTCCAGCGTGACGCGGAAGTGCTCCGGTTTGGCCCCTTGACCAGGAACGGCAGGACTGAAGCAGAGATGAGGTGAGTGTTTGTGGAAGCTCGGCGCCGAGTGTGCACCCTCAGACGCGCGCGATGACCGGTTCAGACGGTTCAGGGAATGTTCGTTGGGACTGTGCAGGACCGCGGGAAACAGGTGCGGCCTGCAAGCAGCTGTTTGCCGGGCAGCGCACTCACGTGGGAGAGCTTTCTCCCCGTGCGCGCGCTCCTGGCACCGCATTCCCCTGGGCCAGAGGAAGCACGGATACTTAGAGTCTGGGATGGACGCTTAGTGGCGCTCCATCACATTATCCGCCTCCTCCCCAAGGTTGACGACGTGCGGCAACCTGGAGAGATAATCTGCCACAATATTAGTTTTCCCCGCCCGATGGCGGATTTGGCATCGGAAGGGTTGGAGAGCGAGATACCAGCGGGTGAGTCGACTGTTGTGATCCTTCATAGAGTTCATCCATATCAGGGCACGATGGTCGGTCTCCAGGTCGAACTCTCTCCCCAGAAGGTAATATCTCAGACTCTCCAGAGCCCACTTGATGGCCAGGCCCTCCTTCTCTACAGTTGAGTACTTGGTCTCTCGGGGTAGCAGCTTGCGGCTTAGGTACAGCACAGGGCGTTCTTCTCCTGGGTCTCCCTGTGCCAGAACAGCCCCGAGACCCACTGCGGAGGCGTCGGTCTGGACCAAGAACCGCTGATTGAAGTCCGGACTCCGCAGCACCGGCGACGAGCAGAGACAGGTCTTGAGGGTCTGGAAGGCGGTCTCACAGTCCTCACTCCAGACGACAGGGTTCCGCTGAGCCTTTTCCGTCAGTGCGGTCAAAGGAGCGGCGATGGTGGCAAACTGTGGCACGAACCTCCGATACCAGCCGGCCAAGCCCAAGAAGGACCTCACCTCCTTCTTCGTGCGAGGCCTTGGGCAGCTGCGGATCGCCTCCACCTTGTCGACCTGCGGACGGACCTCACCTCGACCCAGCCGATAGCCAAGGTATTGCGCCTCCTCCTTGGCCCACTGACACTTGGCAGGATTCAGCGTCAGTCCCGCCTGCTCGATCTTGCCAAGGACCCTCTCCAGATGCTGCAAGTGCTGCTCCCAAGTGTCGCTGAAGATTACTACATCGTCCAGGTAAGCAGCACTGCAGTCACCACAACCCTGTAAAACACGGTCCATTAGCCTCTGAAAGGTTGCGGGGGCCCCATGGAGACCAAACGGCATCACCGTAAACTGGAACAATCCTGCAGGGGTCTGGAACGCCGTGTAGGGACGACTGGACGGCTCCAGAGGCACCTGCCAGTAGCCCTTGCAGAGATCGAGGGTGGTGATGAACCGGGCCCGGCCGATCTTCTCCAGTAGGTCGTCGATCCGGGGCATCGGGTAGGCGTCGAACTCCGACAGGGCGTTGAGCTTCCGGAAGTCGATGCAGATGCGGAGCGACCCATCCTTCTTCACCACAATGACCACTGGGCTGCACCACTCGGACGTTGACGGCTCGATCACCCCCAGTCGCTGCATCTCCTCCACCTCCTTCAGAAGCTGCGCCACCAGATGCTGAGGGACCCGGTAGGACCGCTGGCGAATGGGCCCCTTGTCCTTCAGGCGGATGACGTGCTCGATCAAGACAGTCCTCCCCGGGTTGGCAGCAAACAGCTTGGAGACCCTCCGGAAGACCTCGTTGAGCTGGCTGGACTGGGTGATAGAGAGATGGTCGAGAGTGGGTGGAGGCGGCTGGTGGAGGTCAACAAGAGGCAGCTCCTCGTCACCCTCACTGTCAACCTCAGCCACGAGAAGAGACAACACAGGAGCAGAGACTGGGACGGCCTCTCTCCACTCTTTCAGTAGGTTGACGTGGTAAGTCTGTTTGGCTTTCTTCTTGTCAGGGTGGTGTATTTCGTAAGTAACAGGGCCCATCTTCCTCAGGACAGTGTACGGACCCTGCCACTTGGCCAACAGCTTGCTGGTGGAGGATGGCAGCAAGAGCAGGACCCTCTGGCCAGGTTGGAGCTCTCGATGTCTGGCCTGTCTGTCGTACCAGGCCTTCTGTGTCTGCTGGGCCTCTCGCAGGTTGACCTCAGCCTCCTCCCGATACTTGGCCAGGCGCTCTCTCATCTCTAGCACGAACTGGACCACACTCCGATCACTAGTAGCCGTGGTGGGAGCCTCCCAGACCTTCAGCAGCAGGTCCAATGGGCCCTGGATGTCCCAGCCATACAGCAGCTCAAACGGGGAGAATCCGGTGGATGCCTGCGGCACCTCTCGGTAGGCGAACAGCACAAAGGGCAGCCACTGGTCCCAGTCACGTCCAGTGTCGTCCACGAACTTCTGCAGCATCTTCTTCAGGGTCTGGTTAAACCGCTCGACCAAGCCGTCCGTCTGCGGGTGATACGGAGTGGTCTTGATCGCCGAGATCCCTAGCTGGCGGTGGAAGAGCTGCATGAGTCGGGAAGTGAAGTTGGTCCCCTGGTCCGTCACGATCTCATCCGGCACACCGACCCTGGAAAAAAGTTGCACAAGACAACGCAGCACAGCAGGGGCAGTGACGGTGCGCAAGGGGAACGCCTCGGGGTACCGTGTTGCGTAGTCTGAGATCACCAGGATGTACTGGTAGCCCCCACTACTTCGCACGAGCGGGCCCACAATGTCCATGGCTATGCGCCGGAATGGGGTGGAGATGACAGGTAGAGGTTGGAGGCAAGCACGGTCAGATTGGCGGACAAAGCAGGTTTTTTGACAGGTGGGACAGGTTTTGCAGTAAGTTTGAACATCAGAGTACATGGAGGGCCAATAGAAACGGGAAGCGATGCGCATGTATGTTTTGTTGCGACCCAGATGACCAGCCCAAGGCAAGGTGTGAGCCAAGTGCATGATCCTTTGGCGGCAAGACGAGGGAACAACGAGGCGCTTGACACCGTCTGACACTAAATATAGAACATCCTTGTCATCGATAACATAGCTCTCTCTGTTCCCCTTGGCACTGTCCAGCCCCCCAACCACTTTGGTAAACACTGGTTTCAGAGTCTCATCCTGTCTCTGCACAGCCCCAATGTCCCCAGGTACCTCCCACAAGTCTTTGTCCAGCCCCTGACAGACTGGCTCCCTTGACTTCAGGCCCCTCTCGAACCTCCGCTGGCTACGTGGTTTCCTTGGACCCTTTTTGCCCCCCTCAAACAGGTCACTGTCCAACTTGGAAAAAGGTTCAGGCTCCGGCTCCGTCTGCTGCTTTGTACTGGGTGCCACCCCTGCTCGGAACTGAGCCCGGGTTAACACAGGACCAGCCAAACCCTTGTCACAGTCACTCTCCTCAGCTCCCTTCTCCCATAATAAATCCAGGAGTACAGGTAAGTCCCAACCCAAGATAGCGGCTACCGGTAACTTCTCCACCACCCCCACAGTAAGTAAGTATGGTTGGTCATCCACCATCACCGTCATGACCGCCGTGGGGTAAGAATGTCTGTCCCCGTGTATACAGCAAATTTCCTCCTGCTTACTGTAATCCAACAAGCCCGTTGGCACAAAGTCCCTTCGTACAAGAGTCATGAAGCTCCCCGAGTCCACCAGAGCAGTCACAGGTTCCCCATTAATGCACACCTCCTTGAACCACTGTTTTCTCCCTACCCCTTGCATGTCCTCAGCCCGTGGGGTGTAACAAGCCCCGGTAAGCTTAGCCTTTCTGATTGGGCACAGGGCAGCTTTGTGTCCTGACTGCTGACAATAAAAACAGATGAGCTCCTTACCAGGACCACGTTGACTGGGTGCAGGCCCGGGATCTCTAGGTGGGTGGAAGCTGGCTCTGGGTTGCGACGACGGCTGACGAACATCCTGGTAAGCAGCTGGGCCTCCCCTCCGTGCGTTGCGATACTGCAGCGCGAGCTTGGCTGCGGCTAGCCCCTCTGTCGGCTCATGCTCCTTCACCCAGGTGCGAACGTCTGCCGGGAGGACGCGAAGAAGCTGCTCCAGGATAATCTGCTCCCCGATCTGCTCCTTGGAGTGCTGCTCCGGCCGGATCCAGCGCCGGTACAGCCCCTTCAGACGGTGGTAGGTCTCGGTCGAGCTCTCTCCAGGTGGCACCGACATGGACCTGAACTGCTGCCTGTAGGTCTCCGGTGAAACATCAAACTTGATCAGCAGTGCAGCTTTCAAGTCTGGGTAGGAGTGCGCCAATTCCTCATCCATGGCTGTGTAAGCTTCCAACGCCTTCCCGGTGAGTAAGGGCACCAGTCGACATGCCCACTCACCTTCCGGCCAACCCCAAGTTCTTGCGATGCGCTCAAAGCGTAGCAGGTAGTTTTCAATGTCCTCCCCTGAGACATATTGAGGGATCTTGGGGTCGCCGTAGAGCCGGCCCTCATGTCTGGAGGGTTCAGCTCTCTCCATGCTGATCCTTGGGGGCTCCTCGGAGAAACCGCGGCGCTGCCGAGGAGCTGGAGTGGGGAGGTCCACCCGGAGACTTGGTGTTGACACCTCGGGTGGTGATGCAGGTCCGGACACAGGGACAGACCACTGTGGGGCTGGGAAGGTGGCCCGAAGCCCTCTCAGCTCCGCCAAAAACCCCTCGTCCCTCCGCTCCTGTCCTTTTAAAAATGTCCTCATGACCTCCACAAGCTCCTCACTTGTACTTGGTGCAGGCTGCGTGATTGAGGCAGCAGCGCCACCTTCCTCATCTTCAGTTGCCCAGCCTCCATCGTCCACAGGTAAGTCCTGCTTCACTTTTTGTGAGCGCAGCCCTGTACGCTTCACTGTAGGGTGCTTCCGTCGACCGGCCATCCCACTTCTGACACCAAATGTCACGGGTTCGTTTCAAAAATACAAAAAATGATGGCCCAGCCGAAAAAATATCGTTTGTGCTTTTTTCATTTATTGCTACCCAGGTGGAAATAGTGAAACAGTGACGATATTTAAAGTGAAGCGAGGGGGAAAAAAAACAAGTATTTACAGGACTATTCACAGGACAACTTACTCAGATCCAGCCAACACTACAATCAGATCCAGCACACCTCAAATGAGCTCAGCTCCCCTTTAAATACCCCTTTAGCCCCTCCCCCGGGTAAACCAAAATACAAATTAAGGGGTTTTTAAGGATAAAACAAAATAACCAAATAACAAAACTCAAAACCCAGTTTCCTGCATAGAAACTAAAAAATGAACAAAAATGACTCCATACATTGTTCAAAACGTCAGGAACATAAACAATATAAAAATACAAAACAAAACACCCAAAATGGTTGAGTCCTTTGTCACGTGACTGGCAAAGCGCACCACTCTGCGCTATTTCCAGCGTGACGCGGAAGTGCTCCGGTTTGGCCCCTTGACCAGGAACGGCAGGACTGAAGCAGAGATGAGGTGAGTGTTTGTGGAAGCTCGGCGCCGAGTGTGCACCCTCAGACGCGCGCGATGACCGGTTCAGACGGTTCAGGGAATGTTCGTTGGGACTGTGCAGGACCGCGGGAAACAGGTGCGGCCTGCAAGCAGCTGTTTGCCGGGCAGCGCACTCACGTGGGAGAGCTTTCTCCCCGTGCGCGCGCTCCTGGCACCGCGTTCCCCTGGGCCAGAGGAAGCACGGATACTTAGAGTCTGGGATGGACGCTTAGTGGCGCTCCATCACACTCATATTGGCCTGGGAAAATAGTATGACTGTTAGAGTACATTAAAATTGGAGCTAAAGCCCAGGAAGCATTCTGCCGATGCTTCAATATTGATAGACACATGAGTATGTGCCAAAGGCAGGGGCGTGCACACATAGAAACTAGGTGGGGCTAAAGCACTAGGAAGTTTGCCCTCTATCAAAGAAAATGCCCTTTTGAAACTCGTTTTTTTTTTTTATTATTATAAATATTATTAAGATTTTACTGAGGTCGGTTTTGAAATGATCTTTTGAAAACCTGAGCCATTAAAAACGACTGAAACAATGCCCCGAAATGACCGACCTACTTGCGCACAAACGACCAGCCTCTCTCTCTTCCTTTGTCACGTGAACTCGCTCGGTCGCCCGCAGGGCATGCCAGATGCGCAGCATCATAGCAGTTTTCAGATAGCAGGAACGGTCGCTGACAGTCTGCTTCTCCCGTGCCCCATTAGCCAGGTAATATACAGATCAAGCAGAATCATTTTGTTGGGCATTAAAATGTCTCATTCAGCAGCACCAAACACGCATTTTGCCGACTGGTCACCAGATAAACTAGTTGTCTCCTTGTAAGATGCTATTTTACTTTTTATGTTTTGTATCCATATTTTTTATCTTAAGTGTATACATTAGTCTATTTTATTGCATGACGTATACCCACAGTTTTTAGATATTTTTATAATTTTATTTACCTATTCCATATTATATGTTTCATGTTGCACGATTGTACCATAAAAAAATCCTAGTTTGTGAACTCCTTCACTAACAATGGCAATAAACCTGATTCTGATTCTGAAAGTTTTACACTGTAGCCCAAGTCAATGACAGATAACGTGAGGACGACCACATAGGCTACAAATAATTTTGGTAGAGTTTGCAATTGCAAATACGGAAGAGGATTAGGGCCACTGAAAAAAAAAAAAAAGTTAACTGATTTTTTAATTTTATTTCAGTTTAGTATGGGAAAAAAGTCAGAATGCTGACTTTAATCTCATAATTCTAACTTTTTTCTCATAATTCTGACTTTTTGCTGAGAATTCTGACTTTTTGCTCAGTATTCTGACTTTAATCTCAGAATTCTGACAATAAAAAAGTCAGAATTCTGACTTTTTTCCCATGTTAAACTGAAATAAAATTTAAAAATCAGTTAACTTTTTTTTTTTTCAGTGGCCCTAATCCTCTTCTGTACAAATCTATGTGTTAAGACAAACGTTTTCTGTTGTATAGGTTTTGTTAGGCAACATAAATTAACACATTTTGGTCTCTTTATTGTCTTAATTGTATATTGATTTAGTTATTGCAGCACAATACCAAGAAAGGAGGGTTAATCATATTGAAAAATCTTAAAAGCTGTTCACATTTTATTTTTAAGTGGTTTGTGCAGCAGGTATTAAAATAGCTATTATTTTGTAGGCTACCATAAGTCATATCCACGTGACAAGACTTCCAGTCATGTTGCCCTAATAGCCCATTATTTAAACTAATGTGGCATATTTGTTAAAGCTATTATTATTATTATTATTATTATTATTATTATCATTATTATTGTCATGATGGTTATTATTAATATATTGTAGCCAGTCACAGCAGGGAAGCTCTATACCATCAACATCTACCAGGACAGGAGATGAGGAAGAGTTCAGGGAAGACACAGAGACAGAAAAAGACCAGGATGAGGGAGAACAGATGGGTGAGGGAAAACAGGGAGATGAGCCAGATGAAAGAAGTATGCTTTAGTCTGTTCTGTTGGTGATGTGACTTTTTTCCATTGAAAAATCACGTTTAGAGAATGTTACAAATAAAAGTCAAATTTCATTCAACATGCGTTTATTTTTTTTTATAATTAAGTGTTACACGTGCGCTAAAAAGTGCCCTCCCCCCCCTCCTGAGCACCTGCCCCCCAAAATGTCTGTGCACGCCTCTGGCCAAAGGTGCTAATGGCAATGCTTTTAAGCCCTATCCTACTGTTTTTTACCAAGGTATTATAGCTCGATTAGAATGGTCTGGACCTATTTAGTAGCTGTATCAATGGCCATCATCTGACTTTCTGATAGTTCGGCTGAATTGCCAGTAAATGGCACCACTTCTGTTTAGGTCAACTCATAGTGCCAATCGCCTGGGTTCTATTTAGGATATTAAGACCATCAAATAACCATCATGACGCACGTTTTTGAGTAATATATATATATATATATATATATATATATATATATATAAAACCTTATTTTATTATATAACCTTATATTGTTATAATCAACTGGATTTTGATCTTTTTGCTGTAGACATACAACGTGACTCTGTACCTAAACGGAAAAGAAAAATTCAATCACATTAACATGATTTTGGAAAATTGAAAACCATTTTATCTGATAGACCTTTGGTATAGAAGAGTAGTCATCAAATTTAGTGTTATGGTTTTAATATCTTAAAGGCTATATATCATTTACTTAAATGTGTTTTAACATTTTAAATACTGCATTTACTTAAATGATAACTTTAAAATAACAGCTAAAGTAATAAATGTCCTCAGGTTCATGCAGGGTAGGTCCTGGTATCTTGACTTTAGGTCAAACTTTGCTCCCATGCTTCTGTTGGTTCATTTGAATTCTTAATTTGAATTGTGATTGAATCAATTGGTATTAAAATGGATGGACAGATCTAAGCAGATGAGTAACTGAACGTTTTTTCTTCCTCTTTTTCTTGCAATCAACACAGAGTTACGATGTATGTGTTGTGCCAACAAGTAAAAGACGTCCGTATAACGTCCATGCTGGATAAAGAAGTCAAGCAAATGCAATTTTTCAAAAAAGTATTTTGCAAACTTTTTAAATCCCCTTGAGCATGACTGCTCCCTCAAGTGATTGGGAGAGGTAGAAGGAAAATACAATGCATAGAAAGAGGACAGGAACATACTTCTATAGCTGAATTGCTGGTTTTGTAAACAGGAATTAAAAAGTTATATAAAGAAAGCCATGATCACCTTCTATGGGAATGAAAGCTAAATGAAAACAGCTGTAATCCCAACAAAACCTTTTTCAAAAGTACAGGACAGGAAAACCTAAACAGAGGGACACTGAGCCATAAGTACTTTAGGGAAGGGAAGAGAGCATTTTGCTAAAGTTAGTTTTATACTGTAATACTCTCATTGGCCAAATATTGCAACATATCAGTTACAGAATTTAAATCCTATACACCGGAGGTCTTCAACAGGGGGTCCGCAACCCCTAGGGGGTCCATGAGATACTGCATGGGGGTCACAAAAGTTTTGATTGATTAGACTTTTTTTTATATTCCCCCCTGCAATTTTTCCCACTAATTGAAATGTCTTTAAATACACATTAACATGAATTCAACAAACTGTAGTAAACAGATAAATGGAGGCAGAAGATGTCTTTCAGTCATCAATGCACACATTCAGAGACACACAGGAGATCTTTCAAGCTGGGCATCGTTTCATTCACAACATCTGTCCCATCAACCAGGAATCAGAATCAGAAATACTTAAATAATCTCAGGGAGAAATTACTTTCGTTACATGACTCCATATGTAATAGAGTGACTATAGGACCAGTTTGATGTCACACAATTTCATACAATATATATAATTAGGGGGTCCCTGCTCCATCTCACCATCAGTTTGGGGATCCTTAGCCTGGAAAATGTTGAAGACCCCTGGTTTACATCTTTAGATTTATTGAAACCAAAGTTTTCTGACTGATGATGGATCTTCATAAGAACATCAGAAATGTTTCCTTTGAGCAGACATATGTTGTACCAAGGGATTAACACCTCTAAATATACAGATTTTCATTTTGATTCTGGTAATGAAATAAGGCTATAAATCAGTAAAATTCTAAAGAAAGTGGAAAAGTCATCGTCAGTTATCCCTTTAGATACATACAGTTTAAAATGAAACATTATCACTAGTCTGCTTATGTGAGCCTGATAGAAAAATATAAACATACTATCCATCTATAAAGCGGTTAATATAAGGCTAGAACATGTAATGTTATGTCACTTTTTAATCATGTTTGTTCTTCTGGATGAGCTGTAGATTATGTGTGGTTCCAAAATGTTATAAAGGTACATCTCAGAGCCAGGAACTTGACTGAGGTTGGTTTACAGGAAGAGATATTAAGCATAAATTATTTACAAGGGCCGCTTATTACTTCTGACCTAATACATACACACGCATTGAAGCGGACAGTGTATTCAAGTTCTTTGACTTTAATACACACTAAAACTCCTCCCTCATTGTTGACTAGTAGCTAAAAATGGCTCATAGCAGATATATTTGGAAAAACATACATGTGGCTGATCTTCCAGTAGCCTTCAACTTTAGGTGCTTGACCTTGACTGACCTTAAGGGGAGAAACAGATTTGCTCTCACACAGAAAAAAAGAAAAAGAAAAACAGCGATAGATAAAAGTAGTGCGGTGCACGTTCAGAGAAAAGGAAAAATAGAAGAATAATCTGGATAGTTCTCTAAAAACACTTGAATGAATGCTCTGAAAATGGAGCTAATCTGTCTTAAGTTATTTTACTGCTGCTGGTTTTTGGAAGTGAGCTGGTCTGTAGAGGTCCCATGTAAGTGTCAGAGCATGCAGTGAATTGTTGCATGTTTGTGGCATGCGTCTCAGTGTGTTGCTTGTGTCAGTGAAGTCTGCTGTTTGTGTGTCAGTAAATAGTGAGTCTGCAGCAGTCAGACTCAGTTCTTCCAGGGTGTCTTGTTTTCTCCTACAAATGACACAGAGACAGTAAGTTTCCTCTAGAAGGCACATATTAGTCAACACCTTTAATGCTTTTGGTTCTAACACTCATTTCTAGACAGATATAAATGGATTTGGGGCATTCAGAATCTCCACATTTTCGCATTGGTCTTTATCTAGTTGCGTCAACAGCTTGACTTGTCAGCTGCGATGAGCCCCCCCCTACACGCCATTCTGACCCCTCTCCGCCAACGAGAAGCCAAAGCCCCATCCCTGATATCCTGGAGAGAGCCAGCTAAGCAGCACATTCTTTACAAAGCTGAATGGTCACGGTCAGTTACAGTAAAGAGGGCTCCCTTAATTCATGTATCCTTTCTTTTCAATTGTTTTCTAAGCTACCGCTCCCCTTCTCATCTTTATAAAACATGAAGGTGGTTTCGGCAAAGCATGTTTTGCAAACAAAACAGAATTCACTGTAAACCCATCACAGAAATGAAGGATACAGGATGAGGGAGCCCACAGGGCACCATGAGGCAGTTTGTAAAGACACTTTAAGATGCAGGTATCCCCCCCTAGTGGTCTAACTTAATGTTATGACCACAACCATCAGGCCTTTGAGTCTTTGCTGGAGCTGTACGAGGCACGGGCCAACTACAAGGAGTTTTGCATCCCCATGTGCATACTGCCTGCCACCATTAGTAACAATGTGCCAGGCACTGACCACAGTCTGGGAGCCGACACGTCACTCAACGCCATTGTGGAGGTAAGAGCCAAAGACAAATATACACCTTATGAGTTGGGGGTGTGACTCCTGAGATTGTTACTAGAATGATCCATCAATTGCAGGTTATCAGACATTATTAAGAGTTTCGCCAAACGTTTCTCAAACCAAGGAATTAACGGGGCTTTGGAGAATTCAAACATTTTAGAAATGTCTCATTAATAATATCAGAATATGACAAAGCAGTTAGTTGGTTTTGACAGTTATAATGGAATCGACACACTAAAATTGAGGGCCTGGCTCTGACTCACAGCAATCACCTTAAATTTTAAATCAATGAACTACACTGTTCCCATTTATTTGTGCCAGAATGAAAGGTCAGTTAGTTGGAACCTCTCAAATGAGAATTATCGTCCTTTTCTTCAGTGCATAAATATCCCTGAAGGGATTCATACGTTTCTGCCCATAATAAAGTGTAGACCACTTACCTACAAATTCTTTTCATTAAAGATGCTGCTGAGGTTCAGCACAGTAAAATCAGGCAAATCCGTCATTCCTTCAGACTCCTTTGCATTTCTTACACATAGTTACTTAATATTTTATCGTAAAACCACCTTAAAACACATGCAGGTTCAAAGCAAGAAGAAAAAGACTAAATTAAGATGGTACCATGTCTGCAGAACCACAGGTCAGTACTTATGGAGTAACTGAAGTTAAACTCAAACCTGTGAGTACAAATGTTTTTTTTCAGTTAGACTACTTGCATGTTACGTGTTTGTTTGTGTTTTCTTGATGTGCTGTTTACTGCTGATGCCCACTGTTTATTGGATTGTTGCCTATGTGTTCTACATGTCATCGATAGGGTGATTTTAACCAAAAGGAAGGTTCAGTGAGCACAAAGAATGCAAATACATTTGACAGACCACTGAATTGATCCGATTTGGTTTATTTTACTCGTCTGCTAATAGCAAGATGCACAGGTTGACTTTTACGGTTCCTACTTTTTTTTAATATAATGTATAGAGATTTTCCCCAATTTCAGTTCTTGTTATATTAGTGGAATAACTTATTTAAGTGACTGACTCACATAACTGCAAACTTTATGCAAATTAAGATGAAAATGAAATGTTATGCTATTTTAGATGCTTATTCTTTCCCTGATTTTGATTTCCTTTGAGTGAGATTTTAAATTAATGCTAAAAAGTGTAATACTAAGCTCCTTTTCTTTATTTTACTGCACCAACCTATAGCTCAACCTGTGCATCAGTGTACAGCAGCTCAAAATAACCCGCAGAGATTTATTTTACTCTAAAGCAGAGCTGCTGCTCTTTTTTAATTTATCTTTCAGTCTTTTACATTTATTTAATAAAAATATTCAATATGTGTCATTCAATTTGAAGGTTTTCTGACTCCAAAACTTTAATGGATTTCACAAATGATAATTATCACAAAACCTTATCATGTAATCGACATAGAACCAAGAATGATCCAGTTTGACTTATCTCAGCTCTGCTTCAAAGTATGTCCTCTGCAGCTGCGTGCCCCAACAGAGACTGAAATGTTCAGATTCCTTAAAACTGCATAACTTTTCTATGAATCAGACATGCGATCGCATCAAGCAATCTGCCA
Source organism: Cyprinodon tularosa (assembly GCF_016077235.1). Lineage (NCBI taxonomy): Eukaryota > Metazoa > Chordata > Actinopteri > Cyprinodontiformes > Cyprinodontidae > Cyprinodon > Cyprinodon tularosa. Next base: position 203,244 of record NW_024039040.1, on the reverse strand, counting down.
GCGGCACCAAGCGACGGGTCTTCATCATAGAGACAATGGGGGGCTACTGTGGCTATTTGGCCACGGTGGGTGGTCTGGCTGCAGGTGCCGACACCGTCTACATCTACGAGGAGCCGTTTGACATCCGTGACCTCCAGGTCAGATTAATATCTATTCACATACAGTGTCCCTAGTATGTATATTTACATTCCTTTGATACATTGCACTAATGCTTCATGGAAATTTTATATATAGTATTTGAGTTCATATGCACCTTGCTTCTGCTATGGTCACAATGTGTCTGAAGTGTGTCCATGAGCCAGATTAATGCCAAGCATATAAGGAAACCTATTAATAACTTCTGAGCTGCATCATTCATTCCATTACAGACAGATCCCTTTAGAGGATTAGAATGCAGGACTGCCTGTGTTTGTTCTGACCACCACATCGTGCCAAAAACTGGAGCATCTTTTTTTAACTTTATATTCACTTCGCCTGATAAGACATTAGATTTCAATCTATTAAATTTCACTTTTTTCTTTCAAATTGTCTTATTTGCCAAAACAAAAACCTATGATTATTATATTTGTTGGATACTAAGGTGGATGTTTTAAGGAATATGTGAAAATTAAAGGTTAAATGAAATGTTTGTGATATGTATCATTCAATGTTTTAGTTTAAATGATTAAGACTTTTAGCTGTATTAAAAAAAATGCTTTCAAATATATTAAGCTGATCTGTATAGCAGACAGCAGTGTGATAATGTTCAAAACTTAACAGCTTAAAAAAAGGTATGGAAAAATAGACACGGTTCCTAGAATAGATTGGTATTGTACAGCAACATCAACCACAAACAGGGCAATGTACAGAAGAACAGAGCGTACAGAAGGAATGGTATGTGCAGTAAGGTCTGAGCATGCCGTCCTTATGGCACGTTTAAAGGAATCATTGGACCCCAGAAGGTGTAGTAACCACCTTGGTGGAAACTAATTGGGATACTATAAATAAATAAAAAAAAAAAAAATATATATATATATATATATTAGGGCTGCAACTAACGATTATTTTAAAAATCGATGAATCGGACGATTATTTTTTCGATTAATCGATGAATCGGACAAAAAATATTTTTTATATTAACCTCTTTATTCCAAAATAAACATTATAGACAGAACAAACAAGCACACAAGTACAGGTTGCTCATTAACTGTACTGGTGCAATATGAAAAATAAATAATTGTGTTAAAACTACGCAAACTTACATGAGAAATGTAGCTGTACATCCACAAAATATAGGGTACTTTGTTTCATAAAGCGCAAAAAAAGACATTTTTGTTTTTAAAAGCCTCTAAGGGGTTCAAACAATAGGCCCCCCCATTTCAACAAATGAGTTTTTTTTAGACTAGAAGAGGGCTGCCTTTTAAGACAGGAAAGTATAGCAGTTAAAGTTGCTACTTGAGAAAATACTAAACCATAGAGATAAAAATAGCCCTGTGATTCAAATTATAAATTGTATTTGGAATAAAAATGAGAGAACTAGGGGTGCTAAAAAACACATCCTCCAAAGACAGATATTTACATGGGAATGTGGCAAATATAATTAATTGACATATTACTGATCTTGCTGGATTTTATTCTGCTTTACTTCCATAAATTGCAGGATCATCTTTACTTTATCTTTGCCAGAAGATTTAAACTTTAAAAGTCTTGCCCTCATAATTTGCAAGTTAATTTATTTATAAAGTAAATATAAACGCTGCTTAAGCTAATTCAAATGAAATTTAAAGTAAAATAGGTAGCCAACCTTATCACTGTCTGTAACCTACTAACACGGTAAGGAAAGCATCAGATGAGCTACCTGAGAAACTAACGTTACGTTTCCCCACTTTAAAACCAAACAAACATGGTGGTTCCGTGCCATGTTAATTTCTTTTGAAAAAAGTTGCATGTTATCACTTTTTTCGCTTTACAAAGCGCAGGCTATTTTAATTATTGTGATCAATTTGCGCCGTCAATCCCGGTGCATGCGCGCTTCATTTGCAGTCTGGACGCTGAGGCTCTGACTGAGAGGGACTCCTGCGGGAAAACGCGGTTGGGGTGGGGGAGGCGCCCCACGGCAGAGTAGGAACATGCATGCTTTCACGTAAGAGTCTCCAAAAGCCGCCAGTGACACCGAAAAAAGTCGCCAGATTTGTCGGTAGTCGCTTTTTTGAAAAATAGTCGCTGGAGAGGTCTGAAAAGTCGCGGAGTTGGCAACACTGCACCTGCGGCGCTGACTCGCTCTGCCGTATTTTTTTTTCTTCCTCTTTCAGTCAAGAGGCAGTGATGACGGCGCGGCAGATGACGCAATAATCGCGCGACACAACTAATCGATGATGAAATTCGTTGCCAACGCTTTTAAAAGTCGATTTTTATCGATTTTATCGATTCGTTGTTGCAGCCCTAATATATATATATATATATATATATATATATATATATATATATATATATATATATATATATATATATATATAAATCACATCAAGCAATAACATTGGACAAAAAAAGTGTTTCAATCAAGTTAAAACTGCTAAAACCACAAGATATTTTTAAAAAGTGCCCCCCCCCCAAATAAAATATAAAAACAAAACAAACAAACAAGAAAGTTACTTTAAATACGATCAGTTTCCTCATTATTTAAACACCTTTAAGCTGTTAGTAATGTTTTTTTTATATGGTGATGAAAATCCTGAGCCCTTACTATACTTTCAAGGATGTTAAAAGCTTTGCTGTGCTGCCCTCTGGTGGTGAATTTTTTGCATTGCGCGTCAGTGTCAGGAGGCGCAAACGCACTGAGGAGCCTGACAGAGTTGCTGCTCCTTGCAGAGGTTGTAGGCTGCAGGCGTTCACTTCCCATTTCTCTTTATTTTCAGGCCAACGTCGAGCATCTGACACAGAAAATGAAGACCAGCATCCAGAGAGGTTTGGTGCTGCGGTGAGTTTTCATTCTTTTTACTCTTTCAGTGAAAGATTGTTCTATTTTCAATTTAGTACCTTCTTGTGTTATTTGACACATCAACATCCAGCAAGTACGTGTTTGAAGATTTTCAGCTGTCATAAAAATGTTTCTATTGTTGTCATTGTTCAAAAAGGTTATGCTATTTTCCAGTTATTATGTTATTTCCTGGTTGTTTAAACCTCAAAATGACCCTTCAGACTTTCTGTTATGTTCTGTAATGTGGTTATTTTAGTCCACTGCAGCAGCAAGGTGTTAAAAATGCTCCCAGCAGGATGAGGCTGTGTGGAAATAGGACAAATGTAATATTTTGGACAGAGGGTTGGTGACATTGTGAAGCTGTGCTGAGGTTTGCACCTGCATTATCATTTTCTACAAAAGGCTGGAAATCAGAGTGTGTTTGAAGGGCTGGAAAACACAGGACACTGGAGTTTAATTAACTTAAAAACAGAACAAACTCATCAAAAATAACAAAATATTACTTCCTACTATTGATGAATAGTGAATGAAAGTAATATGAACAAAAACAATCTTTGAAACCATATCTTCATTATTTACAGTTTGCTTCTAGGTTTTCAAATATTTGATTTTGGAATCTGTCTGCTTTGTTCAATTCTTGTACATTTCATGCTGTTTCATCATGGCTCACTACAGTAGGTACCCGCTATCCAAAAGTTATATATTTAAGAAAATGAAGAAGAAAATGGGACGGGAAGCTAAGAGATGCATTATCCTAAGAGCTTACAGCTTCTTGGATTAAGCTCTTTAGGATTTTTTTGTTTATTTGTTTTATTAATTCATCTAGAACAGGAGAAAAATTCCATGCCAGATTGTTAGGAAAAAAAAGTTTTCAAATTTCTAAAGAAAACTTATTTAACAGAAAAAAGGTTTTTCCATTTTAATGTCTCTTATGAGCCATGAGTAAGATGCAAAGCCAACATTGGTTTTCTCTTCAAAAACCTGTTTTTGATAAAGCAGTCAAAAGAAAAATAGACATTCTTTATCAAAATGACATAAAATAAAAGCTGAAAAGCCCCCTTGCTTGAAGCCAAATGTACATAAAAAAAAAAAGAAGTGTATCATGTTCAAAACTGCAGGCTGTATGTAGGTCATTCTAAACAACATGGCCCAGATGTAGAAACAATTTGTACCTTGTGACGTTGTTAAATCACCTTCCCAACTCTACTTTAATGAGAGAACACACATTTTGATTACTGATGCCATTTGCAGTTCCATTTGCTTTAGGCTTTTTTAGGTCTATTCTTATTGTGTATCTGGAAGGTGTTCACGGCACTGCATTTTTCACCATGATGTTGCAGCGTCATGGTCTGGTCTATTGGACATGATTAGGAAAAGCACACACCAGTCTATATAAGGTCTGACAATGCATGAACAACATGCATGAAGTCATGAGCTCTGTAGAAATGCGAGACAGGATTGTCTTGAGGCAAAAATCAGAGGATGGAGACAGAAAGATTTCTGCTGCTTTTAAGGTTTCAAAAACTGAGCAGCTTTAATCATTTGTAAATTGAAGAAGTTTAAGATAAGACCAAGGACAACCATCTTTGCAGAAATCCACCAATCAGCCTTGAATGGTAGAGCGCCCAGAAGAAAGCCACTCCTTAATAAAAGGCACATGGTAAACAATCTGGGGTTTGACTAAAGCCTCCTAAAGGACTCTTAGACTTCAGGCTTCTGAAACAAAATTTAGAGCTAAAACCGGGTGTCTACAAACACAAAGGCTGAAAAGTGTCCTCAAAATAATTGAAATAATCAGCCAGTGTAAAAAGATGATTTCCTAATGTGTGTTTGTCTCATTTTCCCTCTTGCATCTGTTTTATTTTAGTAACGAGAACTGCAACGAAAACTTCACCACTGACTTCATCTACCAGCTGTACTCTGAGGAAGGTCGAGGCGTGTTCGACTGCAGGAAGAACATCCTGGGTCACATGCAGCAGGTCAGACCCACAGGCTAATACGCTTATTACCCTAAATGTTCTCTGCACTCAGTTAAAGGAGTCGGTACCTTTTGTGTCTCTGCTTCTTTTTGTATGTCTGCTTCTATCTCTTTGAACCACAGTCGGCCTTTAACATCGAGCCTTTATTTATTGATAAGTTACGCATAAGTTATGCACACATTATTCATAGGTTTTGGATACGCTAGACACCACGACTTAAGAGTAACTTAAAGTTAACGTATGTCAACCATCAGATAAATGACCTGTAACTTATGCCCTACGTATGGCATACCTCAAGAACGTATGTCAGCAAGTGTGCCATAATTGCTGTATGTTGATGAGTGCCAGTGCGCTTCAGTGTGCTCATAACTTATACAAAATGTACCCATAACTTATCAAATGTTTGCCAGAATTTTTGCCAGATTTTTTGTACGTAAGGCATAAGTCTAAATCGTCAAGGTGTGAAAGGGGCTTTAGCTGCTGCACCAGAGAAAACAAAGCTTTGGGCTTTTTGCAAATGTCAGAATCAAAATAGGAAATACTTTAATAATCCCAGAGGGAAATTACTTTTGTTACACGCTCCAGTTACAGTTTTATATAATATATACACACATCCAACTACACAATATAATAAAGATAAAAAATAAGAATAACAAGAGATAAAATATATATATACAGAAGAGCTATATGTGTATATATGTACAGAGATGGCAAAAGTACTCACTTTCCGTACTTGAGTAAAGTACAGACACTTGTGTTAAAAAATACTCTGGTAAAAGTGGAAGTACTGATTAAACTTCTTTACTCAAGTAAAAGTAACAAAGTACAGGCTTGTAAATTTACTTTAAAGTATAAAAGTAAAAGTAGAAACCACTTTTTTCATGCCGTTGCCTACATTTTAAATGGATGTCTGCCAATAGGACAGAATAGATCTCCGTTGCGTTCATTTTCAATCATCTCGTCGTCCATGCTACTATGCTAACGCCACCGCCACCAAGCTGCAATGATTTGCCGCGAATGAATACCGCCGAATCTGTCGATTCATCTTGTAGGGGTGCGTCAAATGCAACGTAGATTCCCATCCAATTAGATTGAATTTGGTATTGATGACGTGAAAAATAATAACGGTAATTCCATTGAAATGATTCAAAACTAAAGTAACGAGCCAATTTTTAAAAATGTAAGGAGTAGAAAGTACAGATATTGGTGTAAAAATGTAAGGAGTAGAAAGTACAGATATTGGTGTAAAAATGTAAGGAGTAGAAGTAAAATGTCGCCATAAAAATAAGTAGTAAAGTAAAGTAAAAATATCAGAAAAATCTACTTGAGTACAGTAACCAAGTATTTGTACTTCGTTACTTCCCATCTCTGTATATGTACGTATATCTATGCATATGTAAAAACTAAATCCAAGTAAAGTGATAAATCCAAGTAAAGTGATACAAAGTATGACTTATTTTAAACTGAAATTATATTTATTAATTTAAGGTTTTATATCAGAACGCCATAATAAGTTTAATTTGATTGTGTCACTTTTTTATTGGATGCAGTCTTAAAAGATTTTCCATGATCTTTCATTCAACAGGGCGGAGCTCCGTCTCCTTTCGACAGGAATTTCGGCACCAAGGTGGCAGCTAAAGCCATTCAGTGGATCACACGAACCCTTAAGGAGTCATACAAAGAAGGTGCGTCAAAGTACTTTATGGCCAACCTTCTGTACTGTGCATGCAGATGAACGAGATTTTGGGTGGATTTTGTTCCTTGTGCATTCGGGGCTCAGTTATAAAAGCTGACGTTTCCCTTTAAAACAGGGCGAGTCTACACCAACTCAGAGGACACTGCCTGCCTGCTGGGGATGCGTCGCAGAGCGATGGTCTTTCAACCCGTGGCACAGCTCAGGGAAGAGACGGACTTTGTGTAAGATCAACTTTGTCTTTTTATCATTCCAGTCATCCTGTCCAAGGATCAATATAAAAAAAAAAAAAAGTTAAATTAGGACGTTTAGAATTTCCTCACTTGATTAATGGAGAACTTTACATCAAGCATTTGCCACAAAATTATGCAAGAAATATCTATAGATGTACTTTTGTAGTACCTGTTTGATAAGTTTGTTAAAATAATCACTTAGGAGAATATTTTTCTGGTTGAATGTTGATCCGTCCATTAATGTCTCTTAAATTTGAGGCTTTTCCACATTTAACAGTTCCTTTTCTTTTCTGGAATATTTAAACAACTTCTTTGATTTTCAAAAACAAGAATAAGATGCACATGTTTAAATTTCCTGTTTATTTTCCCTTAGCAAAAAGTAGTTTATTCAAGTATACTAAAAGTGCACTAATTTCATACTTAAAATCAGGCAGTGCAGAGTTTACTTATTCTAAACTATATTTCATATACTTAACAATATTATAGTCAAGTGTACTTGACTATAATATTGTTAAGTATATACAAGTACAATTGTTTACTTTATTGTTTACTCAAGTATACTTTAAGTATACCAATTTAGTTTGAAAAAGTATTACTTTAGTAATACTTCAAGTATACTAAAGTACATTGTTCGGGTATACTTTCTAAACTTATACTTAAGTATTCTTAATAGAATTTACTTCAAGTATAGTACTTTTTGCTAAGGGTTGTGTAACTCATACTACGTGAACCACACAGGATCAGTTATCCAAAAAGGCTAAATTGGTTGGTTTTTCTAGCTGAACATATTTTGGACCTTCATGCAATATTTTCCTATTCTGTCGTAAACTTCTCTTACTTTATCTGCTACCATGTGCTTATATGAATGTGCCACATCAGATTGAACAAATGTTCTCAACTGATTAAGGAAGGTAACCATTCTTGGTGGCATGCATTCATGAGAATTGCAAATCAACATAATTACCTCCCTGGAAGGCTACGACTTCCAGTGCTTGTCATACAGTGTTCATTCAGAGGAATGGCATTGAAGACAAAGAAGATAAACTTTAGCAGTTTGGAGTTCTGCTGAGTGAGAGCTGAGCAGCAGAATTAAAGGACCAGTAAAAGCCAAGCAGTGAGGAATCAATCACAAGAGCTGCAAATGGCATGGTTGCACTGTTACACAAGAAACATAAAATAAATCTGAAAATGGTGTCAAAAACATAATTAGAAAAAGCAAGACAACGAAAACTACTGGTAATACAGACACACAAACCTGTATTATATATCTCCAGACCACGTCTGCCACCCTCATAATCTCTTTCATGGAATGCATAAACATAAAAATTTAACTTGATATCCAATTTCTGTTCCAGATGTTGTTTCAATAGTAGATTGATCTCACCTAGAGCTCACTGACTGTTCTGTCTTTTGATAAAACAATAAGTTAAACCAGCGTCCTCTGGATAATGAATTTCCAGCTGCAGGTGTAGTGACTGATTGTTTTGCCAACAACAAATAAAATGTAACTTATAACTGCAGGGTTACAAAATCTATAATGCAGCCTAATAAAATTGACAATTTCTTCTAAGTAACAACAAATGAAGTCATTTTGTAAAAAAACTAAGTTTGGATAACTGGTGACTAAATGTGCAACAGTCCTACGTCCGTCTGGAGCACTTGTAAAATGTGTTCTTACCTGAGAGAAGATTAGAAATAGGAGACAAAATGTTGAATGTGACATGTTCTTCCAAATAATTTGTACAAATCATTTAAGAATTAAATTGCTTCGCTTCTTGCATGAAACTCATTGTGCTTTTGGAACAGTTCAGTCTAAATCCTTCCAGCAGGTAACTGGACAGGAATTCGATCAACAGTTTGGAGGTAGTCTTCCATTCTTAATCAGTTTTCTCTGCATAAACTTTGTTAAGCTGTTTTCAGTATATTGAAAGAAAACTTCAGGTTACATATTCTCTTATGATTGTAATCTTGTGCTTGCAGCTGTGATGGTTGGATATTGTTGCAGCTCTAATAGAGTGGCAGCTTGATAATTTCCACACTAAATAAAACGAGTTAGGGTCTCAAACTGTGTTCTTCAGCCACTGTGTGGGCCCTATTTATGTGCTAAAATTAAGACCCAGGTTTCCTTCCAAAAAAAAAGAAATATTTTTAGATTTTAATTTAGAAAAAAATCAAATTGTAAACATTTCTGTCTCAACATTTCAAAATTGCTGAAGGAATATATTTATAAAAAGCAAGATAGTTCTTGCGTATTCCCCCCATCATGACTTGAAAGACGCTGAATGTTAATAACTTTTTTGCAAAGTAAAAAAACATAATATAAATTTTTGGAGTAGTGTGGAAAAGTAAGGGGTAGTTTGGGAAGTTTCTAATGTAGGTCTGAACTCTTAAAAATAAAAAGAATTTCAATTTTATTTCAGCAAAAGTGTCTCAGATCAAAATGTTAAAGACAAAAGAAAAATCATAAACTTTTTTTTTCCCCCCAGTCATCGCATCCCTAAAGAGCAGTGGTGGCTGAAGCTCCGTCCTCTGATGAAAATCCTGGCCAAGTACAAGACGAGTTATGACGTGTCCGACGCCGGCCAGCTGGAACACGTGACCCGGGTGCGTCCCAAAGAGAAGGAGACCCCGGCTGCAATCTGAACCGCTACCGGAGGAAAGCTTTACTCTCACAGGAAACCGGCTTCACATTTCAGTGGCAGCTGCTCACACATTGATTGATTGACTGCAAATCCATTAGGAAAGATTTAAAAGGATAGAGATTAAATTTAATAAAGGATTTATTGTACGAGTACAGCACTTTGCAGAAGGAATATTCTATTTTTTAGATTAAAGAGGGTCACTTGAGAAGAGCTTTATTTATTTTACGCAATCTAACATTGTGTTTAGATATTCAAAGTTATTATATAATATATGCACTACTCAAATGTACTGTATTTAGGTTTTAGTGCCCAAAATGTAGCCATGTCTAATTATTTCCCGAGACGTCTATTATTTGTAAACACATCTCAGCTGAGGATGAAAATCTGTAATTAAATTCGGCTTTTTTTTGTTTTTCATATCTACATCCGCACTTTGAGCTGCATAGCTAATGTTATCACCCTAAAGCTGCTTTAAAAAGGGAATCAATGTCTGGGGGATCATGCGCACCCTCCAAGAAAGTGTCCACGCGCTGGCTCTAAAACACTGTAACCCAGATGGCTTGAGTGAGCAGGTCAAACGCTACCTGTACATGTATTTCGTGTTGTTGCCTTATCTACTTGTATCCATCCTGGGCTTTCTGTGTGCACCTTATAGTGATTATTTATGTGCAGGCTCCTGCTGTAGCAAAGCGATGTATCTGGAGAATGTGTGGAAAAGCACAGTGAGTGTTAACTTGATGTGTGTCCTGTTAAAGAGTTAATAAAGCATTTGTGTGAAAATGCTGAATGTTGTGATAATTCAGTAATTAATGGAAACAGTATACAAAGATGCATTTAAAGAGTAGATTTTGTTAAAATCTTAATACATTACTATTCAATAATAAAAAAGATACCAAAGATCATTTTAGTAACTCAGATCAAAACTTTTAACTTATTCATAATGCAGTGATATATATATATATGCTCACATTTATTTCTGCAAACGAAAACATATAATTTATTGAAATTATTAGGTTGTCAGCTCTATGAAAGTATATCATTGTATTCTACAACAAATACACTGTTATTTGTTGAGGCTCCTTTTGCATGACATACTTCATCAGTGCATCGTGGCTTGGAGGTGATGATGAGGATGTGCGGGTTGTTTGGTGCATTTGTTCTTACGTTTCTGAATACTCTGGTGTAAATGCCAGGAATGACTAAAGCTCAGCGTCCCTCTCTAGCTCCAACGGCCACATACTGCCCTCCTCTTCCATTGATCCTCCTGTTTCTATGAGTTTGTTATCAGCCAAATCAGAAGATGGTGCTGCTCCCTCCAAATTTCACGTCCATCTCTAGAAGTCAAGTAAAGAGGCAATTGGAGAGACTGAATCAAAATAAGTCATCAGGTCCTGATGGTATCAGCTCCAGAGTCCTGAAGGTCTGTGCAGAGCAGCTCTGCAGGATTCTACAGCACCTCTTCACCCTTAGTCTGCACCTGAAGGCAGTTCCAGTGAGCAGTGGTGGCTGAAGCTCCATCCTTCAGCAAACCCATTGTTTTTTAGACAAGGCAGACGGCACTGTAAGGTTCTTCTTTGATGTCTCCAATGCATTTATACAATTCAGTCTGCCTTACTTTGTGGGAAACTCCAGGACTCAGGTGGAGGCATCCATAATGGCCTGGGTCAAAGACTACCTCACTAACAGACCTCAGTTTGAAGGGTCAGCTGTCTAATCAATCAGTCTGGTGCAGAAGAGCATCCAGTCAGCTACAGTAACAATACTGTCACCGCAGCAAGTACTGGTTCATTAGCATTAATGTTGAGCTTGTCAGCAGATGGGAGCTCTAAAATGTCCCGTTAGGCAGCTGCACTGGCTTTGGGCTTCTGGAAACACGGCGGACCAATACCAGCAAACTCAAGTTTCCAAAGGGTGGAAACTCCACTGGACTTTAAGCAGCATATATTCTGTGTTTTTCCAATCTTCCACCACATTGGAAGCCTCGAGTTTCCATTTAAATGCCTACTTTATTCTCATCTAAAAAGATGATTTTGGACCTTTGAGCCAGAGTCTAGTTTCTAACCTTAACTCTGGTTCAGGTGTGGCTTAGGACACAGAATGTTAGAGTTGGAGTCTTCGATGGGATTTTTAAAATCTTTTTAATGTTTCAGTTAGCCCTGTTACTTGTATTGCTTTTCATCTTATATTCCAGTTTTCTCAGATCTCACCATAATTATCTTAATAAACTGCACAGATGCTTCAAATATACCATATACTGTTTGTAATGAATTCAATATATGAGTTGTACTTTACTGTAATTACCATATCCTGGTAATTACTATTACAAGTATGGATTTTATAAGATGTTGCCCTGGTAACCTGTGGTTTGGACCAACCAGAAGGGGTTCCTTTGTAACAGTTTCCGTCCTTTTAAAGGCTTGATCAGATGAATGTGTGAACCACAATAGACCAAACAAAACCCCTTTATGACAACAAATCTTCTTAAATGAAAGATGATTTAATGACAAAAGAGTGGGCAATGATTCTACTTTAACAAGACAACACTACAGATGTAACAGGTAATTTCCAACAGAATATACAAAGATTTTTTCTGCATGTTTAAAATGATCAATCAATTTTTCCGTGCCTGTTTGTGCGTTTCAGCTTCTCTTGAGAACAATTCTCAAATTTTAGCTTGTTTTTTTTTTTTTAGTATAAAATCCATTCAAGGTATGTGTCCACATGTGGGACGTGTATTATTTTAATACCCATGTAGGATCTTTCTTGATAGTGTAATTCTCTGGACCCAGGATAGCAACTCCACATGTGCTCTGACCAACACTGAGGTGCCTGCAGGAAAACAAAAACAAAGTTTTTAGCTAATTTAAAGAGCTTTTCAAAGGCCAATTAGGAAATAAATAAATAAAAGTCATCTTGAACTGTTCTACCTTTCAGCCACATCCACCAGGCTTTTATGATCCACAGCAAAGAGTCTTTCTCTGTAACTCTGCTTCATTTCATCTGTGATCCCACTGAGAAAACGACTTGCTCCTGCTCAGAAATAAGACCAGAGTCAGTTTTTATGTCAGCAAGCAGATTTCACAAAAAAAAAAAAAAAAAACATAAAAAAAATACTAGAAGGTTATAAAACATCTGAAAGGGAGCCAAATAGCTTCCATTACAGTGTAGTATCTCCACCTTTGTCTGCAGGGGCCACAGGTGAATCCACAGCTGAGAACACAGAAAGCTTAGCTTCATCAATGTCCTGCTGAGAGAACTCTCCAGATTTTGCCCAGTCGACACCTTTTCGAAATGCAGATAATGTCTGGACAGAGTTTGGATCCCTTAGGCACAAAAGAGATTTGAAATGATTAACTCAAAAACAGTTCAAATAGAAAAGAATTGGATTAAAATTCTCCAATTTAAGAAGTGTTAGGGCATCGAGTCCCAAAGTAAGTCAATAAATGTTCATGTTAAAGTGCTTAAACATATATAAGCATTACTCAACAGTTGACAAAACAAACTGCATTGGTTGTTGATGCCTTTTTTTATATCATTACTCATTATCATTACTGTTAACTGATTTGTAGAAGAGTTTGTGTTCTCATCCAATAGTTTGGGTCATAAGTCGAGTCTTACGGGACTTAGAGGATCAGAACTGAAAGGTTTAGGAACCTCTGGGTTAGGGTAACATGTACGCTTCCTCCAAAGAGCTTCCTCACTTTAGAGCTAGTAAAGGAGAGGTTCAAAGCTTAAAGCTGCTTGGGAAGAGCCCCGCTTCAGATTGGAATTTAAGACCTCCTTAACCAATCAGGCATCGTTGCTGCCATGTTGGCCGGAGAGAGAAATATTTTTGCTTTCCAGCAGGAAGGTGTAAATTGGCTTGAAATTAACTGGGCTGCTCTTTCAAAGCATCTTAAATTAAGAGTTTAAGGATATTCTATTAACATATCTATAAATCTGTTGTGGACAGTGTGATCTATTTTGCCAACATCTATTAAGGAAACATGATCAGAGCAAATTATTTCAAAAAGACTATCAAAGTGATATTAAGACTGATTACATTTTGGGAATATCTGTAGAAACTTTGGACATTCCTTTAAAAAGAGGAACTCAATAAATGAGGAAAATTACAGACAAGCCTGATCATCCTCTTCAGATTATCAAACGGCAGCAGTGTCTTTAGTCAGAGGCTTTTCCAAATCAGCTGTAAGGCAGACCGCTACAGGAGATACTTCCTGCCTACAGCCGTTAACATCTACAACAGCTTAATGAAGAAACTCCTTTAATGTCAGCTCTGGTTTTCAAGGTCATGAGGTGTCAAAGACATTTGACCTTCATTGCCCACTGACGGTGGTCAGAAACCCTGATGTCGACTGTGTACAACAGCCTCACTTCTGTCAGTGAGGCCCAGCTGAGTTTATGATGTAGCTTACCATCATCAGTGTGTGTGTTTGTGTGTGAATGACAGAATGTGTTGTAATACACTTTGGAGTCGCCACAAAAAAAAAAAAAAAAATGCTATACAAGTACAGGCCACATAACATTTAAGTGTTAATTTTTAATTGAAATTTATAGTTGAATTAAAGCTTTACTGAGGATTCTCTTCAGACTAGAGCAAAATAGTTTTATTTTTTTTTTTTTTACTTCTTTGAGTCAACCATGTCCTGGATCTGGATGACCTTTACCCGCAGGTTTAAATCAGTTAGCAGCATAGTTGCTAGACAGGAAACATGAGAAGAAATAAAGGGGGGAAGGCATGCAGCAAAGGTCTCAGAAACATGGCTGCGTCAGAACAAAGTTTGAACGCTGACAAGAAAATTTGAGTTCAACTTTAACATAGCTAAAGCAAAGATAAGAAAGGTAAAACCCGTTTACATCCAATGTTTGGTCTTTTTTAAACACAAACTAATTACAGTTTACTCTCTACTGGTGAATATCTTCCTAAAGTCTTTAAATGAAAAGGCATAAGCTAAATAATTAACATTTGAATTGTGAAAATGTGTACAGTAAATATATTAGTTTCACTTTTGTATTGAATAAGTAAAGTTTTCCTTTTGATGATAATGTAATTTATTAAGATATAGCTGAAGGTTCTGATCTATCAACCAGAAAAATATTTCTACAAGTTAAAATTCAAAGTTTAAGTGTATAAGAAACTACCATGAGCAGAGAGGGATTTCATTGTTAGAGTGTAATAATTAACCCTTATCATAATAAAAGTATAGGCTTGAGGCTGTCCGAACCTGAGATTTTTTGTGAATTTCTCTCACCTGTAAGAGTAAAAGGAAAACACGCCACTTCCTCCCATTCTGGCTCCGCCTCCATAGGCTCCACCCTTCTCCCGAATTTCTCCGTGGAGAAATTTTGCCGTCATCATTCTTGCCAAGATGCTCAAACTGACTCAGATTGAGGAAGGTAACCAGAAAAGGCGAAGAGAGCATGAACAATGAGGAAACGTAATTTTTAAACGTAAAACCATGAAAAAAAAGTGACTCACATTAAATTACATGACACATAGCACAGAGTGCACAGTGTATTTCAATGTAAAAAAAATCTAATAAGTCTCAGTCATAATCATTTATAATGATAATTTATATTCACCTGGCATAATCCTGGTGGCAGAATGGGACGGTGCGAATACTCTCACTGACAAAATTAACAGGGAAGGGCATCTGGAAGAACGTCTTCATCTGACATGGCTGGAAGTGTGGCTCCTGTTGAGACATAAAAAGTGGTTAAATTCTCCCAAATGTAGAAAAGGAGATTGGTTTTGCATGCAGTTATAATGCTGGCTTAATCATTTGTTTTTTTTTTTATTCATTTGTTCATATCTATCAAGCATAGGCTATGTGGCTTATAAGTAAAAACTCATATTTTTCCATACCATTAATAGTTTTTTTTTTTGTGCTTTGGAATTATTAAAACAAACTATAAATGATGTATTACTTTTAAAAACTACTTAACCTCCTAAACCTGAAGGTCTATTTTCCAAGAAAGGTATACTCAAACTTTATAAGGCCTTTCTCAACTGGCATACAGCCTAAACTATCAATATTGTTAGCTACTGACATAAAAGGTCCAGGAGGATGAAGTAGTGAGAATTTGAGAGTAAATTATTCCGGGCTTGAGTAACATTAACATTTAAATGGCCAAAAAATAACCTAATGTAAAATGAAAAAACAAAACAAAAAAACCCAGACAATTAAATACAAACCTTCTTACTTTTTCTGTAATGACGTAAATAAACATAATCAATCTCAAATTCAATATCATGGTTACATATGTATTAAGTAAGTTGTTCATCAAACAATAATTGCCTATAATAAAAACACCTCCTACAATTGCTGCCAATCCTTCTAAGGAGATAAAGAGGCTTCCTAATGTTTTGAAAAAAAACTAACACCAATTTTCTTCTAGATTTCTTTTTTGATTTGTATGTAAGTTTTAAGATAAAAAAAAAAATCCTTGATTCAGATGAAATCATCTTTAACAATGCATGCAAGAAAAAGGTTTTATGTTTTTGTATACATTCTGTCCTCAGACACAGTAGGAAGGACGGTAGGGAGGTAAAAGTTATCTCTGAAGCCATTAAGAACAGATGTAACTTCTCGTCAGAAGTTATTTATGTGTCCAAACTACGGCTGCAACTAACGATTATTTCACAAATCGATTAACCATGTGAAACTCATATTTTCCACTTCTATTCTGGATGGAACATATTGACAGATGAAAAAGTTTTTTTTTAATCCTAAATGCAAAATGTTTATATATTTTTTTATAATATTGGTATAATAACTGCTCTAAGTGGGTTTCTCTGTCAGCTACAGGCATGTTTTACAGTCTCTATACTCCATATACTGTTTAATCAATTACTTAATAAGTTGTCAATTATTTCAACAATCGACTAATCATGATTAATCCAATTGTTTCAGCCATAATTCAAACTTGGTTTGTTTATTAATGTTGAACTTACTGTTATCAGTTTTCTACTTGGACTAGAATCTTGCAGAGGGTCAAGAGGTTTCTGGAGATAAAAACAAAATACAATAAATCAAGTAAATGATGAGGATTTCCTATTAGGGCAGCATATCAGGTGCATCTTACCTTAATAATATTTGTTCTGACAGTCTTGCGTTCTTTTCTGTTTTCAGCCACATCTTTAATAAAACTCTCCAACTGTGTTGCTGAATCTGATATTTTCTGCGGTGTAGCATTGATGGAACACCTGTTACAATATGGACGAAGCAGAAAGCGACGGATTCATTTTCTGTGGCAAAATAAAACAATCACAGAAACGACAAAACGAAAAAACTAAACTATAAGGATTCAAAGAACCCTTATTGGAAACCTGCTATGATTGCTCCCACCTCATGTTCTCTGGGTTCAGAAGGTGTTTTTTGATCCTGGGTAATGTTCGGATGACTTGACTGAGATCGGGCATCTCAGCTATCCTCTTCATAAACTTCACCTAGTTTTCAAATAATAAATAAATCTGTATCAGTTAACAGAGAGATTGACGGTTTGACAAAACAAACTATTACATATCTAAGTTAATGCAGCCAAATGCTGATGTAGAAAGAAGCAAACTGTTTACATTTATTTCTCCCTGTGATCAAAACACCCAGCAAGACTACCTGTTCCATCCCACCAAAGGTCTCCTGGAGTTCTCCAGCTGGAGTCAGGTGTCGGCTTGCTCTGGTCATGGCGTACATGTGACCAGAGTAGGATATGCCATTTGCTAACTCCTGCGCTGCCATCATCACCAGCACCCTAAGGCGTTCTTCATTGACAAGATGAGGGCTGAAACAGAGACACCACAAGCATTCTGTACTGTTATGCAGAGGTGATAACTATACATCACTTAATGTCCACTCATCATTAGTGAGGAAAGTTTATAGGAAAAAAATCCTCTTTGATTACGATCAATCAGAGAACAGAATGGAAAAAAAAAAAGAATGATAACACAACGGAGAAGGCCGGGAAAAAAATGCCACAATCTGTAATCATGTCTATTGCGAAACCACCTTCTTGTATGCCGTCAAATAATTTCTCTTAACTTTAGGTGCCGATGTTGCTTCTCTGAACTGTTCATGTAAAAATGGTAAACTTCAATGTCAAAGCGACTCGTAGTCCAGAAAATACGGTAATACTGCTAAAGCTTTACCCTGAAAATCTGCCATTTTGAAGGTTACTTAACCATATGTCCAGACTTAACCTAAGCCAGATTGATATTTGTAATTCATTCTTGAATTCTACACTATATCCATCTATCAAACGGGAAGAACGTTAAGTACAATTCTTCAAGCTGATTTGGTACCTGCCAGCCTTGTTGAGTTTTAATTCAATCACAGCAGCATTTGCGGCTGAGACGAATCATATTCTTGATCTGTTTCATAGAGTTAACTGATGACAAACTCAAAATCCGGGTGAGGAACAGACAACCAATGTTCCCATTCACAGAGATAAAACTAGCTTCCTTTGCTTGTTTAGCAAAAAGAAATAGAGGGTATTTCAGCTTAAACTGGCATAGCTACGTCTGTTTTGCTTCAGCCTCTAGTTGACGTGTTGACGTCACTGCATTCTGTTGGTCCAAAATACTCCTTTATTGGGCTGAACCCATCTCTCAGCTTCTAGCAAGATGTATTTTCACGAGTTTGTGAATTCACAAATCCCACGACAATTCATATTGCTTGAAAAGTAAATTCAAACCATCACTGCAGAAAAAAAGTTAAAGTTCTTTCACATCTGACCAAAAACTTTTTTTCGTCAAAGGTTGTTTCAGATGGATTATGGAAGGCAAAACTAATCATCCTCACATGGACAATATAATATAAAAAGAAAATTAGAAGTCATTATGTCAAGATAATTATTTTTCTTCTAACACCAACTTAAAAAGCACATATAACACACAGGCATACATTAAAAACACTTCTAGAAAAATAAGAAGAAGCAGAACCCATAGAGGACACTTCAAAATGTAAAAACAAGACCATTTGTGCAGTGAATGTGGTGTTAGTGTTTCAGCACAAGTGCAGCTCCTGCTAAAACAGTTTACGATGTGAACTACAGGGTTTTTACATTCCAATACTATAAAATCATTTTAAGCAATCTGATAAGAAATGCTGTCAAATATCCAGACAAAATTATGCAAACAGAAGCGAGCAGGAGGGGTGTTTAGATCTTGAAGTACTGCATGATATAAGAGTTGTAGTTTACCTGTTAAATATGTCCCCCCAAAGCTGAAACATATGAGGTAGGTTTCTTTCCAGGCAAGAAGAGAACAAAAGGACCCCCTAAAGTTTGAAGAACAAAAAAACCAAAACAAATAAATCCCATTTGCTGGTGAAGATTATCAGTCATCCAGGTCAGTCATTCCAAAAATGTAAAAAAAAAAAACAATCCACTGGACTTTGTTTCCAAGTTTGAAGAGGTTTCGCTTCCCATCCTGGAAGCTTTTTCAATTCAAAATATCAGAAATAGCTTTGAGTTTGAGGTTTTATAGAGTAGCCCAACAAAACCTTGTTTTAGCTTAGACAACATGCAATTTGAAACTGATGAACGGGTTCTCCCCTTTAGAATGGGGCGGACCCATTTGGAAATGGCAACAACCCCCATCCAAAAGGGGTTGACCCGTTCATCCGGTTCAATTTCTATGTTTTCTAAGGTAAAACAAGGCTTTTTTGGGCTTACTCTATAAAACCTCAAACCCAACGCTATTTCTGATATTTTGAAATGAAAAAGCTTCCTGGATGGGAAGCGAAACCTCTTCAAACTTGGAAACAAGAGTCCAGTGGATTGTTTTTTTTTTACTTTTTTGGAATAAATCTCATTTGAAGCTAGAGAACACCTGTTAGTTAACACCTTTCACATTTCAAATTGCGTTTTACCATTTTTTAGTTCTATTTCAACTATAGATTCTTCCATTCACTCATTTCTGTGTTGATAACTGTTTAAAGGTGGAGCTTAGGTTTATTTCCCCGTTCAAATGTAAAAAGATAAAGAACAAATGTGCGTGTCGTCCTCAGTGTTTGCACTGACCTGTTCAAATGTGTCCATCTGGTTGGAGTCAGGAATGACCTGAGTGGAAACAGACATCCCCCCTGTCCTCAGTTCCATCTGCTGGGCCTGTTGCCTGTAATCCAGAGCTCCACAGCCCATCCTAATAAAATAAATAAAAAAAAAAAATAAAAAAAAAGGGGAAAATACATTTTTACCATTTTTATAAACTTGGATTGGAAAATAAACATCTACATCAAGTCTTACTCATACTTTCCCAGCAAACCTGAGATCAAACATGCAGGCCTAAAAGCTTCATAAATTTTTTTAAAAATATTTATTTAAAAATACTTATTAAATGGCTATTATCCAGTTAGAATTTAGCTATAACAAAACACAAATGATTTTTGGGGGGTTATGTTTCAATATTCCTTTGAAAAAAAAGCTTGGATCCACTTACAAATAATTTATGAATCTTGAGTGAAAAAGTCTGTCAGAATCAAGTGTTGTGATCTACATCAGACAGATCTAACTTTGAAAAATATCAACCAAGCCATAAAAAAGAAAATGCTGCAGCAAAATAGATTTAGCTTTTGTTACAAGGAAATTCAAGTAAAATATTTTTTTATAATACAAATATTGAAACCTTCTGAACAGATTGTTGTGTTTGAGTCACATTATAAGTTCTTCCATGCTTCCTTCCCATCCTCCAAGCCTGCAATGGTTTGGAAGCCTAATCAAGCTCCTTTCAGCTAGCCTGATAAACCAGACTAATGTGAGATTAAATGTGTAATTCAGTCCGGCCCCGATGAATGAGATATTGGAGGATTGTTGATGAGAACAACCCGCTGTTTTTCAAACCATGTCTGTGTCTATTGGCCAACGCTCTGACCAATGAGCACAACTGGCTGTGATGTAGGAAGCGCAACAGAAAGCTGGTGGGGGAGTGTAAACAAACAGCCTGTCGGTAAAATGGCGAACACGTCCTTCTTAAAAATGAACGAGCATAGAGCATCTTCCTGCTCACGTTTCAATGAAAACCCCTAATCTAATCCTTCCGAAACCGAGTCAAAAATTGCCATCAGTGCCATCGGTCCTTCACACACCACTATGCGGAGAGAGGGCTGCTGCAGACGGGCTGCGGTTAGCCCTGGCTGCCGTTAGCCTCGGAGGTCTGCTGGTTGCCGCGGTCCTCCCAACTTCAGAAATAGTTTTTTTTAATTAAGCAGTAAATCGCTAAATGGACCATATAGTGATGCTTTAAAGTATGATATTCTCACCTTAAATGATCTTACTTTTATTGCACAACAGAAAAGAGAAGGTTTAACTTTCAATGGAGCGCTTCATTGAAAGCTGCTGCTGCTGCGGTGCATTCTACAGTTCAACAGTTGTTGCAATCTTCGGTGTTGTGCTTTCTCCAGCATCGTGCAGCTTTGTTGTCACACCCTCAAAACCCAGCCTGCTTTGCATCCAGACATTCAAAACATCTCTGCGTTGTGATTGGCCCACCAGTTCTAGGGCCTGGGGCATTGATCGAGACTAGACCAACTAGCAGGCAAAAATGATTTTGGCCACTCGCGGATGGGGATAGTTTACTTGCCTACCTTCCTGCAGGAAATTTCAATTAAAACGGCAGTAGTTCCTCCTGTTTGCTCAGATGGAAAGAGGACTGGAATTAAGTAGGCGTCCTTAAATGCCGAACTTCTATGCTCCACTTATCTGGAACAAACTCCCAGACGACTGTAAAAGTGCTGAAAGCCAGAGTTCCTTTAAATCAAAGGTTAAAACACCATTTGTTTTAAACTGCCTTATACTGTTAAGTTAAACTGCTAACTAAGGTATCAATAGTTTTAAGTTTGTGTTTCAACTGTTTGTCAAGCAGTTTAATTCTGCATTTGCTTTATTTGCATTAGGACCAATGACTGGTTCCCATGAGAAAACATTTTCTTCTTGGGGTGCAGGTTTTATGTAGGACTAAGGTGTGAATTTTGTTAAGGTTAGGGTTAACTACGAGTTGGTAAGGGTCAGGGTTAGGCCATAGAAATGAATAGAAGTTAATGAAAAGTCAGTACTAAGATAGTGTGACACAACATGCCTGACAATGTGCAATTTGTGATAAGATGGCAGCATGTCCAGGACATGCCCCGCCTTTCACCCATAAACGGTCACTGATAGGATGGTGTTATTCCAATCAAATCCGAAAATATCAAACAACATTGCATTTAAGGGAAGCTATGTATGCATTTTTGCTGATAAAAACACCTAGTCTAAAAATGGATAATCATCAGCACAAAATAATCTTAGTGGGATTGTACATGCTAATAAGTTTCCACATAGCAGAAATGTTACTCATTACAATTGTATTTTAAAAAAAAAGGTTTATAGTGTACAAATGAAACAAACCCTTTGGTTTTGTTTTGCAGGATTGAGACTTTTCTGTAGCTGTTTTATTACTTTTTGTGTCAGCTTGAGAACTGGAGACCAAACCATATCTGCCTCAGACTGCCAGTTCAGTCACAATAGCAATGATCCAGTTTACTGCAGTTTAGGAATGTAATCAGGGTATCTTAATCTTGCACCAAAAATGCTGAATAAACTCAAACACAGCTCAAACAAAGTCAAAGGTCTGGTTGAGGAAAAAATCAATGTTTAAATATTTATTTTTTACCCCGTTTTATTATCATTTCAAGGATTCTTATTTGTATTTTATCTGATGCTACTAATATGCAACAATGTCCCCTTGTGTAAATTTGATGAAAAAGCTGTTTTGTTGTGTTTGCTTTAATAATTTTAATTTCATTGCAACCTTGAGCATTGCCATGGGAATGAGCATTTTAAATGAAAGGACCTTCTCATCTACAGGCCTTTAGTCTCATTTGGTGTCACTCACTTGGTGATAATGCTGCAGAAGAGCGGGACATAAACCCTCAGGTCCTCCGGTAGGGTGTTTAGACTGCACATGGCTCTGAAGTACACCAAACCATTTGTGGGCTGCTCACAGTACTGAACCGGGACGTGTCCTTTGGCAATAATGAAAACACTGCATCAGGCATAAACAGACACTTTGCCTTCCATGTAAATCATAGAGATAGAGAAAAGCAGTACCTGCAGTGCCCATTTGAACGGCAGTAATGGGTATCGTTGGTTGGATGTCAGACACTTTGAGGGCAGGTAGACATGAGGCATCCTGAGTTTTACTCTGAGTTTCCAGCAACTCCAGACCTTTTAAGAAGAAAAAAAAAGCAAATCCGAATACTTGAGTCAGAAATAGATTATTGTCCCTCCCAGCTTAAAGGAATAGTACACCCAAAACATGATTAGCCTTCATTTTCTACTCACCCCCATGCTGAACAAAACTGTGGAGTACTTTTTTGATATCTCAAATGCATCTGGAGATCTGGGAGGCTTCTTGCTGTCTGCTGACATTCAAATAATGGAGGTCTATGGTGCCCGAGACAGAAAGGTCCACAAAAGTCCACAAAAACTTGTCAATATTCCTCCATACTGCTCGTCCAATGTAATCCAAGTGTCCTGAGTGGGTAGCATCCAGAATTTACTCGAAACGAAGTCATTTAGAACGTTTTAGAGCCTAAACAGTAGTGTATAGGATTTCCTAATAGCGCCCCCATGCGCGCTCACGATTCTACGGAAGCCGGCAGACCAAACCAGCGCATTCAGCTCGGCAAAGAACTCATGCTCTTCCTCAACACTGAAGTCCTCAGACATTTTTCTTTCGTTGTTTCTTTCTTTGCACAGGTAAACAGCACATTTCTTCTTCTACGCTTGCATTATCGGCAGACCAGACGCTGAATGCGCACTTTCTTCCGGTTTGGGCGCCATGGACCTCCATTATTTGAATTTCAGCAGACAGCAAGAAGCCTCCCAGATCTCCAGATGCATTTGAGATATCAAAAAAGTACTCCAGAGTGTTGTTCAGCATGGAGGTGAGTAGAAAATGAAGGCTAATCATGTTTTGGGTGTACTATTCCTTTAAGATGAAGTTACCGTTTTTTCCAGACTCTGGTGCGCACCTCACTATGAGGCACGCTCCCAAAATTTTTTGAAAACCTGGAAACGTACATGTGTAAGCCGCTGATATCAACTGAACTATCTCCCACCCAACCTGTAGGGGGAGCTCTACATATAGCCCCTAGAGTAGGGAAGAAGAAGTAAGCTAGCTCCTGTTAGTTTTTTGGCTTGTCATTACCCGATCCGTACCGGAAGCACGATCCGTTCCATCAGCTCATTTGCATGTGCGCAAACAGAATAACTTCCGGTGGCAATATTTCCTTTTTCTTACTTTTTTATTCTTTTGTATTTTTTAGAGGCATGGGTTTCTTTTTGTATATCTTTGTATTTTCGTCAATATTGCATTTTCTAAAAATAAAAAAACAGAAATACATAAAAAAGTTCAATCGCCTTGTGATAGTTACTTTGACTGCTCTGAGCATGCGCAAATATGCGTCACACAGCGTATATATTTAAATTTGTTTAAATATTTGATTTACTCTGTACTTAACTATGCACTCCAGCAGTACTGATCCAACAATGGATTCATTTGCTACCTTTCGTGACCTGCAGTTTTTCATGATTTTTGATAAGGGAACATTTCCCGAAAATTTGGATTTTTATTCCAGAAAAATGACGTCAAGCAATACAATGGATTGAATTTAAAAAGCACCCATTTCTTCCAGAAAAGTCTTCAATATTGTCTTTACGATGTAGTTTAGTATACTTTAATTATTCAAGGATATAAATAAAGTTTTTTCAGTACCGTAATTACATTATTTTTTGGCGACCCGGAAGTTATTCTGTTCGCACAGGCGCAAATGAGCTGATGGTACGGATCGTGCTACCGGTACGGATCGGGTAGTGACATGGCTCACAGCAGTAAGAGCTTCTTATGAAAGATGGGGCTTCATTAGCTCTTTATTTCAGCTCTGCAGGGGTTGAGCCCATTCTCTTCATTGGTTTGGCAACTTTAATG
Source organism: Cyprinodon tularosa (assembly GCF_016077235.1). Classification (NCBI taxonomy): domain Eukaryota; kingdom Metazoa; phylum Chordata; class Actinopteri; order Cyprinodontiformes; family Cyprinodontidae; genus Cyprinodon; species Cyprinodon tularosa. Next base: position 178,776 of record NW_024039040.1, on the reverse strand, counting down.
CAGCAAATAAATGGCAAAATATATGAATTTAGGACATTTGTTCTCTGTCATGCCTGCTGCTAGCATGTTCTTGTGCTAAATGAAAATTAGCCCTTTATTCTTTCACTTCTAACTTTGACTTCCCTCTCTGGTGATTAGGAAAAATCCACAGAAAAGCTGCACCACCTTATAAGCTGCATGGTTCAAAGCGTGGGGAAAAAAATGTGGGTTATAGTACGGGAAATATGGTAATTAACTTAAGCCGCAAAGCTCAGTTTTTCACAAATTATAAAAGCACATGTAGGAAACTGAGGCTAATGTTTAATTCTAAATAAAATATAAGAAAACAAATAAATCATGAAGAAACTGACTGAACAGCCAGAAATTAAGCAGCCACTACAAAGAAACTGCTTTTCTTAAAGTGAATGGTTTTACCCTTCTCATAAATCTCCTTTCTATCGCTTTCAGTCAGAGCAGAGATCTTCTCCTGAAGCTTCTGCTCCTCAGCCTTGGCTTGCTTTTCCAGGTATGCCTCATCAGGACTCATCCCCAGGGTCAATCGATGTGTGTTCTCCTGCACAAATCATTGATTGAAAGTAATAAATAGCATTGAATCAAAAGCTTGTCTTTATATGCAAAACCACTAGTTCAATACGCCTTCATATATAAAAACATTTCTTTTAATTGTATCTATTTGCAATATGATAAAGATGCATACATTTTCAGAGCATAGGAATGGTAACTTTTATACTATTAAGGATAAGCACTGCAGGAATTGAAAGAAATGTTCTAAAAAAAAAAAAATTATTTACCTTAAAGTAATATCTGACTTTGTCCTGAAGGAAGCGAGGATTTTCTTTCAGAGCACGTCTGAACTTTGCTACGCTGTCACTGATTCGGAGCAGCTCTACAGGGTCTCCATCATGGTTCCAGGATGAAGCTATATACTATTAACAGGCACAAAAAAAAGTACAGAATGAAGGCAGTCAAAAAATGAAGATCATTCAAACAGCAAATGCTCTAAAACAACAACCAATTTTCTTCTAAAACATTTATTTTGTCAATAACATCCGTGAATATTCCACTTGAGATATAAACCTCTTATTACAGCTATTCTGGTGGTTATAGTTTTAAAACAAAGAGAAAAGTCCCTGGAATAAATGAAAAGCATTTAGTTCAAATAAAATATTACGATTACAAAAAAAAGTTTATAAAAAAAAAAAAAAAATCACTTAAAACCTCACAGAGAGTGACAAGATGTTTACCCACTGGACTTGTGGAGAAATATACAGATAAAAGAAAATAAATGCAAGATTTCAGCCACAGAAAACTCTAACAAGATGCTGCCCACACCAACGTTCTTAATAGAACGCAGAGTCCTTGGGTTGTAGATATAAAGCGAAGTTTAGAGATAGGAGGTGAACTCACAGAGGCCAGAGAAAGGCCAAAGTTTGTGGACTGATGTTTCATCTGGATCTCAATCTTATGAAGGAGCGCCTCAATCCTCTCATCCTCAAAGCCGTTTCTGCAACAAAATCCAAACCAAGGAAGCATTTTATCAAGTTGTTTTGCTAGATTCCTATTTTCCTTTCCAATTTAAACCACAGTTGATCTAAAAGTTGCGTTTTGAAGAGAGAAATGAGACGATGCCAAGTCACTTGACAATGAGACGCAAAACCTAGTAAAACCAATACTTTGTTAGAGCAATTCTTTTTTTTTTTTATTTAAAATTTACAATATTTTTTTGGTACGAGTCTTTCTGTAGGACACATCTAGAATTGTGAACAAACTTCAAAATCCCCCCACTGTAAAGACATCTCTTCCCTACACTACTCCCACAAATTAACTGTAGCCACACGATTGAAGAAGGAGCAGGTTTACATGTAAAGTCAATGGTTGACGCGCATCAAGAGGTCCTGCAGCTTGTCTAGAGCAGGAGGAGCAGCGCATCTTGATGCACTTTAGCACCTGAAGCAGCGCCTCATGAGCTTTTGAGCATCTGAGACGTGTGAAGCTCTTCACAAGCAGCAGCTGCTGGAGTTGGAAAAATTGAACTTTTTCTGCATCAACCAATCAGAGAAGCTGATCAGGGAGCTGGCAGTGAGACGAACAGCGCTTCTGATGCAGATCGCAATGATTCCCAATGACGGCGCACCACTGGTATGTGGGGGGCTGCGTCATGGCTCAGACTGTAAAATAATATTTAAAGGCAGGATCGTAATCTTGGTGAACTGACTGCACAGACGATGTTTTGAGGTGGACTTTCTCACTTAAAACATATTTAAACTACTTTTTACCGACTAATAACAACAAATATAGCAAAGCCGCTCTCTGCCATTGAGCACAGAAGCAGCAAAAGTATCAGACACACGTATACATACTACTGGACGTCTGACCTTAATGTGTACAAGCATCTTTTTTTGCTGCTGAAATTGTGTTAGGTATGAATGTAGCATTAGTCCTCCTGGATAAAAGAGATTCCATCTTAAAAAAGGGTACCGTATTTTCACGACCATAAGGCGCACCGTACTAAAAGGCGCAGTCTCAGTTATGTGTCCCATTTCTGTATTTAACACACACATAAGGCGCACCGGACTATAGGGCGCGTTTTTTATATACAGGTACATGTCCTCTACTACCTTTAAATACCTCTACTGCGTATTTAAAAATACAGCGGGAGCAAAACTGAGTATGACTGTGCTTTATTCATGTATTTATTACAAAGTATTAATCAAACCTGGCTGCTGGCCGTGAGACAGACACATCGCAGATGACACAGCGCTGTGATCACTCCTAAATTAACTTAAAATCCTGAAACCTGCCGATGGAATATGTTCGCTTTTATTGCCGGTATCCTGGTGCCTGCAGCTAAAATTATTTAGATGAAAAACACCTGCCAGCAGCCGCCGGGAGGCTTCCCGGCCTAGAGGCTGCTGATGAATGGATTTCTGCTGTCGGTGCACCGCTGGTATGTGGAGGTCTGAGCGCCTCCGACAGAAATAGATAATCTGGATGAACTGACTGCAATTATGAAGTTTTCAGGTGTATTTTCTCACTTAAAAACATATTAAAACTACTTTATTCCCACTGATCACAGCAAATATAGCTGCAAGATTTAGATTATTTAGATGAAAAAACACCTGCCAGCCGCCGCGGTGAAGAGGAGGAGACCCGCCCAGAGGCTGCTGTTGAATTAAGTTTTCAGGTAGAAAAATAGAGCGGGAGCAAAACTGAGTATTTTTGTGCCTTATTAATGTATTTATTACAAAGTATTAATCAAACCCATCAAAGTCATCATCCTCTGTTTCTGAATTAAACAGCTGCGCTAAATCAGACATGCCAGTTTCCTCTTCTTCGCTGTCAGTCACTTTCCGTGCAGCGCGGCTCCTCAGAAATAATGCCGGCTTTTGCGAAAGCTTGAACAACAGAGCCAGCAGACACGTTAGTCCATCTACAATCCATCCGCAAACGGTGGCGTAACTTGCCCAGCGCTGCCTTCCACTTATCCTGAAACTGTGGTCTCTGTCGGCCATCCATCGCTCCCACGCCGCTCGCAGCCTTACTTTGAACGGCCGCTTCACACCGATGTCGAGCGGATGAAGTTCCTTTGTCAGACCCCCGAGATAACGGCGAGCACAGCGTTTATTTTTTTTCACCATGTTTTTCACATCAGCTGTGAGATGGGCACGCATGGAGTCACATATTAAAAGCGATGGTGATGCGTGGAAAAAAACCACCTGGTCTCCTCACATAGCCTACACCTCCCTCAGCCACGCTTTCATCATCTTCTCATCCATCCAGCCCTTTCATTTGCTTTAAAATCATATGTCATCAGAGCGATGTGTCTGTCTCGCTGTCAGCTCCCAGATCAGCTTCTCTGATTCGTTGATGCGGCGCTTCCAGCAGCAAAACTTCAATTTTTTCCATCTCGAGCAGCAGCAGCGCGTTGGCGGTGCGCTCCCGACTCGCTCAAAACGCGCTGCGGGACCTTTTGCTGCGTCTATACCCTCGTCAACCGTTGACTTTGCATGTAAACTCGCTGCTTCTGCTGCACCTGCTGCGTCAGGTTCACAGCGAGCACAGCATTAATTTGTTTCCCCATGTTTTTCACATCAGCTGTGAGATGGGCACGCATGGAGTCAGATTAACAGCGATGGTGATGAGTGGAAAAAAAACACCTGGTCTCCTTACATTCAGCCACTCTTTTATCATCTCCTCAATGAGGTGGTCTCAAAAGTCGCAGTTACAACACACAGAGCGCACTGCACCAAAGGGCGCACCGCACATTTTGAGGGGAAAAAAAGACGTTTATGTGCGCCTTATAGTAGTGAAAATACGGTAACCCTATTTTGTAAAGCTTCTGTTCCCTTTTGTCCTTGATTTTCATTTAAGGGTTCCTATAGATTCTTCATATTAAAATTCTAGTTTTTTTTTCAATTCAATTTGACAAAGTTCTGTCTCTAAATTTCATTTTAACATCTAGAGCACCAACAGAAATAGAAGCAATGAGTAAATATTAAAAGATTGTGAACAAGAATAAAAGCATTAGAATCATTCTTAAGTTTCTTCTTCCATACAGAAATTAAAATCAAAACTTTTTCATAGTCATTTTTGTGCTTCACTCTCCTTTTAAACTTGGAAAATAAAAACACAGCCTCCAAAAAGACTTTCAAAGTCTGACTTAAATGTTTTCCTTCGGAAGAGAAGATGAAACATTTTATTTTGCACAGTAGTTCAGACAAGTGACGAAAAAATAATATTGTTTCCATAGAACAGCCATTAGTGTTGCTGCCATTATCTCTGAACAGTTTCCAACTCATTTTTATTTACATTTTGAAAACACATCTCGTATTAATAAAGCCAGATTGTGTCACATTTCTATTTATTTATCACTTAGTTCTGTGGATTTTTTTTTACTTTTCTTCAGACTGAAACAATGAGACATTTTTAAATCAATGGTAGGAGAAAAACTCACTCTATGATGTCATCAATAGTTTGGCTGATGATTTGTTTGACCCTCTCAGTGTCCTGCTCAGCCATGCCCTGCAGGCCGATGCTGAAGGAGGCCTCTTTGGTGCTCCCATCATATCTGTGGAATAAATTGATTAATACCAAACATAAAAACATTTATTTCACAGATTATTTGTGAATTAAAACTAGCATGACAAACAATGATTTTCAATAAATGTAATTCCTTAAAAGCTGGGTACAAACCCAACAACTGAAGAGAAGTCACTTCCAATCTTGGGTTCGATGAGCGATTTGTAAAACGGCGAGTTTGGCCCAGAGACCATAAGCGACGACAGCAAGCTGAGAGTAAATCCTTCAAATGCATCTGTGATGCTAAGAAGAGAAACAGAGAAAACAACTTCAAGACCAAAATCTAAAAATGGGACTTGGATTCTTGAAGGAAAAAAGCTTAAAGTTGGATCTTACTCTCCCAGCAGGTAGCTCATACACAGGGTATTCTGCTTAGTTGGATCTGGAGCCAAAGCATCAGGGCCGCAGGTCACATGGTCTTCTCTCTGGAAAGGGAAAAAAAGGATAAAATATACATTGGAAAAATTGAACTCTAAATAAGTCATGTTTTCTTAAAATAAGTGCATTTGTTCTTGGATTGAGGAGGTAAAAGTGACATTTGCCAAAGGAACAAGACAATTTACACTTAAAATTAGAAAACACAATTGCATTGTCTTATTTCAAGTACATATTATCTAATTGTCTTATTTTAAGAGTAAAAATACTGATTCCATTGGAAAACTATCTCATTTACCTACTCCAATTAGGAGTAAATAGACTTAATTTAAAGAACTTTTACTTATTTCTAGATTATTTTTCCAGGAGACAGAAGAGCCATTCATAACTTTAATTAGATTTATACGAGTAGTATCGTCCAATGGTTGATGTGTGTTAAGGAGGGTAATATATCAAATGTCACAAAGATACTGCAGGGTTGTGTACTTACAGGACTAGTCCAGTGAGGCTGAGATGGGACTTCTGTGTTCGGATTGATGCGATCAAACTTGCACAAAGCCTGTTCTTGGATCTGCTTCAGGTGATTTTCCAATGGTAAATCCCCATAAGTGAAGAACCTGCATATATTTCAGAGAGTGAAGGATATTCACTGACACCATACACACTTGGTAGGAGCTTCACCTGTACTTCCTTACCTAGCATTGCTTGGATGGTAGTGTGTAGCATGAAACTGCTTGAGCTGCTCCCAGGTCAGGTCTGGAATGGCCAGCGGTTCACCCCCCGACACCACAGAGTAGGTGTGATCAGGATAGAGTTTGTTTTGGAGGTGCTGCGCGTAAAGACGCTCATTGTCTGACTGGAGCACAAATAAGAAAAGTTACAGTTTAAGATTCATGAGATAAAATGTAATCCTTTAATTTCTTTAAATGATGGGTTTAGAGCAAGATTGAAAAAAAGTACATAAAAATAAAGCCATAAGAGAAGTTCTCATTTAAATACATTATAAATTCATTAGAGGAATTGAACAGCAACAAAGAAACCACTAGAACAGGAATACAAGATTTGCATTACTTCTAAATATTACAATTTACAATCCCTCAGATAACTCCTACACATTATGCCTGCTTAAATAACAGCGTTCACTATTTGATCTTTTGTTTTGTTGCTGTTTTTTTTATTTTTTTTATTTTGTTTTTACAACTGAGGATCGAAACAGACAATGCATGAACACTGACATGTTAGCACAGTATTAATGAAATGATTTTTCTGCTTTGAAGCTTAGATTAGATCAAACTGTCGTTGCATCTAGACATTTGGCAAAAATGTTTATTAAAAGGGAGAAAAGTAGCTCCAAAGGTTCGTTAACCATCACCTTTTATTCCTGAATTTACAGTTTAATTATTGTACTATAATAAGACATTTATCGTCCATATTTAGCAGAGATAGACAGATACACCAGCTGCCTGATATTAGCATTTTTTTTCTTTCTATTTAGGCCATATGTGTATGAAATGGTAGATTTATTAGTGCATATAGCTGCTATGCCTTATGATCAAGTTAGGCATATGCATCGTTACTCCCTCCATTTGCTAGCCATCATTAATATTTGCTTGATTTTTAAACAATTTCCATTTTTAATTTAAATTAAGATTTGTTTCATTTTTAATTTTTTTTAAATCACATTGTCATTTTTATCATATAAACACACAAAGGCATCATCGGGTCCAAGAATTGGCCCAAAAATACCGGCAGCACAAATCAGGGATCCGTTAGTCTGAAATCAAAATAATCTGTATCAGCTTAAAAAAACCTGTACAGTTCAATCTCTAATATTTAGATTAATTACTCTTTGGTCATTAATATTGAATCTTATATAAACAGCTCTTTTTAAATAACATCAAGTAAAACACTTTACAACTGTTAGGTAGATGTTGGACCAAAACCCACAGGAAATGCGTGCATGCAGCAATGCATGTGACAGTGATTAGACGTGTACTGACTTACAAAGGCTCCTTTCATCTCATTGAACACCACTCCTTTAAAGATCAGAGGGGATTTGGGATCTTTAGGATCTTCATTCTCCAGCCTCCATCCTTCTTGCCTGAAAAGTTAAACCAATAAGGTCCAAGTTTAGGCAGAAAAAAGGCAGTTTGCAAAATGTTACTCAGAATTTTAAAAGCCATCTTGTCTACTGTTGTTCAATTATCATAAATAGTACAAATAAGATCCAACTAAAACAATACCATCCTTGCAGCTTTGCCTGCTAATAGATAAAAAAAATGGAATAATGCCTTTAAACAGCTTGATTTTACTTCAAAATAGAGCCTAAACCAAGTTTCACTAGAGCGAATTTACTGCAGTAGTTAGAAACAAGTTTGCGTGATGCAGCAGAACCTTACCAGAAATCTTGCTCCCTTAGACAAGGGAAAAAAACTGCATCCAGATAGACTGAAAGAAGATTCTGGAAGTCCTTCCCATTTTGTGTGGAGAATGGATACATAGTGTAGTCACTGGCTGTTCACACACCAACATAGAGTGTCTCCATTAGGCATTGCATTAGCAAGTATGTTATATATGTATGTTATATACATGAGAATACTAAATCATAATGCTGTACCTGTGAAGGCGTTCATGAAAGTGGAGAGGGAGCGGTTGAGCATCTTAAAGAAGGGATCCCTGCAGGGATACTTTTCAGATCCACACAGCACTGTGTGCTCCAGAATGTGGGGGACCCCTGTGCTGTCCCTCGGGGTTGTTCTAAACTGGACACTGAAAAACAGCAAGGGTCAGCCGAGAAGAAATAATAAAAATCCATTTCAGATTCTATTTACAGAAAAAGTAAAAGCATAACTAACGTTCAACTTTTCAAAAATAAAGCATAAGCTAAACTCCAATTAAAACTCTTAACCAACCTGAAGAGGTTGTTTGAGTCATCTCGGGCTGCGTGCAGGTACTGAGCTCCAGTTTTATCGTGGCTTAACTTAACAGCTGTGAGACAAAGGTCAGGGACGGCTGCAACCTAAGGACAGCAAGGGTGAGTAACGCACATATAAAAAAAAAATTAAAAAAACACAGGAAGTACATGCATGTTGCAGACCTGTCGGGTGTACATAAATAATCAGAAGTTTGCAAATTCAATCATATGATTTGAGGCCTTATACTGTAATAGAAAACATTTTACACAAGATGTAAAAAAAAAAAAACACAGAGGAGAAACAAAACAGATCGCTTCAGGCTATGAAATGTTGCATCAGTGGGACTGATCCCAAAAAATAAAAATAAAAAGTAGCCTTTTCTACCTCTCTGACAGTGAAGCCGTGGATTTTCTGCCCAGGCTGGTACTCCAGAGCTCTTTCTCTTGCAGATGAGCTCTCCAGTCTCCATGCTTGCTGTTGTCCATTAAACCTTGGAGATCAAAAATGTAAATATGATTGTTCAGGTCTCCAGAAAACCTAGCTTAAAACTGTACATGTAAATTCCCCCTTTCCAAAATAATTAAAGCTGCTAAACTAAGAAATAGTTTCACCTGATTAACAGCAATCTGATCAGGAAAAAAGAACAGGACACCCAACAAATAATCTGCTAAACTTGTACAATATAACATTTTAAAATATCCCAGGTTGAACTAATCTGTTAGTTTAAAGTAGTCACAGAGCTACAAACAGAAACATTGAATGGAAAAAATAAAGTTTTTGAACAAGTCACCTCAACAATGATGCCAGAGATTCTTGTTCGTGTTCTCTCTCATTTACACATATTTATACAGGTTTTATTTTAGAATTAAGTACTGCTTTCCTTTAAATGTAAAGATTAATGTATGTTTATTTAAAAATGTATGAAATTCTAAGTAATCATGTTAAAACATTATCTAAATATTATATGAAAAAATTATTTTAATAAAGTGTTAAAGATGTAAATCTATTAAAACTGACTAATGTAAATCTAAAACATTCACAATTAACACAATCCAGGATTCTCTTTTTCCATTTTCCACATTATTTTGTCTAAATACATGAGTATGCCTCCAATTTTAAATAACTAAACGGCCTCTCTTTATCTCATAATGGTGCTACCTTCTATAATATTAATTTTAAGTCTTGTTTTTGTGTTCTCTGTCTTGGTTTCTTTTGCATTATTACACTGAAGTTTCCCCAATGGCTGCATTAAAACTTAACTTCCTTTCAATATAACCTACTAACATTCATTACTCTGTGTTTATGGACGGCCGAGCTACAAAGAATAACGTTATACAGCAACTTACCGAACATGTCGAAGTTTCTGGAGCACAGTCTTCGTTAGTCGGAACATAATTTATTAACAGTTATTAGATGAACCTATTGTATGTGTGTGGGGTGATATAACCTTGACAGTTCTACCACACTTTGGACAAATTCTCTGCATTCAGACCCAGCATCCCCTGTCTGTGTCCTCTCATGCCGTGTAATGTGTAGCTGACATGTTGGATACGTCATGTAAGTAAAGATGGCCGAAACGCCGGTACTCAGCGTAGATTTCTAAATCATCCGTCGGTCGCTTTATCCGATCCAGTGGCATTGGTACTCTACAGTGCAATCTTGCACAATCGCTGCTGAAGATCGGTATTTTTGATTGGTTAAAGTTTGAGCAAGAGCTTATGTGATTGGTTGAGGGATATCAGCGCTCCAACGTTACCAAACCATGATTTGACTACAGCAAAATGTTGGGGCTTTTTATTTTTCACCGCGCCTTTTATACACTGTAATTTAACCACAATTACAAAAAAAGAAAACACAGCCTCTATTTTTTTTTTTTCAAATTTTTTTAGTATTTACATAAAATGCAATTACAATTTATATCCACTAGATGTCGTCATGTGACATATTTTGGTAGCCATTAGGCCTGCTTTTTTTTTTTTTTTTTTTTTTTTTTTTTTTTTTTTTTTTTTTTTGGTGTCAGTTTCTTTGTTTTATTTTTTCCAAACTGAGATACTTCCCTTTAAAAATCTACCTTTTGTTTAGATAAAAACACATTTACGCAACTATATATATTACATATGTTCTGTTGTGTTTCACTTCAACATTTACAACATGCATTAATCACTTCTAAATTTATAAGATGAAATTCCTAATGTAAAAAAAAAAGTTCAATTAAAGAAATGTGGTCTATTTAAAGATGATGTAATTGGATATTCAATATATAATATTAAAATATTTTTTTAGTTTTTTTTTTTTTACTTTAAATTCAGAAACTAGCTTTTCAGGTACAAAAATTTGCATGAAAAAAGAAATTTAACTGCTGAAATTTGACCCTTGACTCTGGTGACTCAAGTCAAAGTAATCAACACTTCGCAGCAATGACCAGAGGTGATCTCCTAACAGCTAGCTGGTTAGTGGTTTAATAAAGAGGAGTGAGGAGAAATTATTACAAAACACCAATTACTATGTGATTCATTAGAGCTTTGTTATTATTTAATTTACTCAAACTGGGTGAAATGTTTGACTGATCTGATGAAAGAGCATCGTCAGTAAAAAGAACATAATTGACAAAACAGTACCTGGTTCATATAGGACTGTTTGATATGGATGTGAAACAAAGTTACAAATCACTGTTTAAAAAAAAAGAATTAAGACCAGACATCCTCCTAAATAAACCCTCCTAGTTGTAGAATATGTTGGTAGAGTTGTTTAGCTTCAATAGGAACAAAGAATCTATAGAGTTGATAGGAAGATGGATGGAGCAAAGTTTTTCTGGAAGAAAACCTGTTAGAGGCTGCAAAAAACTTTAGACTGGGATGGATGCTTACCTTCTAGCAATGCAATGACCCCAAACACACAGCCACAACTTGTATGGAAACCTTCTAACAAAGTGCATAGATGTATTAGAATGGCATAGTCAAAGTTCTGTAATAAATCCAATAGAACATCTGTAAATAACATATTTACATATTTTCATGCAACATATTCATTTAAATTCCATGAGGATACTTAATGAAGAAAGACAAGTATTCTCTGGCAAAGCTGTATACAATTCTCACTATATTAGGAACAGTATTCTGCATTGCAACAGCTTTCAAAGAACATTTACTTGATTACTGTAGGCCTACTTATGTATTTTTTTGAGTATCAGTTCTTGAATAATTATCTTTTTGCAGGGGACAGAGCACATAAAACTTTTACTCCACTAAATTTCAGTTAAATACTACATTTGCAGCTAGTTATTTGTTTCTTTTGGCTCAGATTAGCATTTTAATCTGCTGTTGCTGTTTTTCTTTCTTGAAATGCAATTTCAACATGGCAGACTGAATTTGGACACCACTTTTTTAGAGATTTGCATTACATTCCACAAACGTGAGAAACTTAGGGCAGATATTATTTGTAGTTTCTATATTCTTATTAAGGCATTAGTTGTTACCATGTAGGTAGGAGTTAGCCTGGATGCCATTCCGAACTTAGTCCCGCCCACAAAGTTTGAGGTCAGGGAAGTTCGGTCTGGCTCTGCTCCATAGTAGCACGAGTATTATCGCCCACTGTCAGGCGATCCAATCAAATTGTCAGGGCGGGCTTTATACGATGATGGACAGATGACAAACAGTCACGTAATCAACCACGTGACCAGTGTGCGCTTGGGTGACAACAATAATGGCTGCCGCTGGAGAGTTTGGGTGAGTAGATTCTGCTATTAGGTCTGTTCTAGAAGATATCGACAGCAAATAATTTTAAAAGAGGAACAGAGAAACGCGATCAAGGCTCATCTTCTTATTATAGGCGTGAAACTGCACGCTTTGATTTTTGTGGACAACAACTATGCCTCGCTTAACATTAGTCACGCACTCCGTTGCTCTTATTGGTTGTAGGTCTATCCAATTGAGTGCAGAGGCATTTTTTTTCCTGGTTCGTTCGAAACACGCCCCATAATCACAGCTCTATGGAGCAGTATCAGACTCATATTCTGACTAGAATTGAGTCGGACTACGTCAGGCTAGGTAGGAGTAGGATGAGTTCTGAAATCAGAGTTGCAGTTTCTTTGTGGTAATTGATTCAACCTTAAACCTTTATTTTGTAGTCAAAGTGTGAGGAGAATCAATGCACTCCTGTTTTATTTTTGGTTTGTTTTTATTAATAGTAGGTCAAAATAGCTGTCCTTATTTTTTATTTTTTTTGCTGCATTTTTTGCTAAATGTTTTTGCAAGTGGTGTAGGATTTGTTGCAGAGAGTTTCTACACATCAATACATCAGGTGATTTTTGAAAGTTACAAAGTACTCTGAAAATTATACATAAATGTACTATAAAATTTTTTATTTGTAATGTTATTTTTGCATTTTCATTTTATTGGAAAAGCAATCTTCAAGGTAAGATCAACCAAGTTCCAGGGACCACATTACTGTGAATAAGGACATTAACATGAGCTAATTCAAAGGTTTTGCTTTTTACAATAAAAAGAAAGAGATATAACATGTGAGTAGTCAAGGGGAAGGTTCAATTCTTCTCACTATCCAGGGCAGCACAGACAGACTTTTACATTTATCCATAAAAGTACTGGAATTCAATCTATGACAATGTAATCCTGTGGCGGGCAAAGTTAAACCACAGGGAGTACTGATTTAATATAATTTGGTCTTTTTGACCAGATCTTATAAAATGGTTTCCTTTCGACCTCTAACAAATAACATTATCTGTTAGAGGTTCTAAAGTCACCACTGTCAGAGGGCTTTTTATTTGTTAAAAATTAATATATTTACAATATGTTTTTTCGGTGCTGTTCTGTCATTAAAGTAATAGTCTCTTTAAATACATAAATATGTTTGTTGAATAAAAAAACATGACTTTTTCTATTAAGGCTTAAAGTAAACATTGTATGATGTTAGATCTTTTAAAGGACTACATGTGAAACAGAATAAAAAATTAACAAAAATAAATATTCAACATTTAACAGCATGTATGCCAGATAATGATTTAAAAACTCTAAATACATATTAGACATAAGAGATAAAAAATATATATATATTTTTATTGTGTCTGATGGTGTTGACTAAAACAAAGTAATAACTGGAAAAACGCCTATTTTATGAAAACAATACAAAATGAGGAGGTTGCACCAATACATTGCTGAACAACCAAGACCTTGGTCTATTACAATATACCTTCAGATTTTGTAATTTCACTTTCTATTTTCAAAATTAAAACCTGTTTTTTCCAAATTCCCAGGAATCAGTGAATGATCGTTTTTTCCAGAATATAAATCTTCTGTACAATTTTAAATCAATCGTCCACTGTAGGTATTTCAGGTTTTAACCATTTCCTGGTGATTGTTTTTTTGCTCGCTGCAAGCATTAACAACAGTTTTTTATCCTTCAGAGTCCAATTTTCAAATGAAAAAAAAACCAAGATATGAGACTTCATATATGCAGGAGATCTTTTCCATGAAGATGTTATTTAAATAATAACTGATTTGTTCCCAGAATAGTGTAATCACTGGACAGCTCCAAAAATGATTTGCCTTATTTTTTCCCCTGAGTCTCCAATAGCTGATTTTGTTGCTTAAATACTTTTTCTGAGCAGGAGTTTCAAAGTACCTAAAAGTTTTTTTCCAACTGGACTCCCTCCACATGTTGGCGCTTTAGGCATTCCAGCGTTGTTTGTGGATCTGATCCCAGCTTTCAGATGAGATGTTAAATGTCTTGCTTTTATCCATCCGCTTCTTATGTAGTCAGTGTCACCTTGTTTAGAAGCTTTGATACCATTTTACAGTCTAGTGACAAGTTTTTTTGCATGAACCCGTTTTTAACAAAGACAAAATCACATAAGAAAATTTTGTTTTAGCCATTTCCCAGTTATCTTCTACATTGTGTTGGAAATAGTCCCTATCTTGCAGATATTTGTAGAAGTCATCGTTCGCCAACCCATTAGTCCTCTGAAGTTCCTCGAAACTCTTAATTTGTATTTTTAAATAAGTTTGAATGTATTATAATATTTTCAATACTTTAATTTGAATAGATGTTCGAATAACTTTTACTTGTAGTTTAGTAAAATTTAACTGAGTATCAATATTTTTACTCAATGGGCCCAAGACTGTTGTGTACTTTGTCCACCACTCACAGAGGTTCTGGTCTGGACGGGTCCAACTGAAAAACAGACAGGGTTAACTCACGATGTAGCTTTTATAGAACCATTAAAACCATCAACAGTTGAATAAAAAAGCTTATTTCAAGTAAAACACAAACACGACTATCTATTCTACCTAGTTCAACTAAGCAGATGATTTACTGAGCATCAGATGGAAAGGAGGAGAAGGATGATGTTTCTGTTTTGGTTGGGTGGAGTGAAGGCCTTCGGCTCGGTCCTGTTCTCTGCAGGCCACCTCTTCAGTACAGTCCCTTCGTCCAACAATAGCTCAAAGAGATTTTGATCAATCTGATGCATAATAAGAGGTGACTTTGCAAGGGAATTAATTTTAAAACTCACGGTAGCATAGAACACATCCCATTTATCTATTTTGGTTAGCTTGTAGCTGCAGCCTCTAACAGCAGCTCCTCGGTGCTACTCCTTCTCTCCAGCTTCTACGGGTCTGGCGGCTTCTAATAAGGCCTTTGGCGAACAGCAATTGAGGCCCCATTGTTCGGCAGATAGATTCAGTAGTGATGTTATGAGATGAGCTGAGGCTTCGAGGCGTGTATCCAGTAATAGAGGGGGCGTTTCCCCGAAGCATGTGTCGAGGCGTGATATTTTTGGAGGAGGGGCCAAAATGTTGGGTTTCTGTCAGCTGGATAAGGTGGGGGTAAGGTAGGTGGCAACATGTTCACATGGAGCCTCATGAACTGTGGGGATCATTGAAGCAATTTGGCCAAATGGTTCAATGCCTCATGGGGCTTCATCTCACCATCACTAAGATTTAGGTTAGCAGAGCTGGGTTAGCTCTTCTCTGTCTCTGTTGCAGCAGGCTTCAGGGAACACTGCGTTCAGCTCCCTCTAAATCGCAGGAAAAAGGCAGTTTGACTCAGTCCATTGAGCGCAGACTTCTCCGGAGGGATTTGGTTGCTACTTAGTGTGGCCTTCAGCTGTGGAGCGCTCAGTCTAGCCTTATGCGGCACAGAGCCACCGGCAAAATAGGACATTAAAACAGGAAGTTACCTCTCTTAAAACCTCTGCCAGAGGGGTGTGTCTTCAGTGGGGAGTAGTTCCATCAGTTGCATCAGCAAAACTTGATCCCAACATTTTGGTGAATTAAAAAAAAAACATATTCTTTCCACACAATAGTCTCATAGCTGTTGAGCTGGTAAATTGGTTTCATTTAGTTCAATTCAGATTATTTGTTTCAATTATTAATGCATGTTGTCTCAAGGCACTTTTCAGTGATATAGAAAGTCAAGACAGAAAACTTCATGGCATATCAAAACACAAACTGCATTTCAAATGGAAAATGCAAGGAAAGCAGTCTTACTGGGTATCATAAAGGGATGTCATAAAAGGGATGTAAACCATAGAACTACTATAAGATCATTGGGGACTAGAATAGAAACAGTATTCATTTCCCCTATGCACTCTTTCTGCAAAATTCAGCTTGCCTGTACTGAGCACAACTGCGACAGCGACTGCAGTGCCTGGCTTTTCATTTTCTTCTCTGAATATCTTTTGAGGCACCCACGGTCATCCCTTGTGTTTCCACTGACAGCATGTGGGAGACTTTCCAGAAGCATGAATAGGAGGCCTTGGCGAGGAGGCAAGAGGCTTTGACAGAGCAGCAAACTCCTCCGACTCCAACTTCACAGAGTTACTGCGTGTTTATTATCAGAACAAAGAAAATACTTTGCACAAAACAGGGTGAAACAGGTAGAAGAGTGTATAAAAAAAAAAAAATGTATTTAATAAAAACCAAATATTTAGATCCTCAGTTTGGGCTTCGCTAACATAACTTTTTTTCTGTTAAAGTACTGCTCATATTTTACAGGGTTTGCATAAGAAGGATAAAACTGTGGGGTGGAAAATTAGCAAACAATTTCACAAAGTCCTTTTTCATTTCGTGGGGACTTAAAAGGTCTGCAGAAGGATTATGTAGGCTTCTTTTAGCCTGACCAAATTCTACACATTTGCTGCTGAATGATTTGAAGCCATTGTTTAAATGAAGCATTAAATAGATGCCGGTCAAGCTATAAATTTGATTTTGGAAAGCTGAAATAAACAGGATTAAGTCTGAAAATAACCAAAACCACCTAAAAGAGTCAGCAAATCAAGTGCAGGTACATATAGATGATGCAACTATCAAATTCCTCTTCTCAGACTATGTGTATATTGGCAGGGATCTAAGTGGATGAAGGTTTACTGTTGTTCATCTGCTCATTCCCTCTCTGTAATCCTGGGGATTTTATAAACGTCTGGACTGTCCAGACACGGGTTCTTCCAGGCTTGGGGGATCCATCAGTGTCAACTAGAAAACAAAACCCCCGGCTTTTCCGCCCCCTTTCGTCTTTTACTGCTTTGCCATCCATCAGCAGTTTGCTATGAGTTTGTTTCTTTCCCCAGCAACAACTCCCTCCACATTTACAATCAGACAGGATTTAAAACAAAGATGACGGCTCAGGTTTGTGCACTTTGTTCAAAGGTTATAGTTTAGTCTGTTTGCTTTAATTATAAAACCCACATAAAATAACAATCAAAGCACAGTGTCAAAAAAAAAATCATTTATGCCCCTTTACAGCATTAATAAACAATACAGCTAAAAAGTTCCATGTATTTTAATGGGTGTCTGGGGTAATGCATGGAAAAATCATCATTATGTATCAAAATATTGTATCAAAATTTTTTTAATTAATTTTATTTATATAATTTAAATTCAAAACACGTCATCTTTGGACACTTTACAGAGACAATTCAACCAGGCCATGCAGTCAGAGATGTTTGAAATGTTCTAAAAAAAACACTTGATTGCATCAACTCAATGATTCAAAAGCAATCCATCACATCAATTATACTTGTAGCAACACTGGAGATGGAAGCTCTCTTTTAACAGGAAAAAACCTCAAGCAGAACAAAGCTTAGTGTCAGCGGCCGTCTGCCGAGGCTGACTTGGGTTGAAGGAGACAGAAGCAGACATACAGAAACAAGCAGAGATACAAAAGGCAACTGTAAACCAGCTCCACAGGCGGCCCCATCCAGGAAACACACAGCCAGGTAGATGAGCTCAGAGCCAGCCCCCATGTCAGAGGGTAAAAAGGGCACATACAGTTAGTCTCAGTAAGAGAAACAGGACTACACTAAAAAAAAAAACAGGCTGAAATCTATAAAGAAAGGTGTTGATGACAGCAGTTCCAGAATGGTGTCACAGCCAAACAGGAACAGACCACATATAGCTCCTTTGAGAAAAATCAGAGAGAGCATAACGTTAGAGATTGAACTAACAAATTCAGCAGAATGGGAATATGGAGATAGAATGAAGCAGAATGATGAAAAAGTGATCTCTATGTCCTCCAGCAGTCTAAGCCTATAGCAGCATAACTATAGAGGTAGTTCAGGATAACATGAGCCACTCTCACCATGAGCTTTATCAAAAGGGAACATTTAAGCCTAGCCTTAAAAGTAGACAGGGTGTCAGCCTCAAGGACTAAAACTGGTACTTGGTTCCACAGGAGAAGAACCTGATGAATAAAAGATCTGTGTCCAATTCTTCTTTTATAGATTTTAGCAACCAATGCTAAACCTGCAGATTGAGAGGAAAGTGCTCTAGTAGGAAAATATGTCACAATCAGATCTCTGTTATATTTTAATCAGGAAGCCAATAAAGAGAGACTAGGATATGAGAAATAGGATCTCTCTTTTAATTTTCATCAGGACTTCAGCATTTTGGATCAGCTGAAGGCTTTTGACTACACTTTGTGGACTTCCTCATAGTAAAGAATTACAATAGTCCAGCCTTGAAGTAGTCTACAGTATGTAAAGGGTTTAATTTGGATTTATGTACAGATATACCTGTACCACCAGTATCAGTGGAAATATTCAGTGCTCCTTGCTCTTACAACCAAAATAAAGTGCAATCAATTGTCTTTTGAAGTCAGCTCATTGATGCTGTATGTGAGCTGTATCAATGAGGTTTCATATCTGCCTAAAGGCCAAAACAGCTAGTGCTTAATTCTACACTCTCCCATGTGATTTACTCTATATATAGGCTCCAACTAAAGTCTCAGTACTATTCACAGATTCACAAAGTAGTGTACAGCATGTAAAGGGTAGCACACACAGTCATGAGGATGCGCTGACTTTACCAGGAATCTGAACTTTCATGGTATTTGTAAGTTTACAAAAAAATGAGAATCCATCTTCTGCCATACCTGCTCAAATCGTTCATGGCTGGCCCAAAGTGGGCTGGCCAATCAAATTGCAGAGTTATGGTGTAAGACTGGACATATAGCTGACATGGAAGCAAGAGCTGCCAAGCCCACAGCTTAACCAAAACTAACATGGCAGCTCATAGGATGTAGGCAAAGCTAATGCTATCATATTGAGGATGTTTTAATTACTTTCTGTCTTGCAAATGTTGATTTGTCTCTCTGTGTCCTATGGTGGGATCAAATCATTACCAAATATGAATATTGGGAGTTAACTTTATTTAGTGACTTTAAAAAACCTTCCCAACAGTACAGTTTGCAACAGTGGAACTAAAGCTGAGTGCTACATATTATCAATCTGGCTTACGTTGTGAAGAGCATGCCAGCCTCTAACTAAACACAACACTGCACCTTCAAGCTCCAAGATCATAATGTCATTTTTATTTCTTCTATATTTCTGAGCTCCTAACATGGGGTCACTGTTTACTTTAATCTTATATTATTTACGTAAGTCTATGCAACATTTGCAAAAAAAAAAAAAAGATCTGTGTTAAACATTTGCACCTTGATGATCAGTCTATGTTGCGATTTCACCATTTAGTCCTAATTTTCCCCAAAGTTTATGTGTTGTGTACCTCATTACCTATCTTAGTAATGTCTTTAATGTTGAATTGCTGTGTAGATCCAGGCCAGCTAGACCTGGTCTATCTTTAATGGACTGTAGGAGATACAATCGCAAAGAAGTGCCAGTTTTCTGTTCAGCCTAATTCATTTTAAGTGGCCAGAAACATAATATGATCTAATTTTGAGTCAGCTCACATATTGAATTGGAATCAGTGTGTTTTGACCCTAACGATCGTCTCACACTGATTATAGTGTGACTGCTGTGCAGCTGTGGTGTAGGCATGCTGCAAAAATTCCCTCACACTGAACACTGGCAGCCAGGGTGGGTTATGCTGATCTGGCTACAGAAACAGTGCTCAAGATAAGTTAAGTTCATGTGGGTTCACACTCTTTCCAGAAGCTGTTGGGGAAACTCGTATGCACATAACTATCCCTTGTCATTGTATGATAGCCCCTCTATTTCTGTTTTTTCTATTGATAATTGGTAATCAAATTAGCTTAAGTAACCAGGACTTTTATTATGTTTAGTGCCTGACCTTTCCAGTTTTGTTAGTGAATTGTAGGAGCGCACAGGCTGCTGTGACATCTTGCCAAACTTCATTCTTGTGGAATCATTGTGTGGATCCACACAGCCTTAGTAACTGCACCTGCACAGCACTGTAGTTCAGGCATCCCCAAAGTCGGTCCTCGAGGGCAGCACTCCTGCAGATTTTAGAGGTTTCCCTGCTCTAACATAGCTGATTTACATTGATAATTGATTAACAGGCTTTTGTTGAACTGCAATAATCAGAATCAGCTGTGCTAAAGCAGGGAAACCTCTAAAATCTGCAGGACAACTGCCCTCGGGGACCGACTTTGGGGATGCCTGCTGTACTGTAGTTGAAATGGATGTAGACATTGATTTTAATGGTTTGAGTTCCTTTCAGTACGCGCACTGCAGCTGCATTGAATTTGTTGTGAGCCTGCTGTAATGGCACTCTGGTCAAATCAGACCAAAAGGGAACCCTTTTATCCTTCATCCAAAATGCTTTGTGAAGTACAAAAGCTAAAGGTGCACATCACCATAAACACACTTTACTCCTGGTGAAATGAGGTGGTGGCTTATTCCATGTAAACGGTTTTATATAGCAGAAACAAGAAAAGTGGGAGATAGGTAGATTCCATTCAATTCAATTCAGTTAATATAATGGCAATTCACAACACTTGTCATCTAAATAGACTTTACAGACAATTCAACCACATCATACAGTCGAATGGATTCAAAGTGTTTTATCTAAAGAAAACCAGTTGATTACATGGACCTCTGTATATCCAGATTCCTGGATATAAATGTAGAGATTACCTGAAAGAAAATATTTTTAAATCCTGCAAAAGGCTTGAAACTGTTCCAGAGTAAAACCCACCTCATTTTGGGAAATTCTCGTCTATTTTGCATATCCAAATGGAAAAGCAAATAACTTAGTAACTGTAAGCCAAAATTATATGTGCAATGCATTATTTGAAAGCAAGGTTCTGAATATATAAATTAAAATTAGGTGAGTAGAACACAGACCAAGCTGCATCATTTCAAACATGACTCAAAGTTGTTTTTTTTTTTGTTTCAAAAATGATAGGTCTTTTTTGAACAGCAGTAATAAAGATTACTGATGTATTATTGTATCATCATTGTATTGCATTTGGTCTACATCATGTCAACCTCAAATGCAGATACATTTCCAGAGCTGTGGGGCTTTGAACTTTTGGTGTCACCAGCATCTCCAAAAATCTTGAAATGTGCCATATTGTGCCAAATGCTTTTACTGTGCTTTGCTTTACTATTTGACCCATAGAATAACACTGAAACATTTTGATGGCCACAAAACATTTATAAAGCATGTATTTTCCACTGTTTTTCAGAATCAGTGTATGTAAAATAAAATGTAGAATTTTTACACCTACAATAACATAAAAATGATAGATAGTGAAACTGCTGCATTGCAAGCTAAAATAAGCCCCAGTGCCTTTTCTGAGTTGTATTTTATATATATTTTTTTTCAGCCTTAGGCATTATTATAAAACAAAATCAGCATCCTAACTTAAAAAAATTATAACTCAGCTTGGAATGATCCAACTGCAGCTGTCTGTGTCTCTCTAACGTAAGCCAGAAACGTGGCTCCCAATTATATATCCTCAGCATATGTAGGCTTGTTTGAAACCTTATTTCATTGGCTACAAAAGCCCCAAAGCCCACGTGGTCTTAACCAATAACAGCAGTACTCTATAAGGCGTAATATCGTGCATCACTTGCTGACAGGAAGTGTCATAAAAAGATGCGGACACTTTTGTCTTGTAGATAAGAAGACAATGTAAAGGACCATACCAAACATAGTGGGCTAACAACTGAGGAAATAAGTATTAGGAAGTAAATATTAGCAAAATGCTGAGCATTAGCTATAAGCTAACTTTTCTCATGTCAACAACTGGATATCATGGGTGATTTTCTCATCATAGAATATTTTTATTATGAATATGCTGGATTACTTTTAATCTGAGGACCCTTGTGGACGAATGGAGTATAAACATTTGAATATTGGATTTATAAAACGGCTTCTGGATGCCTTCAAATGTATGTAGTTGTGGGTGCTTTATTTTTTTTTACATTTTGACATGCTGCTATATCTGTGTTAATTGTGCTTTAGTGCTCGCTGTTTCCATAAAATAAACTTAGCGATTAAACTGTCGAGAATCTAAGCTTTCCAACAATGTCTAACATGTCTATATTGGTAAACATTTTAGGGGAGGAATTTTCATGCATTCTGTGTTATTCTCGAAACTCAAACCTCTTAAAAACAGTTTTGAGAAGTTATCCTTGAAACCTTGAGAGGTTAACCTTGAAACATGTCAATAAAAAAACAGAGCAAGAGCTACAATAAAAAAGGTTTAATCTTAAGTGCATATTTTTGAATTGCCTTGTCAAACCCCAAGCCTAAATCCAATTAAAAATCTTTTTCAAGATACAAACTCAAATCCGTCTGACTAAGCTTGGACAAACTTTCAGACTCTATAATTGAAAAACATCCTATAAGACAGTAATATCATTTTTGTTCCGTTGTGAATAAAAGGGGAGCATCACAATTTAAGATTCATTCTTTTGAAATGAAACCTTTTATGATTGTTATTCTATTTTGCAATTAAACATTGTATTGTATTGCTTGAACACAGAATCTAAATAATCATAAACTACACTGATACATTGAAACATAGTAAAAAGATAATGTCAGGATCTTTTAAATTTTGTTTTCCACAATTTTGGAACACTCCAGTTTTTTTTCTTCGGAGTTGTAATTATAACCTTTGGGCTCAAATTGGGACAAAGAGCAAAGCTCCACCAACCATCCTCTAATATGAAATGAATCCTATCAGACGGACGGGTTCAGCGTGTCACATGTAACATCCCGAAAGGCTGAATTCCATCCCGTGGGTTTTCAATTGGATGTTCCCTATACTAAATGGGGAATTCCAATGTATTCTCATTATGGTCGTGTAAATTAGATCTAAATTTGATGCAGAAAATTCTGCTTTATTTTACATGTGATAACTGTGAAAACAACTTTGATATCTCCTGAATGTCAGTTATAATAAATACGTGTAATCCTTTTAGTTGCAGGAATAATCCACATAGTTTGACCTTTTGCTGTGTCAACCTGTCTATACCAATATATGGATGACAAACCTTGCAAATTAGTCCCATGTCTAATCAAAATTTTTCAATAAGGAATATTTTAACAGAGCAAAGAACATTTTTTGATTCTACAGCTCAAAATATGAGACTATACTTGACTATAGTAGGTTGATGAGAATGAGGCAGCCGTGTGTAATAACTACAAGTAATATTTTCTGTCTTCTTAAGCCTGGTAGGTTTTTAAAAATTACCAAATGTGTTTTAAATAATATGTTTGTTATTATTTTTGGATTCTGTCTGACTCACAGTCAGAATTAATCACTGAACTCAAACTTTTACAAGTAAAGTTTATTTTGTGGAGAGAATTAATGACAAGAGATGTTCGATACTCAAGCTTAATGGTTTTTTTTTGGCATTTAGTTTTTACTGTGGATCTTCTTTGGAGATAAGTACAGTAAGAATCATGATGGAAACCTGCAAGTAGTAAAGAGAGGCTTTAGTTTAAAGGAATAGTACACCCAAAACATGATTAGCCTTCATTTTCTACTCACCCCCATGCTGAACAACACCCTGGAGTACTTTTTCGATATCTCAAATGCATCTGGAGATCTGGGAGGCTTCTTGCTGTCTGCTGACATTCAAATAATGGAGGTCTATGGTGCCCGAGACAGAAAGGTCCATAAAAGTCCACAAAAAACGTGTCAATATTCCTCCATACTGCTCGTCCAATGTATTCCAAGTGTCCTGAGTGGGTAGCATCCAGAATTTACTCAAAACAAAGTCATTTAGAATGTTTTTAGAGCATAAACAGTAGTGTATAGGATTGGCACCTTGGCACCTGCATTATTTGAATGTCAGCAGACAGCAAGAAGCCTCCCAGATCTCCAGATGCATTTGAGATATCAAAGAAGTACTCCAGAGTGTTGTTCAGCATGGGGGTGAGTAGAAAATGAAGGCTAATCATGTTTTGGGTGTACTATTCCTTTAAGTTAGAATTTTAGAGTGGAGACAAGAGTGATTTCAGCAGGTGGATCTCTTGAGATCTGAGTTGCGCTGGGTTGAGGTTCTTGGAGAGCAGGCAGGCAGGCATGTGACCACTGGGAATGCTGGAGCTGCTGTGGGCAACAGAAGAAAGAGTTTCCATGGGGGTCTGTCACAGACAAGCTAGGAGGATTGGCACAAGTTTGGCATGGTGAGCCAACAGGGATGATACAACCTGGAAGCAAAGAAGACACAAAGGATTCAGCTCAAAGAAAGGTTACCAGATACACATAAATTCTCAAAGGTTATTTTAAGAAGCTTAACATTGGCCTGATTTTACCAAGGAAAGAATCCTGCTCATACTCACCTTCACACTCAACCGCACATGTGTAGAGCAGGATCATGACAATGCTATCAGTATAAAACCGGAGACAGGAAGTATCTTTTCTTATTTAGTTTCTTATTTATTTTACGGTGTGTTAGTTAATCTTTCTTCAGTCTGTTTTTCTTAATTCTGCTTTCCACCTAAATAGCTTCAACAACAATATTATAACCAGTTGTGGCTTTTGTATGTGTGATTTTATGCAGTGTCAAGCTGAAACGACTGGTCAACTCTTTTAACTAACGGACAGAAAAACGACAGTTTATTTTGTGGCGACCATTGATGAAAAAAATTTGTACTCGTATTGCTCACTCCTTCTTCTTCTTTTAGGTTTATAGTGGGGCCGGATTTAGGGAAATTTTGGGCCTTAGGCACATAAGACAGACCCATTATACAGATACAAAATTTGTTCATAGAATAGAAATACTTTATTTGTTCTACCTTTTGTCCTTCTCTTCTGATCCCTTTTCTTATCCCTTTTATCTCTCTCTCTTTTCTTTTTTTTCCCCACTGTGCTCAGCTGACTTTTCACACCATTTCTTTACAAATGGTGTGTTTGGACCTTTCTACACATGCACAGCAAATTGAATGAGGGGGAGGGGGGAGACAAACTTAATACTGTAAGCATTCTAACATAATGTATTAGCTGTATTAACCATACATCTACAAGGAGCTTTATGATGGAGACTCCAGGATCTTGGGGCCCTAGGCCACTGCTCGATGGTAAATCCTCCAGGTTCATAGCAATAATGTACTTAATTCAGCAGAAAAAGTAAAGCAGTTACACCCTTTTGCAAGACAAACTCAACTCTGTCATGAAATATTTTTGAATTTATTTATTGCTTAATATTGTACATTAAATCCTAATACCAAATTCCATGACCTTGGCGCTGATGACTGGCTTGACTACTTATTTCATTCAGCTGCTTAGCTCCTCCCAGTTTCTTATTGCCGTTCATCTGATCCACCTGCTCAAGCTCCTATATAAGTGATTACCTGATCCTTACATGTTTCTGCCTCTCAACCAATAAGACTGCCTGTTCCCATCTGATCTGTTTGCCTGACCTGTCTTCAGATTCCTGCTGAATTCTATCTGTTAATTGAACTTGGAACTGATTCCGGACACCGTTCTGGATTTCCCTACGGAACCTCTTCGGACTTCTGGTCTCCTGGTTCTGAATCCTTAGCACGTCCTCAACACGGGCTTTGGCTTCAACCTGTGGATTATCCTGCCTTCCTTTGTCTGCCCGGATCTGATCTCCTGTTTGTTTTCTGTCCTCCTAGGCTACAGAATCTGGGAATCTTACTGCGTCTTGTTGGAAGCTGGACCTCCTGGAATTGACCTCGTTCTCAGGGCACGGACTGAACTAAAGGACCACATTGATGACTCCTGTTCGTAATCATACTGCATCAAATTAACGCGGTCACTAACCTTTGTTTTACTCCTGTGGAGGTTTCTGCCTTAGACGTCCTTGCTGTTATATTAAAACCGTTGTATTTAGATAAATGCTTTTGAAATATCTGTCTGCCTTTATCTCTGTTCTGAGCTTTAACACCCAAACATTATTCTGTGTCTATCAGAGCTATGCTTACACCTTCTTCTTATAAACAAGCGCTTTTGGGATGCTGAGATAACTTCCGGATGTCAGGTAACCTTATAGCTAGCCTTAAGTTTGATAGATTTTGAATATTTAGCTGTGAAGCAATTTTTGACTTTATAAAAACTAAGAAAATATTAGAGTAGTTAATACCTTCCTTGCAGTGCATGAGCTAATTTCATACAATTTTAACATCATATTTCTGTAAAAATAAAAGGATCTTTATGTTCAGAGGGTCAAATTGAGGTCTAGACACATTTCAAGATAAAAGGAGTCAATATCTGTCAAATAAATATCAATGACAGGAGATACAGAGCGCCTTTTGCTGCTCTATGTAGACAGTTTACCCATCCGTTGAGAAATTTCTGTATATGAATGTCAAATTCTTCACAGGCTCTCCAATAAGCATATATATTAGGTGAAGAGTTGGCCCCAAGTCTAGGCTTGCATCCATCTACTTTCCTGCTCACCTCTGGGGCCAATTAGGGTGTCAGGGCAGAAAATAAATGAAACGTGGTGGCAAAACAGCGTTTACTTCAAAACCTCACACTTAATTTGCAGACTACTCTAAGATCTGAAAGGGTATTAGCGGGGGGTATTGCGTTTGATCTTGCAGAGATGTGCATTTGAAATTTATTGAGTGAAGATTCATGAAAGAACAGAAAGCATAAAGTGGCTGCATAGTACACAGTATAGGATAATACACTTTAAATGCTAGCTACTAGGCATGGTGGGAATAAGACACATTTTCATAGGGAATAGATGCCCTGACACATCAACATTACCTTTAAACTATCTATATACATTTTTTAATTTATCACTATAGGTTGTTTTCCTTTTTTAAATAAAAATGTGCTTAATATCAACTTTAATGTAGTAGACAAGCCATAAAAAGGAAATAAACCTGTAACTACAAGGTCATATACAGAGTCCCACGTGTAATATCCACAGTGAGTGTGAGGGTCTTGAAAAATCAAGTAATTTTTGAAAAATAAGAAGAGAAAAATGTTAGTGAAGCTATGGCCATGTTTTTGTCTTGAATTTGTTATTAATAAAAACAAAAGTCTTTGATATACACTCACCGGCCACTTTATTAGGTACACTTGTCTAACTGCTCGTCAATTCAATTCAATTCAGTTTATTTATATAGCGCCAAATTCACAACACATGTCATCTCAAGGCACTTTACAGTTCAACCAGATCATACAGTCAAATTGATACAAAGTTTTCTATCTAAGGAAAACCAGTTGATTGCATTGACTCATTGACTCAAATACAATCCCCCACACTAAGCATGCTTGTAGCGACAGTGGAGAGGAAAAACTCCCTTTTAACAGGAAGAAACCTCCAGCAGAACCAGGCTCAGTGTGAGCGGCCATCTGCCGAGGCCGACTGGGGTTCAAGGAGACAGAAACAGAGATACAAAAAGCAGCTGTAAAAGGCGGCCCCGTCCAGGAAACACACAGCCAGGCAGACGAGCTCCAAGGCAGCTCCCATGCCAGAGGACGAAGAGAGCACATCCACTCAGTCACGGCCAGAGAAACAGGACCACACTGGAAAACAGGCCGATCTCCAACATCTATAAACAAGGGTGTTGATGGAAGCAGCACAGCTGATGTTTCTTTCCAGGATGACGTCACAGCCAAACAGGAACAGACGAGGCAAAGCTACTCTGAGGAAAAGCAGAGAGAGCAGAAGGTTAGAGATTGAACTAACAGATTCTGCAGAATAACACTTCATTTCTAAGCAGTCAATCACATGGCGGCAACTCAGTGCATTTAGGCATGTAGACATGGTCAAGACAATCTCCTGCAGTTCAAACCGAGCATCAGTATGGGGAAGAAAGGTGATTTGAGTGACTTTGAACGTGGCATGATTGTTGGTGCCAGAAGGGCTGGTCTGAGTATTTCAGAAACTGCTGATCTACTGGGATTTTCACGCACAACCATCTCTAGGGTTTACAGAGAATGGTCCGAAAAAGAAAAAACATCCAGTTAGCGGCAGTTCTGTGGGCGGAAATGCCTTGTTGATGCCAGAGGTCAGAGGAGAATGGCCAGACTGGTTCGAGCTGATAGAAGGGCAACAGTGACTCAAATAACCACCCGTTACAACCAAGGTGGGCAGAAGAGCATCTCTGAATGCACAGTACGTCGAACTTTGAGGCAGATGGGCTACAGCAGCAGAAGACCACACCGGGTGCCACTCCTTTCAGCTAAGAACAGGAAACTGAGGCTACAATTTGCACAAGCTCATCGAAATAGGACAATAGGAGATTGGAAAAACGTTGCCTGGTCTGATGAGTCTCGATTTCTGCTGCGACATTCGGATGGTAGGGTCAGAATTTGGTGTCTACAACATGAAAGCATGGATCCATCCTGCCTTGTATCAACGGTTCAGGCTGGTGGTGGTGGTGTCATGGTGTGGGGAATATTTTCTTGGCACTCTTTGGGCCCCTTGGTACCAATTGAGCATCGTTGCAACGCCACAGCCTACCTGAGTATTGTTGCTGACTATGTCCATCCTTTTATGACCACAATGTACCCAACTTCTGATGGCTACTTTCAGCAGGATAATGCGCCATGTCATAAAGCTGGAATCATCTGAGACTGGTTTCTTGAACATGACAATGAGTTCACTGTACTCAAATGGCCTCCACAGTCACCAGATCTCAATCCAATAGAGCATCTTTGGGATGTGGTGGAACGGGAGATTCGCATCATGGATGTGCAGCCGACAAATCTGCGGCAACTGTGTGATGCCATCATGTCAATATGGACCAAACTCCCTGAGGAATGCTTCCAGCACCTTGTTGAATCTATGCCACAAAGAATTGAGGCAGTTCTGAAAGCAAAAGGGGGTCCAACACGTTATTAGCATGGGGTACCTAATAAAGTGGCCGGTGAGTGTATAAACAACAAGGATGCATGAATGAATGGTTGGGTCAACATAGAACAATAATTAGAAATGTTAGGTTAGTTTTGCACTAATTCTATACAATACACAATCCTCCTTTCGCTTTCCCAAGATGCACAATGCACATTTGTTGCATATAGGATCCAGAAAGTCTCCCACCATATTTTGAAATGTACTAAATCTACTCTACTCTTGTCTTGTCTTATGTCCTATGTTATCTGTAATATCTTTAATATCAGTATTATCGAGGGCTATCCGTCATGCTGCGGCCCCACAGAGCCAGTGGGATTGACTTTATCAGCTAGAATGTTTTTTATCTGCGACAGAGAGGAAGATACAAATTTACAAGTCATCTACTGCGGGAAACGGCACACAAATGGGGAGCATATGCAAACTCGATGGATCGGTGTCAAATTTTTGCTACAAGACAGAAGTGCTCCCAATGAAATCATGTAGCCAGTACCCCAAAAAATAAATGAGTTACTCCTGCAACTGTAACTAGATTTGTATCTTGTGCATCCATTTCCATCACTGAACTTGGGGTTGGCTAGTCAACATCTGACTTCTAAAGTCAATATTATAGCTTGATTGCAAACATAGTTATTCTCATAAGTTATTTTTCTCTTAGTTTTATATACTATGTTTTTCAAAACAATGACGTTTTAGTAGATTAAACTGGTAGAGCATTATCGAGGGATGCTCCCTATCTGACAATTTTTAAAAACAGACTGAGCATATTAATAGCCTCGGTGCTGTGACAGTAGGAAAAATTGATTTACGGTTCACAGATTCAGTGTTGATTTAGAATGTAAATACAAAAAGGCTCCTGATAAGTCTCAGATTGTAACAAAATGCAAGTAAGATTGTTTTGACTGATGTATTGCAAACAGTTAAAGAAAAAAAATTCGACAAGAACAGAGAATTGCTCCAACAGAGGCATTATGGCATTATCTCCATGTAGGAGATAATGCCTCTACCCCCGGCAGACCTCAATGTCTGCCGGGGGTAACAAAATGAAGCAGAGAGGGATAAGGAGGCCAAAGGAAACAGAAGCACATATAACACCACTTGCCAAGAATCATATTCATTGATTTCTGCTTTATCCAGGACCAGGTCACAGAGGCAGCAGACTCTGAAAAGATGCCCAAAGGTTTCTCTCCCCAGGCACCCCCTCTAGGTTTTCTGGGGGAAGGCCATGATTTCCTGGTCTGACAGGGTTTGTTCCAGAGGGACACACACAGAGCACCTCCCAGGTGATTCAAACAGGAGGCATTTGGAACAAATGTTGGAGCAAACCCAGCTGACTGCTTTCCATATTGAGGAGCAGGTCTCTTTGCCATGTAAATCCAGTGCAATCCGATGCTAATCTGAGTGTAACAATCAGTGTCAAGATTATAATTACTGTACCCTGGTACCCATGCATTGCATTTTTTGGAGCTGTATCTGTTCCAGCACATCTGAATCAAATGGATTTTCCTCCTCTTCATGCCATCAAGTGCTGCAAAAGTATACTGATCTCCCATTTATTTAATTGAGGTGTATGGCAATGAGGAGACACCATGCAGGACAGGAATCTCTGAGTAGCAGCCACTGGCACAGATTTCAGTGTCTCCCAGGTTACACAGCCTAAGGCTTTTGCAGATTTTATCTGGACTGCAGTAGAATGAAAATTTTTAAAGTAAAACATCAAACATGAACACAATACAGCCATCTGAGCATAAGGACAGAAACAAAAATCAATAGCAAAGGACGTCACTGGTTTTAAAATAGTTCTTGCTGTGAATTCTCTTTTATGGGCGTTTTAGCTTTATTATTGATTCTTAAAAGCACTATGGTCGGTTTGTGTGTTGCCAATGTGCCGGTTTTCAATTGAGATTGAGCCCAACTCCCATGTGTTACTTCTCCTGGTTGGGTCTAGAAGGTATAAGGGACCCACATAAATTTAGACAGAGAATCAAGGAGTCAAAAGGGAATTTAAATAAGTGTATTCTGCCACTTATTTTGAATAGATTATAATGTATAATGGTAATAGCTTCAGGGAGAGCTCAGGCCAAAATAATAAACAAAACAACTCTAAAACAAAAAGAAAAGTGGACTTACCTACCGGTAACTCATAATAAAAGCAAAATATACAAACCTACAACATTACCTACCTAACCAGCACATAAACAGGAGGAAACTGGGGTTAAACAAAAAGGCAGCTCCCCCTACAAAAAACATCTAAACAAGTTTACATGGCAATAAATGAACAGCCCATTAGATGCTACATACAACCGCAAAGTTGTATGGCAGACAAATGGCCCAGAGGCCCTGAAGTACAGCTTCACAGGCCTTAAATAGTGTGCAGGTGATCTTGATTGAGCTGAGATTCAGGAACCAGCATCCATTCTTAAAGGGGGAGCCTAAAACAGACCAAGGTGTTACTTGGTTGCAAAAACAAAATAACATCCATCTCGGGGATGTAAAACATGTTACAACATGTGCAAAAAAAGAAAAAATTACTAAACTCTGAATTTCATTGGAATGGTTTATTGAGCAGCTTGTGTGTTGGGTTAAGTGTAATTTCAAATCTTATGTAATCTTGTCTTTTCAATGCACACAGTTCATAACCGTGCATATGTTTTATTTGCAAATTAAGCTTTTTTTTACCTTGTAAAAAAGGCAAGAGAATCTAAAGAAACACAGCTAATTGCATCAATTCATTAATTTAAAGGATTTACTCGTCCTGGTGGGCCTGTAGAGACAGTAAACTGACATTCAGAAACAGAGTGGAAAAACTCTCTTAAAAGGAAAAAAAAATCAGAATCTGACTCTGTGTACGCAGCCTTCTTTTAAGGCCAATGTGGGATTTAAGAAGACAGAAGCAGACACACTAAAGAATCATTGAAGCATTGATCCATTAAAAGGGGTGACAGGGACATAGGATGCAGGAGTTCATCCTGCAACCCAAGGGTCGCTGGATCAAACCCGCTCCTTGGGAAAGACTGACCAGGCTGGAGGCACCAGTCTTCAGCAACCTCTCTTTTGTTAGCGAACCCTAGGGCAGCTGTGGCTTCAGAGTAGCTTGCCACATTCAGTGTATGAATGTGTTTGTGAATAGGTGAATGGATGAATGTCGTGTACAGCACTTTTGATTCCCCTGACTTGAAAACGTGCTGTATAATTATAGGCATTTACAATGATATTTTCAATATTAGAAAAGGAAACAGTGAACCAGCTTTACAGGTTGCTCTGTTTAGAAGAGAAGCAGTTCAGCAAAGGAACTCTGAGGAAGTTTTCATGTCAAAAAGGATAAAAAAGATCACAGTTGGCCACAGTAAAAGCTGAGCCTACAGCTATGTCTAGGAGCAGAACTGGGTTAAACTTTAAAACAAAGGGCCAACTCTGTCATTTATAGTGAAGGTTTTTGACAGCCAGCTGAAGCTTCTCTCCAAGATGGTGTAACTGCTAAATGGAGCGCCAGACCAGATAAAGCTACTGTGACGAGAAAAAGCAGTAAGAAGTTAGAAGTTTAACTAACAGATTATGCAAAATTTGAGATTAGAAGTTGAATGAAGAAGAATAATGAAAAATGGTCCCTGTGTCCTCCAGCAACCTAAGCCTTTAGAAGCATACCTACAGTGATGGCTCAGGACAACCTCAGACACTCTAATTAAAATCTTTAAAAAAAAGTTTTAAGGACAGTCTAAAAAATAAGAAGTGTGCTTGCCTCACAGATTAAATAAGTAGTTGTTTCCACAAGAAACAATTAAACACATTCCTCCCATTCTACCATTCTACTACAGTATGCATATTATTTTAGGCTAATTAGAGTCAGATGCAAATCAATGGCCCATCCATTGTTCTCCTCGGTAACTGAGTGTACTGTTGGTATCAGTTGTGTGTTGGCCACCTGAGTCATGATTTGAGTGAACTTATTTAAAAAATGGGTTATATATGTTTGGGAGCTATTGACAGAATATATCGCTACAAATTCCTTTTTTTCTAAACAAACTGTCACGTTAAATATTTACCCTTCCAGATAATCAGTGGAATTTCACCAGATTTTTTCCTAATTTCCACTGGTATCCTAAGACAAAGAACCAACCTTTAGCCTGGCTGAGGTGTTACTATCCAATCAGGTTTTCTTTCATGAAAATATAAATGTAGATAATTTGTAGACATTAACGCGCCTTGGTTCCTCAGGTTTTTTATTCTCAAAGCCGGATTTATGATGACAACTTATTTGGTGACAATAAAATACGGAAACATTTATCCACAACTACAAAGCTATTGCACAAGTTTAGCAAAATGGTTACTGTTGATGAACTATGAAATGATATTTGCTTTGTAAAGCAAAAGCCTCATACATTTGAATGGGTGTCTTAAAGAAAATATTGGGTATTTCGTAGTAAATAAATTTTTATTTATATGGCACTGTTCAAAGATCAATAAAAAATCAAGAAGTCTGAAAATCAAACCAATACATAAAATTATGTAAAAAAAGAAGCTATGAAATCAAACTTTTAGTCAAAGTCTTAAAAAAAAACGTCCACAATCTCTGGGCAAGTGGTGTTAAAAGGTTCTCAAAGTGCAAGAAAGGATAAAACATGATTTAACATCTTATTCTGTTTGAATTTAGTTTGTAATTTTTGTATTGTATTATTTGATTATATGCACACCTCTGTCTGTTTTCTGTCTAGTATATGTTGATACTTTCGTTAAACAATTTTTCCATGCAGGGGACCATTTAAGGGAATGTTGATACTCTTTATCAGAAAGAATGGGTATCCAAGAAGACCATTACATCCTACTTTCTCCAAGTCTGGATGGATTTTTATCATAGTAGTATGGTCTTAATCTAGTGTGAGGGTAATTTGCTTTTGTAAATTCTTCTGTTTGGAATTATATTTTTAGTATAACAATTACAGATGAATAAATCTTGACCCCATATTAAAATATTTCCTAGCCTGTGCCTATCTATTAATCTATATATTCAGAAAACATCTTTCTTAAGACTAGGAAATAGATCATTTTATGCCCTCTGTGCTCAGTATGCGAGAGGTTTTCCCTCTGTTTGAGAAGCCTTCCCACCAGCCCTGACTGTGACCTCTAGAGAGGACGGATAATAACTTCACAGCAATAGATGTTCAAAGTTAGTTTGCCCTCGACCCACAGCTATTTCTCCAATTTCTACATTCCCTTTAAAGCGTAGACTCTTCTATTCCCACAGAATTTCTCTCTTTTATGCACTCACTCTATTGGAGGCTAGAGGATGGGTGTGAGAGCACCCAGCATATCTTTCTCCATATCAGTATGTGGTTAAATCCTTCTGTACGTTTACATGAGTGTGCACATTTTGCCTTTCTGTATCCGCTGTAATGAAAAAAGTACTGCTTACGCACAGATAGCAGTTGAAAGCATTTTGGCTCCAATACAGACCAACAAGTGAGACAATAAACCCCCCCCCCCCAAAAAAAAGAAAAAGTGTTGCTAACACCATAATCAGTCTCCTGGAGTTATGACAAATACCAAAAATGCCAAAAACTTTTTTTTTACATTAAAATATATTTTAGATTCCTATAATAACAAAACTTAAAAGTGGTTCCAGTTCTAAAATAGATTCAAAATGATTAAGAAACCAATAAAATATCTTAAAAAGACAAGATTTAAAAGTAAAGTAAATAAAACCCTGAAAGACCCTGAAAGATGTTTATTTTAGTGCAGGCATAAAATAAACAACAGTTCTCCTTTTAAGAAAATTATATGTCTAAGCATTTTAAATGAAAGTACACAGGTACTTTATGCTTAAGAAACAAAACAGACCATGGAAAATAAGAAAAGTGAATCTGCAATGCATTTTTAATAAAACAACAATACACATGAGATCTGCATAGAGAAAACAAGTAAAAACGCAGCAAATGTTCCACAGACTTTGAAATAGCTTTAGAAATTCTGAAGAACTATTGATCAAAACCCATTTAAAAGATTACCAGGAAGTCAGACTGTTTAAAAGCAAATAATGTAGAAATTGCAGGTGGTTTAAACATTTTGCAGGCCACTGAACATGCGCTTGGTGGAATTGGCTGGGAGCAGCTGTGCCGATAAAGTCATTGGCTCTAAATGAAACTTTGTAAAACAACCGGTGCCTAAGCAACGGAAAGCCTCCACCTGCTGCAGCCTTGCTGTAACCTTCCTGAATATTTTATATCTGCCAATATGTTTCTGTGTCACACTTTTGAAGTCATGTCATTGGAATTCATAAAGGTGACATTTTTTGGGGTGGATTTTGCTTTTTTTTTCTTCTTTTAATGTTTTGTTTTACCTTTCTTTCACCACAACAATGTCAATTTAACATACAGAGCTCATCAAAAGCAACCTTGCTGCCAGCTGCTGAACAAAAACCTTTGCTTTCTCAGTCTGTTGTTGTCATGTGTTTAAATTATGCATTTGAATTTTAATAGACAGGAATATGATTATATAGTCTGACAATAAAAGGAAAAGGAGGTAGAGGAAAGAGGGGGGAAATCTTCCAAAAATTCATTTCAAACATTCATGCATATTTAATAGGCTGGGTGCAAAGACTTCACACAGCAGTATAATCCCAATATGCACCAAGTCGTTATCAGTGTCATAGGCTATATGCAGTAATTCTGCCACAGCACACCTCTTTGGAAGGTTCTGGTTTGCAGCGACCAAGTATGTTTTCTGAAGTCAAAAACCACAGCTTTGCTTCACTACATACACACAAAACCTATTCTCTTCTCTCTTTTTCACTCAGCCTCTTTCTAACAGAAACTAGTCATCTATATCCCATTTCAGTATTTTTGAGTTGTTGGGGGCTATCCTTCGGCTCATATAAATGGAACTGCATAGATACTTTGCTAAGTAATTAGTTACTTTCATTTTAAAGTAACTGAGTTACTCACCCACCGATTAACTTGGTTACTTTTTAGAAAACTGCAACAATGTTTTTCAAGGAATGAAGCAAGACAGACATAAAAAAAATACTTTCATCAGAGATCCTAAGAAACTAGACCATGCATTGGTTACTTCAAGTCTGGACTATTGTAATTCTTTACTATCAAGAAATCCACAACTCTACTTAACACTAGAAGTGCCAAAGAAACGAGAATTTTCGTCAGCCTCCAGTCCCCCCAACAGTACTTCACAACTCATAAATCCCTTTTCAGATGTAAATGCCCCATTAGCACTGTGGCTGGAGAACGATTCCACCCCCTTCAGTTTCAGTTTTAGCTCAAGTCTCTCTGTTTGAGAGTAATTTACCTAAGAGCAGGGGGGGGAATCATATTTTTAATTAAATATAACTAGGTCTAGGTCATCAGATTCGCCAACACCGCAATGATTTCAGCGCAGCAATCAGACGATAACTGATCTGTACAATGAAAATAGCTGCATGAGCTGGAACGCTGAAGAAAGCAACAATATTTATAAAAATAATGGCCATGATCTGCCCCATGTACTACAGGGCAAATATAACTCAAGCAATCTCTCCTCTCTCTCCTCCGCTGCAGACATGCAGACAGCATCGTGTGACTGCAGTAAATTTGGCAATATATTCACAGATTCGTCTTTTCCGGATTAAGAACTCGTCGGCGGACGATTTATTCTATAAAATAGTCACCTCTCCACAACCACAGCAAGGCAGATAGTAAGCTACAACCGTAGTTTCCTCAAAACGAGTCTCCTATTGCGCTGGGAAAATTATGTTGAACCCTATGCAGAGCTCAAAGGCTTAGGGATTTTCTGCACTAATTACACTATAGGTAATTGTAGTGCCTCCAAACTTGTAGGATACACAGATAACCCCATCTAGTTCAAACTACAGCTTTTACTTTGGGAAAATGTGCTAAACTCTATTTATTTTTTAGATTTTTCACTATTATTATAAGTATGTAAAAGCCAATAATTATTTGTGACTTAGACAGATTTATTTTGTTATTTTATATACACAAGTGTAAACAAAAGTAAAATTCGTTTAGACAATTTCATATTTTAAAGTGCAGCCTTGAAAACAGTAATAAATACATTAAAAAATAGTAATATCAACATATGACTGTATATTTACAGTTCTAACATTCTTTTTTTTTTATTTTGGGAAGATAGGCTAAACTGTATTTTTGGAGATTTTTTCATCGTTATTATAAGCATATAATACCCAATAATTACACTATAGATTATTGTAGTGACACCAAACTTGTAGCACGCATAGATAACCTCATCTAGTTCAGACTACACCTCTTACTTTCGGAATATGTGCTAAACTCTATTTTTGAGATTTTTTCATTGTAATTATAAGCAGGCCAGGTGATGCAATCTCTGCAACATTCCTACAAAAAGGTCTGATGTCGCACGGGCAGTAATGAAAAGTGTTTGGAGCATGCTCTTGTTCTGATGCAAGTTTGTTTCAGCCTTTATCCAGTCTCATGTAGAAGTGCTGGTCATATTACAGGTTATTTGCATCACAATAGGGATAGTTAGCAAGGTAGAGTGAATACACAAACTTGAAGTGGGGAGGAGGGCTTGCAGGAAAACTGGAATTCTCCGGGACTTCTAGTGGTATCACTATCGTTACTGAACGTTTGGTCGACAACAAACCGTTATAAAAATAGGAAACATCATACAGAGGTAAATATACATATTATAAGCTGATGATTAGTTTTCTGAATATACCGCTAACATAACACAACTTTAGCTACATGCAGACATACTGAATGTCGGTGCATGTAGATAGCTAATAATCATATGCAAAAGGAAATTCTCTCTTTGAAATTAAATAAATAGCCTGAACCCCCCAAATACTATCATAGCACTAATGAATATGGTAAACTTGTTTGTCCACAAAGTGTTACAATGTTAAAAAAGTAAATGGCAATTGTTGTTCTAACACACAATTGTATTGTAATCCGACTCAGAAATATAAATTTGACATCTAACAAATAAATACACGTTTGCCCAACTCAAATTCTCAGAAGTTGGTTTAACAAGGAGTTTTAAATCGCCTATACAAGATTTTTTGAGTTCCCTCAACTGTAAACTCATGGGCATGCGCACTGCTTATGTTCATGGACACGCCCACTACGGTACGGGGTTTCCTATCCCTTTCTTCAAGGGCACAGCCTTTTTCCCTCGTGTTTGAGAAGATTGGCGGACATTGTGATTTATGCATCTGGAGAACCACGGAGGAACGACCCTGGGACCTTACCAGTTTTCCCGGTGAGTGCTGCAAAGTACAGACAGTTAGCGGTTAGCTCCGTGAGTTAGCATTCCCTTGTGGTGTATTGCCACCGAGTTGAAGCATGAGTTCACATGTTTTTCACGTTCTGATGAAAGGAAAAGCAGCGCACGTGCGCGTTTATAATGCGCGTGTGCGCGTGCGTGTTTATGCCGCGCATGTGCGGGTGAGTGTTTATGCATAGAGAAAAGAGTGTGCCTGTTATTTTCATTGTACAAATGAAAAGAGACATTAAGTTGAGTGTAATAACTTATTAAATTTCTAAATTGTTTCATGTAGTGCAGTGTTGTTGCACTCAGGCACAGAATATTACAAGACTACATTATTTTACTTTCTTAATCCGATGTGGGTATTTACTGTTATTTACATTATTTACATGTGGATTTTTTGCTTTCATGATTTTATTTGCTTTACAAGAAAAACAGTGACATTAACATTTTATATGTTAACCCTGTAATGCAGCAGTTAATTCGTAATGAGTTAGAAAAGTTACATTACACACTGAAATTTATCATACTTGGAGAGATATAAACTGTGCAGTTAAGAACAAGAAGTGAATGGATTTAACTAAGCTCTGTTGTGCTATGCAGGCTGGGTTTTTTGGATACCCTGGATTCTGGATTCTCTCCTTAAATGGAGATGGCGAGCCAACCGTGTGAACATCTGGATTTGGACTGAAGAGAAGGATTTGGACTGAAGAGGACTTTCTTTTTTTGCATTCATCGTCCTGTCGGAGTGGTAGGACTAAAAAGAAAAACTCAGAGATAAAAAGGGAAAACCTTTTTCTTTTTCCGTTGGGAAACAAGACATTTTATTTCATTTTATTTTTTTTAAAAGGGTGCACCCAATTTAAAGAGACTACAATTGAAAAAAACTAACTGAAGGCCGTCCAAATTTGTAAAACTGTTATTTTTTCATATATGTTAATACACTTACTTCACAAAAAATTACCTGTGTGTTTTCCTCTTACTAAAATGGTGTCTTACTGTTTTTTCCCTCATCATCACTCTTACGAATCTAGAACATTCTGGTCCAGTGTCAGGTTACTTTGATCTGTGCAGTTAAGATTATGTTGTTGAACATGGTTTTATACTGTATCTATTGATGCAATGTTTGGCTTGAAGCAATAAAAATGTTGTATTAACATAATTTTTTGTGTGTTGAATGATTGGTAGTGAAGACGATTGGTAGGACTAAAAAAACTGAGTTGATAGAACTCAACTTGCAGATAACACTACAAAATCTGAGTTTGTAGAACTCAAAATCTATATGTCAAACTCATAAAACAAAGTTGATAGAACTCAGAACTTAAAGGTGAAACTCAAAAACCTAAGTTGGTAGAACTCAAAATTTCTATGTAACACTCCAAAAACCTAAGTTGGCAGAACTCAAAAATCTTTGTAAACTCAACCACAGTGAATTTAAGTAAGGAAAACTCAAAAAACCAAATGCATCACGTTGCCTAGAAAATGTAAGTTCTGTCAACCTCTATTTTTTTTTCAGTGTAGGAATCCGGTTTGTGTGGGTTGTTTTTGTGTTTTTCTCTCTCCACCACCAGGTGGTGACCTGTTCCTCGTTGGGCCTCCCTGCACACTTGCGGCTCGTTGGATCATTACCGGAGGAGTATTTGAGCAGTGGGCTGTCACTACCTCGATGGCAGAGTGTTTGCCAGTTTTGGGTACTCTAGCCAAGCTGAGATTAGCAGAGTCTAATCAAAGCTTTGTTTCTCTGAGTCTAATCTTGTTTTTGTCTTTGCTCTTTGGCAGGAAGCCTTTCCTGTGTAACTGGATAATCTTGACCTTGTCCCCCTGGAAGGATTACTGAGTACACACTGAGCAGGGGTAAACCTCCACATGATCCGTTCAAGTCCTCATCGGAAAAAAAAACTGACATTCCACTCCTTTACTCCTCTGGGTCCAACGTATGTCTACCTGTCCGCTCTCCAACGAGTTCCCTCTCCTGTGGATTCATTTCCACAAACTGGATTCAAGGATTAACAAGAGCCCCCTCAAACATGAGTTTCTCTCCAGCTATATTCAAGCCTCAGTCAATTTTCCTACGGTCCCTGAACAGATCACTGTGACTTCTCCTTCAGACTTTCCAGTTCCGGTTCACCAGTCCACTGAATTCCAGCTCCTACTTCTGTGTTTCATCAACATTCGATAAACCTGTTAAACTTTTTCCCTTGGTCTCTGAGTGGTTCTCTGCATGTGGGTCAGATCGCTTAAACCAATAATGACACAAAGAGGATTGCATGGGTATTTGTCTGTGCGCTGCAAACTGTGGAATGAAATTTTAAACAGATCTACACAGTGGGAAAAAGTCTTTACATTGAACTTTTCCAAATTAAACACCAGGCTGATAATGACAGGTGGAATGCTCAGAGTAATGTGTTGCGAGGACGGGCATTGCAATTGACCCTCTCTGGACTGCACTGACAGTGGAGCATTAGGTGTCCTTGTGTGGTTAAAGGTCATCCTTTTTTTCTACAGCTATAATGGTAGAAATTAATCTAAAGAAGTGTTGTAAATTAAGCTATACCATGATGGCCTGTGTCTTACACTGTTCGACTTTTTAGAAGCCTCTAATTGCTGCTGCTCACACATCTGTGGTGCTGAAAACACATGGATGGAAAGGGCGACATTTTCCCTTTTTTGAAATCATTGATTAGGAATGATTATTTCTAAGACTTGGTGGTTTAAGAGGTACAACGTGATTTTTGGGGACATGAAAAGATCAGAATCACACACAAAAAGCCTTATATTGGTTGCATTTCCCTGCAATGGGAATATAGCCAAAGTTGTGTTGAAATCTTTCATTGACATATCCACCCAGTTCAAAAACGCTATCTGAAGCCCTGGTCCTATGTAGTACCAAGCTGGGATAATTTAATATTGCATCCTGTCTGCTCCTTTAGCTTCCGTTAAGTTTCTGCTGTAGCTTTTTGGCTGAACAATAGTCCCTGTGTTTAATTAAAGGATTGGAGAAAATCTTCAGAGAATTTTCTTAGAATTAACTCATCTTTGGATGATTTTAATCTATTGAATAGCTTCATCATGTTTCCCAATATCACTGGCTGTGGAACAAATGCTGCCCATTCCAGAGCTGATCTCAGATGGTCTCACTCTCTTAGCCAGCCATTCAGCAACGTTGTTATGAGCTTGTTGATTCTTAATCTCTGAAATGCTCCCATATTCTGAGGCATCATCTCCACTCACTGAAACAGAAGAAAAAAAAAATGTTATTCTAAAAAAAACATTGAAGGAGCCAAAAGTTTGTGGAAACTCAGTGGTTAATTATTCGTGATGTTAAACTTACTGTCTGGAATGAATCCTTCATCCTTGCTTTGTGCCACCTCCACAGAGGGCACTGTTGGTTTCTCTGGTTCCTTTGCTAAAGCTTTCATCACTCTCTCCATCAGCTCCTGCTCCCGTCTCTTCCACTCCTCTTCCATCATGCATTGTCTTTCTTGCTGAGGTTCTCCTTCTTCTGTTGTGAAGCATCCTTTGTTTTGTTTTACTATGTTGATAATTTTTTGGAACAGCTCTTTGACTTGAACAGGATCATTATAATCAAAGCTATTGAGAACATGGTATCTGTTCCCACACTTCTCCAGAAGCTCCTGGAGCTCCTTGCCCTCTTGGATTATGTAGTTTTCTGCAGGGAGGCCATTGAGCCAGTCTCCCCTGGTAAACAGCACCATGCAGTGTCTCCACACTCTCTCTGTTAATGGCATTAGGACCTCCACCAGAGCCATTAGATCTTTCTCAGTTAAAGCTTTGAAGATTGGTACAACCAGGAGAAAAACATGAGGTCCAGGAGAAAACATGGAGACACTGTGGAGAATTTCATCTTTGATCCAGTCAGCTGGTGTTGAGTCTGTGAACCAGCCTGGTGTTTCAACCACTGACACATTTACTCCATAAAAGTTTCCTTCATGTTTCTCACATGTTGCCAATGTTCTCTTATCTTCATAGTTCTGAAAAGAAAAAACAACATTTCTGGATGTGCTGAACTCAGGTAAACATCCAGTCTGGATGTTTGAATGTATGAAATGTTTTTTCTTAATCAACTTGATGGTTCACCTTTTCCAAAGAAGCTCTATCAAAGGTCATGTTAAATTTCTCCTTGAAAAGGATCAGATTTCCTGCTGAACTCTTTCCTGAACATTTCTGTCCAACCAGAACAATCCTGATGTCAGTGACTGGATATCTCTCAGCTAGAAAACAAACAGAAAAACCAAATAGGTTCTAATCGTGAAACTTTAATGTTACAGGATTATGTCATAAACTTTTATAAAACTTGTTTACCTTCATAAACCTCTTTCAGGACTCTTGACTGTCTGTCGTTGATCTTCTTCAACCTTTTGGCTTCCTTGTCTCCAGCCTCCATCTTGGCTTCTATCTGTGCTGCTCGGTCCAGGTCCACTTCATAATGAGGATCTTCATTTTTTGCCCACATCTCTTCAATCTTCTCAATGAGCTCCTTTACCTGAGCCTTATCACTGCGGTCCTTGTTGTTCAGAACATGATAGCTGTTCCCACACTTGTTCACTATCCACTGCAGACCTTTATCACTCTCTATATACTCCTCCACAGTCTTCACTCCTAACCAGTCACCATAGGTAAACAGAACCAGTGTGTGTTTCCAGATTTCTTCTCTAAACAGACTCATCTGTTCCTGGATAGATATCAGATATGATGCATCAGCATTGACTGCCAGATCAATAACCAGAAGCACAGCATGTGGTCCTGGAGGACAGAGATTCACACCATTCTCTATTTCCAGTTTGTCCATCTCACTGGTGTCCTGAAGGGTATGGATGCAGAACCATCCAGGAGAATCCACCACTGTGACCCGCCTTCCTTCAACCACACCATGGCTTATTTCACTGCGTGTTGTCTTTCTTCCAACACTTTCATTAATTCCAAATGCATATTTTCCTAGAATGATGTTTCCTGTTGAGCTCTTTCCAGCATATGAATTACCAACCATCAATATTCTTAAA
The DNA here is from genome assembly GCF_016077235.1 of Cyprinodon tularosa. Lineage (NCBI taxonomy): Eukaryota > Metazoa > Chordata > Actinopteri > Cyprinodontiformes > Cyprinodontidae > Cyprinodon > Cyprinodon tularosa. Next base: position 135,625 of record NW_024039040.1, on the reverse strand, counting down.
TGGTTTGGAGGGACTTTTCCACCTAAATGAAAACATATATTTTTTTTAAGTTTGCAGTTCAGGTCTATTTAGACTGGGGTTGACAATGCCTAAAAAAATACAACATTTGTAAAGGCAAAACATCTCTGTCTATTTTATTTTACCAGCAAAAAAAAAAAAAAAAACTTTTTCTGGAAGGGATAAATAATATGTGAGCTCCCAGAGACGTCTGTAGAACCATTGAAGAATGAGGAAAGAAAGTTGAATTACCTTCAATCTGTAGCTTCAGGTTTCTTCTTTGTTTCTGAACTTCATCAAACCTTTTTGAGGCTTTTTTAGCCAAATCTTTCAGTCTCTCTCTATGAGCATTTCCATGAGATTTCTCAATAGAACAGTATCTCCCCCTGTTCTGTTCAATCATCGCCTCAATTTTCTCTAAAAGCATCTTGACCTGATCTCTATCTTCTCTGTTGCTGATGTTGAGAACATGTTTTCTGTTTCCACATTGTTGAAGGATCCACTGCAGGGATGAACTTCTTCTGATTTTGGATTCAATGGTTTCATCACTACATGGATCGACTGCAGTGAACAGCACGATGGTATGACTGAAAACATCTGCTTTGAAAAGTTCCAGATGGTCCTCTAGAGATAGTTTTACAAGGTGGGATAAATATGAACAAACAGGAATGACCAGAAGAAAGACATGAGGTCCTGGGGGACACAGATGGACACTATTTTGGATTTCTATCTGATCCAGTTTTGGGGTTTCTTCTATAGGAAAAGTCCACCACCATCCTGGAGTATCAACCACTGTAAGTCGTCTGCCGAGTACTTCCTGCTGCTTTGCTTCACTCCGAGCTGTTCTTCTGCTGGTATCAAAAACATTGTGACCCAGGATGATGTTTCCAGCTGAGCTTTTACCACTGGAGGGGTCATCATATCTTCCTCCTATCAACACAATCCTTAGTTCTGTAGCGGGGCGGCTGGATGCTGCTAAAGGAAGTAAGGCTTCATTTTATCATATAGTTTACAAACATAAACTTTAATCAGCCAATCAGAGAAGATACTTTGTAATTTAAACATGCATTTATACTAGATTAATGATAAAAATAATTATCAAAAATGAAAAACCTAATATCAAAAGAAAATCTAAGAAAGCAGACAGAGCCATTTTGACTCTCAAGTGTTGTTTAAAGTAGTGTTTAGTAGTAGTAGTAGTTAAAAGTGTTAAAGTCTCTTAATGCAACACTGTTTTCCATTAATATAACAGTTTACCAGATTATAATCCAAAGAGGATAAAGTGTGATGGAAAATTTTATAAAAAGATCTCTGACCTGAGTTGGAAATATCAGCTGAAGCGGCAATTTCATCAGCTTCACTCTGTCGACTTTCTGCTTGTCTGTTCTAACAAAACCTGTTTCTAAATGAAAGTGAAAGTAGCAGAAATGATGTTGTCTATGTTAAAGGTTGGATGATGATTTCAAAGGTTAGAGATTGCCATCTGATGGGCAACTAGAATAAGTACAGGTCTATTGAGGATTAGAAGTAAAGACATTGAAGTTAAACTGCAACAGGCTAGATCCCAGAAATACCATGAGATTAACTAAATAATTTTGCTCTGACGTAAGGGTGGCTGTCTGTTAAAAAACTGAAATCGAAGTTTGTGGTTGATGGACTTCACATTATTTCCTAAAAGGCGGAAACGGTGCAGAACTAAAGCATCCAGATCCATTTGGTATTGACCTCAGACAAGTGAGGAACAACCCTGGTAACGTTTGACTTCCTGAATCAAAGTTTTGTTTTTTATTATTGTAAACTGAGCAAAGACTACACTCATGAGAATACGGAGTGGAATAAAGCTGCCAACCACCAGGAGCATGACCAAATAAAAGCAAATGTAATTATATAAAAGGGGTCCCGCTTGCTTCCAGGCCTTGGTCAACGATGTTCTGAGAGATTTTCTGTACATTTTTGTCTTTGTTTATATTGATGATATCCTCATTTTTTCCAAGAACCTTTCTGAGCACAAGATCCATGTCCGCCAGGTCCTTTAACATTTGCTCGAGAACAAACTATTTGTCAAGGCTGAGAAATGTGAATTCCACAGACCATCAGTTTCCTTTCTTGGATTTATCCTTGAGGGTGGACAGGTAAGACACACTAAGGAAAAAATTAAGGCTGTTTGGACTGGCCTACAGCTGAGACTTGCAAGCAGCCTGGGTGTTGCCAATTTCTATCGCAGGTTTATCTGCAACTACAGCCAAACTGCTCTTCCTCTGACAGCCCTTACCTCTTCCAAGATTCCCTTTGTTTGGTCCTCTGAGGCTGAAGCTGCCTTTTCTCGTCTCAAGAAACTTTTCGCCACTGCTCCTGTTCTCACTCAGCCAGATCTCTCCAGACAGTTTGTGGTGGAGGTAGACACCTCGGATTCTGGAATTGAAGCTGTTCTCTCCCAAGTTTCTGGTACCGACAAGAAATTACACCCCTGTGCCTTTTTCTCTCGCAGACTAACCCCCGCGGAGAGAAATTAGGATGTTGGGGATTGTGAACTTTTAGCCATTAAGTTGGCTCTGGAGGGATGGAGACACTGGCTTTGAGGGAGCTGCACATCCGGTTCAGGTTTGGACAGATCACAAAAATCTCTCCTATATCCAATCCGCCAAAAGACTCAACCCCCGCCAATCCTGATGGTCATTGTTTTTCTCTCGATTCAACCTCTGTATTTCTTTTCGCCCTGGCTCTCGGAACGTAAAACCGGATGCCCTTTCTAGGCAGTTTTCCCCTCCATCTGAGTTCGTGTAATTAATTGGATCCATTTTTCTAAGCTTTCTGCCCATCCAGGGATCAGTCGGACTGTAGCCCACATCAGTCGGCGCATTTGGTGGCCCTCCTTGCTGAAGGATGTGAATGAGTTTGTTTTAGCCTGCCTGACCTGCGCTCGCAACAAACCCTCTCATCAACCTACTTCTGGACTGCTTCAACCTTTACCCATCCCCAAGCGACCCTGGTCACACATTGCCATCGACTTCATCTCTGGTCTCCCCACTTCCAAAGGTATGACTACAATCCTCACCATCATTGACAGTTTCTCCAAGGCCTGTAATCTAATCTCTCTGAGAAAACTCCCTACAGCTTTGCAAACAGCCCAGCTGCTCATTAAGCATGTTTTTCAATTACCTCTGGACATTCTGTCTGACCGCGGCCCGCATTTCATCTCCCCGGTATGGAGAAGTTTTGCTCGGCACTAGGGGCCAAGGTCTCTCTCATTTCCGGTTACCACCACCAATCCAATGGAAAAGTTGAGCGAATGAATCAGGAGTTGGAAGCCAGCCTCAGATGCATTACTGAATCTGATCCGACTAACTGGAGTCAGCTCCTTCAATGGGTTGAGTATGCACACAATTCAAGCGTTTCCTCTGCCACTGGTCTATCTCCTTTTGAGGCTTCTATAGGTTACCAGCCACCCCTCTTCCCATCTGAAGAGGCAGAAATCACTGTACCCTCCGTCCAGCAACACATCCGCCACTGCCAGACCTTCTGGAACCGGGCCAGGACAGCCCTGGGAAGGACCTTCCAGCAGAATCAGAGGTGGGCCAACCGCAGGAGGAGGGTTGCCCCTTCCTATCGCCCGGGCCAGAAGGTGTGGCTTTTCACCCGTGACATCCCCCTCAAGGCGATGTCACGCAAACTATCTCCAAAATTTATTGGACCCTATGAAGTTGAGAGGACCATCGAGGAGTCTGCTGTCCGTCTCCGTCTACCCCCCTCCTTGCGCATACAGCCTAAATTCCATATCTCCCAGGTCAAGCCCATCTCTACTAGACCATTGTGCCCACCCGCTGAGCCCCCTCCCCCTTTGGACATTGATGGCCACCCCGCATACACGGTTCGGCGCATCATTGATGCTCGCCCCCGTGGGCGAGGGTGGCAATATTTAGTCGATTGGGAGGGTTACGGTCCCGAGGATCGCTCTTGGGTCCCGGGATCGTATATCCTAGACCCCTCCCTCATAAAGGGACTTCCGCCTCTCTCAGCCCTCCGGTTCCTCTGGACCGCCGGGTGGCGGTTGTTGAGGGGGGTAACTGTCAGGATTCCTGTGTGTGTATGTTTTTTCCATGTTTTGTCTCCCTTGAAACAAAAACAATGACAATAAGAATAAGTAAAATTACTTTATACATGAAATAATGAAAACCTACACAGGAACCACACCAAAAACATTTTGCTAGAACCACCCTTAGTCTCTGTGTCTTCAAATAAAAGCAGTAATAATACTCCCCCTTTTTGTTAGGTCAAAATTAACATTTTAGAATAGGGTATAGCCAATAACATGTGTAAGGTTAATCTTTAAATGGTTCTGAAAGCAAATAGGTAACAAGTGCAAGCATGATGACTCATTTAGTAAGCAACACCCTTTAAGGTGAGAGACAACAGAATATTAGGCCTAATTAAATTAGCCATTTTTCTTTTCCTACTTGTAGTGTCAGGGTTACCGTGTGTGTGTGTGTGTTTGAGTGCGAGTAATGCGTCTTCTCCTGAGAGGATCTTGGTGAAGTACCTGGGCTGCCTATAAAGGTGGAACTTGTCAGGTTCATCAGAGTCCTGGGATCAAAAGTGCAGCAAAGCCTTCACTCAGTGCTGGATGATTAACATTTACCAGTAGTCTTTCTGGCCATCTCTTGTTGAACCCTTTTCTAGTAGTTTGATTATCTCCTGTGAACTTGCCTGAAGTTGCTCAATCCCTGTCCTTGTTGTCTCTAGTTTTTTCTCACACTTGGTTTTAGAGGATTCAGTTCACCGACTAACCTTCCAGTGGATTTACCAGCAAGTTACCTGCCTGCCCGCTCCATCTGCAATCATTTCCAACCCGGCTCCATCAGAACTCTGTAATTCCATCTCGCACTATCAGAGGTAAACAATCAACCTCCCCACATGGGACCTAGACCATCTTCCATCCACGGGAAGATGGCCCTCAAAGTTTTCAGAAGTAAGCTCGGTTTCGTCAAATTCCCTATCAAAGGTTTCTGGCCACAACTAATTCCTTTCTCATTCCAGATGCCACCATTCACACTCCTGAAGGAAATTATACTGTTTCTCATTGTTTGGTCAATAAATCATTTTTCCTTTCTTAACTGAGTTGATTCTGCATGTGGGTCAGAAGATTAAACCCAAACATGACATGTAGACTAAACACCTTTCAAATCAAGTCAGGCCTGTGTACTGAAGAATAAGTAAGCAATTCTGTTGCATGTCTATTGCAGTTTTACATATAGCAATACATCACTTTGACTCAGAAATACATTCATCGTCAATGCTGTGAAAAAAAAGTCTCCACTGCATCTGGAAGACGGTGTCTTTGCCCTTGTATGTCACATGGAGCTTGGCAGGGTACTGAAGACCATACTCTATTCCCTTGGAGTATAGAGTCTGTTTTACCACATAATAGGCATTCCGCTGGTGTTGCATATCGGCATTAAAGTCTGAGAAAGGTTTGAAGTTCAGTTGTTGGCCTCTGCTTCTGCTTGCCTGAAGTGTTGGCAGGTGGAGTAACTGTGATGCGTTGAGCTTGCTCGATCCGTAGCGGATAGGGGAAGTTCTCAGGTCCCAGGACTTTGGTGAGCCCTTTCTCCAGAAAGAATTCAGCACCCTCCGCCTTTTCTTCCAGACCAATTATGCGAACATTAGAACAGTGTGAGCAATTCTCCAGGTTGTAATTCTTTTCCATAAGCCATACCGTTAGCTGTGCTGTTACGTCCACTTTGTCTCCGATGCATTGTTCAGCTGTGGTCATCCGGCTTTTCATAGCATCCAAATCTGATCTAATGTGGGGTATGCCATCAATAACTTCCCTGTGACGTGCTAAACTTTCAGTCTTGAGATATGCGATGGCCTCTAAATACACCATCTTTATTTTTGGTATCCCTTCGGCCCATACTGTTGCGTCCATCTTCTTGCTATACCCCACTAAAGAGGCTGCTAGTTCGTAGCTAGTGTGAAGTTTGCCGCTTGGTAACATTTTTGTCGGCTTGTTTGGTCGATTGTCAGGTTTAGTTTTGACCTTTCTTGTGCCCAACATGGTTAACCTTGCTTTTGGAAATCTGTGTGTTCTTTTAAGTTCGCTGTATGAATTTTAGGGGAGTAGGATTTATTAGTATAGATACTAAAAAGCTGCTTCTGTCTAGCTCGCTGCTATTACCGGAAGTCGTCTGATGGACTTGTTAGGCAAACCTATGAAGACACTGTTGCAGTTATCATTTCTGCAAAAGATCCTGCATTAGTCTTTTAGTTTTGGAAATATTCTTTAGGTGATAAAAAGCTAACCTGGTAACTGCCTTTATGTGCCTCTGAATGTTCAGATCTGAGTTCATCATGACACGAAGATTTCAGCCATAATCAGTAGTTTCTAGCTGTAGTAGCTGAAGCTGTGAGCTAACCATGGATCTCTCCTCCTTTGGTCAAATTATTACCCTAGTTATATTTATAATTCAGTTGGAGACAGTTAAGGTGCATCCACATATGGATTTGTTCTAAGCATCCATCCAACACTCTGATGGGCTCATAGTCAACTAGTGACATTGTGATATAAAGCTGTGGAACCAGCTACCAGTTTTAATCTGTGAGGCAGACACCCTGTCTACTTTTAAGGCTAGGCTTAAAACTTTCCTTTTTGATAAAGCTTATAGTAAGAGTGGTTCAGGTTATCCTACGCTATCTCTATGGTTATGCTGCTATAAGCTTAGAATGTTTCATTCTATCCCCATTTTCCCATTCTGCAGTATTTGTGAGTTCAATCTCTAACGTTATGCTCTCTCCACTTTTTTTCATAGTAGCTTCATCTGGTCTGTTCCTGTTTGGCTGTGACACCATCCTGGAGAGAAATATCAGCTGTGCCTCTGCCATCAACACCTTTGTTCATAGATGTTGGAGATCATCCTCGTTTTCAGTGTAGTCCTGTTTCTCTGACTTCTCTGGCTTACAGGTGCCTTTTGTATCTCTGCTTCTTTTTGTATGTCTTGTTCTATCTCCTTTAACCCGAGTCGGCCTTGGCAGATGGCCATTCATGCTGTGTCTGGTACTGCTGGAGGTTTCTTTCTGTTAAAAGCAAACTTTTCCTCTCCACTGTTGCTGCAAGCACACTTGGTGTGAGGGATTGCCTTTGAGTCAGAAAGTTGATGCAATCAGCTGGTTTTCCTTAAATTCTTAACCAATGTGACTGTTATCTGATTAAATTGTATCTGTAAAGTAGTTGAGATGAAAAGTGTTGTTAATGTGCGATATATTAATAAACTGAATAGAATTGGTTTTCCAAGTAAACGACCCTGTTTGAGCTGTTTCCAAATGGTAACAGGACTCAGAAGTCCAAAATAAACTTTTTTAATGATTTCAATAAAGTGTTATCCCTGCGTGTTGAACATGACTTCCTAATTCTTTAATATACATGTTGAAAACCTTTAAGACAGAGGTGTTAAAACTATGATATACTTAAAAATTTCGGTTTGACTCCACATGTTAAACAACCAACTCACAATCTAGGACATATTTTGGTCTTGGTAATCAGTAAAGATCTAAATACTTATGTTTCTGTGATGTTTCCATTTGAACATTTTTCCGTTTACTTTGAAGCCACCGTTTTACACTGATCTAATTATCAAAAAAGTTATTATTATGTTATTATGGATAATACAATTGAGCCTGTCCTTCTGCATTTATTTTAGAAAGCTCCTCATTATAATAACAATGCATTTCAGATTTGATTTAGTCACCACAAAACATCCAGTCTGCATTTAAAACCATCAAAGAAAGTGTTATATAGTTAAACAACCACGGTATATGAATAGTTTAGTATGTCTGAATAATTTTGAGCAGTCAGGTAGAGAAGAAACAGCTCTACTAAACTTAGCTGCCTGTTTCAGCGGCTGTCATTTTCATATGGAGATTGCATCTCAAACATTTGACTTTTCTTCTGTTTACTGTCTGCAGATCCTACCTTTTAAATAAGTTGGCAAAAAATCATTCTTTGCATAATTGATTGCACAGAGTGGTAGTAAAATAAATACTTGCCAAAGTGTCATTTTGCAGAATCACACTGAGAGCCAGTGTTATTTTAACATTTTATTTATAAAAAGCAAACAAGAATCTTGAAGCCAGGACTGCAGGAAGTCAGTTTTAACTTTCAGTTTGGTGTGAGAGGAGAAAGAAGACGAATGAGCAGTGAGTAGGTTGATAACTGATTGATTTGGCTTATTTGAGAGATGAAGCATAGGTTACGTGGATTTGTTAATTTCCGAAGTATTTGATTCAGCGGGCTTTGCAGACCATTCCTCACTGGTCCAAGAGAATATTAGTTGGGATCTGAGAGCGTTGGTACTAGATAGGGGTGTAAATAATAGTCGTTTTGTATCGATGCATCGATCCAAAAGCCGACGATCCGATGCATCGACACGTCCGCAAGATAATCGATTAATGTTTTTTTTCCCCCTCCGGTCTATTTTTATCCATTTGCTCCTGGGCGTAATTCTCCCTCCCGTGCTGCGGTGCCGCTAAACCTATTTTGCCCTCCTACCGCGCATCCTGGTTATACTCTTACAGCAGTTTGTTGCAGCAAGCTTCACACAGACATTTTTAAATTATGCTCAGTATTGAAGCGTGGTCTGAGCTACACACAGTGGGTCTAGATACGGCCGAGGCGGTGAGGAAGTGGGGACGAGTTTAGTCCGACGACGAAGGGACATGAGGGCAAAAAGAGCGGAGATTCAGCTGGAAAAAGGGTCCCAGCGGTCTCGCGCACCTCGCTCTTCTAGCCGGTCAAACTTCACGAGTTGTTTTCCGCAGTTTTGGTCATAAAAACAAAACAAGCCGGCCTCCTGCCTGCTGCACTGTTTGCGGTCAGCTACAATCTGGGAGAGGAGCAGCGGAGCGTCTCTCAAGGGGGCGGGGACGTCGACACTCTGAAGCCTTCTTCTTCTTTTTTTTTTTTAATGGCGGTTGGCAAACAACTTATAGGTGCATTACCGCCACCTTCCAGAATGGAGTATGGACCAGACAAACTATTATATTCTCCCTAAAATACCCGTTCTTCTTAGAAAATAAAAAATACTACCAAAAACTACATCCCCAGATGACCTTTGAAACAATTCCCTTATATGTAGTTTATTTTTATTCCTGTCTAACTCTCTAAGCAACATCTCTCTTTCCTGAGTATATTTATTACATTCTAAAAAAATATGTTGGACAGTTTCTCTGGAGCCGAGGTATTGCATTGAACTCATTACACTGATATTGTGCAGTATTTTTGCAGTATTTTTTGATGCAACTTTTCTACTTCTGTTATTTGCTGTTGTTTCTAAAGAAAATGCATAACGATATTACAGCTTTCATTGATTTATTTCAAACTTGAAACTTTGTTTAGCCTGTAAGGTGTAAAAAAAAAAAAAAAAAAAAAAAAAAAAAAAAAAAAAAAATAACCGATTAATCGAATCGAATCGTGGTGTATTCTTCAGTATCGAAAATAATCGAATCGTTGGGTCAGGAAATCGATACTGAATCGAATCGCCATGATGGATGTGATTTACACCCCTAGTACTAGAAACACATGTCGTGCAGGCAGGCGACACAGGCTGCACACAGCCTTTTTCCATAACTATCGGAGACATACTGATGTTCAATGGTTGTCTTGAACAATTACGTAGTCCAAGTTAAAGGGATTCATGAGAAGACAGATTCACAAGAAAGGGCTTCTTTGTCTTTCTTTGGCTGGAATTATCCGGCAAAGAGAAATGATCCTCCACCTCCTCATGGACACTCTAGCCAACTTGAGTGAGAAATATTCTCAGGTGTGCAGCAACACAGGTCGGCCCAGCCACCAGCAAAATTCCACTCTGTGAAGGGATGCTCACTCACACCAGAAATACAGCAAAACTGCAGAGACCCTAACACAGAGCAGCATACAACCGAGACATGCTATACCAGCTGTGAGTGAGAAAGCCTTAAATGTGTCCCATTTACTCAATGAAAACACAGATCTTTTAAAACCATATGACACCCAGGAGTTTACTTAATTGCATTCCAGAAGAAGACTTTGAGAAATGTCCCTTCTGATTTCATGATTGAGGATTTCGCTCTATCTGAGCATTTGAAAATATGAACAATCCCTTCTAGCCTACTGGGATGGATGATGTCCAGCAGTCACCTGCTTCCCACAAACCTCTGGTGAACTGTTGGATTAAATTCATAAGTGCTGGAAAAATTACACATGTCGGTTCTGACCTAGATGGCCATTTAACAGGCAGCATGCATAATTAACCCAGGGAATGTTTATTAGACCCAATGGCACTGAGAGCATGATGTGGGAGTAAATGGAAAAAAAATGTGTGTGGGTGTAAAATAGAAGGAGGTGTTAGCTTTTCTGTGTTATTGAGATTTATGGTCCAGGTTGATCTACATGTGTGAACTCCCAGTGCTTTTAAAAGATGATTTAAATATTTGAGCTAGAGCTTAAGCATATATAAAAACTAAAACAAAAGGTCATAATGATAGGTTTTGACAAATTACTTTTACTTACTTTATGTGCTCTAATAATATATATATGAAATGCAATAAAAATAGTGTGCATTTTTTAGCTATTTTCCCAAATCAGCTATCAATCATCACACTTAATAAACAAATATTTATAATTTAAAAAATTACACTTTCCATTTCTAAAAACTACCATGAAAATTTCACTCTATGATTAAAACTCTCAATAGAAGCATGTATATACAAATGCTTCTGCATCTGTTAGGACTCCTGTCTGTGTGGTTTGTGTTTTGTTGGTTTGTCTTCCTTCCTCCACAGGCGGCGCCTGTTCCTGATTCATCTCCTCACACACCTGCTAAGGGTTACCTCATTAAAGGAGTGCTCTTAAGCTGCTGACTGCCACTATCTTGGCCGCCAGAGTGTTTGCCAGTTTTGGGAAGTCATCCTGCAAACTGGACTTTCGGACCTTCTCTCCCTGGAAGGATCAACTGAGCCTCAAACTGAGCTGGGGATTCAAACTGGAGGTTTGGATCCACTTCCTCCAAGGGATTGTTTGAGTTTCACACTGAGCAAGGGATTCATCTGCACCACAGTCCGTTCAAGTACCGCAGGAAACCTGAGTGGCAGTCAGCTTCTCCGTTCTCCTACAAACAACCGCATTCTGGGTAAACTCTGTCTGCCCCTCACTGAAGGAGACAAACACTGGAACACCCCACACCGACTGGAGTCTAAGAGTCAACCACTTTTCTGGAAACGTGAGTCTGCAAACCATTTCTCCTCTTCAAGTTCGAGAATCAACTTTCCCACTGAGCCTAAACTAACCACAGTGTCTTCCCCTCACCTTTCAGTTCCGGTTGAGCAGTGTTCAGAGCAACAATGGAATCTCCACATGCTTCTCAATAAACCTTATAAACTTTTTCCCTGGTCTCTCTGTTTTGGTTTCTCTGCATGTGGGTCTGAGTTCTTAATAAAATCATGACACCATCCCTGTTAATTAAGATAATTTTAAAGGAGTATAAAGTGACTAGCTCACTTAGTTTTAAATCTCTCTTTCAAAGTTTCTATTCACGAGGGCTAGTTTATTGAAAAGCCTTTTTCCAGCACTTCTGACTTCACTTTTAGAATCAACAGTAAAAACAAGTTCGTAGAACAAATATTATTAAAACGTTTTTATTGAGAGATATGGATTTGTTAGTATGATTGAAGCCGGAGATATACATTTATAATTCAGTAATTGGAGTTGTTTAATTCTTCAGGACATTAGGGAGGACCCACAAACACGTTTATAAAGAGCAAAATGATGAGTCAGAGCTCTGAAGCTGGAAAAAAACCTCATGAACCTCCAGCTGCAGGGTAAGCTGAATGTATGGGTTGCGGACTCTATGCTGATGCATGCAGATACAGCACACCTCCATAGTCCAATACTGAAATAAATGTGGCTTCAACAAGCCTTTTTCAAGCCTTCAGTTCAGATTCTATAATAATAACCGAACTCTAACTGAAATATTTTACCAGCTGTTAAATGTGAAAAGTAAACAAGAGTATATACATAGAGATACGTGGCAAATTTTGACAACTTGAGTCTCAGTTTAAAATAGCAGAATTTGGTTTTGTATACGTCTATGATAAAATTTAGGTTATGAAATTAATATTGAATGGTATTGGAATATTGGAAAATGTTGACAACAAACGACAATGCATTTGTTACTGAGTTTAGTGATTGGAAACAGAAAAATAACTGAGCATGAAATGAGTGGTGAGCACAGCACTGCATGCTTGTACTTGCACATCCCAGTAAATATAAGGGGCAGTGAGGACACTCTTCTTGGGAAGATTTAGGCAAGAGGTCAATACTGGAAGGATGTTTTGAGACATGCATTTACCTTGATTACATTTCTGAGTGAAAGAGGTCTTTCTTTTAGGGGAGATAATTAACTTTTGGGATCTCCACACAATAATATTTACCTTGGAATTCATGCACAGTTTGATTCATTCTAAAAAGAACATTTGCAGAAGTATGGACAGAAAGGCCGTGGCAAGGTTACCGTATTTTCACGACCATAAGGCGCACCGTACTAAAAGGCGCAGTCTCAGTCATGTGTGCCATTTCTATATTTAACACACACATAAGGCGCACCGGACTATAGGGCGCGTTTTTTATATACAGATACATGTCCTCTACTACGTTTAAATACCTCTACTGCGTATTTAAAAATACAGCGGGCCCAAAACTGAGTATGATTGTGCTTTATTCATGTATTTATTACAAAGTATTAATCAAACCCATCAAAGTCATCATCCTCTGTTTCTAAATCAAACAGCTGCGCCAAATCAGACATGCCAATTTACCCTTCTTTGCTATCAGAGTCACTTTCCGTGCCGGGCGGATCCTCAGAAATAATGCCGGCTTTTGCAAAAGCTTGAACAAAAGAGCCAGCAGACACGTTAGTCCAAGCATCTACAATCCATCCGCTAACGGTGGTGTAACTTGCCCGGCGCTGCCTTCCACTTATCGTGAAACTGTGGTTTCCGTCGGTCGTCCATCGCTCCCACGCTGCTCGCAGCCTTACTTTGAACGGCCGGTTCACAGCGATGTCGAGCGGTGGAAGTTCCTTTGTCAGACCCCCGAGATAACGGCGAGCACAGCGTTTATTTTTTTCACCATGTTTTTCACATCAGCTGTGAGATGGGCACGCACGGAGTCACAGATACAGCGATGGTGATGCGTGGAAAAAACCACCTGGTCTCCTCACATACACCTCCCTCAGCCACGCTTTCATCATCTCCTCATCCATCCAGCCCTTTCATTTGCTTTAATATCATGTGTCATCAGAGCGCTGTGTCTGTCTCGCTGTCAGCTCCTATAGATCAGCTTCTCTGATTCGTTGATGCGGCACTTCCAGCAGCAAAACTTCAATTTTTCCATCTCGAGCAGCAGCAGCGCGTTGGCGGCGCGCTCCCGACGCGCTGCGCCTGCTGCTCAAAACGCGCTGCGGGACCTTTTGCTGTGTCTATACGCTCGTCAACCGTTGACTTTGCATGTAAACTCGCTGCTTCTGCTGCACCTGCTGCGTCCGGTTCACAGCGAGCACAGCATTAATTTGTTTCACCATGTTTTTCACATCAGCAGTGAGATGGGCACGCATGGAGTCAGATTAACAGCGATAGTGTGGTGATGAGTGGAAAAAAAACCACCTGGTCTCCTTACATTCACCTCCCTCAGCCACTCTTTCATCATCTCCTCAATGAGGTGGTCTCAAAAGTCGCAGTTGCAACACACATAGGGCGCACCGCACCAAAGGGCGCACCGCACATTTTGAGGGGAAAAAAAGACGTTTATGTGCGCCTTATAGTCGTGAAAATACGGTACATATGTTTTAACAACTATCTGTGAGGAATTTATTAGTTTTATTACAGATATACAGTAAGCAAAGTATCTCTCCATTTTAAGTGACTCCACATTTGACATGTCTCACGCTAACCAGCTAACTTTTGTTTCCTGATTTGTGAGTGACAAAGGGAAAGGGGTTGAGTGGTTTATAGCATTTCAACCAATTCAGAGTCACATCTGGTCAAGTATGGCTGAGTGTGTGATCAAGATGGTTTTCAACTTGAGGCTAGATCTCGCCGAAATATTAATTAACAATTTATAGCAAATACAGGGGAGTGGTAATGCATGCACTCCACATAATATCAAAGCATTGCTGTTGAATGCACTCATGAACTGGCCCAAACATGCACATATTGATAGAAACAAAAACAAAAATCCTAATATCAACCAAAAAATATCTCTAGTTGTTGTTATATTTCAGTCAATCACATTTCTGCAGCACTCATGTGCTTTCTGCTGAGATTATATTTTAGTAAACACTATATTTTCCATCTTGAGCCATAAACAGGTTTTGGATGATTTAACTCAGTGTATCAATGTTGTGCTTTGTGAGTGTGATACCAGCACTTGGTTTTTCATATTGGAAAGGCATACACTCAGATGGACCAGTCATTTAGCGCCTGACTAACAGATGTGGGATTTGACATGCCAGCTGGGCAGTCTTAGTATTGTCTGTGTGTGTGAACATATAAATGGCAGCATTTTTTTTAACCAATTTCCCAGAAATATGCTACATTTTGAGGAATGATAGGTACTTGTGGGGACCAACGACTCACCCAAATGAGGTTTCCTTCTTGGGGTGGGTATTAACTGTTAGGGTTAGGTTCTCTCTAAGACTAGAAAAAAAACAACACATCATCCTGGTATTAGATTTAGCGTTGGATGTAGAAAATATTTAGTTTCATTTTGTAAACACAGGGTGTATACAAAACGATTAATCGTTCAGTACAGCTTTCAAGACATTTCCATTTGTTAAAGTGCAGCAGTGATAAAATGTAAACATGGTGATCAATTGTAAACATCAAAAGTCCCTACCCTGGCTACCCGTACTGTAGGTCAGAGAAAAGACTTTGAAATACTTCTATTAATTTTCAAATCACCGAATGGTTTAGCATTACAATACATTAAAGCTACAGTGTGTAATTTTTAGCGACATCTAATGTTCAGACTGCAGACCGCAGCAACATGAACATCTCCCCCCCACCGCTTCTCCCCCCCAACAGTACGGCGAGCGTTACGGGACAAAATGTCTTCCACGACGTCCGCATCACCTACCTTCTCAAGGGATGAGGTTGGTTTACATAGATAATTTTAATACTGCCATCTATTGTTTAGTACCGTCTCAGTTCATCTCTCTCAACTTGCCGTAGTTACTTTCGAGCGTAAAGGGCGATCTCGCAATCGCTAGTTTGTTGGCTCTGCGCTGCCGTAGCGCAAAGATGTCTGCCTCCATGGCTGCGAGACCCGCTCCTATGTAATTATAAATAACGAATTCTAAGGCAACGCAAATATTAAGGTTAAGAGGCTGAGCTCGTAGATGATGATAAATAACATAGTTATGTATAATATATTACATTTCTGACTGTATATCCCATTAATTATTACACACTGTAGCTTTAAAGACTTATCATCATATCAACCTTCAAGAACACTCAGCTCCTCTGGTTCCGGTCTACTTTGTATTCTCTGAACCAGAACCAAACATGAAAAGGTAGCTTTCAGTTTTTTTATGCACCTTTAATCTGAAGCAAACTTCCAGAAAAATGCAAAACAGCCAAAATACTAAAATCTTTTAAATCAAGGCTGAAGACCCACCTGTTTAGAGCTGCCTTTAATTAGTAGTGCAAACAAATCCAGGTGAAAAGCTGCTCTAAACAAAATATCTTATTAAACATTGACCATCTCCCTATGATTATCATGTGTATCTGGTTGATGGTTTGCATGATTTTGTGTGATGATTCTGATGTTTTTAAAATTCGAGTGTACTTGATGTTTTCAATTATTTTAATGATTTTACTGCAAATTTGTTCTGATGTTTTTATGAACATCAGAACGAATGAACAAATCAAATTCAAGTTATTTAATGTGCCTTGCCACTAAAATGTTTTAGAAATACATTTTAACTTACTTATTGTCTTAACCATTTTTAAGGGCAGCTTGAAAATTATTTGTGTCATCTGTGAAAAACATAAACCTAACTAATTTCGGTATCCTACATATATAATTAATGAACATTATGAATAACTATATCCCTGATATTGGCTTCTGTGGTCCTCTTTAATAACTTTTTAGGCCAACTCAACCCAAACCCCCTTACAACAAATTTTACAAGTTTAACAAATAATATGCTATAATGCACTGTATTACAAGCCTTTTTAAAGTTTAAGAACTCTTTGACTGCTACTTTTTTATCTTTGCAATTTGTCATTTGTTCTATTAATTCCATTGCTGCAAGATTATTATTAACAAATCTCATTAGTTTTACATATTCGACATGTATTGCAATTGGAGGGTTCTCTCACCTATTAGTGATCTTATACTTTGTGGTATCAGATATTTTGTTTTTTTGCCTCTTTGATAGTCAGCTAATAATATTCTTTATTGTTATTGCAAAGAATCATGTTAGGACACTATCTTAGAAAAGCAATACTTCTTATTAAGTCAAAAATACAGGGAAGGGAAGGACTAACTGCAGTAAGAGGTGCATGCATTAAGCTGTCACACCGTTTAAGCATTTTGCAGAATGCTACTCAAGGCAAGGCAAGTTTAATTGTATAGCAGAATAGAGTACACTGGTAATTCAAAGTGCTTTACATGATTTAGATAATAGAATAGAAGAAAAATAGAAGTAGAATAAAAGCAAATTAAGATAAAAACATGATAAAAGCAGGTAGTAAAACAATTAAAACAGTTGGATGAAAGCTTTAATATAATAATTCCTCAGTTAACAGTTTAATTTCAACAGTCCAAGGCAGATCAAAACTAATGGGTTTTTAACTTTGACTTAAAAGAACTCACTTTCAGCACTTATGCAGTCTTCTGGGACTTTTTCCATATCATTGGACTATGGGAACTAAATGCTGCTTCTCTGTGTTTGGTTCTAGTTCTGGGTATACAGAGTAGTCTGGAACTAGAAGACCTGAGTGGTGGGAGATTAATAAACTGACAACAAATGAGGTGCTGATCCATTCACTCATTTATAGACTAAGAGAAGGATTTTAAAGTCTATGCTCTAAGCTACAGGGAGCCAGTGAAAGAAGTCAGAATCAGGCCGATGTACTCTACTTTCTTAATTCTAATGAGAATATTGGCAGCAGCATTTTGGATCAACTACAGCTGCCTGATGGACTTTTAGGCAAACATATGAAGACACTGTTGCAGTAATCAATTTTAGTGAAGATAAATGCATGAAATCGTTTTTCATGATCCTGCTTGGACACTAGTCCTTTAATCCTGGAAATGTCTTTCGGGTGATAAAACGCTGACTTAGTAACTACCTTTATGTGCTTCTGAAGGTTCTGAGTCCATCATGACACCAAGCTATCATCAGTGGTTTCTAGCTGTAGTAGCTGAAGCTGTGAGCGAACTTTGGATCTCTCCTCATTTGATCCGAAAATTAGCACCTCAGTTTTGGTTTTATTCAGTTGGAAAATTATGGTGCATCCACATATCAATCTGTTCTAAGCATCTAGGAAACACTGATGGGTTCATAGTCACCTGGTGACATTGGGATGTAAAGCTGTGTGCTGATAGTTATGCATTGTTATGGTAACTGACCTTTTTGTTTGCTATAATCTAAGCCAGTGGTTCCCAAAGTGTGGGGCGCGCCCCCTAGGGGGGGCGCAATGCCATTGCAGGGGGGGCGCGGGAAGCGGTATGGATGAATGAAGGAAAAAAAAACAGCGCTTGATCTACAGCAAAAAGCAGGCTCACTACAGCCACTGAAAAGATGGGAGGATTAAAGTACAAAGAAAAAACTCTCAGGGAGCTGTTCAATGTTTTCACTCCATTTTGCACAGAGGCTTTTTTAATGTATAGATTATAGCAAAGTTAAATATTGTTACAAAAAAATAAAAATAAATACTGTATGTTTAAAATAACACAGACAAAGAATCCTCTTCTATCTGGTTGAACGATGTGTGTGACCCGTTGATTCTTTTTTTTTTGGGGGGGGGGGGGGGGGTGGGGGGGGGGGGCGTGGAAATTCTCTTGTAATCCAAAGGGGGGCCCAGAAGAAAATCTTTGGGAACCACTGATCTAAGCTAAGGGGAGCATGTTGATGTTGAATAGGAGGGTTTCGAGAATTAAACCTTGAGGAACCCTGCATATGATTTTTCTGGTTTCTGATTTAAAGTTTCCTACTGACACATAAAAGTCCCTCTCCTTTAGGTAGGATTTAAACCACATCAGTGCTGTACCAGAAAGGCCAATCCAGAATTCCAGATGATAATAAAATCGATTGTTCAAAAGTATCAAACGCTGCATTGAAGTCCAACAGTACCAACATTGTGGTACCTCTAGTCTGAATTTATACGGATGTCAGCATGTCCAGTATAAAGGGTCATTCTGAATAAAACCCCAGCTGTGTGTGTACTGAAAGAGTAATTGAAATTCAGCCAGAAAATAACATTTTCCACTCTGCTGCTACTTTTCCTCCAGACAATGTTGTAAAGAAATGTGTTTATTTAGTCTTTGTGTTGTGAAAAAATTTGGAATGTAAAAAAATATGACAGTAATTTTGTATGTGGGTGTCAAGAAAACTTGAAAAAGTTTTAATCCTACAATGCCTCACAACCTTCACACGGATGTGCCTCATTGAGAAACTATATGTTTTTGTTCAATTTTGACTCCATGCCATGAAGTTAGAAAAATGAAGGGTGGAGCCCACTTGTTGATGAATTGTATTTAGTTGTCTAACACAATAGAAAAAAAATCAACTCCAAAATAAACAAAAACTTAAACTACTCTGAAATTTAAACTTAAGATGAAAACATAAGAAACTCATGAAACTAAAGTAGCAGCAGTCAATATTGTCAGAAGCACAAAAGTTTGATGGAGCATTTCTATATATTTAAAAAGTGGCCAGGAATCAGCTTGGAAGAATGGAATTTTACAGGAGTATTAATTTTGAACTAAATTGGGGCCATAAAGTTTGTTCACAACTTTATTCCCCCAAACCTCTTCTTTTTTTTTCTTTCGCAATGTGTTTTCAGTTTAAGTTATTCGTTCTATTTAAACCATTGTTTAAATAGAACGAATAACTGTAAATTGAATGAAAGAGATACTGTAGTGACATTTTTAGCAAGCAAAACTTGTAAAGAGAAATTAAGATGATGGAAAGAGGGTAGAAATAATGAACCAGGTTGGCTGTCATGGTTTTCTTTATATTTTGCAGGCCTTATAAAAGTATTTTTGTATGACATTAACTGCTGCAAACTTTTCTATAGCATCTTAAACTGCTATGACTTGATGAAACCGATAGATAATACATTTTAAAATTACAATTTTAATTTGGTATTGACATTTTTCTTTAGAAATAAGAGATTTTATTTTAGTAGGTTAAAGCAACATGTTTCATGTGTTTGTGCTAGGGTAATTAGGATGGTCACTATTTTCAAGTTAGATTTTTTATGGATTTGGCCTTTTCAAAAAATTGTGTCATTTACAGACATCATATTTGCGCTTATCAGATGGTCGTCAAACTAATATTAATGTCAGCCCCTAGAATTGTAAAACAGTTGCAGTCCAGTATGATATCTGATTGTAATGCTGTGGTGTGATATTAAATGCCTATTAATGTTGAAACAAGACTTAATTAAAACAATTCTTCAAAGAAGAGTGGGACAAATTTTTATTCAGATTCATATGCAAAAGATGCAATGCTATTTAATTAACCACATGATGGCAACTGTTGCCGTAAAGGATGGACCAACAACTCCTTGTTAGGCAAAGGAAGCAAATACATTTTCACATGAGGTCTGGTTATATGACAGCTTTAAAACTTACTGTAAATAGGTTCAAATAATATTTATAATATGTAAATTTTTAATTTCCCTAAATAATTTGTTTCTTCCATTAAAATTGGTTTATTGATCTGAAAGTTTTAAATAGAGAAAAAAAAAATAATGGAGGAAATCTGTACATGGAATAAATGTTTTAAATCCACTTTCTGACACACTTTATTCCAGGCAGGGTTGCGAGGGGTGTTGGTGTCTTCAGCCGTCTACAGGCAAGAGGCGGGGTCCACCCTGAACAGGTCACCAGTCCATTGCAGGGCAACACAGAGACAAACAGGGCAAATAACCATTGAAACACACACACACACTGAAACCTAAGGTAATTTTAGAAAGGTCAATTAACCTAACAAATATGTTTTTGGACTGTGGGAGGAAGGCAGAGTACCAGGAGAGAACCCACACATGCTCAGGGTGAACATGGAAACTCCATGCAGAAACACCCCAGGCCAGGGATTTAACTCACAACCGTCTTGCTGCAAGGCAGCAGTGCACTGCATCACTGAGCAGCCCTAGCATTTTGCAGTCACACTAAATAACACAAAATTGCTAGAGAAAAATTGAGACTTGAATAACTGTTTTGTCTATTTAAATACTGCCATTTCCAGTTTTAATTGCAAATGCAAATGGCCTTTATGCAGTTCTTCAACCTTCCACCCTCCAGTAAAGCCTCAGAAGCACCATCTCCTGCTGCTCAGTTCCATCAATCATCCACTTTCTTCTCTGCTTTGAAAACAAACTGAATCTTGTTTGGAAGAAAAAACAATTAGGCTGGGTCTGTCACAGATACTGCAGCTGAGTGGCTTAGATCCTCTAAGCAAGGCGGGTTTTTGATGCATCCCCCCTCATACACACAGCACTGCCTCCTCAATCCTCTCACGGTGATGTTGGTTGGCTATCGCTGCTGGCCAGTTGTCCCACTGTTTAGATGTGCTCTCTGTGCTTCAGTCTGCAGGGAGACTGTGACAGCCTTATCTCCCCTAATGCTCACTCACCTGGAGAAATAGAGAAAACTATTTCACATTCTCTCTGAGAGACTTATTCAAGAGTTCTTACCTAGGAATGTGAAAATGGTTCACTTTTAAGAAATTGTTGCATTGAAAACAAAGTTTGTCCAGACAGTGAGAAGTGCTAAGAAATCAGAGATGAACCAAATTGGAATGAGAATTGTTGTTGATAACATCTCCCTTTAAAAACAAATAACAATTATTGAAAAACTAAAAAGACATATGTTAGCTGTTGAGATGAATATACACTATATTGCCAAAAGTATTTGCTCACCCATCCAAATTATTGGAATCAGGTGTTCCAATCACTTCCATGGCCACAGGTGTATAAATTCAAGCACCTAGGCATGCAGACTGTTTTTACAAACATTTGTGAAAGAATGGGTCGCTCTCAGGAGCTCAGTGAATTCCAGCGTGGAACTGTGATAGGATGCCACCTGTGCAACAAATCCAGTCGTGAAATTTCCTCGCTCCTAAATATTCCACAGTCAACTGTCAGCTGTATTATAAGAAAATGGAAGTGTTTGGGAACGACAGCAACTCAGCCACGAAGTGGTAGGCCACGTAAACTGACGGAGCGGGGTCAGCGGATGCTGACGCGCATAGTGCGAAGAGGTCGCCAACTTTCTGCAGAGTCAATCACTACAGACCTCCAAACTTCATGTGGCCTTCAGATTAGCTCAAGAACAGTGCGCAGAGAGCTTCATGGAATGGGTTTCCATGGTCGAGCAGCTGCATCCAAGCCATACATCACCAAGTGCAATGCAAAGCGTCGGATGCGGTGGTGTAAAGCACGCCGCCACTGGACTCTAGAGCAGTGGAGACGCGTTCTCTGGAGTGACGAATCGCGCTTCTCCATCTGGCAATCTGATGGACGGGTCTGGGTTTGGCGGTTGCCAGGAGAACGGTACTTGTCTGACTGCATTGTGCCAAGTGTAAAGTTTGGTGGAGGGGGGATTATGGTGTGAGGTTGTTTTTCAGGAGCTGGGCTTGGCCCCTTAGTTCCAGTGAAAGGAACTCTGAATGCTTCAGCATACCAAGACATTTTGGACAATTCCATGCTCCCAACTTTGTGGGAACAGTTTGGAGCTGGCCCCTTCCTCTTCCAACATGACTGTGCACCAGTGCACAAAGCAAGGTCCATAAAGACATGGATGACAGAGTCTGGTGTGGATGAACTTGACTGGCCTGCACAGAGTCCTGACCTCAACCCGATAGATGATGATGAATTAGAGCGGAGACTGAGAGCCAGGCCTTCTCGTCCAACATCAGTGTGCGACCTCACAAATGCGCTTCTGGAAGAATGGTCAAAAATTCCCATAAACACACTCCTAAACCTTGTGGACAGCCTTCCCAGAAGAGTTGAAGCTGTTCTAGCTGCAAAGGGTGGACCGACGTCATATTGAACCCTATGGATTAGGAACGGGATGTCACTTAAGCTCATATGTGAGTCAAGGCAGGTGAGCAAATACTTTTGGCAATATAGTGTATATCTTAATGAAAAACTGATATAAACATATTCTGAAATCAACAGAAAAGAAATGTTGAGAAATCAGTAGAAATTGTTACATTTTGGGTAATTTTTTAACCAAACCAGTAATTATATGTTATTTGATATGTATTAGGTTTGCATATTTAAGAAAGACACAAGAGGGAAGAGGAGGAAGCATATGAATAGAACAACAATTTTGCAGACATTTACTGGCGCTTCTAACATTTAGTCAAAACCAGTGAAAATCACAACTCAATTATCCAGTTTAGATGCAATAGAAAGCCTTCAATTATATGTATGTAATTTAGATCACTCACATATTTTATTCAATCTCTCACCATATATTTCACAGTACTGAGCATATGCCATGCAACTTTTCAATTCCATCAAGCTTTGGTTGTGTAGTCTTATTCATTTATAAGGTCCCTGCATGATTGCTGAAGTTCACTCACTGTTGTGACTGACCAATGGAAGTTCCAGGAAATGTTTGCAACATTATTCCTCCTTTCACAGTCTGAGACCAGGAGGTGCACAGTTTAAAGAGTGGCAAGAATGTTAGAGGCCCTGCAAATGCACCCAAGAAAAGCAAGGAATGGGTGGACCTTGTCTCTGAAGTGCAAACACCTAGGCACACGCATCAACCATTATACAGAGGTACGTAGGTAACCTGAAAGGTTAAGAGTGAGGGATGCCATCCAGAGCCCAGTGTAGCCTCCCCACAGCCCCACTGCTCTCAAATGCTGTCAGTCTTCACCAAACTTCCCCAAATACCTTTGGCAGGAGTCTCTGGTCTGTCTGATATTTACAGCTTTGTATCTGCTTAGGTTAAATGTTGTTATTAATGAAGATCTATATGCCTCAACTGGATTAAACATTGGAGCTGTAGCCGTGGTGTTTCAGACCCGATTGCTTGTTGACACCATAGTGTCCCCAACCCCAAAGCCCTATGTCTCAAAAGTGTTTGAACAGGTGCAGGACAGGACCCGAACACAATGGGGGAGGGCCACTGTTCTTGTAAAAAATTTTATTTGCTACAAGGCACTTGAAAGATTCAGTTGTTGACTCAAAGAAAAAAAAAACACTTGGCATCTCTGATGGTTTAATAATAGTGTTTCTCAAACATGAATCTAACTATAGAGCTTTAAAACATACTCATAGATTTGAGCACTGTGCTGCGGTGAAGACAGGTGCGCAGGTAAATGTTTCCCCACTGTAACCCAATCCAGTTTTTCATTAGCATCTCGCCTGTCATGTTTCCATGGAAACAAGCTTGGTGACTTCACACATAAATGTCTATCTACTCAGACGGTGTGTTCATGTGTGTGTCTATGTGTGTAAGAGACCAAGTAAAAAGGGGCAATTAAGAAGAGCATATGGCAGCAGCATCATGCGCATGAGTAGAACAACTTACTTCATATGTTTGCCCATGTATTTCTATTGCCATTGCAGGATACAAACGTTCAAAGTGTGTGTTGTCTGTGTGACATTACACTGGGGTGACCGCCTGTACATTTGCATGCATGCATGTATTTGCATATTAAATTATGTTTATGCAAGTAAGTGTGGATGTACAAACTACAGCAGTGTCAGTGTGGATGTGTACACAGTTGTTTACACATGCACATGCTTGTGAGTGTTTGTCAGCTTACCTTTCTTTGTGCGAAAACCTGTACAGCCATGAAAGCTTTAATATTTCAGAGAACTGATCTAGGAGTGAATATTTGAGCAGTGCAACAAAAAAACATACAGAAAAAAAGAAATGCAAAGATTTTAACAAAGTTGTACAATCTTGTTAAAACATCTGGCATTGTTTCTTATTTTGACTTACACACATCTGCACGTCATGTTCTGCTATACTTACATGGCCTTTGCATTGAATTCCATTCATTTTCCATTAATTTATATGGCCTACTGCCCTCCTGTCACACCCACACACAAACACAAACACACCTACATGTACATTTACACTTCTAACTCTCCATTGTCATTGGCTGCCTTAGTATAAACAGACAAAAATAATCTATTATATTTCAGTGCTTATGAAGAAAAAATCAATTTCAAATATTGAAGACGCACACAGACATGCAAGCACACACTTGACACCATAAACTCCACTTGAGCTCTGCCTTGATGAAGGGGGATAAGAAATCTAAACCTAATGGGGCCTAAGGGGGAATATGAGGGCTTTTGAATACATGTTCATTTTGGCTAACTTTGATCTTGGTTTTTTATTTATTAATCCACTTCTTTAGCACACATGCACTTATTTTGAAATTACATCTTCTATTTTACTTTCATAATTTAATCTTTGACTGATTGAACTAACAGTTGTCTGTCTTTTTATCTGCAGTCAGACATCAGACATGCCTGAACACAGGACTAAGATTATTGCAGGGAAGACATAATAATAATAATAATGAATTTTATTTATCATGCACTTTACATTTGATTTCAAATCTCAAAGTGCTACAAAACAAGTTTAAAAGACCATAACATTAAAAACAGAGTAAAAAGACAGTCATTAAAATCAATACATTAAAAGGCATACGTAGCCTATTAAAAAAAATCTAAAATCAACAATTGTAGGAATTTCTAAAAAGGAAAGTTTTTAGTCCTTTCTTAAAACAATCCACTGTCTGTGGGGCCCTAAGGTGGTCTGGGAGGGCATTCCACAGACGGGGAGCTGCGGCTTCGAAGGCCCTGTCGCCCATTGTTTTTAGCCGTGTCCTGGGTGGGGCCAGACGGTGCTGTTGGCCTGACCGGGTCCGGGAAGAGGTGTGTGGTGTGAGCAGTTCAGTGAGATACGTGGGGGCCGCACCGTGCACACAGTGATGGGTGTGCAGAAGAATCTTGTACTCTATACGGGCGTGAATGGGCAGCCAGTGTAAAGTGTGAAGGATGGGAGTGATGTGCTGGTGTTTCCTCACCCTCATCAGGACCCTGGCAGCGCTGTTCTGTACGTACTGGAGCTTCTGAAGGCTCCTGCCAGAGATCCCCATGAGGAGAGCGTTGCAGTAATCCAGCCTGGAGGAAACGAAGGCGTGGACGAGCTTCTCTGCAGCAGGGAGGGATAGGGAGGGACGGAGTTTAGAGATATTACGGAGGTGAAAGAAGGACGTTTTGCAGATGGAGGTGACATGATTGTCAAAGGAGAGGTGGGGGTCAAGCTTGACCCCAAGGCTTGTAACAGAGGGAGAGAGGGGAATGGTATGACCACAGAATGAAACAGAGGTGAGAGGAGAGGAACGGAGTTGATGAGGAGTACCAGTTTGGATGGCCTCTGTTTTTGAGGCATTAAGCTGCCGGAAGTTTTGATTCATCCACGCCTTTATATCCTCCAGGCAGGAGCTGAGGCGGGTGACAGAGTTGGCGGGGGAGCTGGGAGGAGTCATTTTAATGTAAAGTTGTGTGTCGTCAGCATAGCAATGGAAGTTGACCCCATGCCTGCCGACGACACAACTAAGGGGGAGCATGTAGATGGTGAACAGCGTAGGGCCGAGCACGGAGCCCTGGGGGACCCCACAGGTGACAGTGTGAGGTCTGGATTTTGCCTCCCCCAGGGCCACGTACTCGGTCCTGTCAGTGAGGTAGGAGTGAAACCAGTGGAGGGCAGTGCCAGAGAGACCAATGAAATGCTGGAGGCGGTGGAGGAGGATGTGGTGATCTACTGTGTCAAACGCAGCAGACAGGTCAAGAAGAATGAGGAGGGACGTGAAACCGGAATCAGAGGCCATCAGCAGATCGCTGGTGACTCTGATGAGAGCTGTTTCTGTGCTGTGGGAGGGGCGAAAACCAGATTGGAATTTTTCATACAGATTATTGCATTTAAGGTGGTTGTGGAGCTGGGTGGAAACAACTTTTTTCTAGGAGTTTGGAGATGAATGGGAGGTTTGAAATGGGTCTGTAGTTTGACAGAGGTTCAGGGTCCAAGGTGGGTTTTTTTAGGAGGGGTTTAATGAGGGCAGTTTTAAGGGTAGATGGGACGGTACCCGTTTCCAGGGAACTGGCTATTATTTTGGTTATGAGATGACTAATGGATTGATGGTGAGTTTTGAGCAGAGGGGATGGGAGGGGATCTAAAGAGCAGGTGGATGATTTAGATTTGCGGATGATGTTCTCGACCTCCTGCTGCGTTGGCAGAGAGAAGTGTGATAGGAGTTGTGTGGGAGATGTCTCAGGGGTATCAATAGTGGTGCTGTTTGAAGGTGAAAGTGAAGAGCGGATGCTGTCTATTTTTGATATGAAGAAGTCCAGAAACCGGTTGCAGTTTATATCTGTGTGGTTGTAGAATGAGGAGACCTGTAGTTTGAGAATATGGCTGATTGTGGAAAAGAGTTTTCTGGAATTACCTGGGTTATTGTTGATGAGCGAGGAGTAGTAATTGGACCTGGCCTTGGAGAGGGCTGTTGCATAGTTTCTGCGATGTTCCCGGTAGGCCAATTTATGCACCGTCAGGCCAGATGTTTTATATGCCCGCTCCAGGACACGGCCAGACCTCTTCATTTGCCTTAGCTCTTTGGTGAACCAAGGAGCGGAACGTGTGAATGTGACAGTCCGGGTTATTACAGGAGCATGAGTATCCAGGATGGAGTTGAGGCTTGTGTTGTAGAAGTCCATTAAGTCACTAGCTGATGAGAGTGGAGAGGGGGAAAGATGCTGAAGATGTGAGCTGAAGGATGAGGAATCAATGTTTTTGATGTTTCTGAAAGTGATATGGCGTTTTGGTTTGGTGAAAAAGGTTATTGGGTGTCTAAATGTAACTGCCAGGTGATCTGAGACACCAACATCGTATATGTTGATGCTGGTGAGTGGAAGGGAGTCAGTTATAACAAGGTCCAGAGTATGCCCTTTGCTGTGGGTGGGGCCATCTGTCAGCTGTTGAAGATTTAGACAGTCCAAAACCTGTTTGAATTCGGCAGCTAGACGGGAAGTGTGTGAGTCCATGTGTATATTGAGATCACCAATTACAAGAATATTTGAGTGTGCTGTGCAGAGAGAGATTAGGAACTGATGAATGTCAGAAATGAAAGTTGGTTGTGGTTTAGGGGGGGCGATATATGACAGCTACTGTAGCAGAGAAAGGATTATTGCATTTAAAAACAAGGCTTTCAAAGGAGGAAGCACCGGGTACAGACAGGAGGGACACTGCAAAGTAGCTGCGAAATAAAACAGCAAGGCCCCCACCCCGCTAGGGATGGGAATCGAAAACCGGTTCCTGTTAAGAACCGGTTCCGTATTTTTCGATTCCATGGCATCGTTTGGCAGCTCGCTGAATGATTCTTTTTTCGATTCCCGCAGCAACAGAGCCTAGCGCGCCGGCTCTGGGGAGCACGACTTACGTCACGTTTTTTACGTACGTTACGCAGCTTACGCAACTTACGCAAGTTACGCAAGTTGGAAGAACTATTCGAGGAGGAAGACAACGAGCTGCGGTCACTTTGTGAATCAAAGCCCCGTCTTTCCTTAGCCCAGAGGGTAGATCAGGAAATCCAGCTCTATAAAAGCTTGCCCTCCATCCCCTGCAGGGATAGCGCCACACTGTGGTGGTGGAACAAGCAAGATGTGCTGCCCTTGCTATCTGGACTGGCTGAAAACTACCTCTGTGTGCAGGCTTCCTCCACCCCATCTGAGAGGGTGTTCTCCACGGCTGGAGACACCTTAAGCCCTGAAAGATCCCGTATCCTTCCAGAAAAAGCAGATATGCTCATCTTTCTGCAAAAGAACTGTTAATTTTCCCTACTACTGTTTTATAATTAGTACTTTTTGTTATTTAAAATAGGTTATAATCCCATCATTTGTTATTAGACATTGTTTGTTATTAAGTTTGTTCTTGTATTCATTTTTCATTTAAACACAGATGTTACTCCAGTTTCACATTTCCTGTGGACATCTTGATCTTGTTGATTTTGTAAGATTGTGCAATAGTTAAGTAAACAAAGTTGATTCTGATAATCAAACTGTTTGTTCTCCTTTTTCCCCCAAATTGGAATCGAAAAAAGAATCGATAAAGAATCGAATCGTTTCATAGAATCGAAAAGGGAATCGGAATCGTGAAAATCTTTTCAATTCCCAACCCTACACCCCGCCCAGTTGTGCGGGCTTTGTCCAGGTATGAGCATAGGCGGATCTACTGGGGTGGCATAGGGTGGCAACTGCCACCCTAAATGACAGCCTTGCCACCCCAGCTGCCACCCCAGTTGGCGGTAGGGGTGGCGAGGCTTATAAATTATGGATCATTTGAGAATTACGACCGCTAATTTCCAATGTCGGACTGCAGTGAATGCAGCACGAGATGACGCGAGAGCGACTGAGACTGATTGTTTTGAAAACCGAGCGGGGCAAAGCGAGGGAGCCAGGGGTGATGGGGAGAGGAGACACGGGATGAAACAGGTAAAAATTGATTAACTATCTATCGAGAAATGAAATCATAATGAAAGTACAATGTTGCTAGCATAGCTGCAATGCTGATTTTGAGATGATAAAAATCAGGTTGCAGAACGTTATTTCTCTAACTATGATGTTAGTTAGGCCTGACGTTTCAGGCTCATAAAGACATACACTATATTGCCAAAAGTATTTGCTCACCTGCCTTGACTCACATATGAGCTTAAGTGACATCCCGTTCCTAATCCATAGGGTTCAATATGACGTCGGTCCACCCTTTGCAGCTAGAACAGCTTCAACTCTTCTGGGAAGGCTGTCCACAAGGTTTAGGAGTGTGTTTATGGGAATTTTTGACCATTCTTCCAGAAGCGCATTTGTGAGGTCGCACACTGATGTTGGACGAGAAGGCCTGGCTCTCAGTCTCCGCTCTAATTCATCCCAAAGGTGTTCTATCGGGTTGAGGTCAGGACTCTGTGCAGGCCAGTCAAGTTCATCCACACCAGACTCTGTCATCCATGTCTTTATGGACCTTGCTTTGTGCACTGGTGCACAGTCATGTTGGAAGAGGAAGGGGCCAGCTCCAAACTGTTCCCACAAAGTTGGGAGCATGGAATTGTCCAAAATGTCTTGGTATGCTGAAGCATTCAGAGTTCCTTTCACTGGAACTAAGGGGCCAAGCCCAGCTCCTGAAAAACAACCCCACACCATAATCCCCCCTCCACCAAACTTTACACTTGGCACAATGCAGTCAGACAAGTACCGTTCTCCTGGCAACCGCCAAACCCAGACCCGTCCATCAGATTGCCAGATGGAGAAGCGCGATTCGTCACTCCAGAGAACGCGTCTCCACTGCTCTAGAGTCCAGTGGCGGCGTGCTTTACACCACCGCATCCGACGCTTTGCATTGCACTTGGTGATGTATGGCTTGGATGCAGCTGCTCGACCATGGAAACCCATTCCATGAAGCTCTCTGCGCACTGTTCTTGAGCTAATCTGAAGGCCACATGAAGTTTGGAGGTCTGTAGTGATTGACTCTGCAGAAAGTTGGCGACCTCTTCGCACTATGCGCGTCAGCATCCGCTGACCCCGCTCCGTCAGTTTACGTGGCCTACCACTTCGTGGCTGAGTTGCTGTCGTTCCCAAACACTTCCATTTTCTTATAATACAGCTGACAGTTGACTGTGGAATATTTAGGAGCGAGGAAATTTCACGACTGGATTTGTTGCACAGGTGGCATCCTATCACAGTTCCACGCTGGAATTCACTGAGCTCCTGAGAGCGACCCATTCTTTCACAAATGTTTGTAAAAACAGTCTGCATGCCTAGGTGCTTGAATTTATACACCTGTGGCCATGGAAGTGATTGGAACACCTGATTCCAATAATTTGGATGGGTGAGCAAATACTTTTGGCAATATAGTGTATTTGCGGTCAACTATGACAGAAAAGAGACTATATAGTTTGGTTGCACTCAAATCAAAACGCACAAAGGCATTGGATCTAAATAAAGTTGTGAAGCGTTTTGCTGAGCAACATGGAAATCACTGCATTCAGCTGTTATAGTCATGTCAACTTTATGTTATGCTCTCTGGTGAGCCTTTACAGAGCTGTTACATTTTGTTTTGGCACCTGAGAAAATCTGATATTTCCGTTAATAAAACCAAAAGTGTTAAAAGTTAAAAATGTGATACTGGTGTAAATCCTCCTTAATATGAAGCAGAGTTGTTGTTTCTTTTTTTGTATATATAATATGAAACTATCCAGAAATGACCCGTATGAACCTACTCACAAGCAAAATGTATTTTTATGTTGCTTCTTTTCAGATTTGTGGAGATTTTGATGTAACATACAGAACCCGCCTTTTTGTTGATTTGTTGATACAGCAGTATGGAGGACCAACTCTGCCATATTTAAAAATAAATACAGAAATAAATAAATGCTTAATAAATAAATAAGCATACCAAAAATACACCAAAAATACAAACAACAAATAAATGTAAGTAGAAATTAAATTATACAGCTAGTCATAAAGGTATATAACTCTTTTAATTGGCTTCTTTATTTCTTTGCCTTTTTAAAATTTACCTTATTTATTTTTTTTGTCATTTATTATCTTCAACTTCATTTTTTCATTACTTATATTTTTAAGTATTTATTTATGTGCATGTTATAATATTTTTGTCTGTTTTATTCTTCCTTTGTATTTTTTTACCCTAGCTATTTCTTCGCCGCTATTTCTTTCTGCCTGCCCTTTTAACATTTCTGCCTGCCATTATAATATCATTTCTAATTACATTTATTTGTTGGTTGTACTTTTGGTGGCAATTAATTGTATGTTTATTTATTTATTGAGCATTTATTTATTTCTGTATTTATTTTTAAATATGGCAGAGTTGGTCCTCCATATACAGCTCTATCTACAGCAGATCTACATGCATGAAATGTCCCTTTCATGTTGCCTTAACTGCTGTATGTCAAGTTACTGAGGAACAAATGGGGAAAATGTGTGTTCAGAGTAAACATTAAATAGATGTCCAGTACCTTGTTCGGGTGCCTTGACCCATTTATTTCTACTGTGTAGTAATGCTCACTTTAGTACAGCTCAGTACATAGATCTCTGATGGGTAACTTTTTCTTTCTATAGTTTCTTCTTGTGCAAATGCTGCAAAGCTTCCTCTCTGACAGTCAATCTGTCACATCTGCGACTCAGCACCTGTGTCTTACCTTAATACCTTTCCTGTCATAAGGCCCCTCTAGAAGTAGTGTTATCATTCTTCTATCTCCTATTAAGTGAGATCACATTGTACGATGTATTTCTAATATGAACTGTTTCACATGAAACACATACTGTACATACTATTCTCACCAAACTGTGATAACTGTGATTAAATTCAGTGTAAACAAATGCCATATGTTGCCACCCCTAAAAAAATTCCTGCCCCCCTCTTGCCACCCCATAAATATTTTTCTAGATCCGCCCCTGGGTATGAGTACCCTTGTGGGCAGGCCTCATTCAGGGTGCTGTAGACACCGGGCTGTTGCCAAGTCTCTGTGAGGCAGAGAATGTCTATTTCTTTGTCCAGAATGTGATCGTGGATGAATCCGGATTTCTTTGACAGTGACTGCACATTAAGCTGTTCCATTGTGATGTGGGAATTTGAGTCCAGTTTATGCAGAGAGCGGAGAACGCTGAAATCCACTCTAGGTCTTCCAGTTCGCCGGTCCAACTCAGCCATATCTGAGGTAGGCATAGCGGCGCTCCGATGACGCAGATGGTGACGTACCTGTTGCGCGACAGGACGTGATGCCGACCAGAAGGATGCGATGGAGCTGTGGTCACCGCGTTTGGACATTACAAGGCGGCGCCCGGATCCCCGGTGGATGTAACGGGGTCGACGTGGAAGATCCAATGGAGCTCTGTTGATGTTGAGAATCCGAAGTGGTTGTATCGTGGTGTCGATGGGCAACAAGTGGCGTGATGGTGTGCCGGTGCTAACAGTTAGCCAGGATCCAGGTGAGCAGCGGTGGAAAAAAGCCATACCCAAAAGGATGATCCACAGCTTCAACAGAGGTGGTGTTCCATTCATAGACCTCCGCTGGAAGGCGGAGGCACTGGAAGATTTATGAAGACTGATGGTGCTGATAGGACTCTGTAAACAGAAGAGTTGCTCCGGCTAACTCTGTTAGCGTAGCCAACCCAAACAAGTTGCCAACGGGCTAACAGGCCGACGTGCAGAGATAATCCAGGGAGGGCATGAAGCACTTAGACATCTCCGTAGGAATAATCCAGTTTGATGGAAACAAAAGGAAGCAGCAGGATTGGGGGATTTGAAGCCCAGAGAAAAGGACGATTCACTTAGCAAGCAGTGTCCAGCGTAGTGACAGGTAAGTCCAGGGTACCACACAAATTCGGTGTGTACTACAAAATAATCTGTCTCTTACTGTAGTAACTGAGTTCCCAGAATACGGTACAGTAGGATGGATTTTGCAGAAAAGGACAGATTTTGACGGATTTGACGGATTTGCAGAGAAGCGGCGAACAGCCAACGCCAGCGTCCTCTCTGCAAAAAAACATCTTACAATATCCACAAAATCTACAAAACCATATGCACTAATCAATATTGGTTCTGAAAATATTTTTTTGGTGAGAAAATTGTTGATATTGTGTGTGCGGAAACCAGTGCCATCAGACTAAAAGTATATCCATTTAATTTAAAAATGAAATGGACTGGTCACAAATTATCCACCTTATCAGCTGGATAAGCTCATCAGGAAGGTCAGCTCTGTGATTGAATCCCCTCTGGACTCAGTGCAAGAGGTGTGAAAGAAAAAGGACCCACACTAAATTAACATCTCTGTTGGATAATGTCTCCCATTCCATGGATGAAACTGTTGCAGAACTGGAGAGCTCCTTCAGTGACAGACTGCTGCATCCTAAATGCACCAGGGAGCATTATCACAGATCTTTCCTCCCAGCAGCTGTAAGACTTTATAACCACCACTGTTCCCAACAACCTCAATAAGTTGTTACATTAATGCTGATTTTTTTTTGCAGTTTTCTGTCTTAGTCAGTTAAATAACATGCCACTGTCATTTTGCACATCTCTGATGTTGCTGCTATTCTCAAATATTCATTACTGTAAAAATGTAAATAGCTGTATATTGGTTATTTATTCTCCAAGTGCAGAGTGTCATGTTTGGCTTAAGGTGCCTATCCCACATGCAGAACACTCAGAGGCAGGAGAAAAGTTCAAAGGTTTATTGAAGTATTTGAACACAATAAATGAACAGATCCAGAGGGGAACTCGTCTGGCCACGAGTGGGTTCTGAAAAGCACACAGAGTTATCAGATCCAGGGCTGGTCACGAGTCGGTTCACTGCTGAGGGGACAGAGGAGTTAGTGGAGGTCCAGGTAATTTGCAGGTTGAGAGTGTGCAAGGCTGTACCTGTTCTGGAGTAGAGCAGAGCGGCAGAGGGGGGGAACCTTGAGGGTCCAGAGGCTGTCGGCAGGTTGAGGGCTAGGCAGAGGCAGAGCTTAATTTGAGTGTTGGCAGATAACAGAGCTGAGTTTCCTTCCAGTATCTTCTGAGAGCGGGCTGGCAGATCTTTGACAGGAATAAGTCTCCAGGGTTCTTCAGAGAATGGACAGGCAGATTACCGGCAGAGAAACTCTTCAGGATTTCAGGTTTCTGGCAGGTTCAATCTAGGAAGCAGAGAGGAGAAAACAGATCAGGTCAGGTTCAGGTTTTCTGGGAGTCAGAGGTTCAGACAGGCTGGTTGGCTCAGGCTTGCTAACCGTTACTGGCAAACACTCTGGCACTGGAGAGAAGTCCTCTGCCTCCTTAAATACAGATCTCCTGATGAGCAGATGAGCGACAGGTGGTGCAATCAGCTCCGGCTCCAGGAGATCTCGTACGCCCTCTGGTGGAGAAAGTGGACAGACTTCCAGATCCCAACACAGAGTACTTATATTGTTAAAACACTTTGCAGTACATTATTTTATCTTTTAAATTTTTTTTATCTTTTAACTATTATGTTATTCTTATACACTTTTCCAAGGTCCACATTTGTGTGAGCATTTTTTCTATAATCTTTTTGCAGCTGTAACACGAGAATTTCCCCCATTGTCCAGGCCTACCCCTGCTGTTCCAGCCCCAGGGCTGATGGCTCGGTTCGAATGCCCAGTCTAGTCCAGTCAGCGGCCCAGCATTCTATGACCCCTTTAAGCATCTAATGGAAAAAGAGAAGGGTGGATGTTACTGTTACTGTTACTTTTAGCTCGGTTCAGTCCGACTCAGTGACCCTGTCTTCGGTCTTGTCAGTTCATCCAACAGCAGCTCTTACACAGATTTGGATTAATCTGATGCAGTAACAAGAGGCAGCTTTGCAGGGCTTCATTATAACTTGCAGCTACAGTAGTTTGCTAGTGGTCGTGGTCAGGGCAGCGTCAGCACAGGTTGGACTGGGTCAGCGGCTTCTAAGGACTCCTCAGTAAACAGTAATTGGGCCCAGTTGTTCTGTCGGCAGATCGGTGTAGTTGTCTCATCTGCTTGAACAGGCATGTTCATGATACTGCGTTCAACATGGTTTGAATTGCAGGAAAAGACGGTCACTCCGATCAGCTCCTTTTGAATTATAGAGAAAGGCAGTATGACTCTGTCCAGCAAGGACAGACTTCTCCAAGGGGATTTGGTTGCTACTTAGCGTAGCTTTAAGCTGAGAACCGCTCTGTCTAGCCTTACGCGGCAGTAGGCTACTGGCAACAGGAAGTTGGCGTCCGCTCCTTTTTTATTTTAATTTTTTTTCCTCCTTCAATAAACTCTGTTGCAGCAATGTGACGTCAGAGGGGAGTCTCTCCCCACTGACATTTGCATTCAATGCAGACATCTTGGTATTTATACTGGTAAAGTTTGTCAACCAGAACACTTTTGAAATTTTTGATTTTGTATTTGATTAGTTTTAAGTTTAAGTCAAAAGTACTGAACAGACATTGCTGCACACTTTATGCATATTTGTTCATAATTTAATGGTGTAATCACAATACCATAATGCTGTTTTGTACTGATCTATGCCTACATAAGAATAAAAAGATATTGCTTGTGATTTACTATCTAAAAATCTTACCACTAAAAGTTGATTTTATTCTCTCCCCATCTCGGCCATCTTGACTTCCACTTTAGGTTCTCCTCTGATGCTTACAGAGCTTATCTGTTTTCTTTCTCTCTTTCTTTTTGGCCCTCATGTCTCTGCTTTGTCTCTGTTCTAGCCTTTTGTATGTTTCATTTTTCTCCAACTTTTCTCTTCATCTCTGTGACTCAGTCTTTCCTTCTGCTCCTCTTTCCTCGACTGATTCACCAACGTCTATTTAAATCTCCATCTGTGACTGTTTTGCCGCTTTCTTTTTCAGTCTGTGTCCAAACCTACTGTTTTTTATGCTACCTTTATTTCCTAATATATCTGTTTTGTCCAACTCTTTCTATAGGTGGCTTTTACTTCTGTTGCTGTTATTCTGTAGAACACATTTTTTGTTTCCTATTTACCTTTGCAACCATCCTCCGCATCATTATCTCCATCTCTGTCTGTACACATCACTCAAATATTGATGCAAGCGTTCTACAGACTTTTTTGTCTGTCATTGTTGATTAACTGTGTATAACCTGATAGACTTGAATCCAGCCTCCTGCCTTCACGCACAAACCCTTCTCAGAAAGCACTCAATCCTTGCATATATCTGAATTAGCCATGGTTGCCTGAGGCAACTTCCATCTTAATAAGTGCGTTGTTTATAGGCCTATAAGCAAAATGTTGCCGGCACAGCTCATTACTGCTGAGTGAGGAGGAAAGTCCCAG
Source organism: Cyprinodon tularosa (assembly GCF_016077235.1). Taxonomy (NCBI): domain Eukaryota; kingdom Metazoa; phylum Chordata; class Actinopteri; order Cyprinodontiformes; family Cyprinodontidae; genus Cyprinodon; species Cyprinodon tularosa. The sequence continues at coordinate 99,497 of NW_024039040.1, read as the reverse complement.
GAGGCATCTCTCTCTTTCACACACACACAAATCCCCCCCATCCCCACCCCTCCACACACACACCCGCACACATGCACACAAAACTTGCAAACCATGTGCTCTAACTGTTTTTGTGCTCTATTCATTATACAGTTCTTTGTTAAATATTACTTTATGAATGCTTTTAAATGTTTCTGTATTAGTTTGTTTTAAGACAGCAACTCCAATTTCAATATAAAAACATTGATACTGATTTGTTTGACAGCTCATTCTTTAAATATCTATAAATTAATACAGATTTCATTTGGCATCCCTCCTGCAATCCCATCACTCATGAAAATGTTTTGTCAGCATGTGATGGAATAGAGATACAGCAGCATCTCTCTTTGAGCCTACAGGTTTATGCTAGGCTGGTGGAGGAACAACAATAAAAGTAAGTTTTTCTTGCAGCCTTTTTTAAGCCTTTGTTGTCATGTTTTTTTTTAAAGGACTTAAATGCTGTGGCTGATTGATGCAACAACAAAGTTACTTAATAATAAAAGGAAATCTATACATTGGTAATTGTCCAGAGGATTAGGTCATAAAGTGCTGACTTAGTACCTTTACTTTTACTCGTGTATAGAAAAGTGCTTACTTCTTTTCAGACGCATGCATCTGTGTGGTAGCTGCAAATCTCTTCCCTTCTGTATGGTGGGTGGCAAACCCATTTTATGTATATCACCCCTGTCTAAAGCACTGGATTGACAAAGTCAGTGTCTTACTCTTTTTAAAAGTAATTTGACCAGTATAAAAATTTTTGTTAATATTATACTGATGAGGCAATACTTTTCACAGTCAACATTTTAACTTAAAGTATTAGACTCACGTTTCAGTTTCAACAGAAACAGGCTGTGGGTGACCCTAATGCACATGGAAAATGAATGAAACCATCAAAACAGTCCTGTAAATTAGATCAAGTCACAACATTTACAGTTGCATTTTACAAGTGCATGAACTACAAGAAGGTTCACATATAAAGGACTCAAACCTCTGTGTTTTGGGCAGGACTGCTCTGTGTTTTTGAAGTAAAACATATTCCTTGTCTGGTCTTTTGTCTGATTTCCAGTGTCCCTTTCCTGCTTTCTCAACCTCCAGCCAGCCAGCTTAACTTCCTTAATTAACCTTGTTCTTAATCTGTATAAAATAATCAAATTTGACTGTACTGCAATGTAACTGGATTGAATTTGATTGGATATTATTGTGTCTGGGTTTGATCATTATGTTTGAAATGGAATGAGTTAAACTAATTTGAACTAAAATTGGACCGAACTGGATTTAGTATTAAACAAAATATATGCCAGACCTGTTTACCTTTAACGGGAATTTATTTTTAATTAGTCCTGTTTGTGGATGTGTGGGGAAGTACTTTTAATTAAATAGAGAATCTATCTACAGCCTACAGAAACAAACAATAAGAATAGTATGTAACGCTGATTACAAACAGCCAACAAATCAACTCTACATCAAACTGAAAGCACTAAAACGTATCAAGGAGTTGTTACATGTGAGGGCAATTACACATGCCCTGCTGGGTACATCTGAACTAAAAATACCACTGGTGAGAACAAATACAAAGTATCAGTGTCTAAAAATTAAAAGACTTAAATTATGGAATAACTATAGTGATGAAATGAATACATGCAATGCAATGACAAGATTCAAAAGGCTATTTAGAAATGACATGTTAGATAAGTACAGCTCTGAACCTAAATGAGAATAAAACCATTGTTGTTCTCTCTTCCGTTGTGGTTTATGTTCTTGTTTGTGTATTTGAAATAATGGTAATTGACAGGATGGTTTGATATAGGGGATGCACACTGTTGCAGTGGGTAGCACTGTTGCCTTATGGCTAGAAGGTTCCAGGTTAAATTCCTGGCCGGGGTTCTTTCTGCATGGAGTTTGCATGTTCTCCCTGTGCATGCGTGGGTTCTATCCGGGTACTTGGGCTTCCTTCCACAGTCCAAAAACATGACTGTTAGGTTAATTGGCTTCTGTAAGTTGTCCTTAGGTGTGAGTGTGTGTGTCCATGGTTTTACGTCTTAATGCATCATTGTGTTTTCTTGCAACGACAGGCATCCTGTCGAGGGTGTACCCAACCTCTAGCCTATAGACTGCAGGAGATAGGCACTAGCCCCATTATGACCCTGGCGGAATAAGCAGGAGAAGATGAAAGGTTTAATATAGTGTGAGTATTTGTTGAAACCTATGTGATTTGAATTTGCTAAATAAAAGGGGATAGGCCCAAAAAAGTATTTTCTACTTACGCCTATTGCCTTTTTTCAGACAAAAACCTGTGTATTAAGTGTGTATAAATATTTATTGTATATGTTTTTCATGATTCACTTTGTCTGGAAAATAATTAATAAATAACCATCCATCTATTTTCTAAAACCCTTATCCCAAGTGGGGTCGCGAGGAATACTGGTGCCTCCTGCTGTCTACGGGTGAGAGGCAGGGTACACTGTGGACAGGTCGCCAAGGCAACACAAAGACAAACAGGACAAACAACCATTCACACACACACTCACACCTAAGGAGAATTTAGAGAAGCCAATTAACCTAACAGTCATGTTTTTGGACTGTGGGAGGAAGCCAGAGTACCCGGAGAGAAGCCACACATACTCAGGGAGAACATTCAAACTCCATGCAAAAAAACCCTGGACCGAGAATCCAACCCACGACCAGGCAGCAATGCTACCATACCACTGAACAGCCCCAATCAATAAATAAAATATAAAAAAGGGGAAATATTTTTAAAAGTAAAATATCTCTACTACACTGTCTTATCAACAATTGTGATTAATTTTTTTCCCCATTTATTTTTTTTTTGTGGCATAGAATAATGTGTAGAGAATGTGTTTCTGAAAAACTTCTTTTCAGTTTATGACACATGTCGCCACTGGGGTTTGGTTTGACAAACAGATGGCTGAACAGTATAGTAGCAAACAGCTAATGCCCCGGCTGTGTGTGACAGAAGTGTTTTTTCTTGTCACTTAAGTCAAAGATCAAACATGCCAAGACAAACATATGAAGTTATTCACAGGGAAGGAAACTCAGACACACTTGAATAAACACTGAGTGACAGCTGAAGGATCACACTGGTTATTACTGCCTTTAGCCTCCCTGTTCGAGAGCTGATAGTTACAGTATATTGTGAAGAAGTGCAGGTTGACGGAGTTGAGGAACTCCAGTGTATGTAACATGATAGCTTTTCAGAGGTGATTGAATTACATTTTTTTTTTTTTTTACAGTCTAACCAAATAGGCTAATCACACAAACAACATATATGATCTTCTAAAAAACACAGAAGGCTAGACTGTTGAATTAGGTATCTTGCACTCTTGATAGAAGAAGAACATGAAACCTGTGCTTTGTAGACTATGACACTGTTTTGTTAAGAATGTTAGACAACTTTATGTAGGTACATTGTTAACACTCGTGGGAATAACTATGATGCGTTGTTGGCAAAGAGCTAAGTGACTTTTTACTTAACAGCTGCTGCTTGTTTTCTGTGATTCAGCTGCTGCTTTATGCTCTTAGCTATTTATTGGAAAGAATAGTTGCTATTAATCTAAACTTTTAAACAACTGCCTGCTCAAGTGTAATTGTAAATTTCCTTAAAACAGTATTGTGAGAATGGTGCATTTAAAAAAGTCTTATTTATGCTTCAATAAAATCATAATTTAATACTTATTTCCCCTTTGTTAAGAGCTTTGAGAATATGTGAAATTTGCTGTGTAGATACAGACAACTAAAGTAATCCATTAGCCAAAACAAAAAAAAAAAAACAACAAAAAAACATTACAATAAAAGATATAAAAAGTAAACAATAGAGAATGTTTTCTTATCACATTTAGCATATTTAAAGGAGATGGTAAATTGATTCTTGTTACCAGCATATTGCTTTTAAGCACTGACTTGCACGGCAAACTTTTAGCTATAATGGTATTGCAGCTGATGTCTGCCACTGTGATAGAAAAACACAAAACAAACAAACAAAAAAAAATATTTCAAAGTTGGGATTTGGCTATCTCATAATAAGGATGATACTTATCATGACTTATCTTTATATTCCTATCTCATCTCATAAATAAGTAATAGTTTCTCATTATAGTAATTTAGCAATCTCATTATAATGCCATATTATCTCATGTTTCCTGCTAGGCTATACGAGGGAGTTAAAAATCCAACGTGGCTGTTGTAAAGGAATTTACTTACTTTACAAGTTTTAATTTTATAGAAAATACATTCATGATGATCTTAAATTCCTCATAAAATATATTTTAAATTACAGTAAAATTTAATCACTATAAATACATTTTAGTTAATCATTGTAAAACCTTATCTTTCCACTTTGATTAATGTATTTTATGCAGCCTGTTTTTCTCTCATTACATCTATTGCTGGTTATTGCTGAATATGCTGGCTTTAACCTTACAGGGTTAATTGTGCCTATTTTTAGTTTATACAGGCTTGCATGTTTAAATGGTTCCCAACCATATAGTTGAGACTTGATTGAAAGCTGGCCATTCGGATGGTTTCTAGAAAGAATAGAGCGAACCTAAAAAAAGAGTTCTGCTTTTTATGCTTTAGTTTAAACTTAAACATGCCCCCGCTGTTATTTACATAGAGAGGTTTTTTTAATGCTGCTTTCTTAACCATCACAGTAGTTGCCACAAAAAAATCATTGGTTAACATATGAGGTGCATTGGTATTTCTAGAAATATGCATATTTAAAAAAAAAAACAATAACAAACCAAGTTGTCTTTTGAATTTATCATCCTATTCCATCCTCTATATCGCTTCATAAGAAGCAGGAACCCTTTAAGGTGGCGACAAATAAACTTTTCATTGTGAGGAACTTTGTTTATCAATCTGCTGTCGTTTTAGCATTATAACATATATACACTTTAACTAAAAATCTGTGGGGATCGCAGGGGGCAGCAGCCTCAGCACAATCTTAAGACTTCCCTCTCCCCCAGACACCTTCACCTCCCGAGTTGAGGCGTAAAGAGGCATCCGAACAAATTTCGGAGCCAACTGGACAGCTGTAGCGATTGATGTGGCTTTCCCAAGTGATGAAAAAAAATCAGAAAAAAAAAAAACATGAGAGACTGGAAAAAAAATATCAAGGCTTCAGGGAAGAACAGGAGAGAGCCTAGAGGTTGAAGGCAACGTTAGAGCCCTTGGTCATTGGAGCACTCAGGGCAGTAACTCAAAACTGGAAAACTGGCTCCAACAGATACCTGGAGAATCATCAGAGAGCTCAGTCCAGAAATGGGCAGTTCTAAGGACATCTAGACTGCCAAGAGTCCTTAATCTTCTTGGCCTCTGGTAGAGGACCTTAGCTTAAGATGAAGGAACCAACCACCCCGCCTAGAAGTTTTTTTTTTATGCATATATAACAACAGTGGAGAGGAAAACTCCCTTTTAAAAGGAAGAAACCTCCAGCAGGACCAGGCAGGAGACAGAATCAGACATAGAGAAAGATGCAAATATATTAAACTTTAACTCTGCTGTAAATTTTGTAAAACAATCGGTCAAAATGAGCATTGTTAAACTTCATAAGTGTAGTCAATCTACTGAATTATATGTGCTCTAAAATGAGATTAATAAGTCTCCATCCATCTATTTTTCATTACGCTTATCCCAGGGGGTGCTGGTGTTTTTATCCAGGTGAGAGGCGAGGTACACCCTTCATAGGTCACCAGTCCATTGCAGGGCAACACAGAGACAACCATTCACACACAGACCAAAGGAGAATTTAAAGAAGCCAATTAATAGCCATGTTTTTGGACTGTAGGGGGAAGCCTAGAGAGAACCCACACATGCTCAAGGACAACATGGAAAGTCCATACAGAGAGACACCAGAATGGGAATCAAACCCAGAACCTTAATTGCTGCAAAGCAGCAGTGCTACCCACTGCTCCACCAACATACTTTCATAAGTATGCTGTGCATTAATCAGCTGTTGAGTTTGCTCTTTAACCCAACCCTTCCATTCCGGAGCAGCAGGACACTTCCTGTCAGTCTTATTAGCTATGTTTACCTGGATTCCAATAATTGGATTGAAGATCTGATCAGATCAAAGATTTTTCATGAAAACATGTCAGACAGAAGGTTTTAATCTGATTGGGTCTGATCGGTAGAAATTTCATTCTTCATGGAGAAAGGGGTTGTTGCCGATGTAAAATTGTGGATACAAAGATGCATAAAAGGTCCATGATTGAAAAACAATTAAAAATACATCAACAGACATTACAGAACAAATAAGGGAAAAAGAAATGTGAGCCGTGACAAGTAGCTTAAGTTGAATATGAGTTTAAAAATCAGGCAGTTTCTTCTTCTGCTACCAAAGTGTTTCTATAGAATTCGAAAGTTCTCCACATGCTCAAATGATTAAATCTGATGGAATGCTTAGTGTATGTACAAACACGTCATGATTGGATCATTTTATTTAGAAAAAAACAGAATTTCCAATGTAGATACTATTGATACACAGCACACATGTATCAGAGCTTAGATAATCCAGTGTCAACAAAGGTTTTATCCTCTTCCCAAATCTACTTCTCTTCGCTCAAGAGTCTTACGAAGACTGACATACCCAAGCAATGACAACAATATGAGGAACGGTGTATTGTTCTTTATCTAAACCCCCCAGAGTCTAGAATAATTACTTTTCCATGAAAGAAACACATTGTGAATTTTGTTTTCTTTATAATTTAGTTGATAACAGAATTCGATCCCCCTGAGGTGTTACATTGCCTTCAAAGTGATAAGCCAACTGAGCAAACACACACAGTGAGAAATCTTGACTTTTTGCATCTCTGCTATTAGACAACTTATCTGGATGCAAACCATGTCAGTCTGAATAAAAACAGATTGACTGATGCTGCCAAAAACCAACATAATTGCCTTGAAAATAATCACAGCAACCAGAGGAGATTTGTTCAACCCTTCAAATGCGTACACTTATAAACAGGCATACACCAACATCTAATTCAAATACCTATATACTCAAGAAACTACAACCTGCATGGCAGTTCTGTATTTGCTTGTTGGGCTCTCATTAACAGTGATGGAGGTGCAAAGGTTTCGTTTGATTACTGTCTTATCTAAATCCCAATTAGTTTATTGAGCTGCCAACAAAAGTGGATGTGAAATCTAAGAAAGCCTTGAAGTCGATTTAGCCCCCTCCTCTTTTTACTTCAAATTAGGGTCTCTTTATGCTTTCTTCATCTGTTTTTTAAACCAACATATATTGGTCTTTAAGCTGCAGAGAGCCACAGGAGAATCCTTTTTTTTCACCGGACTTTAGATGAAAGGGGAGAGATTTCAACACTTGTTCTACTTTGTGTCAGATTTAAACTCAGTTCAGTTTGCAGCTTTAAGAAATGTAAAGGATGGTGTTTCGCTTTCACTGATGTGAGAAAAAATATATATCTTTGACAATCATCAGTTTAATTCTCACTGTACTATAAAATCACTGTACAATAAAATGTAAATATCAATTGGATCCTTTTATGGTCATGAAATATCAATGTATGAATTTCTGCACTCAATATTTAGAATACTGTATAGTAAAGGTACTGTACGCACAATCATCTATTATTTGACATTCAAGGCATAATCATTGCTATTTCCCCTTCTGTCTGTATGGTTTGATAACTGAAAGCAAGGGATGCCCCTTCAAAACAGTTCTTCAAAACATTTTAATGAATATTTGCGTGGAAGCAAGAAATGAAGTGTCAACAATTGCTGTCCCAGGCACAATGTCTTATGTCAGTATTCTGACGTTGTGTAGCGGGCAGTCTCTTTGACAGCTCACAGTGATCTAGTGTTACACTGCTTCTGTTTAGTTTGTGTGAACAAGCAATCAGTAGCTTTGGCAGCCCATTCCAACATAATTACATGTATGAAAAGTTACTTGCCTTGCCTTAGTCTTGCCCAATCATTAGATGTTACAGAATTCTACAGACACTTGCAAGTCAATCTGTCATCCAAATGCATACAGTCTCTAATTGTTTTAAGAAAAATATTTCCTAATCAATTCAAATTATTAATCAAAGTTGTATTCACTTCATTTCACAGGGTGAAGGTGTTTAAAATTGAAATCCTAGCCATGCAAAGTGCTTTTACAAACCTTTATTATGTTCAGGTTCTGCATGAATTCCAACATGATTCAGTCAAAACATGTAACGTGTGCAATAATTCCAATGATGACATATTCACAAAACAAAATATTCTACATTTAACTGTTAATTGTACATAGTAAAGTTGAAACTGGTTGAACTGTAAAGTGCCTTGAGATGACTTGTGTTGTGAAATGGCGCTATATAAATAAACTGAATTGAATTGAAACAACTAAAAATGACAATAACTCAGCAACAAGGTGGATTTCCTTGTAGGATGACAGAGGGGGGTACACATATACTGTAGTGCCAACTGTCTTCATGGACAATTGTCACAGACCTCCAAACTCTATGTGGTCTCCAAATAAGCTCATGCAAAAAAGGGTAAAAGAGTCTTATAGAATGGGTTTTCATGGCCAAGCAACTGCATCCAAGTCATAATTCATCCAGTACAACGTAAAAATGTTGTGCAATGCAAAAGTGTAAAGGAGGCCAAAACTGGACTCTAGAGTGGTTGAGGCACTTTTTGGTTGTATTGTTGCATTGTCTCATGTTTGAATTTAGGTACAGCAGGAAGTATGTTGTGGTTTTTTTAAGGAGCAGGGCTTTGTAAGAACCTTTTTAAATGGACCAATTCCTCAAAACAAGACAGTCTCACAATCACGATCCCTAAAGCTATTAAGAAAAGTTTTTTTTTTTGTGGATGAGCTTAACTAGCACCAGACTTGAGTTGTGACAGGAAGCCCGGGCCACAGGTGGCTACGCTCTACTCTGATATTCATTCGGCCAGCTAATCTGAATCGTTCTATGCGAGAGCAACATCTGTGGTAGTAGTACTAGACATCTTCCAGGCATGTGAGTAAAACTAGCAGCAGTTCAGCGGACAGGATGAATGAATGGTAGCCGGTGTGTGCGGATGACGTCATACACACTCCGCTTTGTTTAAAAAAAATACAAATATAAAAACTATAACCACAGATGTCTGGGGGACAGTGTGCCTTCAACTCGTTGCCCAAAGGAAGATGTTACTTGGATATAAGAAAAAAAACCGAATGTCTTCGGAACAGCTCCAAATGACAAAAAACTAATATGGGTGAGAAGAACATGATGTAATAACGTAAAATCAAGGGGCCAATGTAAAAAAACCACTTTGTTCCCCTTTAACTGGAAAGAACACCTTTGGATGATTAGAGAAGTGGCTGGCATCCAGTTTGTCTCATGCAACTTTTGCAGATGTTTGGGTAAGAGTTGTAAGAGGTGCTTCTTAACCTTGCGGACAGCCTTGACAGAATGATTAAAGCCACAAATGGTGGACCAACTCATATTGAAACCTATAGAATAAGAATGCGATGTCACATTCATATGTGAGTAAAGGCATAAGAGTTAAAATTTTAGGGAAAAAAAGGATATATCATTAAAAATTGGGGTTGTGTGATGACAGACAACAAGTAAACATGTCTGAAACATGTGACAATGTATGTCATTAAAATGTATGTTTTGTATAAAGCAATTTATAAAAGCCATTATTTCACAAATATTTAAAATGGCAGCAGTATTTATTCAATATGTTGTTTTTTTTTGGAGGGGGGGGGGGTAAGTTCAGTTCTTGCTAAATAATAGATCATTTAATGACTAATCTCTTTTAAGTGAGTGTCTGGGATCATATGATATGCCCTATGTGTTGTCCCCATGCACATGTTTCTGTTTCTTACTTGAACAGATACCGTTTTCATGTTTGGTATTTTCTAGACCTTTAAACAGTATTTTGCTAAAAGAAATTGTTTTTTGTTGAATTTTTGGTCTTTTTGCCAGAAGCAAAAACATTATTCAACACAACAACGACATTTTCTGCCTGCAGAAAAATAAAATAATACATCAGTCATCTATGCCCCCAGAGGAACAGTATAAAACTATCATTTGACACCATACAATAGCGCAGGGCACCATGATATTGTTACAAGACTCAGGTGTAAGAAGGTCAGGTGTACAATGCCACAGACCTCATTCCCTATTCTGATCACTCACACACTGTTGTGCGTTTGTTTGTCTACAGCCTGAGGCTTGAAGAGAACAAAGACCCGGGTGTAAGAATATGCAGAGAAATACTTTATTTTTCCATTGGGAGAAAGTTTTCTTTGATCTTAATTGAAGATTCTCAATTTGTTTCCAGAGAGTTCATACATTCATTTAGCAATGTATTTCTGTTTTCCGATTAAAGAATACATATCTAACAGGCGGGAATATTACAAACAGAAAAGGTGCAATAGGCCATTAAGCATATGATGCTCACACTGGTAAACTTAAAATATTTTTTGTGAACCATCTTTTGATTTGAATTAAAGCATTTAGTGTTTTTTGCCTAAATCTAGTGTTTTGTACCGTGTTGGTCACTTTGCATAATTAAACATCACGGTTTAACAGTTAAAGCCTCTGGTCCTGAGAAATATATCAAATTCAGTGAGAATGTAAAAATGGATTAGTCCAGACGTTTGACCTAAACGTTATAAATTTGTTTTAAGCATTCATCTGTGTAAATTCTCATTTATTCAGGTCATGGTAATCCCAAGTGAACTTTCTTAGAAAACTGGAAATGATTAAAAATAAATCTGGCTTTTAAACCTTTTCAGACTCAAAAGGCCGTAACATTGAGAGAGGAAAAAAAGGAATGATGCATATTTTATACTCGGCAGTCAAAAAATGCATATGGAACACAAGCCTCCCAATCAGTGTAATGCAACCTGACTGTTGCAATATCTTTCCTTTCATGGCTTACACATAAGACATACAGGTGCTGGTCATAAAATTAGAATATCACGAAAAAAGTGTTTGATTTCAGTAATTCCATTTAAAAAGTGAAACTTGTATATTATATTCATACATTACATACAAACTCATATATTTCAGATGTTTATTTTGTTTAATTTTGATGATTACAAATGACAACAAATGAAAATCTCAAATTCATCATATCAGAAAATTAGAATATTACTGAAGACCAATAAAAACAAAGGATTTATAGAAATGTTGGCCAACTGAAAAGTATGAACATGAAAAGTATGAGCATGTACAGCACTCAGTATTTAGTTGGGCCTCCTTTGGCCTGTATTACTGCAGCAATGCAGCGTGGCATGGAGTCGATCAGTCTGTGGCACTGCTCAGGTGTTATGATAGCCCAGGTTGCTCTAATAGTGGCTTTTAGCTCTTCTGAATTGTTGGGTCTGGTGTATTGCATCTTCTTCTTCACAATACCCCATAGATTTTCTATGGGGTTAAGGTCAGGAGAGTTTGCTGGCCAATTAAGAACAGGGATACCATGGTCCTTCAACCAGGTACTGGTAGCTTTGGCACTGTGTGCAGGTGCCAAGTCCTGTTGGAAAATGAAATCTGCATCTCTAAAAAGTTGGTCAGCTGCAGGAAGCATGAAGTGCTCTAAAACTTCCTGGTATGTGGCTGCGTTGACCCTGGACCTCAGAAAACACAATGGACCAACACCAGCAGATGACATGGCACCCCAAACCATCACTGACTGTGGAAACTTTACACTGGACTTCAAGCAACGTGGATGAAGTGCCTCTCTTCTTTTCCTCCAGACTCTGGGACCTTGATTTCCAAAGGAAATGCAAAATTTACTTTCATCAGAGAACATGACTTTGGACCACTCACCAGCAGTCCAGTCCTGTTTCTCTTTAGCCCAGGCAAGACGCTTCTGACGCTGTCTGTGGTTCAAGAGTGGCTTGACACAAGGAATGCGACAGCAGAAACCCATGTCTTTCATACGTCTGTGTGTGGTGGTTCTTGAAGCACTCACTCCAGCTGCAGTCCACTCTTTGTGAATCTCCCCCACATTTTTGAATGGGTTTTGTTTCACAATCCTCTCCAGGGTGCGGTTATCTCTCTTGCTTGTACACTTTTTTCGACCACATCTTTTCCTTCCCTTCGCCTCTCTATTAATGTGCTTGGACACTGAGCTCTGTGAACAGCCAGCCTCTTTAGCGATGACCTTTTGTGTCTTGCCCTCCTTGTGCAAGGTGTCGATGGTCGTCTTTTGGACAACTGTCAAGTCAGCAGTCTTCCCCATGATTGTGTAGCCTATAGAACTAGACTGAAAGACCATTTAAAGGCTTTTGCAGGTGGTTTGAGTTAATTAGCTGATTAGAGTGTGGCACCAGGGGCCATCAATTTTGAACCTTTTCACAATATTCTAATTTTCTGATATGATGAATTTGAGATTTTCATTTGTTGTCATTTGTAATCATCAAAATTAAACAAAATAAACATCTGAAATATATGAGTTTGTATGTAATGTATGAATATAATATACAAGTTTCACTTTTTAAATGGAATTACTGAAATCAATCTACTTTTTCATGATATTCTAATTTTATGACCAGCACCTGTACACAAGAACATCCAGATAGTCTGCTTAGATAACATTAAAACAGTAAGGAAATAAAAACATAGAGGTACAATTCAAATTACAACACATAAAAAGGTTTTCTCACATTGCATAATCACAGAAACCTCCTTCCTGAAACGTTCAAATACATGCAGCTGTCATAATCGGTTTAACGAATCTGACCCACATGCAGAGAAACCACTCAGAGAACACGGAAAAAAAGTTTAACAGGTTTATTGAGGGGGTAAACAGGAGTTGGATCTGGAACTCAGTGAGCTGGTAATCCGGAACTGGAAGTCAGAAGGGAAGTTCAGTGGTCAGTTCAGGTACCGCGGGAATCTTGGCTTGGAAGCACTTAGATTTTGCAAGAATGGGACTCACATTAGAGGGGGGGCCTTGTTAGTCCTTGAAACCAGCCTGTGTCGAGAGAGAAGGTCCAGGAATCCAGTAACACAGGATAGCTTTCTGCCGAGGAGCAAAGACAAAAAACTTGTTAGACTCAGAGAAACAAAGCTAGGTTAGACTCAGCTAAACTCAGCATGGCTAGGGTACCCAAAACTGCCAAACACTCTGGCATCGAGGTAGTGACAGCCCACTGCTCAAATACTCCTCCACATAAGTTTGCAGGGAGGGACAGCGAAGACAGGGCACCTCCTGATGGTGGAAAAGGAAAACACACAAACTGGATTCCTAATAGCAGCCCCCAGCACACACAAATTTAATTTTATTTAGGACTTTGCATGGACTTCTATCAATTTTATAAACTGTATCTATGCTTTACCTGACATTTACCTGAACCTGAACCATTACCATTACAAGTTCATTCCTAAGCCTAAAGATAATGTAAAGTACATTCACACCATACATCCAAACTGACTCCTCGATATCAAAAATGGGGGTCTTTTTTTATTAGGACCAGCTCAAATATCCTTGTGGTCCTCGGATGTTTAGTAAATATAGCAATAGCAATATAGCAATTATTGTTCTGAGCTAGCAACAGTTTGCCAGTGCTAGCTCTGGAGGAGGGTGTAGGAGAACAATCTTAGATCGGAAAACCCCGCCAAGCAGAAATCACACTAAAGCGGAGAACCTCTGATGGAGGTAAGAGAGGCAGATGAAACAGTCCTTCTAGGGCTAAATTAGAAAAACTTTTTTAAAAGCCACCAAAAACCTCTTAAGAGCATCCCCCCTTTCATCCTTTGACAACACTATTTTCTGTACTTCCCATTTTGATAAAAAAAAAAAAAAAAAAGCTTGTCTACTTGTTTACAACAGTTGAAATTATAGGGGTGTTGGGAGTCTGAGATGTTCAAGCTGTAGTGATATATAAACAATATATATAGTATAGAGGGCTAGTAGATATTTTTCATTAATAATCATGGCCTAAATGTTCACTTTTGTAAACAACTTTTAACTACTGGCATGTTGATAAGCTGTTTTATTTATTTCTGTTAGCAGGAAGTGTCCTCCACACCTACGCAGCTGAGTTAGCCTGAAAAACCAATCTAAATGTGAGATTAAATATGTAATTTAGTCTGGCCCCGATCAATGAGAAAACGAAGGATTGTTTGTGAGAACAACCAGTTGTTTTTCAAGTCTGTTCCTATTGGCCAACGCTCTGACCAATGAGCTCAACTGACTGTGACGTAGGAAGCTGGTGGGGGAGTGTAAACAAACAGCCTGTCTGTAAAAAGGCGAAAATATGTCCTTCTTAAAAATTAATGAACAGAGAGCCTCTTCCTGCTTAAATTTCAACGAAAACCCCAAGTCTGATCCTTCCAAACTGATTCTCAAGCTGAGTCAAATGACAACTTTTCAATAGTTGTTTTCCATCCAGAAATCTAAAACACATCTCTGTGTTGTGATTGGCCTGCCAGTTTAAGGGCCTGGGGCATTGATCGAGGCAAGACCAAACTCGCAGGCAAAAATGATTTTGGCCGCTGGTGGGTGGGGCTAGTTTACTATGCTACAGCTGAGTGGCAGTGGCCCAAAAAATTGTCCTAATTAATTTCAAAGACTGACAAAGCATCTCAATGTTATAACATTTTGAAATAGTCTTAAAGAAAACATATGCAGAGTTTTTCTAGCCTAAAACCTTTGATTATTTACGCCCCCTTACACATACTACTTTTTCTGCAGTATATTAATGGCAATTTCTTTTCCAGGAGGTTTGGTAACAGTACGGATGCTGCTTCATCTCAGCACAAGATGGTTAATGTTTCGCATAAGTTCATATCTAAAACTTTGTACCATCCCTTTAACAACCACAGGATTTATGTTTTAGACAATCATCAAAGTTGCAGTACGAACAACAAAACAATGATAATCATCTATTCACAATAAACAATAACAAAAACAATGTTCTTTACAATTTGAACAGTTTGATTCATGACAGAAGCTGAAATCACAGAGCAGGCTTTGTCTCAGCTTCACTTTGAAGTTAAGTGGGTTTTCTTTTTTTCCATATCTTCCCTGTACTGAATGCTGCAGAAAAAAATCAAGGACATTTCTCAGAACTTTACCTCTTTCCTTTGTAAGGCATTGAAGCTGACTCATTTCAGTGATGATTACGCTCTTCAAATGCCAACTCCTGCAAATTAAAGTTAAATGCTGTAAAACCTTTCAGTCATTTCAATTAAGAAAAACCTCAGATTCATAAGTGAAGGTTACCAATATGTGAGGTGTTTGACCTACAGTGTCTTTGAAACTAGTGTTTTGTAATATACCAAGAATCTCTGTACAGTTCCTTAAATAATTTCAAAGCCGTCAGTTGTACTCTTAGGGGGTTGTTCATTAAATGCAAAATCAATGACTGATGTTTTGAATTAAGGGCAAAATGCAGGTGACTTCTACAAATGTTCAATTTATTTTAACCCACTTTATGTTGTGCCAAATCACAATAAATATGGTCTCATGATAATTTACAAAAAAGCCATTGCAAAAAATCATACTGAAGTAAACTAGGTACATTTCGGATTAGTTATAGGTTTTGAAAATTCAAATAAAAAAGAATGAATAATGATGTTTACAATAAGAATTTCTTAACATTATTTTAATACAGATGTTGTAATTTACACACTGACTTACTGATCTCACCCTTCTGATCAGTTAATTGTCACATTCATTATGCTGTTGACTTCACAGAAGTCCCTTACACTTTAAAAATGTGTTACAGTAGCAAAAAGGAATTCTCCCATTAGCTGAAAGAAAGAAAGCTTCAGCAGAAAGAAGCTCAGTGAGAGTGGGCATCTGCTGCAGCTGACTGGGGCTGTGAAAGAGGCACAAAAGCTGCGGCATGTTTTCTATGTGAAATAGAAGTAAATGGTTAATGGCAGCAGTAGCATATATAGAGGTTCCATATAGGAGAGACACAGCTAAGCAGATAAACTAAATGTGATAGAAGAATATAAGCACATATAGTTATTTGCCTTAAAAGCTCAACCTGCAGATATTTTTTAGGTGAAAGGGAGGGTTGAAAATTGAAAGACAGAGCCATGGTTATCTAGAGCATAGTAATGTAAGTCAGTTCTTAGGTGTAAATACGTTTTTTTGTTTGTTTTTGAAATACATACATGAACACACTGGAACCTGTTTTATAAAGAAGGTTACAAACATAGTCATTTGTAGTAGTAGTGTAGTGACATGGTCCAACTGGCTCAATGTTAGATTAAATATAAGTTTATGATACTTGGAATATATCAGTCAATTAATATTGCACTCACACACAAACCCTTTCTGTATTTAGTATTCCACACAGTGATATTGTGATGATGATATACTCATGATATATTGTGCAGTTCTGCTGTATTGTGTATTTCCCAAGGTTATCAAAGATTTTATCTTTCCAGAAACTATTTTTCGTTAAGAGTGTCTTGAGAAGTTTGTGTTCCAACTAATCATCCGTCAAGGACAGAGAATGTTCATGACTAATTACACCACAGTGGTGGTAATGTCTTAATTCTCATGGATATAATTGAAAATCAGAGGGGAACACTCACGGCCTTCTACGCCTTAAGAGAAAATCAGAAGACGAAAAAAATCTCTCATTTAAAATTATTATAACATATGAATAATTGAATTAATCTATGAAATGTATTATTAAATGTAATAATTCAGTGATACAATATGCTTAATACATTTCATCTCATCTGCTTTATAAGGGTAAGTCAGCTTTCACGATAATTGGTGTGGTAGTAGGGGGAAAAAAGGGACCCTATAATTTTTTTGTTCATGTTTTATTTTGAATAATTTGGGCCCTGAAAATAACTGATGTCATAATTTATTTAAAATGTCGAGTACAGACCAAAAGTTTGGACACACCTTGTCATTCAAAGAGTTTTCTTTATTTTCATGACTATGAAATTTGAAGATTCAAACTGAAGGCATCAAAACTATGAATTAACAAACGTGAAATTATATACTTATCAAAAAAGTGTGAAACAACTGAAAATATGTCCTATATTGTAGATTCTTCAAAGTAGCCATATTTTGCTTTGATTACTGCTTCACACACTCTTGGCATTCTCTTGATGAGCTTCAAGAGGTAGTCACCTGAAACGGTTTTCTAACAGTCTTGAAGGATTCTCAGAGATGCTTAGCACTTGTTGGCCCTTTTGCCTTCCCTCTGCGGTCCAGCTCACCCCAAACCATTTCGATTGGATTCCGGTCCGGTGATTGTGGAGGCCTGTTCATCTGGTGCAGCACCCTATCTCTCTCCTTCTTCATTAAATAGCCCTTACACAGCCTGGAGGTGTGTTTGGGGTCATTGTCCTGTTGAAATATTAATTAATGGTTCAACAAAACGCAAACCGGATGGAATAGCATGCTGCTGCAAGATGCTGTGGTAGCCATCCTGCTTCAGTATGCCTTCAGTTTTGATACAGCAAATCCCCCCGACACCATCACACCTCCTCCTCAATGCTTCATGGTAGGAACAGGCAATTATGGTCCATGTTCACTTTTTTTGTGACGCACAAAGACACGATGGTTGCAACTAAAGATCTCAAATTTGGACTCATCAGACCAAAGCACAGATTTCCACTGGTCCAATGTCCATTCCTTGTGTTCTTTAGCCCAAGCAGGTCTCTTCTGCTTGTTGCCTGTCCTTAGCTGTGGTTTCCTAGCAGCTGTTTTACCATGAAGGCCTGACTCACACAGTCTCCTCTTAACAGTTGTTCTAGAGATGTGTCTGCTGCTTGAACTCTGTGTGGCATTGACCTGGTCTCTAATCTGAGCTGCTGTTAACCATTTCTGAGGCTGGTGACTCGGATGAACCAATCCTCCGCAGCAGAGATGACTCTTGGTCTTCCTTCATTTCAGGTGACTACCTCTTGAAGCTCATCAAGTTCAGTTGTTTTACACTTTTTTGTTAAATTTTTAATTCTATATGTGTTTATTCGTAGTTTTGATGCTCTCAGTGTGAATCTTCAATTCTCATAGTCATGAAAAGAAAACTCTTTGAATGAGAAGGTGTGTCTAAATCTTTGATCTGTACTGTAGATTGATAACATCAGCTGAAAGAAAGAACTTTATGTCACAGTCCACCCAACACATTCTAGAACCCCCCACTTGAAAGCACAAAATGGTTAAGTCCATCCCACAACAACTGGTGTTTTTTACACCAAGTGTAACATTTCTGTGAAGATTCTCAGTGAGCCAGGTCATGGTCAAGCTTGAAAAATTCAGTCTAGGCAACTGGATGTGAAGTTTTTAGAAGACATTTGCATCTCATACAAGAGGTTACCTCAGTTCTTACTAGTGGTGGGAAGCACTGAGATTAATATACTGTAGGTCTAACAAAGAGTAAGGGGGGACTAAAGGTGGTTTTGATCCACTCCCACTAGGTTGGTCAAAGAGGTCACATGGGGGGTGTTAATGGTCTTTAGGGGGCTCTGATGGATTGTTAACTTCCTTGTCAGAGTGGTTGCCTCATTGAAGTATGAGTGAGGTCCGGCTGGGAAGTGAATCTTCTAGGTATTGTTCCTAAAAGTGCTTTGTAGGTGGGTGAAAGGTTATGTCTTGGACCACAAACTGTGTGGAGAGATGTTTTTTCCATGTAAACAAAATGGCTTCCTTAACCCCTCGTGCCATCTTTCTTCCTTTGCAAGAATATGGATATTGTTGTCCTTAAAGGAGTGTCCTTTAGCCTTCAAGTGTATGTGAACAGCTGAGTCCTCTCCTGAGGAGTTGGCCGTCCTTTGTTGAGCCATGCGCCTCTGTGTAGTGGTTGCTTAGTCTCTCACATGTAAAGGTCTTTGCTCTTTTCACTACACTGAATGGCATACATCCGATTGTCGGTCTTGTTTCTGGGTGTCTTGTCTTTGGGCTGAACCAGTTTTTGTTTCAGGGTGTTGCCGGGTTTGAAGTGCACAGTGACCCGGTGCTGGTTGAAAATCCTCCTGATTTTTTCAGAGACTCCAGCAACATAGGGAATGACGATGTTCCTTTTTAAGTTTTCTTCCTTCTCAGCAGACCTCTTCTTGTTGTTTAAAAAAAAAAGCCCATCTGGGACAACCACAGTTCTTCAGGGATGTTTTAATGTGTTCATGTTCTCTCCTCCTTCCTCTGTTGGTGGTGGAAATGGTTTCTGCTCGTGTCTCCAGGGTTCTGAACATGCCTAGTTTGTGTTCCATTGGGTTGTGTTAGTCAAAACGGAGGTACTGGTCAGTGTGTGTGGGTTTCCTGTAGAATTCTACTGTATGTTGAGTTGTCTGTCTTCCATGATGTGAACCGTTTAGTCCCAGAAGGAAAGGCTGTCATCTTCCACATCTTTCCGGGTGAACTTGATGTTTCTGTGCACTGCGTTAATGTGGTCTATGAATGCGTTGATATCCTTTGCCTTTATGTTCACCCATGTGTCATCTACGTATCTGAATCAGTGACTTGGTTTTGTTTCCATGTATGAGTGTAAAGCCCTGCTTTCCACTTCTTTCATGTATAAGTTTGCCACTATGGGAGACACAGAAGAGCCCATCGCACATCCAAGCTTCTGCTTGTTGAAATCTTGGTGGAATTGGAAGTATGTGGTGGTGAGGCACAAGTCCAAGAGAGAACAGATGTGGTCAGTGGTCAGATTGGTCCTATCTGGCAGAGAGTGGACTTGAAGTTAACGCATCCTTACTGTCAGGATGCTAGTAAAAATAGATGTGCCATCATAGAAGGCCATGGTCTCATCCGTATCCAGTTTCAGGTTCTTTATCTTGTTGGAGAAGTCCTGTGAGTTAGCAATGTGATGTGTTGTATTGCCAGCCAAAGGAGTGGGAACGGAAGTGGGATGTTTGGCAATGCTGTAGGTGACAGAGTTAATGCTGCTGCTGATGAACCTGAGAGGAGCACCTTCCTTGTGTATATTTGGGAGGCAATAGATCCGGGGAACGGCTTCTCCTGAGTGCAGCATAGTATTGCTGCATGTCAGTGGCTTTGTCCTTTTCTAACTGTTGAAGGCAGCTGATTACCTTTTTCTTGTAACTGCTAGTGGGGTCTATCGTCAGTGATTCATAGGTGGCTCTCTCACTGAGGAGGGTTTTAACTTTGGCGTGGTAGTGCGCTATGTTAAATACAACTGTGTAACGTGTAACAGTGAGACAAGATTGATTGACTAGACAATATGGTCTATTAAAAGCAGAAACCAGGGCATTAAAAGGAGAAAGAAAAAAAAGGATAGGAGAGAGAGGGGAGGCAGCTGTTGACTGCTTTCTTCCCCAAAAGTGAATCGAGTTTGCTTGTTATGCAGAGTCCAGTTAAAGTTCAATTCAGACAGCTGCTGTCATACATTTACCTGAAATATCTACTTTGCTTAGCTAGTTGCCAGCCAGGCTGCTTGCTTCTGTACAGTAATTATAAAGACAATTATGGGCCAGCTAACCTTAACTGTTAACATTAACAAGTTTTAGAAGCTAACAGTGGCACTGGATAGGCCACAGCAGCTAGAACAATCCTGGTGGTCCTTCTGAAGATGAGCAAAACAAGGTGATATCACTGTTTAGTGTTCAAGGAAGAGCAAGTGATGATGCTTACCATCATGACTATTTGGTTATTTTGTTACTTATCTTGTATTGAGATGGCCCCTATAGAGCAAGCAAGGACACATCTGGGGACACAAGGGTTGACCTGCTGGTGGATGAGCAGCACCAGAATCACACCAAAACCCAGAACAGCAAAGTCCGGCAGAAAAGAGAGATCCTTAAACATTTCGTTGATATTTCATTGATAGCTAATTAACAGGCTATTGCTGAACTACGATCATCAGAATCAGTGGTGCTAAAGCAGGGAAACCTCTAATACCTGCAGAACAGCAGCCGTCAAAGACTGACTTCTGGCATGCCTGGTATAAAGGAATTAGAAAGTATAGAAAATCCACATACACAGAAAATACAATAAAAGAACTTTGTTTTCCAGCTACTGCAATAGACTGGTGAGCTGTCCACAGTCTACCCTGCCTTTGTCCTGCTGGATGTATGGAAAGATGAATGGATGGATGCCTTTAGGTAAATTCATTGTTTGAGAAATTCAATACAGATATTGAATGGATTTTATGAACTGCACAAACAGAGCTTTTTTCACATAAAATGAAATCTATATTCAAAACATAATTCAACATAAAAAAAAAGTTAAAGCCACAGCCTCCAATTGAGAATCTGCTAATTTTAGATCTCATCACTGGATCTACTGGCTTCCTGGGTTTTCTCTTAAATCTCAATAAGTTTTCAACAGGATTTTGGCCTAAAATCTTAGATGTCCATGGAAGGAAGTTTTGTTGTGACAAAGTTACCCTTGGCCATTGTAAGACAAATGGTCACAAAACACAATAGTCTCAACTGCACAAGGTGCTTTTCTGTACAAACATATTTCTTGTCTTTTATCTCAGGCTTCTTGGGTTGTTGGTTTTGGTAATTCTTGTTCTTAATCTCATATGACCAAGGAGCACAGTTCCAGTTAAATGCCTGGTAGATAAAATATTTTGTCTAATAGCCATTATTAAGACTTAATGATCCCATGATTCAACCATGCCCTGGTTCTTTGGGAGATTATTTTCAACCTACCTTAACCTCCTCATCATTGTCCATTCTGATCAGGAGAGCAGGAGTCCTCTTCTAGCATAGTGGCTTGCAGCTATCAGAACTTAAAAAGCTTAAAAATTGAAAAGAAAGATCTAAATAATTCATTTTAGAAGTATTTGTTTGGATAGTGGTGGCCTAGTTGTTAGGGCATAGAGTTTGAAATAGTGAGGTTCTGAGTTTGAGCCCGACTGCCACTCTGAGTGACCACCAAGACCTTTAACCCCACACTGCTCCCCAAGGGGATGGGTTAAATACAGAGGTACATTTCTCCAATATAAATTTTGATTATTTTATTTTATGATTTAAAGGGCTTGAATAATTCTGCTGTGTTTCTTTGGTAAATCTGGATTTATTTCTTAGTTTTTCAGTGTCAAACTAAGTTATTGTGATAAAAAAAGGAATACATTTCAAGTTTGTGCATCTTTGTGGAGGAGAGTTGTGCATATAAAAGCTCTTAAGAACAAAATTATATGTTGGTTTCTTATCCTTCCAATCTTTGTTCTCTTTGAATAATTTAGCTAAACGAGGACTAACCTCATATTTTCTGATTTGTTTTCTACATCATTTACCTTTTCTTCAACACCACTGCGCTGCATTGCTACTGGTGACAGAGGACTTTTTGATGTCGGCAACTGCACCAGATCAAAGTCAGACTCAAAAGCTATCTGTGTGTGTATGTGTGTGGGGCAAAGCCTCTGTGGGAAAGAAAGGAGAAGGTAACTCCCCTCTTCCAATGGCTGACCTCCCCAGAGTCTCCCTCCAGGAATCACCCACATATACAAAGGGATATACAGCGATGAGATCATTGCTGATGAGATCATCCTGACTCTTTCTTCTCATCTTTGTGTCTCTCCCCCTTGACTCATTGAAAATTCATGACCAAAACTAATAGACATATTGAAGAATAAAATATTCCTTTTCATATTTCAAACATTCTATAAAAATCAAGGATCTTAAATTAAATTGCAATAAATGATATATATATAACCAGCTTACAATAAAGCATCTTGTACCTCACAAAAAAATATGAACATTTATTTATTATACATTTGAAAATCTGAACTTTTACATAGTCTGGAAATAAGGTTACACAATACTTGAAAAGCTATAGCAAAATTAAGATATTCCAAACTTTAAAACATAAAGGTGCTAAACACAAGAGCCATTTAAAACCTGTGAACAAAACACATTTTCTATATTACACTTCAAAAACAATCTAGAAATAAATAAGAATTTTCTTAAATTACCTTTATTTAGCCTGAATATGAACAGGTAAATAGGATGATTTGCCAAGAACAAAAATTTCTTGGTATTGAATGCTTCCATGAGGTTCATCATTGCTGTTGGTCAGAAAACTTGATAGAAACTTTATAGAATTCAAATAACGTTTTTATGAATTGATGCCCTGATTTATACAAAGATTGTCTCACAAAATTTGTTAAAATAGCAAATCTTACACACAATTCAATAAAATCTTAATTGCTCCAAAAAAGCAAAGAACAAAAACATTCTTCTTTCTACTTTGGCAATTTGGCTTAATTTCTAAGAATTTGCCCCCTGGTTACCGCTGTTTAGGGGTCAAAGTAGATTTAAATTCACAGGGTTTGATATTTTAGACAAAGGTATTTTTTATGCTTGGCAGAGGATGATTAGCCATGTGTAGTTCATTAAGTAGTGAGGGCAGAAAGAGCCATACTGCTGAAAGCAAACCATTAGTGTTGAATGTGAAGCACAGACTCGCCGCGCATTTCTGCACAAGCACAGCTTGAAGAGCAGAATTTGTCAGAGTTCAGCGCACAGTACCGGACGATTCTTGATTATTTTCTGCCCTGCCGCTGCTGCCACCCTCCATCTGTGGTCATGCAGAATGTGCACCGCTGCACGCCAGATGGGCTGCATGACCAAACACTTAGCTTGTCTAACAAATCACAGCGCAATGATGCATTTTAAGTGTCTGACTGACCACCCACTGTTGTTGATGAAAACTCACACCCATGAGTGAAGTTTTCGTCAACAAAGATCCATCTTTAGCTCGTCAGCTCTCGTTTTCATCATGAAAAAAAGGAGCGTCAACGAAATAATTTTGTCATTCTTATTTTTGACGAAAACAACACTGATTGAGATTTAGGACACCCCGTGCCAGATGAAGAAAAGTCCACAAGTCTGCGGGTTCTGATGGCATCCCCGGACATGTCCTCAGAGTGTGCTCTGGGGAGCTGGCAGGATTGCTGACTGACATTTTCAACCTGTGCCTGGCCCACACTGTGGTACTGACCTGCTTCAAGTCCACCTCCAACGTCC
This sequence comes from Cyprinodon tularosa, assembly GCF_016077235.1. Lineage (NCBI taxonomy): Eukaryota > Metazoa > Chordata > Actinopteri > Cyprinodontiformes > Cyprinodontidae > Cyprinodon > Cyprinodon tularosa. The sequence continues at coordinate 75,591 of NW_024039040.1, read as the reverse complement.
CAATCCCTAACAACTGCAACCCATTCAGACTCAATGATTACCATCCAGTAGCCCTCGACCCCATCATCACCAAGTGCTTTGAGCGGCCGGTTCTAGCTCACCTCAGATCCTGTCTCCCCCCCACACACACACTGGACCCCCACAATACAGACATACAGGCATAAAGTTGAATTCTATACTATTCGATTCTGTTCTAATATTGCAAACCAAGATAATCCCATCATTATGTGATGCAGCCTAACTGTGCTCTGTAAAAAAGCTTATTGAGGCAAAAAAATGGAATATGTAACATACATTAAATATTGTAACAAGAAATACTTTAATGTCTGAAATGTAGTTTTTTTTTTTGGAATGTTGAACCATAGTCAGAATCGAACAATGTTCTTGGCTGTACGTGCAATTTGACTTCTGCTTCTCTTTCTGCTATCAACATCTCTATACAGGAGAAAATAGTTCTGCTTTTAGTTGCAACATATTTCCAGGGAGGTTTGCAGCATTCTACTCTCAATATCTTCAATTTGCTTCTTCCAAGGAATAGACCCAAGACCATTGTAAACACATACGACCAACCACCACAGATGCTGTTCAGATCATGGGGCGGGACTTACAAGCTCCCATGACTCAACCAGAGTAAGTTCCCTCAAAGGCCACACAACCTTCTTAATTAAAGGCATATTTTTCATCCATGACCCATCTGAAGACATTTTTATTTTTTCATTTGGCTTGACATAGTCTTGAAGACACCAGTGATGAAGAAAGGAAATAAACAGCCAATGCTCAGAAACTCTACTATGTTGCTATTGTGAGTCCTCTAGGAATAATATCCTGAGAGTATCCCCCATTTACATACTGCTTTGATGAAAGAATACAAGTCTTTGTTTTTATTTGCATCAATTTAAAAAGAGGGCTTTTGTTTCATCTTTCCATTCTCTTCATTTACTACAAGAAGTTAAAGAAAAAAATTCTAAAAAACACTATGTTTTTGTCACAGTAAAATTCCCAGCTTAATTTAAAGGGCTGGTTGAAGCAAACATTTGCCCATGGATTAAAAAAACTTTGTGCTCAGACATGTCTAAGTCCACTAAGCGCCACTACTAAATGCTCATACACACTGGTATAACATGATAACATGATATATGAAAGAAAGTTACTGTTACACTGTCATGAAACTCAATTCAATTCCCCGACCAACCCAAGTCTGTTAGGACACCTATAAACAATCACTATAATCCTCACAAACATCTATTTAATGTCCAATTTCATAGGCATTTAGCCATCGGGAAGGCATAAATCTAGCTAGATATTTGACCACTATTCTAATCTAACCACAGCAAACATTCATTCATATGGCTCAAAGTGTGAGAAATGGGCTGAAAATAAACCCAAGATGGTACTGCTCAAATGTCAATTCCTTATGAATGTTTTTACTTTATAGATAAAAACTATGGTTAGTATTTACTCAGGCAAAATAATTCAGCACATAAGCCATATGAGGATAATAAGCATATGTTTGCTTGCAATTTGTACAGCTTATTGTAATTTCTCTCTTAAAAAGGATACAAGTGTTTGTGGTGCAGCTCATTTCATCATTTACTTCTCATTTGCACCTGTCGGCCACATAGGTATTATAGTTTAATGTGTGAGATATAACTGTGATGAAAGCAAGAGCTGTTAAGCCCGAAGCTGAACAAAAATAAACATGGTAGTGTAAGGAGGAAATAATTTAGATTCTACAAATACATCTGTTTTGTCAGAATCCACAATTTCATCTTCAAAAGCGGAATAGCAAGAGCGAAAAGGTGTGAACTGTTGTAGTTTCTGATGGAATCTGCTGCTACCGTATTTCATGTGTCACCACGATTGGCTTAAACCAAACTTTAATGCAGGAAAATTATGTGTTGCTCCTCTCAAAAAGCTTGAAAGGTTTTACTGCATGTCCCTCCTTTCCAGCCTTAGATTAATAATGTATAGAACTAAACGTGACTGCTACACGTTATAAATCAGGCTTTGTAGGTTTCTACTGTATTGATTTATGATCAAACAATCAATTATTTAGCTATATGGCCCAAAAATAATTAAAATAATGTCAGGAGCAGTCAAGGCTTGGCGTAATGCTGTGGCTCTGTTTGCTTGAATGAAATGACTAAGGACACTATATTCAGTTTTTTCAACGTCATCTTAAATTGAAAAAATGGTTAAGTCTACAACACAAATATATTTTCCAATGGGACACATTAAATTGTATTACATTTCTTTATGAGCCCAAAGCACAATCCTTTTAATTCTAGGTTATTCTCAAAAGACAAAAGTCATTTAATTCTTACGCAACTTGTGAAGAAACATTTAACCAAAGTCTAATGTATGAACAGTGATGGGACTAACGGTGTTGAAAGTAACGGCGTTACTAATGCCGTTACCTTGTTTTAGTAACGAGTAATCTAACTATTTACTTTGACTGTAACTATAAAGCAGTTACCATTGCAGACACCCCGTTACTGCGCGTTACTCAGGTCGCACAATGAACCTTTTTTCATGATAGGACTCGTGCGCGCCTTGTCATGAGAGAGGGGAGGATGAGAATGGCTGATGTATAGTGAGATTCCGTCTGTCAGTTGGGTAGGTGGGTGTTTCCGCTGGCGGGTGTTAACGTACAGCACACACAGAGAGATGGAGAGTGAGGATGACTCAAGCGGCAAAACAGCCTTTTCCAGATGGAAATACTAGTGTTACGTCGAGCTGCGTTTCCCCATCAGATACGGTTTCCACTGCATCTCCGCACAGCGCAGGCGGCACGATTCACTGCACAAGCGACAGGAGACGCGCATGCTCGCTAAAGGCGCGCAACAGTCGCCCTGTGCTCGCACCACAGGAGAACTATGGAGAGTGTGAACGATCAAATGATAGCATATATGGAGAAATCTGGATGGATGGATGGATGGATGGATACTCTGCCTTTTCACCCTACTATATTTTTTTATTTTAAACATTATTTGATGGCCTTTGTGACAGGGATGGAGATCCATATTTTATGTCACACACAGAGTATACATCTAGATAGATAGATGGATAGATAGATGTTGCAGTATCTATAACAACCCAAACACACAGGATTTCAGAATTAGACATCCCCAGTTAATTTCATATACTCACCAGGTCTGAATGCCCTGTTAAAAAACTTCACATCGCGTTCCCCCCTGATGTCATTTATGTTGAGTTGCAATAAATGCAAAACTCTCTGCAGGTTCTTGTCTTTGTCGTCCGCTCTATTCAGCTGGCTTTAGAAACACACGGCGAGAAGGTGGGGGCCGGGTGGTGAGGGTTACGGGGGCGAGAAATGCAAAAGTAACGCAATAGTTACTTTTACTAGTAACTACTTATTTTTATTGTGGAGTAACTCAGTTAGTAACTCAATTACTTTTTGGGAGAAGTAACTAGTAACTATAACAAATTACTTTTTCAAAGTAACGTGCCCAACACTGTGTATGAAATTATTAAGCTCCTGGTTTGAAAAAAACGTAAAGTAAAATCAAATTTTGTTTTTATTTTTTTATGACTTCACCTGTACAGAGAAAATTACTAAAATGCATTATCTAAAGCTAAACATGAACAAATGAGAAGCATGTGTAGTGCAGCTCTATACAGGCTCTCTGCTTGTAGAGCAACTATTCTGTCATAACTTCAGTTTAATTAATCATGTGTGCAGAGGAGTCAGACAGAATACTTCTATCAGCCTCCTCTCACATCTTGTGCTCAGCCTTTCTATGACAGAGGCTGCCTTTGTCCTTTTGCCTTTCATCTCAGTAAACACAAACTGATGTCATAAAACAGCATCTATATGAAGAGCTTTCACCTTGAGAGGAAAACTTTCTTTTACATATCGTTTCACTCTGACCTTCCTTTAAAGGGAACTTTTTCACTGCTAGACTTAAACCATAGCTTATTAGATAAATAGATTGTTTTGTTTTTTTACTTATTTACTGTAATTTATATTTAAATGAAAAACTTCACCATTTCACCTTTTGTCTTGACCATAATAAAATACAATTTTGGACAGGGAAAACAGATGGTTTGAAAGAGAAAATCACTGAACAGAGGGAGCAGTTTGCAGTTTCAGCTTCCAAACATTTACAATTCAGTCGTGAAACTAATTCCCAAGAAGTTACATAAGCACTCCCATTATGATTTAAAAGACCAATCACAGAGTCCATGCATATCAAAGGGCTCAAAAAATTAGCATCTGACTTGGAGTGTGTGCAAGAGGTTGGTCCTCCATTCTGCTTAAATACTTCAACACGCCAACTAGAGTTTGCTCTGGTGCGACCCAACAGAATTCACAAAGACTCCTGCATAGGTTTCCAAACATCTTTGAAAACACCGAGCAAAAGTTCAGTTGCCTTCCAATTTAAACCTGTTTGTGGTTGACGTGACCTGGATGACTGAGAATTTACACAGGCATAATGAAATAAAGTTACCAAGAATGAATATAGAGTACTGCTTACATATAACACAAAAGTCTTTTTTTTAATCAAACGTTTACAAAGCTGTAGAGGAGTTCACTGAGAAGAGGAATGTGACATTTTCTTTCACATTTTTATTGAAGCAGTTCCTTGTTTTTCTTTTCTTTCCATGTCACAGTCAAATGATTGTTGTCTGAGTTTATGCTCAATGAAGGAAAGATTCTTTTAAAGTTTTGTTTTAACTTTATTGCCAACCCTCTCTATAAAGAATCTCTGGTCACAGGAAAAAAAAACAAAACAAAAACTCCTTGTAAACTTAGATATTCTCGCATAAAAGAATGTAAAAAAAAAAAATAAGAATAAAAAAAAACAGTACTCTGACCTGAATTTAAAACTGTTTAATTAATAATGCAAGACAGATTAAATTAGCTCTGAAAATAAATAAAGATGTTCCTTCTTTTTCTTTATTTTTACTACCTTTGTTCCTCCTTTTAATTTGCCAAGTTGGAAAAAAACTCCTAGCAACATCTCATATTTTGACTTGGGTGGATTTTTCTGTAATAAGTAAACATTTATTTGCATATTTGACACTAACGACCTATCTGTTATTCCTTAATGGCCACAGATTTTTGTAATTGGATGAGTGTGTCAAGCTAATTAATAATGAATTACCTGCTAATGGTTGCATATTGGTGAGCCCACAGCCTATTAGCTACCAATAAATACTTATTAGAAAGCCCTGATTGCTAAGTAACTTATCATCAACATGCTCATTATCGGGTAATTGAGGCTCCTTTTCCTTCTTGTCTTAATTTGTTGATAAAAATAAAGCAAGCTGGATCACAGCAGAGGCATAAGCTCTAAGACAAAACACGTTGTCAGCTATTGATTCCATCACTTGCTTTCATCTCTAAAAAACACTTTTTTATTCTAATGGAAGATGGTAATTTTAAAAATAATGGGTAACTTAGCATTTGTCAAATAAAAAACAACTTTAAGTAAATTTAAATGACTTCATAATTAGAGTATGACTATAAGAATTAGCTGTATTTTCAGCTATTATTTGTCAAGACAATGTCTACGATCTCTAAAAAATCTGTTAAATTAATGAGGAAAAATATAGAATCTACACAAGCTCTCTCACATGCCGCTATTTTCCTACTTCTCTCCTAATTCTGTCCTATCTCCTATATACTGAAAACAAGCAGCATGACTTGGCAGAAAGAAATACCTTTTTTTCTATTACAAGCTCAAGTTATTTAAACTTTAGCCCAACTGAGTTAAACTTTAGCTTGATATATCACTTAGATAAAAAATCCGTCATGCAGAATTTTTACCAGATTATGTCAGAATTGAAAGCTAGAAATGTATTCAGGTGAGTTTCTGATGCTCTCTTCATTCACTTTTATTTTATTTCATCTAATGATCCCATTGAAATTCGGAAATGTTCATTTACAAAAAGTTGAATGATTATCAATACTTTGAGACCAAAAACATTTGATTTGCTATTTAACCCCTAAAAGTATTACAAAAAAAAAAGTACAGATATTCTAATATAAAAACTAAACTGTCTAAACCCTCTACATCTTAATATAGGGGAGAGTTTCAAGCATCAATATGATCCTGTCAGCCTTTATTTATACCTATTAACTGTCATGACGGGTCTAACTGATTTAACCCACATGCAGAACACCACGGAGACTGAGTAAAAGTTAACAACAGTTTATTGAGAGATCACACAATGAAGTTATTTGCACTGATACTGGAACGGGTCCGGGACTGGAATCACAGGGCTCTCTGCAGAGAGAGATAGTTTGGTTAGCCAAATAGCAGAGGGGTCTTGACAGAGCTTGTAATTGATCTGTACCTGATGGTAGTTCAGACTGTGCGTTGGAGAGAGGGAACCAGAAGGGTCCAGAGACTGAGGGTTCAGCAGAGGGTTTAGCAACGGCAGGGCTTGACTTCAGACTTGAGAGGTTCAGACCTTGAGTTAATCTCCTAGTTCTCTCCAGAGAACTACTGTGGCTTGCAGATTAAGACTGTTGATCCTCAGGTTTGGCTTCACAGAGCAGGCAGGCTGGTTTTTGAATGTGAGCTCCTCCAGAGCTCCTGAGTCAATAAGGTCTTCCTAGGAAGGTAGAGAGGACAAAGGCAGGTTAGAATCAGGTTGGCTTTTTAACCCCTAGAACCCGATGGACCCACCGGTGGGTCCAGCTGCCAAGTGACCACGGCTCGCTCTGTAAACTAAGGCTCCATGTGCCTTTAATTTTTTTTCTTTTTTTTTATCTGCTAAAAGAGGCTTTAATCTTTCAAAAAATATTCTGCATAAAGGTTTTGCCCAAAATGTTAAGATTTTAGAGCTATTTAAAAACAGCTGATGAGATATAAAGTTGTAGTGTAGTTGTGTAGTTATTTTTTTTTTTTGAACTTTTTTTTTTTTTTGGTGGTGGTGGTGGATTTTAAAAATTGTTTATTTGTTCTTGGAAATTACTTCAAAAAGTATTTTTGACTGTTTTACCTTGTTTCAATAAAAGTTTTCTATTTGGAGTCAAAGAACGAGCTTTCAGTTCATCATTATTATACATATTATACTGTGCACAATGGTACCGTATTTTCACGACTATAAGGCGCACTTAAACGTCTTTTTTTCCCCTCAAAATGTGCGGTGCGCCCTATGTGTGTTGTAACTGCAACTTTTGAGACCACCTCATTGAGGAGATGATGAAAGAGTGGCTGAATGTAAGGAGACCAGGTGTTTTTTTTTCCGCTCATCACCATCGCTGTTAATATGTAACTCCATGCGTGCCCATCTCACAGCTGATGTGAAAAACATGGGGAAACAAATTACCGCTGTGCTCGCTGTTCAAGCGCTCGACATTGGTGTGAACCGGACCCAGCAGGTGCAGCAGAAGCAGCGAGTTTACATGCAAAGTCAATGGTTGACGCGCGTATAGGTGCAGCAAAAGGTCCCGCAGCAGCAGGTGCAGCACGTCGGGAAGCGTTTAAGCATCTGACGCACCGCCAACGCGCTGCTGCTGCTCGAGATGGAAAAATTGAAGTTTTGCTGCTGGACGCGCCGCATCAACCAATCAGAGAAGCTGATCTGGGAGCTGACAGCGAGACAGACACAGCGCTCTGATGACATATGATATTAAATGAAAAAGGCTGGATGGATGAGATGATGAAAGCGTGGCAGAGGCAGGTGTATGTGAGGAGAACAGGTGTTTTTTTCCACGCATCACCATCGCAGTTAATCTGTGACTCCATGCGTGCCCATCTCACAGCTGATGAGAAAAACATGGTGAATCAAATAAACGCTGTGCTCACCGTTATCTCGGGGGTCTGACAAAGGAACTTCAACCGCTCGACATCGGTGTGAAGCGGCCGTTCAAAGTAAGGCTGCGAGCGGCGTGGGAGCGATGGATGACCGACAGAGACCACAGTTTCAGGATAAGTGGAAGGCAGCGCCGGGCAAGTTACGCCATCGTTTGCGGATGGATTGTAGATGCTTGGACTGACGTGTCTGCTGGCTCTGTTGTTCGAGCTTTTGCAAAAGCCGGCATTATTTCTGAGGAGCCGCGCTGCACGGAAAGTGACTGACAGCGAAGAAGGAGAAATTGGCATGTCTGATTTAGCGCAGCTGTTTAATTCAGAAACAGAGGATGATGACTTTGATGGGTTTGATTAATACTTTGTAATAAATACATGAATAAAGCACAATCATACTCAGTTTTGCTCCCGCTCTATTTTTCTACCTGAAAACTTAATTCAACAGCAGCCTCTGGGCGGGTCTCCTCCTCTTCACCGCGGTGGCTGGCAGGCGTTTTTTCATCTAAATAATCTAAATCTTGCAGCTATATTTGCTGTGATCAGTGGGAATAAAATAGTTTTAATATATTTTTAAGTGAGAAAGTCCACCTGAAAACTTAATAATTGCAGTCAGTTCATCCAGATTATCTATTTCTGTCGGAGGCGCTCAGACCCCACATACCAGCGGTGCACCGACAGCAGAAATCCTTTCATCAGCAACTATAGGCCGGGCAGCCTCCAGGTTCACCGCGGTGGCTGGCAGGTGTTTTTCATCTAAATAATTTTAGCTGCAGGCACCAGGATACCGGTAATAAAACTGAACATATTCCGTCGGCAGGTTTCAGGATTTTAAGTTAATTTAGGAGTGACCACAGCGCTGTGTCATCTGCGATGTGTCTGTCTCACGGCCAGCTGCCAGGTTTGATTAATACTTTGTAATAAATACATGAATAAAGCACAGTCATACTCAGTTTTGCCCCCGCTGTATTTTTAAATACGCAGTAGAGGTATTTAAAGGTAGTAGAGGACATGTACCTGTATATAAAAAACGCGCCCTATAGTCCGGTGCGCCTTATGTGTGTGTTAAATACAGAAATGGGACACATAACTGAGGGTGCGCCTTTTAGTACGGTGCGCCTTATGGTCGTGAAAATACGGTACATTTTGCATATAAATGGGGTAAATGTCATGACCAATGGTTATATCATATGTATAAAGTGTCATTAGATGGTAATAAGCTATTTAATTTTAACAAACCCCCAGCATTGATGTAAAAAACAAATTTGGCAGTTTGGTGACATTTTTGGATAAATGTGCCAAAATGGCCTCTCCGCCTAAGAAATTTCTCACTAATACCATTCTAAAATAAATATGATTCATCTGATTGAGTCCAAATTTGGTATATTTTTACACAACATTTAGATTTAAAAGTCTGTACTACTTTTTTGTGCTATAAATAATATTTTGGTAGTGTTTTGCAATGTTTATTTCAAAGAAAATTTTGGCGAGGTTCAAAAAATGCAAAATATTTTGTATTTTGTCCCTAATATTTCAGGCAGGATCAAAGCTACAATGGTGCTGACACCAGAAAACCATTCTATGACATCTTACCTTTACAGAGGTACCAAAAGTTTCTTCTTAAATCTAATAGCTGTTAGGCTATAAGTGATTTACTTTTGTGTGTTTTTGTCAGGCAGAAATTTATTTATACCCCCTGAGGGTGTAAGAGGCTAAGCAGTCAGAGATTCAGGCAACAGGTTTGGCTCAGGCTTGCTAACCATAACTGTTTAACACTTTGGCACTGAAGGGAAGTTCAGCCGCTGCTTATAAAGCTGGTCTTCTGATGAGATGATCAGCCCCAGGTGTGCTGGTGGCTTCAGCTCAGCAGACCCAGGGACGCGCTCTGTTGGAGAAAGGTGGCAGATCTCCAGATCCCAACATTAACACAATGTACCTGCTATTCAAAAATATCCAAATAAAGAGCCTTAAATACAATTTTCAAGACATTGTGTATACCACACAAGGTGAACCAGAAGAAGCGAAGGAAAGAGGTGTCTCAGGTGATTCGAAAGAAAATTACAGATTAGTTGTTACAGATAAGCCATCATTTGTTAAGGGTAATGGCTATAACACCTCCAAAACATTTGGAGCTTGCTGTACCTAATGTACCTACTGTAACACGGAGGAGGCTCTGTTATGCTCTGGGGCTACTTGGCTTAATTTTCTACAGGGTGTCTTTAATTTCTGCAGGGTACAATGAAAGAGAGGGAAACATGGGACTATTCTTAAGTAGCCTTCAAAGAGCCCGGACCTAATCCCTACTGAGCGTTTTTGGAGGAGCTGAAACATGGCGTCTGGAAAAGGCACCCTTAGAACCAAAGACAACAGGGACAATTTTCTCATGAAGAGTGGAGCAAAGTACCTGATTAGAGCAGAAGTCACATTTACAGTTATAGTTTTTTTAATGGTCTTTTAAAAGAGGTTAGGGAAATAAATGTTAGTAAAATTTGGTTAGATAGCAATTCCAATAGACTGCGACCCAGGTCCGTGAGCAAAGATCCCTAACCCCAAACTGCTAAAAAATAAAAAAATGTTTTCACTCGCTGTTATTTTCAAATTAAGGTGTTGGTTTGCCACCACTCTCTTTTGCATCTTTCTGTTTACAGAAATTGCATTTACCGTTTAGGGACATACAGTAGCAAACTATACTCCTTAAGGAAGCTTAGGCCCATTGTTGTTTGCAGGAAGATTTTGCATAGCAAGTCTGAGGAAGAGAGTGTGATGCCTTCTGCCATCATCTGCTGGAATAACAGCATCAAAGCAAATTATTTTAAAAAAAAGCTCAACAAGCTGACCAAGAAGGGCCACTCTGTTCTAGGAACGCCCCTTGAACCTCTGGTGATTATTTCACAAAAAAGAATTTTTTATAAAATGTGGAACATTATGGAGAAAAGTGAGCATTCTCTTTAGAAGACTGTTCAATATCAACAGAGTCTCTTCAGTCAAAGACTTCAGTGCAAGACAGACTGCTACAGAAGATCCTTCCTTCATACAGCTATCAGCATCTACAGCAACTCATTGACAAAATGCCAGATGAATTACTTCAACAATTAATTTCCTTTTGGAATTAATAAAGTATTTTTGAATTCAATAGAATTTTAAAGAACATATTTTTTGCTTATCTTTTTACACTACTGTCAAATAATGTCAACTCTAAATTATGTACAAAAGAGTGAAAAATTAAACGTTTGGTGCTCATCATCAGTTTGTTCAACATATTTTTTTCCTGATTTGGATGAATAACTTTTTTTGCATCTGCAGTCAGATTTCAAACTACTTTAAGGCAAAACTCTTCAAATAAAGCATGCTCTAAATTGCAACAGTACAAAAACACAGCAGTACCTGCAAACAGCCTGACACCGCACTGATCAAAAGGCCAGCTTTTGAAAGTGCATAATCAAATAAAAGGAATTATTCATACAAAATGTAACCAGAGCTCCAACAACTCTCAGCTCTAAATCTTTGAATTTCCAAATGAGACGTCGGTTGTCATCTTTCTTGCTATTTGTTCAGTGACTGTTAGTCACTTTATAGTTCTTGCTCAGTGTAAACACAACATATACCCTCATAGAATTGCCCGTGGCTCAGAAGGGTTGTGATGGCAACAGCCAGATGCTCTCAAGCTTGCTTCCATGCAGCTGGGACTCATGCAGTGCTGCAACCTCAGGGGGAGTTGTTGGGAAAATGTAGTGAACGATCAGGGCTAGAAAGATGTAAGGTGGGAATTAATTATGTTGAATTAAATGAAAAATCTTACAACTATATATCTTTGATACATGGTTATTTTTTTATGGAAACAATGGGGTTCAGTTCTGCAGAGAAAAACACTGTTTTAAGAAATAAATAATAGATTTCTGTCCTAACATCTGTCTGTCATTCTATATGTATACTATTCTGCCAAAAGTACTTGCTTACCTATCCAGCTTACTGGAATCAGGTGTGTCAATCACTTCGATGGCTACAAGTGTGTAAACCCCGGCATACACTGATATTTACGATAGTTTTACTCAGCTACAGCTCACAGTGTACTGTACGACGAAACCACAGGGTTTAAAAGTTCACAACTCTGATGCGATCAACCTGCTCCCACCGTACGTCCAAAAACTACATGTCGGACGCGTCATGAGATGGAACTGGCCGGACTTGTCACTCTGGAAAAAGAACTCCCTTGTTTGCACATGTGACAGGGTTCAGGTGGGTCAGATTGTAGACGCCTGGACCTCTGCTTTAACATTTTTGATTTTCTCCCAACCTTAGAATGGTGGTTGTGGGAGGCTAATCGTCCCATTATACTTCGTGTATACTACATGACGAGAGCCTGAAATTCTGCATGATCCAAAAACTGGAAAATCTGCCCAAAAAGGGCAAGAAATCCTACAGCACATAGTCAATACGCATGCATGTCAGATTTGCATTTATACATTTATTTTTGTTCTTTCAACTACCTCAACTGGCATATATTGTCATGATGGGTTCACTAAAAGCGACCCAAGAATGCAGAACACCACTGACGGACACAAGGATGAAAGTTAAACAGTTTATTTATGCACAAGCACACAGTATACACTGGTTCAGGTTCGGGGCCTGGATTCTGGTTCACCGGAGTCTGCGTGAGAGACAGTTCAGTTAGCGTTGCTAACAGAGGTTTGATTTCCTGAAGTTTACTGATTGTACCTTGAGGGTTCTTGAGGTTAGCTTTGGGAGAGTCTCTGTTGGTTCTGGAGATGAGTTCATCAGCAGAGTCCGTTTGCTGCTTCAGCGTCTTACGTCTTATTTGAACAGACCTTGGCTTTGGGTTTCCCAGCTCTAGTCCAGAGCTGCTTGGAGGTTCACTGTGAATCTTCAGGTTTCGCTCTGAGGGTCGGCTCGGCAGGTTAGCTCTTCCTGAGCTTACACAGAGGAGGCACAGGTTTCCTGGAAAACAGAAACAAGGATTAGAATCCAAACTGGATTCAAAAGTCATCGAATTACTCTGAGGATCTAGGCTTAAGCGCTGACCAACTGGAACAACACTGCGGCGTTGAGGCAAGGTCTGAAGACAGCTTAAGTAGTGGATCCTCTGATGATCTTGACGAGCTGCAGCTGTGCAGGAGGCTCCCTCAGAGGATCCACGGCGGACTCTGCTGGAGAAAGGTGGAATTTCTCCAGCTCCAAACATATATCCCTTTAGTCACGTACAAAAAACCCCCCAAAAAAATATATTTAAGGTGAGATCGCCATACTCTTTAAAGAACACAAAAAAGTAAGTAATTGAATAGTATTTTTGTACATGACTAAAGGGATACACGGCCGTTGATGTAGTTTAAAGTTAATTTTACATACAAAACTAAAGGGAAAAACTGAGGGGATACACTAAAGGGATAAACGGGTATTGACCATGGGTATTCTGGTCTGACCGGGTATGCTAATCTGACAGAACACCGGCCCAACCAGCTTTTATTTCTTGTTTTCTTCGAATTTTTTTTGTTTTTTCTATTTTGAAATGGTCCAGTTATTTCTTTGACAACTATTTTTTCCATGTGTGTGTTTTACAATAATGCATTACACGATTACTGCATAATTTGGTGTCTATGTCCTTGATATAAATCCAGTTTCACCATGTCAAAGACGCTCTTTGATCGAGAAAATTACTTTTGAGTCCATTACAGTACAATAAATTCACTACCATGTTACAGAAATTAGTTGGAAAATTAAAGTTTATTATGTAGTGATTTAATCTGCTGGATCAGAAGATGAATTTGTTAAAAAATGATTTAATATAGTCAGCAACACTAAGGTGGTCTGAGGGGCTGTTTCAAAGTGGGGGGTACATGCTTTTGTGTTGTTTACTCCAAATGCTGACCTTGCAATCTAAAAGTGCAGTGGAGACTCATCAGCCCTGGCAATGTTTTTCCAATCTATTATTCTGTTTTGGCCAGTCTATGTTCATTTTGGCCTCAGGTTCCTGTTGTTAGGTGTCAGGCACACCACCTTGTTAACTCATTAGTACCCTGAGCAAGAGGGTCTGAACCTGGGTTCTAAAGTAGCCCTGACCTGAATTTTTCTAAAATTTCTCAGTTCCAGCACAACTAATTCAAATGATTTCATGACCTCATCAGCAGCTATCAAGTGCTACAGAAGCCTGGTAATCAATCACTTCTGTAAGTTAGGTGTTTGGCAGTAGAGGACGCCTAAAACAAGACAGAGTAACTTAGACAACAGAGTGAGAAGCTACTGTCCAAGATCAGTGGTCCTCAAACCTGATCCTCAAGTACCACTGTTCTGCAAGTTTTAGGGGTTTCATTGGTGCCACACATCTGACTTATTTGAAGGGATAATTAACAGGGTTCTGCAGCACTTGAAGGCCGCTAAGCTCATGCAATCATTTGAAGTAGGTGTGTTGCAACAGAGAGTCATCTAAAATTGGCAGAGCAGTGGTACTTGAGGACTTGGATTGAGAACCACTGTCCTAAATATTCTGATTACATTCATTGCACTCTCAGAGATGGTACTCTGCACATGTTTTAATTACTGGTTAAATCACTTGAAACCCCTTTCTTCCCCATTCCTAAGCTTGGTTTAATCTTCAAGCTGTCTTCCCCACAGCTGAACACCTTAGTACATTCAGTTACTCTCATGTCATTTATTGACAAAACAACTGAGAGTACCTATATATAAAAAGCATCCAGTTACTATATAAAATTGAATATAAAGTAACACCCTTGTTTTATCACAGATTGCCAATGTTCAAAGGTAATTGTGTTACTAAAGAAAAAAAGTAAATCTACCCAACACATGTGTGTTAACATTGCTTGACATTCTGGTATTGATTTTGTGCAGAGATAGTGCTTTTATCTAATTATTTTCTTTTGTTGCAAAAACACAAAAGAGAGAGAGAGAGAGAGAGAGAAAAAAAGTATATAATATGCCAACAGATGTTTTGGATGAAAGTCACCGGTTGGTAAGCACTGAACTTTGACCTTTTCAGTGTAACAATTCTACTACAAAATGCAATCCTATAAACAGTGGCAAAAGCAAAGAAAACCTGTTGAAACAATTTCAAATTAAGTAAATGACTAGATTTTTATGAAAGCCTCAAAATGTTTGATGCAAACATTACAACATAAAAAAGTGCTTTCATCTTTATTTCGTTATAAAATTTCTTTCATCTCAATAAAGAGATTTAAGTGCCCTGGCAGCAGTATGTTGAAGGCTGTGCCTGCATGTCAGAACTGATTTAGGAATGTTTGATAAATGTGACAAATATAAACATCTCAGATTAAAAACATAACTTCAAGGGGTTTATTTTTTGTTTAGTTCCCAGTTTAATACATACTGCTCCTGAACTAATGCAGTATAATTAAACAATCTCAGTCTAAATCTTTTCTTCTTACAGTCTGTAATCATTATTTGTGGTGCTGCAGGGTGCCATCACACTCTATAATGAAATTAGTGTTTTCTCTATTAGACACACCTCTCATTCTTATAAATAGTATGAGATTCTTTTTTTAAACTGAGTGTGCAATTATATTGTTGAATTGTAGACACTAAACAGAGGAGTAAATCCAATGATCACTCTATAGAAAATAAAAAATTAGAGAAATACTGAAGTTAAAGAAATACTGAAAGATGCAAATACAAAATTGCTTTTCAATAATGTTGTGATGTGCACAGGAAGACACAGAGCAGGATGTACTTCCTGAGGAGACTGAGGTTGTTCAAATCTGCAACAAACTGTTGGGGATTTTTTACCAGTCTGTGATTGCCAGTGTCCTCTTCTGTACCGTGGTGTGCTTGGGGAGCAGCACATCCAAGAAGGATACCTCCAGACTGGACAAACTGGTCAGGCAACTGGTCTGTAATTGGCACGAAACTGGACTCTCTGGGGACGATGGCAGAAACTGCTGGACATTATGGACAATGCAAGCCAACCTCTACACACTGTTTTGACCACTCAGAGGAGCTTGATCAGTGGGAGATTGCTCCTCTCCAAATCTAGGACCAAAAACTGCTGAACTCCTTTGTTCCTTAAGCCATTAAGCTGTACAACTTCTCACTTGGGGGAAGGAGGAGGTGATAGGAAGGTCTTATGCAAAACATTACCTGCGTAATTGTGTACTTATTTATAAGGTCAGTGCATCTCTGCAATACAAGTGCAATAATCCCACTCAGCTACTTTGGAGTGTGTATAAGTTTTACTTATTTATATGGTCAGTACATTTCTGCAGTGCAAGTCCAATAATCCAAGTCAACTACTGTGTAGTGTTTCCTTAGCTCTTTATTGTGCAGATATTTTGATATCTAAAGGAAACACATTTGAGGACATTACAACTATTCTTATGCTCTTTTGTACTATATACACTCTTTTTATATTGTCTGTTGTATTTTTATCTTAAGTGGCATCTTGCCTTAACTCTGCCATTTGTACTCTATGTAAGCTACGGGAATATAAGCTAGTTTTTCGTGTTAGTTATTTATGTTTGTTTGTTTTTGAGTTTTATTTAAGTCCCTGGTTCTTGTCCTGACTCTTGGGGGCCTGTGTGTGTTAAGAGGGTGTTTGGTGTTTGTCCACTGTCTCCTGATTGTGTCCCGGCTCTTCTCTGCATAGTCCTCAGGGTTTTGGCTCAGCATGTGGGGGGAGCTGAAATCCTGGCTTTTCTCCGCTGAGCCCTTAGGGTTTTGGCTCGGAGTGCGGGGGAGGCCAGTTTTAATTCCCGTGATCCTGGTTCCTAGGAGTAGTCCAGTTTAAAGTTCTGCAGCTGTCCTGGTACCATGTTTTGTCTCATTTTCTCTCAACCACTGGGCCCACCTGTCTCCATCTGAGCAAGTCTGTCTGAGGTGGTGCTGGACTCTAAGAACTCTGAACCTGTCAAAACACTTTGTGGATACCTGGAACCCTGGACCTGTCTGTTCTTGTTTGGATTGAAAACCCTGTTCGGGCTACGGACTCACAGATCTTAGAATCATTCTGTTCTGAACTGTTTCCCGGACCTGGATCAGTCTCCTGCCTCCTTACGGTGGTTGCTGCATCGGGGACACTCTGGACGGCTCGGCCCCACAGCTCGTTGGCAGTGCATCTGCTGATCCTGCCCCACCCAAGAGGATGGACTGAACTGGTGACCCAGATAAGTGACTCAACCTGATAATAATCTTCTGTCAGATTATCGTGGTCAACTACCTGTGTTTCTCCCACAACCAGAGTGCCGGTGATGGGCAATTCTCCACCTTCCCCCTGCACCTGCTGCAGTTCTGTTCATCCCGCATTCCTTTTCTGTTCTGTTTTATTTTGTCATAATGAAGCAACAAAACGTTTTGAAACTTCCCACTGTCTTACTTGCCTGAATACTGGGTCCATCTGTCTCGATACCAAATCCCAACACATCTTTCTACTTTAAATAACAAGGTTGTACTTTAAAGATTCCAATTGAATCTAAATGTCTCAAGTTTCAAGACATCACCATCAATTAGGGTTATAGGAAAATTTTATTGAGCAGTTAAAGCTACAGTGTGTAATAATTACAGGGATATGCAGTCAGAAATGTAATATATTATACATAACTATGTTATTTTATCATCATCTACGAGCTCAGCCTCTTAACCTTAATATTTGCGTTGCCTTAGAATTCGTTATTTATAATTACATAGGAGCCGGTCTCGCAGCCATGGAGGCAGACATCTTTGCGCCAAAACGTCACAACGATGTAGAAAAAATAACGGGTATATTTATTATCTTAAGTCTACATGAAATCTATACCCTACACAGACTAAGGAAATACTATCTGTAAAATTATCCATGTAAACAAACCTCATCACTTGAGAAGGTAGGTGATGCGGACGTCGTGGAAGACATTTTGTCCCGTAATGCTCACCGTACTGTTGGAGGGGAGAAGCGGTGGGGGGGAGAAGTTCATGTTGCTGCAGTCTGCAATCTGACCGCTAGATGTCGCTAAAAGTTACACACTGTAGCTTTAAGGGATTTCAGCAAAAACCCTTTATGTCTAGTTAGCCTTTCAACAAGAATTTTAAACCAGATGTCATAGAAACCTTAGTAATCCACATATGAACATAAATCAACACATCTATATCTAAAACATAATCTGTTTGTAAATAAATGAAACAACACAGGGAATAGTTTTATATATATATAAAAAACGGTACAAATAAGCACAACAAAGTTGGGGCAACAAAATTGGCAATGCTTTACTGTCTTTGCAAATATTGATATCTGCTGGTTAAATTTTGTTAAATAGCCTGAAAATATGATTTCCTACTAGGAGGGCATCGGACAAAAAGCATGTGATGATGGATAAATGCAAAGAGCTTTTAAAATATGTTCTGTTTCTCCACTATACTGATGAGCCGTGTTACTTCTACGTAACATTCATAACAGTCCAGGGACAAAGTAGGCCTTAAAGATAGGTTAAAAAAGACTGAAAATCAATAGAGATTTAAAATTAAACAAAATTAATACACTTTATCAGAAGGGTCTTGTATGCAAGGGATATTTCTTGGTATGCTTGCCTTCTCTCAAAACCTAAATAATAGCACCTTGGTAAATTGGCCTCTCTTAATTGCCCTTTTGAATGAATGCTGGTGAGCATGGTTGTTTGTTTACTTAAACTATACCAATGCACCACTGCATTGTTAATTTTTCAATTTAATTTCTACACACTGTTCAATTATGTGGAGGAGGTAGGAAGTATGAGGAGGCAGGAAGAAAACTTTGATTATGGGACATAAAAACAGTTAACAACAGCCCCCTGTATAAATTATTTTCTCTACTTAGTCATGGGAAACATTTCTTTCACAACCCAAAACTAGATTTAGTGTTTTTTAAGAAGTATCTCAGATAAATAGATGATTTAGTATGTCTTTCTGCCTGGATTGTAACTGTTTCCCCATTTGATATCCTTTAAACAATATAAATGTTTATAATACCGCTTTATATTCACAAAATCTATAATGTCACTTTGGAAAATGTCACCTGCATATCATACTGAGCCCTGTATTGGTTAGCTGCAACCACAGCTTGTATCGATCCTAACAGGTAACTAAATCTACCTGTCAAAATAATGCTTCCAGCTCAGGGTAATATATCTTACTGAGCAGGTTTACAGCAACTGCTATGAGCTAGCAAGGTGGATGTGTTGAGGATAACAAGCATGTTGTTTAGCAGAGATGTCACATAATTCAAGCCAATTGTATGATGGCCTTCTTTGTGGCAGCAGCGTTGTAAACAGCAAGGTCAGCCGCTACAGTGGATGGAGACATAAATGGGTCATATATATTGTAACAAGGCCATGGGGGTTAGGGAAAACACAACCCTGAGAGAAACCTTGCCTATACCCCTCCCCACAATACTAATTTTCCCAGACTCCCTTATTACTCTTTTCTATAGCAACCATGGGCTCATTGGTTGGCTTTTTTAATACCTGATAGCAAGCTTTCTCTTAAGAGAGAAGCCAGACCGTAATTTCCTGATGTTTTTATGGTAACTGCAATGTTGAGCAGATGATTTTTATTTCATTTTTTTTTTCAGAACAGCATTTGATTTGCTGCACTGTGAGCTCCCAGTCACCCCTTTGTAGGCCAAGACATGCCCATTAACACACAAACACACACACACTTTCACCCCTCACCCATTTAAGATCTGAGACCATGGAGCCCACTGGGGCCCCTGGAACAGAAAGACAAAGATAATAATTGGCTCCAGTTTATTACTGACTGCATTTTGCGCATCATACAGTTGATCCATTCTTCAGTAGCAAGGAGCAACAGCCAGAGGAGGAAACTTCGAAGCCACAAGTCAGAGAGGTAATCGGTGCAGCACTTTCTGAACGATTAGACACATTTTAAGGTGAGCAGAAAGAGCACTAAGAGATTTACCACGTGTGCAAGCATAATTGATAAACATAACTCTCAGAGTTACATCAATCAGTCTTAGCAGTCAAATATTTGATTTTTGTTGAAATCTTGAAGTACTTCGAATGATTTGTGGGTGCCCCCATCTCTTAAGTTTAACCTTTTAATGCAGGATTTTAATGTGTTCTCAATAATTTTTAGGCATAAGAAACATGCATTACATTTCTGAACTACTTATATATTTTACAATGTTCTTATTTATTTTTATTTTTTTTTTAAGAATTGTAACAGGTTTTGTGGATGAACCAAATCTCAGAGAGTTGGATGTGGAGAAAGCAGACAGAGGCGCAACCCAAATACTTGAAATTGTGCTTTTTAGTTCCTGTTCCTAGCTCCTAGGCATTCATCTTTTGTTGATTCAACCATTACAACTCTATCTAGGGTATGAAAACAGCAATGGACAGCTTTGGTGAACAAAAACCATCCTCACAGATTTCATTACACAGTGGATATGCATATGAATAATGCTGGACAAATTGAGACTAATCATTCAGTAAAAGTAACTACGAGCAAAAAAAAAATCACCCATATGTAGAATCTTTTTGCTTAAACACATGAAGGTTTGTACATCAATGTGTATCACACATGTGAATAAATAATGTATTTTTGTTTAACTCATTGATATGGGCTGTCTGTAATGCAAAGGATGATGAGCAACCATATATTATATTTTGCCATTTAGAAACTTTTGGAGGTCCTTTCTTACTGCCAGTACTATTTGGATAGCACTTATTATAGTGACCCCTGAAACACTTCCGCCATGGTTTAAGTGTCCTTAACAATTTGAGATATTCAGTTTAAGCCTAGATAATTGCAGTATAGAAGATAACCAAGACCTTATAACCAGAAATAGTTCACATTTTACACAGTGGTGTTGAGGATTGTGAGGGGCACATAGTGTCGGAAGATGTTCCTCTGCTCCACTGTCATGTAAACAGTCTTGAGCAGATTAAGCTAAAGGTGGTTGTAACTACACCAGTCGACCAGCTGTCCAACTTATTGTCTGTAAGTATACTTGTCACACTCTGATAGTGATGTTGTCTGCAAATTTTAGTAGTTTCACAGATGGGCCAGCTATATTCATTTAACACGCCATGTAGTTTTGAGTCAGTGGTCTCCACCTATGTTTGCAATGGTTTTAAATTAGTCACATTTTAGGTACTTTTATAAAACACACGCCGACACTGAGGGAGATGTTACTTGCAATAATATATAGAGATTTTTTTCTGGACTTTCTATTAATTTTCTGTTCGAAATGTTCTTTCAATAGTTTCAATTTTAAAATGGACAATTGCTTCTAAGTAGGTGTGCCCTGATCCAATATTAGTATCAGATATCTCTTGAAAATTGGGAAAAAAATCTAATACTGAATTTTATTGGCCTGCATCTAAAATCTAAAATATTGTCATGCTAAAACAAGCACTCTGCTTCTGTTTAAAATTCTATGACTAATTGGTTAATATTAGATGGGTCAGTTCTTAAAACTATTGTTATTGACTATTATTTTCTGTTTTAATAATATAACTTGATCAAGCCTTTTCTACTATTTTATAGTACAAATTTAGTGATCAAAGCATGATCACTAAATTTGTGCTAAAATTGTATGAAGTCAAATATCAAGTCTGCAATCTCTGTATTGTATCGAATATGAAAAAGTTATTGGGACACCTCTACCCACAAATTTATTGAAAAACTATAGTTTATTTATTGAAAAACTATAGTTTTTTATTTTAGTAACAGCTTACTGATTGGGTTTCACCCAAGACACCTGCCTACCTCTGCCTGGTTTCCAATTTCCACTCATCTTATTCACCTTCTCCTGCTGCATACAGCTTAATCCCAGGCTTCCAGCTTTCGGGGCCAGGTTATTGAGGTTGTTGTTGATGCTTTAGTTCATGTCCTCGTTCTCAGGGGCCAGTGGTGAGAGAGATTTTTAGTGTTTCTTAGTTTCCTAAGTTTCCTAATTTCCTGATCATGGTCTGGCTCCACTGAATGTGCCTGTTCTTATCTTGGCTTAGTGGAGAGAATGAGTTTTTTAAGTGTTTCGTAGTGTTCCTGTTATTCTGACCTGTTCTGCCTCTCAACTACTGAGTTTGCCTGTTCCCATCTGAACATACTCTTTGAGCTCTCTGTAGACTCTTGGAGCCCTGAACTAGCCTGTTTCTGTTCTGATCGGTATCCCTGTTCGGGCTTCGGACGTCTGGAGCTCTGAGCCTTCCTGTTCTGATCTGTTTCCGTGAAATGGCTCAGACTCCTGCTTGCCCTCTGGGACTACAGCAATCTGGGACACTGTGGGCGGCTGCGGAATCTAGTTTGCAGCCCTCTGGCTGGATCCTACCATGTTCTATGGAGGTGGACTGAAGTGATAAACTAGGTAAATGACATACATAGATAATCATCCTCCATCAGATTATCATGGTCACTTGTGTTTTTCTCCAACCAGAGTTTCCAGTGATGGGCGGTGCCCAGCCACTGCTGCTGCAGATCCACCTTAGATATTTAAAAAATAAATGCTTTGAGTTAACCCACTGTCTGTCTCACCTTGAATAGTGGATCCTTCTGTTCTGCTTTCATGACGCAAATTTTCAGATCATTGAAAACAACTAATTGCTTTAGTGTCCTTCAAAGGCTGTTTTATGATATTCAATATATGAATAAGTTTAAAGATATATATATATACATATATATATATATATATATATATATATATATATATATACACTCACTGGCCACTTCATTAGGTACAACTGCTATATATATATATATATATATATATATATATATATATATATATATAGAACTGCTGCTCACTGGATGTTTTTTCTTTTTCGGACCATTCTCTGTAAACCCTAGAGATGGTTGTGCGTGAAAATCCCAGTAGATCAGCAGTTTCTGAAATACTCAGACCAGCCCTTCTGGCACCAACAATCATGCCACGTTCAAAGTCACTCAAATCCCCTTTCTTCCCCATACTGATGCTCGGTTTGAACTGCAGGAGATTGTCTTGACCATGTCTACATGCCTAAATGCACTGAGTTGCCGCCATGTGATTAGCTGCTTAGAAATTAAGTGTTAACGAGCAGTTGGACGGGTGTACCTAATAAAGTGGCCGGTGAGTGTATATATATCAAAAGTTAAAGAAATCAAGGTACTAGCCCAAATGAGAAGGCTGTAAGGCAAGAAAACCTCAAGTTGAATATTTTCTTATGCAATGTCAGGCACAGTGCTCTGGCATTGAGCTATTATTACAAACTCGATCAGCGTCAGTCTTGCCTGTCAACCAACACATGTTAAAGATGATGCAATTTGAGTGATGACTATTTCATGGTTCAGATGATGAGAAAGGTTTGGTGAGGAATCAGTGAAACTTTAGGAATCAGTGAAGCTTATGCTTTGGACTACAACCACAACTTAGTTGCAACAAAAGATAGAAAATTACTAATCAAACGCATCTGTGCTACGCTTGAAATTTGCAGATGACACTATAGAGATTTTTCTCTTTCAGGAGGGTAACTTGACTGGTCCACACATATGGTAAAGCAAGGCAAGGCAATAGCATTGTATAGCACAATGTGTAGCACAGTTCAATATGGAAAATTCTAAATGCTTTACATAAATTAAATAATAAAATAGAAGAAAAATAAAAGCAGAATAAAAACAAATAAAGATAATAAAAAGCAAATGTAAAAAAAAAAAATGAACAATTGGATCACAACTAATAACTAGTAAAACCTCAGTTAATAGTTTAACTTCAACAGTGAAAGGCAATTCTAAACAAATGGGTTTTTAACTTTGACTTTAAAGAACTTAGGCTTTCAACACTTTAACAGTCTTTTGGAAGTTTGTTCCACATAAGTTAACATAGGAACTAAATGCTGTTTCTCCATGTTTGATTCTATGTATAGAGTGGGCTAGAAACAGAAGACATGAGGGATCTGGGAGGTTGATACACTGACATAAATGTTATGTATTAAGCTGCTGGTCCATTCAGTGATTTATAGACTAACAGAAGGATTTTAAAGTCTATTTTCTGAGCTATAGGGTTGCATTGTAATGACTTCAGAACCGGGCTGATGTGCTCTACTTTCTTGGTTCTGGTGATAACATGGGCAGCAGCATTTTGGATCAATTGCAGCTGTCTGATGGACTTATTAGGCAAACCTATGAAGAGACTGTTGCAGTAATGAATTCCTCACTGATTCTCCTTTAACATTAGTCCTTTAATCCTGGAAATGTTCTTTAGGAGATAATAGGCTGACTTAGTAACTGTATTTATGTGCCTCTGATGGTTCAGGTCTGAGTCCATCATGACACCAAGATTTCAGCCATTGATGGTTTCTAGCTTTAGTACCTGAAGCTGTGAGTAAACTCTGGATCTCTCCTTCTTCGGTCTGAAACTTATTACCTCGGTTTTATTTGTATTCAGTTGTAGAAAATTATGGCACATCCATATATAGATCTGTTCTAAGCATCTAGACCTGATGGTTTCATTTTCACCTGGTTACATTGTGATGTAAAGCTGTGTGTAGTCTGTATAGTTATGGTAACTGATCTTGTTGTTTTCTATAATCTGAGCTAAGGGGAGCATGTAGATTTTAAATAGAAGGGGCCCCATAATGGATCCTTGATTAAACCCGCATGTGATTTTTCTGGTCTCTGGTTTAAAGTTCCCTACTGACATGTCTCTATCCTTCACGTAGGATTCAAAATAGTCCAGTGCTGTACCAGAAAGGCAGAGCCCAAAAAAGAGGACAGGGCCAGACAGCATAAGGAACCATGTCTGCTTACAGGATTGTTAATGCTAGTGGTCTAGGGTCATGTACAAGATCTAACCTTTGCTGGATTTTGCATTTCGCATTAGTCACAGACATAAATTACAGCTCAGACCCTGCAGGGAATTGAGCAGACTTTGGGAACTGTGAGAGCGATGAAGGCAGTGCAGCTCTGTGGAATGTCTGGCAAAGACAAGTGAGTTGTTAAAAATCTGCACATACATGTTAGTTGAACTGCAAAGCCATTAGTTTAACTTGTATAACTGCCTAGCCATTAACTTGACTACTGTTTGTAAAGAAACAAGACATTTCCACTAAAAACACCAAGTTAAAGCAAACTAAAGGTGCAGATATATGTTTCTTTTTTAAACATAAACAATCACGCTTCTTTTAAGACCTCTCCATACTTCTATTAAAAATCAATAATCTGTCCCCTTTCATGAGCAGACATTAAAATCCGTGCAAAGATTTTCTCTTTCATGGTTGTACTGATTTTACAGGAGACGCACAAGCAGCAAACCTTATCTTAGCAAGCCCCATCGGGTCTGTTTACAACCAGAATCTTTTGTTTTGGCTTGTACTTCTTTGTGTGCCGAAGGAGGGGGAAGTTCCTTCAACCCTGGCCGAGTGCCTCAGCTTTGCTTTGCAGTTATGAATAGATAAGAACAGATAAAATTCTTCATGGGTATTGAACAGAAATAAGCACAGCGTCGACTGATCATGTGGGGTCTGTGTCACATTGTGTGTGAATAAGCCTTAAAGCATATCATCGGTGCATGAATTGGAAAATGATATAATGCATGAAAGAAAATAATCATGAATGGGTGAATCACTCATTCAGCCTTTGATTCATTTTCATATTAAGGTGGCTTTACCAACTGCCTTGACTGTACAATGTCTGTGTTTTCAGCCCCTGTTCAACCTTCCCCAGCATTTCATTTATCATCATCCATCAGCATTCTTCACCATCATGCGTATAGCGATCATCACTTTCATCCATCAAAAGCAAACTAAACCAAATATTCCTCACTAAAGCAAACTGTCAGCTGAAAATTCAACTACTTATTTATACTATGCTCTCTCAAGATTACACAGCAAATGACAAATTATTCAGAACATAAGTATTTAAATGTTTTATTTCAGCTCTTAACTAGATAATGGCTGTTATTAACTATTTTCTGTTACTTGAAAATTGAGATGAGTTGTGTAATCATAATATTTTTATTGCCTACCCTAGTAGGGGTTGGTAAGTTTGTTATTAAATCAGATAATATTCAGACTGTCATATATTGTTCTGTAAACTTTATATGACAGTATATGGCCAACTGGCTGTGTGTTAGAACAACAATGAACAATCTCAAATCATGTTCAAACATATAACTCTGCACATATATGGCATAAATTAACCACAAATTCCATTCAAAATATAACAGTTTATTAAAAAATATCTTTCAGCTCCAAGTCAAACATATTTCAGTTAAAAACTTAACTAAACCAGTAAAACTAAACTAAACTAAGCTATCCGTAGAAAAAGAAGAGGGAAAAACATTATCCAAAAACCATAATCAATAAAATGGTGCAATGATATCACAGTTGGGTATGGCTTTTGTGTTTGAGGGCCAAAGTTAATCTTGTAGAATTCGGAAAGAGGCTAAATTAGCTTTTAACTAAATTATATCAATTGGAATATGTTCACACACACTGGATTTCAAAGAGGTAAATAAAACATTACCTTTCAAAATAATGTTTTATTACAAGATTTTCTTAATCAGTAATTAATAACTTTTAGTGAATTGATTCTTAACCTTCTTTGATCTAGCCAGTAGCTAGCAGACATAATGACACGCTTTGGTCATATTTTGGTTATCAAAATGTGATTAGCATATGATAAAACACATGAAAGTTAATGTTACAGTATATTAGTTTTTAAATCCTTAGTTAAGTAAAGCTTGTTTTTTATCACTAATCATTAGGATTATGACATAGTAATAGGCTTAAAAGTTATTTTCATAACACACACCCTTTAAAGGAAAATGATACTTGTTTATTAAATGTAAAAATCAAAAATATTCTTGTCATTTAGCCTTAAAGCAATACCTTTAACATTATTCAGAATTCACCGGCTTCGTCAACAATAATTCCCTTGAGTTATCTAATTCCAGTTGAAAAAAAAAGAAACTGCTCAACAAAGGCCCCAAATGTTTCTACATATGGTTAGAAGTAAACAAAGAGAATCATAAATCAGGATGCATACTTTTGCAAGGTACGGCAAGTTACCTCATGACCCACTCCCGATGGCAATTTGTCAAAAAAACTCCTTAAGAGCTTGATTCTTTTGACACTGAAGAGCAGGGGCTATGCCTGGATGATTTGAGGTGAATTTTGCTCATGTAAAATAAAGTGATGTCTAAACAATCTCAAATGGTGGCATATACGGCCTTAAACTTTCTCAGAATTCTTTACATGAAGGAACACAGGCTATTGAGTGTGGGGAATGCTCCCACTATTATCTCTGTGCTTTTGTCCATCCAGTCATAGAGAAAACACATTTCAGTCATGGCACCTCAGTCTTTCAATCATAATCCGTATCTCTTATCTACAACATGAAGTTTAAACACAGACAGATCAGTAAATTGAGAGCTATGTCTTTCGGTTGTGCTTTTTCTTTTAATTAGACTAGACATGAGTGGAAGCTGCATAGACATAAAAATATCTGTCACCTTCTTATCACTTTTGGCATCCCTTATAAAGCATAGCCTGATGAATGAGGGAGTTGATATATAAGAGAAGTTGACAAAATGCCATTTTAATTGATGAATGTGCATAAAACTGATTTTGGCATAGAAAAAAATAGCAATGATAAAAGTGAACTGCTTTTCAGTTTACTCTTACCTTATCTAATAAGTGGGCCAGCATGGAGGAGACATCACAAATAATCCCCTCAGAGCTGATATGAAATACAGCTCAATATTTTTACAGTCCAGATCAATTTGTCCTTGTGAGTCTATTGAGTGAAAATAGAGGGATGGGAGGCTGCTCTGTTGTTAAAGATGTTCAACAAACAATCCTTAAGTGCACTCCCAGAAGTAGCAAAAGATTACACAGAGGAAAAGCCATTTTTCTTTTGTTTTTGTTATTCTTTCTTTGCTATATTTTTTTGAAAAGCCATTTTTCAACAAAAAGTACCACACAAAAAAACTGCGGTGAAATCCAAAGTCAAATCCCCCCAAAAATCTCAGAGTCAGAAAACAGAGGTCCAAATCCTTGATATAACAGAGTTCGTGTGTAACTCATCATAGCAGTGGCTCATCATTTTGCTGCTTAAAGTACGGTTTTAACAGTCAGCTAAAGAAAAGCATAATTTGAATAATGTTCTCTGTCAGCTTGTGCACTGCTTGTTAGTGGCACATTCTCACACTCCCACACGATGCATGCATGTATAAAACCATATGTGAATCTCTAAACCACAGTGACAAGCATGTATGCTATGTGAACAGAAAGAGAGTTGATTAAAAATGCACCCGTAGATATTTACGCATCAGTGATGTCTGCACACTTGAAATGCCGTAAAACCTAGAGCTCCATTACTTTTCAGATTTCCTCTCAAATAAATGTGTAACGTTTGCACTAGATCAAAAAGAAATCGACATCAGGGTTCCTTAAAAGAAAAAAAAATACATTTTAGGGTTAACTAATGCAAAAACTATGGTGCAACCTATAATTACTGTTACTTTTAGAATTTTTTAATTTTAATACAAATATTTAATAATAAATTATCAAAGCACAACTGTAATTATTGACCAGCTTTTTGCATGTTGCAACAGGTAGTTTGTTGAATTATCATTAATTAATCTTCTGCAAGTGGAATGTCTCCATGCAGTTAATCTCATTACTTGCCTCCACAGATCCTTGTCAGGTTTACAATGTACTCTGGCATATTTAATTCTAAACAATATTACTACCTTTATTATTGCTTAACAATCTGCCAATATGTCCACAATATAAAAGGACCCTAGGGGTCCTACCAATGCTAACAGGGATCCAAAACAGACATTATCATATATCCAGAAGGTCTTTCTTTGTGAAATGAACTTTATTTAAAAAGGAAACCAAAATTAGAGGGGATATTTAAGTTTGATTTAACCATATGTCCTTACCTCTTAACCAAACATGTTAAAGGACACATCTTATAAAGATAAAGGGTTTAAAAGGCCTATTCTATTAAAAATCTACTTTAAATATTTTTCCCTGTTATAATGCTAAGCCCTCAGCAAAATTATGCTTAATGTGTTACTTTGATTGATCTTTGCATGTATGAGTAATACTTAATTCTACTATTTGAGCAGCCCCTCTGTCCTGAAAAACTGGTGGCCATCACTGTCCTACAGTGATTACCTACATCCTCCTGCCAGCCCCCTTTCTCAGCTCGGTAAGTAATGTTGAGAGGCAAGACATGATTGTTTTTGCTTCAAGATGAGGTGACGTGGCTCTTTAAGCAACTCATCGGCACAATGTCAGCCAATGTTGTTTTTGTAGCTAATGCCTAAATCCGGGGTGTACTCAAGAATTATTTTGTAGAATTTAATACCTTTAGATATCTTTATTAGCTAAAGAGGGGGGCGCCTCTTCGGCTCTTCACAACCACAATTGAGCATTTTTCCTTTGGATAAACTTTACATGCACAAGTGTACTCTCACAAACACCTACAGGTGCTTGGTTCCAGGTACTTGGAGATTTACTTCAATATAGAAAGCCCATATTCTTATCTTCAGGTAACACAGAATATATGTCAGATTAAATAATACTACTTATACTTCAGCGATAGTATCTCTGTGTTACTTTATTGTATGTCTTGTACCATGTCCGTTGGTTGTGCTGTTCTTTTTACATCTCTTGGCAGGTGATGAAGCAGACTGAAGACGTTTTATCATTATCTCCCTTTTATCTCTTCTTTCTTCCATTTATTCTCCTTTTTTTTGCTGTTTCTTCGTTCCTGTTCTACTTACATTGCAGTGTCCATATAATCTGTAAAACTCCCTGCATAATTATAATAAAGCTTTTTATATGCATAAATAAAGCGGAACACTATGGCGATAGCCGTACTGCTCCACTTGTGAAAGTAAAATAAGTTGGGCTCTTTTTGGCATCAAGACAATTATTCTTATTGCCACATTGCCAGGCAGGACACTGTTAAAAAAAAAGATATCTTTATTACAGATTTTGTAGTGGGTAAGTGTAGTAATGTTTACAATTCAAAACAACAATTACTGTTTAAATGAAAGGATACTTTGTTGCCTTTTTGCCTAAAAAATACTGATCTGTAAAACAAATATTTGTCAATTAAACCTAACCCAACCCAATACAAAAGCTATATCATTGCTGTCCAAAGAAAACACAGTCGTTCTTTAGTGCCTTCTCAATGAATACAAATGACAAAAACAGTTTTCACAGACAGTGATGTTTTGGGATCGATTTTGGTATGTTTTTTTGTTCCCAGTGGATGCAGCCCCTTTGGAAATGTAAGAGCATTCCATGGTCCCTGTTGCTGACAAACTTTTGGGGATGAACACTAATTCAGTGACTATTATAGTATTCTGTCTGATTGGTCAGCTGACTGCCCTGGCCTTAACTACATTTAGAATTGGTAGCATATTAGTAAAAGAGGATGATGACACCAGACCCAATGAGGCAGTTTACCTTAACATCCCCATCAGAGCAACCCAGGCTTCCATTACACCTAAGCGGTCCCACTTTTACTGTAAAATTCTTTCCCTAGTCTATTGATTCCGTAATGTCTGCATTAGAAGGAACAACCAAGCTCTGAGGGTGTTAAAATGAGCGCACTTTTCAAAAGCTGTTCTTTTTTTTCTGAAACACAAAACAATATCCTGTCCAGGGGTGATGTTGAGAAACTTTTTCATGCATTTGTTACTTCAAGGCTGGACTATTGTAATTCTTTACTATTAGGAAGCCCAAAAACTCTATTTAAAAGCCTTCAGCTCCACCAAAATGCTGCAGCCAGAGTCCTGATGAAAACTTAAAAAGAAGAACATATTTATCCTATCATAGCTTCTCTCCACTGGCTTTCTGTTAAATCCAGAATAGAATTTAAAATCATTCTTCTCACATAAAAAGCCTTAAATTGCCAAGTTCCTTCTTATATAAGAGATCTGATTGTTCCTTATGTCCCAAACAGAGCACTTTGCTCTCAATATGCAGGGTTAATAGTGACTCCTAGAATTTCCAAAAGTATAATGGGAGGCCGATCTTTTAGTTATCAGGCTGCTCTCCTATGGAACCAACTACTAGTTTTAGTCCGTGACGCAGACACCCTGTATACTTTTAGGACAATGTTTAAAAATAATATTTTGATAAAGCTTATAGCTAGAGGGGCTCAGGTTATCCTGAGTTATCTCTATAGTTATGGTGCTAAAGGCTTAGACTGCTGGAGGACATAGGGACCCCTTTTCATCATTCTGCTTTATTCTATCTCTATTCTCCCATTCTGAAATATTTGTTAGTTTAACCTCTGACTTTATGCTCTCTCTGCTTTT
Source organism: Cyprinodon tularosa (assembly GCF_016077235.1). Lineage (NCBI taxonomy): Eukaryota > Metazoa > Chordata > Actinopteri > Cyprinodontiformes > Cyprinodontidae > Cyprinodon > Cyprinodon tularosa. The sequence continues at coordinate 44,538 of NW_024039040.1, read as the reverse complement.
TCCTCATGATAGTAGCTTCATCTGGTCGGTTCCTGTTTTGCTGTGACAAATATCAGCTGTGCTGCTGACATCAACACATCTGTTTATAGATTTTAGAGCTTGGCCTGTTTTTCAGTGTAGTCCTGTGTCTCTGACTGTGACTAACTGTATGTGCTCTCTTTCACCCTCTGACATGGGAGCTGGCTCAGAGCTCATCTGGCTGGCTGTATGTTTCCTGGACAGGGCCGCCTGTGGAGCTGCTTGACAGTTGCCTTTTGTATCTCTTCTTCTTTCTGTATGTCTGCTTCTGTCTAATTGAACCTCATTCAACCTCAGAAGATGGAGCTCACTCTGAGCCTGGTTGTGCAGGAGGTTTCTTCCTGTTAAAAGGGAGTTTTTCCTCTCCACTGTTGCTACAAGCAAGCTTGGTATTAGGGATTGCTCTTGAGCCAATGAGTCAATGCAAAAGACAAGACCATTGGCAATCAGTTGTTTTTCTACCTAAAGAAAACCAGCTGATTGATTATTTTCTGATCTACAGTCAGATAAGAAAATCTGACTGTAGATATTGTTCAATTGTCTCTGTAAAGTGCATTGAATCAACGTGTTGCAAATTTGTACTATATAAATAAACTGAATTGAAAAACTGATAATAAGTTATGCATGCCCATAACTTACCAACACCTCTACAATATGTGCATAAAGTATGGTCACAGATTTCCTTTTTGGAAAGCATTCAGAGAAATAACTATTCTACAGATCTACCTTACAAAAATATTCCATTGCACTTTCACCAACTTTCACCAGCGTCAACACACAGGGATACTTATTTCAATTGATAAAAATGCTGTAATTTGCAACCAAATATCACACCCATTTCAAAGATGAAATAAGCTCAGGTTTCTCTTTATTTGCAACACGTCTGTTACCAAAAAGCATTTGCATCCCTTTGACTCTGTTGTACATAAATTCATGTTTATCTTGTACCTTTGCAAATGTATTGCTTTGTACATTATTTGAAGATAAGGCCAGGCAATATTATATTCTACAGTATAAACCTCCGGTTATTTATATCTAGTCTTCTGCATGTGTCCAAAACTTTGTTAACAAAAATATTCTCTAAACAAGATAAGAAATAAAATTTTCCTCATAAATTGAAAGAAATTCTTGAGCAGGATTCTACGGCTAAAAGAAATCAGTTGGAGAAAGCAAAAACAGACATGTCTCTGAGTAGTTCCAGGAACCCACATGGAGTGCTGCCGGGCTGTGTGCTGACGGAGAGGCACTGTAACAGTAAACTATGGCACAGAAAAGAAATGGAGCAGCAAAAGGCAAGCTTGCTTCGCTGTTATATAATTAGTATGTCAAGCATTGGGCCCAGAGGCCAAAAATAATACCTCTAGCTCTCATGGGGAACCATGGCAGGGAGGTCAAATGAGATGGAAGGAGGTATTTAAACTCCAATATAAAGGAGGTCCAACAGTGCTGGGAAAGAATTTGTGGCGTTGTGCAGCGGCTCGCTGTGTGTAATCCCTGACACAGTTGGTGAGGCTCTGCTGACACGACATTCAGAAAGTCAAGACTGGAGAGCAAAGTGCTGATCTGTTCATTCACTTTGCTCCTGATAGATTAAGTTTAAAGGCATTCTGATGGGACCACCATTTGTCATTCACCAGATTTTTATATGCTGTGAAAGAAAACCATGTAAAGCAACCTTTCAAATAAAATGTATCCGAAAATGTTTTAATTTCTTACTATAAACATATCTGCAAAGAATAAAAGAATAAAATGCATCTTCTGGCATCTCAGACAGGTGTTAAAAATCCCTCACTGTTTAAAATTACTAAGAAATATGATGTTTATAGTCAAAGAAATTATTTTAGAAATTGAAACTCAAAATCAATTCACCAATTCACAACACAATTCATCTCATGCCACTTTAAATCTTTAAGAAATATTATTTGTCTTTAATGAGACATACTGTAAATTGCTAACGTTCTTTTGTTAGCTGCTATTCTTCAGGTTCTCTGCTGCTACTGTAAGTATTTTCCCATCTTAGCGTCCTTATTTAGGACAACAAACACAAAAAGGAAAATAACTTAAGTGACCAGTTTTTGTCTTTATTATTATAACTCATTTAGGGAATCATAAAATTCATCCTTTGATTCGACTCACTTAGGGCCGCTTAATTAGAGTATCAAAATGAAAACAACAGATTTGTTGTATTTACCTATACAAGACTTATCCACAACAAAATATTACATCCTAAACATTCTACAGGCCTTTAATAGAGGAGTAGAGAAAGCAATATATAAGACCTTACTTATTTGGATAGACATTTGGGAGTAATTTAAAAAAAATATAAAATATTATTAAAGTGGTTTAGAAGAAAATGTCTGCGGGTTGTGGCAAATAAGATATTTCTATGAGCTTTTGAATCAAGGGAATGCTTTGTTACCTAGAAATATCTTGATGTTACCATGGATTTACTCTGAGCTTTTTCTTTTTCCTTCAACCACACCGTTGTGCTGCACTATTTGCGGTCTCCATTTACATACCTTTCTTATCTTTGTTGACATCCTATATCTTCCAGCCTACTGATCTTTCATTGTCCTGTTCTCATGTTGTGACAGTGACCCTAACTTGACCTGAGTTTCTACTGATATGAAATGATCTTACAAGAACAACCACTCACTTGCAGCAGAAACGAGTTTCAGCCTAACCCCTTATGTGCACATGCATAGGGCCTTCAGCCATGAACATATAGAGCAGTAGTATATTTAGCTAGGGGGGGCTGCCTAAGATCAACAGTATCTGTCAGACCATTTATCTCAGTTTAAATCGCACTTGTTCACTTCAGTCAATAAGCAAACAACATTAAAAATCAATGTGAAGACATCAGGCAAGATTATTGTTTGAGTAATCATCTTTTGAGAGCAGACATTGATAGAGTTGTCTTTTCCCTTGATTAGATATGACCTATTTCCCTCCCGTGCACACACTAACAGTACACACATCAAAGACAAGGTCGCAATCAGGGGCATTCACACGAGCACATCCAGCCCCACAAGCCTCTAGAAAGACAGAGAGGCATGCAAACTCAAACTGGCACACACATTCATGCACATCCACACACCAGCCAAGAAAAACATACAATCACACACAGAAGAATAAGCATTTGATTAGGCTATGTGCATTTGCTAAACCACCCACACACAAGCTCTAAAAGACAACACAGGCATAGAAAAGCTGTGGGTAACCATGATGAATCCACTCACTTACACTGTGGTGCAATTTTGTGGTTCTCACATGAGTGAAAAACGGCACCCATCAAACTTCATTGTCCAAACCACCAGAGTATTATGTCAATCTGAAACACATTTCTAAATGCAGTTACTATAAAAAAATTATGCATCAACTTATTGAAACCCTATGTTTATTTTGATGTTTACTTTTACACTATGTCACTTTAATGTTTAACATTTTGCTTCTTCAGTGGCAGCAAAAAATATTATTGTACCTTATGTTTTTGCTTTGCATTTTACTACATTGCAACAGTAACACTGTACATTTTATTGGGTTTTATATGGAAGACTAATGCAGATTAAAGTACAATTTCAACATGTAAAAAATATAATCCATTATTTTCATAATATTACACAAAGTAACTGTCACAAGCCTATATAATGGTTGAGGTCAGGGACACATTTAATTAGGTAGAACAAATCTAACGGGTCTTTAAAAAAAAAGCAACGTACTTCGTATAACCAGAATTGGGTGCAATTAGACAAATAACTGTTGTAGTAAAACCTTTAATTAGATTTTGGTCCTGACTTTGTCTCAGCCTATCTACAACATGATGCTATGATCTAAGCCAGGGCTCTTTAACGTTTTCCAGGTCAAGGACCCCCAAACTGATGGTGAGATGGAGCGGGGACCCCCTAATTATATAAATTGTAAGAAAAATTTGTTATATCAAACTGCTCCTATAGTCCCTCTATTACATATAGAGTAATGTAACGAAAGTAATTCCTTCCTGGGATTATTAAAGTATTTCTGATTCTGATTCCTGGTTGATGGGACAGGTGTTGTGAATAAAACGGTGCCCAGCTTGAAAGAGCTCCTGTGTGTCGCTGAATGTGTGCATTGATGACTGAAAGACATCTTCTGCCTCCATTTATCTGTTTACTACAGTGTTTTGAATTCATGTTAATGTGTATTTAAAGACATTTCAATTAGTGGAAAAAATTGCAGGGGGAAATATAAAAAAAAGTCTAATCAATCAAAACTTTCGCGACCCCCATGCAGTACCTCTGCGGACCCCCTAGGGGTCATTGAAGACCTCCGATCTAAGCCATTAAGCCAGTTAAGCTAATAAACCTATTTTTTGGAAATGCATCTAACAGCTGTAAGTTTATGTATTATCCCTGGAGACTTTTACAGACAGGTAGACAGCCCCTCTTCTTTTTTCTTTTCTTTTTTTTTTTGTGTGAGTGTGTGTGACTAATAAACACAAAATTTTTTAAATACCGTATTTTCACGACTATAAGGCGCATATAAACGTCCTTTTTTTCCCTCAAAATGTGCAGCGCACCCTATAGTGCGGTGCGCCCTATGTGTGTTGTTACTGCGGACGTTGTTGAGACCGCCATGAGAACGTTAAAGGGGGAAGTGTGGGCGTGGATTTGAAACTGCCGCCTATGGTGATTTTTAAGAGAAAGACTTTGCCTAAAGAGACTTTTCCAGTTGGAGTCGTTATTAAGGCAAATGACAAGGGCTGGATGGATGAGGAGATGATGAAAGAGTGGCTGAGGGAGGTGTGTGTAAGGTGCCCATCTCACAGCCGATGTGAAAAACAAGGTGAATCAAATGAACGCTGTGCTTGCTGTTATTCCGGGATATCTGACAAAGGAACTTCAACCGCTCGACATCGGTGTGAACCGGCCGTTCAAAGTAAGAAAGCGAAAGCGATGGATGACAGACGGAGACCACAGTTTCACGAAAAGTGGAAGGCAGCGCCGCGCAAGTTACGCCACCGTTTGCGGATGGATTGTAGATGCTTGGACTAACGTGTCTGCTGGCTCTGTTGTTTGAGCTTTCGCAAAAGCCGGCATCATTTCTGAGGAGCCGCCCGGCAAGGAAAGTGACTCTGACAGCGAAGAAGGGGAAATTGGCATGACTGATTTAGCGCAGCTGTTTAATTCAGAAACAGAGGATGATGACTTTGATGGATTTGATTAAAGGTATACTATGCAACCGGTGTGGATTTTCCAGCGAGGCTCCCCCCAGAGGGCGAAAGTAAAATTGCACTGTCGTAAATATGCACAGCTGTTCTCCTGGTTTCTCCGTCAAGCCAGGCGCGGTTGTTTTGAGCTTAGCAGCGAATGACTAATGCTGCGTTCACACTGGACGTAGCTGGCGCGACAGAAGCAGCGAGTTTACATGCAAAGTCAATGGTTGACGCGCGTCAAGGTCCCGCGGCGCGTTTTGAGATGCAGGCGCAGCACGTCTGAGCAGCTGAAGCAGCGCGTTTAAGCATCTGACGCAGGGAGAGAGACACAGCGCTGATGATCACTCCTCTTAAACAGTTTATTGACGCCTAAATTAACTGAAAATGCAGAAATCTGCCGGCAGAATATGCAGTTTGGATTATTTAGATGAAAAACACCTACCAGCTGCCGCGTGAACCGTGAGGAGGCAACCCGGCCAGAGGCTGCTGATGCTGGGATCCCTGCTGTCGGCGCCCCGCTGGTATGTGGGGGTCTGAGCGGCTCCGACAGAAGAAATATGGAAGGCAGGATAATAATCTGAATGAACTGACTGCACTGATTACGTTTTCAGGTGTATTTTCTCACTTAAAAACTTTTTTAAAGTACTTTATTCCCACTGATCACAGCAAATATAGCTGCAAGGCAGAGAAAGGATAGTGAAGCTCCGTCCAACGCGCGTCAGACACACTTTTGCACCGCGCAGCCAGAGCAGCAAAGCTGCTTCAGCCGCGCGTCAGAACTAACTGGTACAAGCAGCAAAAATGAAGCAGCAGACGTGATTTTGCTGCGTGAACGTAGCATAACTGCACAAAGATTGCCACTGTGCTAGCAACGAGAATGCTTTTAACTGGGGCATGTAGCAGTTCTCGCCGTAAAGCAAGACTGACTCTCACGAGACTTCTGAGCCTGTGGGTGCGGGTCGGTGCTCCTGCAGTTGCAAGTGCGGTATTTTCCCCACAGACCACCAGGGCGGCCGAGAATACCGTTGTTCAACCTGAAATGACTCATTTAATCATCCATAACGTTATGGAACACATTAATTAACTGAAAAATGTTGCATAGTGTGCCTTTAATACTTTGTAATAAATACATCAATAAAGCACAGTCATACTCAGTTTTGCTCCCGCTCTATTTCTAAATACGCAGTAGAGTTATTTAAACGTAGTACAGTAGAGGATATGTACCGGTATATAAAACCCGCGCCCTATAATCCGGTGCGCCTTATGTGTGTGTTAAATACAGTAATGGCACACATAACTGAGACTGCGCCTTTTAGTATGGTGCGCCTTATGGTCGTGAAAATATGGTATTAAAATTCAAACCCCAAAAACAAATGTTTTTCTTTCTGTTCTCTAAAAGCAAGTGTAATATAATGCTGCTACAATAACCGAAGAGTTTTACACTTACACTGTAGCATCTGAGATACACAAGATACACAAATTTTATTGCAAAGGCTGCTGAGACTTTTTTTTGCCGTATATGCATCTAATTGAACTAAAATCATGCTTGAAAGGACAACCTTTATTAAGTCATGAAACTTTTAACCCATCTGACTGTGTTGTTTCTGTAAAGTGCCTTGAGATGACGTGTAGCATGCATTGTGTAAAGTGCACATTTATATACTGAAACTGTTTACATTATTGTAAACTGGTAAGAGCGATCACAATATCTATGTTATATATGTTATCAAAGCTTCAAACTAACCTGCATAAAATGTCCTACAGTGGAGAGCTATTCTTGAACTGCTTTTATTTTTGTCTAATCTTTTATTTAGATTAGTTTAATACTCATTTAATACCAGGGAGACATTTTTGATCACTGGTCACACTGATAAATCATAAAATAAAAACAAATTTAGTATAGCTTAGTGAGTTTCATTTGCTTTGAGTTTTTATAAGACAATTAGGACCTGTTTTCTTGTTTAATGAGACTCAAAAGAATGGTTCTCTATCCCATTAACCTGTTCATTTAATACTAAAAGCAACAGTTTCAATTCACTTTAATCCAAATATGTGTTTATTTATTCTAACTCATGTTTTTAACTCTTTATTTAAATCAGAATAAAATTGGATTAGATAGCAAAACATACCTGTATTTTCTAAATGCCAGGAAAAATAACCAAACTAATAATTTAACTTCCACCATCTGAGGTTGATAGTTAATATTAATCCTTTTTCTAATACATAGTGCTCTTCAAAGGCGCATTCATTCATTTGTTGCTTCCATAGTGGACAACTGCAACTATTGCTTTCGAAGGACAGATTTTTTTCTATTTTTCTTAGCCTGATAAACCAGACTAAATGTGAGATTAAATGTGTCATTTAATCTGACCCCAATGAATGAGACATTGGAAGATTGTTGATAAGATCAACCCATTGTTTTTAGAACCGCTGTCTGTGCCTATTGGCCAACGCTCTTACCAATGAGCGCAACTGACTGTTACGCATTAAGTGTGACAAGAAGCTCATGGGGGAGTGTAAACAAACAGCCTGTTGGTAAAACGGCGAATACATCCTTCTTAAAAATGAATGAGAGTAGAGCCTCACCCTGCTCACGTTTCAACGAAAACCCCAAGTCTAATCCTTCCAAAACTGATTCCAAAGCTGAGTCAAATGAGAACTGTTCAAGTTGTTGCCATTTTCCTTGTGTTTTCTCCAGCATTGTGCAGCTTTGTCGTCCTGCCCGAAAACCCCCGCCCGATTTGCATCCAGAAATTCAAAACACATCTCTATATTGTGTTTGGCCCGCCAGTTCTAGGGCCTGAGGCATTGATGGACACTAGACCACTCGCAAGCAAAAATGATTTTGGCCGCTGGCGGGTGGGGCTAGTTTACTAGGCTATATGTTTCTTGCATATTGCCCAAAAGTTCTCCTGCCCATCTGCTTAACATGCCTGCAGTGCACCCTGCACTTATTAGAACCTACTTGCTGGAACCTTTACAAATAGTTGTTGCCAGATATTAACTGTGAAGTCAGGAAACCTGCTGTTTTTAAATTCTCACAGCACAGAACTTTTGAGATGGATTTTTATCTGTTGGGTTCCCAAACTCTCATCAATTTAAGGATAGTTAATAATGTGAATGATTGTAAATCTCTTTAAAGACTTATCTTTTGATTTTTCCTATGTTGATGCCACATGAAGATGCACTTAATCTGGTTTAATTGATTATTTAATTTTCTTGTCTTTAATTGTATTAGTACAGTAATTGTCATATTTTTTATATTGACCTATTGCCATTTATCTTTTTTACTTTATTTTAAAAATATTTTTAAATCAACTTTGATTTATTTATTGATTATATTCTAGGTAATAGTTTGGTTATATTCCACTTATTTTTTTTTTTTGCATTATTGTATTTTGTAATAACATAAATCCACCATATGCCTGTTTAGTTTGCCTGCAGCAAAATGTCCCCTACTTACAGAGATGGTAAGGATGAAGGAAAAAAGGTTTACAAGCTTTCCTCTTCTTCCTTCTGTCATGATTGGTTCTCAAATGTGACCCAATGATGCAGAACACCACTAGACGGAAACAGTTTCAAAGGTTTAACAGAGTTTATTGTTCACAAGCACAATGAACGGGTTCTGGTTCTGGTCCTGGGAGACAGGTACACCGGAGTCTGTGTGGAGGACAGTTTAGTTAGCGGAGCACTTAGGCCCTTGTCTTTAGGATTGTTTCTGGCTTGTACCTTGTGGGTCCTTGAATGAAGCTTGGAGAGGGAGGTTGTTGGAACTGGAGAAGGTTTGGTAGCAGAGTCCGCTAGCTGTTTCAGCGTCTTGCTTCTCAGGAGGTAGCCGACCTTGGTTAGTGTTTCCAGCTCTTGGTCCAGAGCTGCATAGAAAACCAGAGGGAGTCTTCAGGTTTGGCTCAGAGGGCAGGCTCGGCAGGTTAAGCTCTTCCAGAGCTTCGCGGGAAAAAACTGGTTTCCTGGAAAGACAGAGATAACGTTAGAATCCAGCTTGGATTCAAAAGTCAACAAAAGGTTCTCAGAGGTTCTAGGCTTAGGTGCTAACCAACTGGATCAACACTGCGGCGTTGAGGCAAGGTCTGAAGACAGCTTAAGTAGTGGATCCTCTGATGATGGTAACGAGCAGCAGCTGTGCAGGAGGCTCTGCTCAGGAGGATCCACGGCGGACTCTGCTGGAGAAGGGTGGAACTTCTCCAGCCTCCAACAGTACCCCCCCCCTCAACGACCGCCCCTTGGCGGTCCGGAGGAAGTTGATGGGCAGGAACGCTCGTACTCCTCGATCAGGGAAGGATCGAGGATGTAAGAGCCAGGAACCCACTGACGATCTTCTGGTCCGTAGCCCTCCCAGTCGACGAGGTACTGCCAGCCGCGACCTCGCCGACGGGAGTCCACTATGCGACGGACGGTGAATGCAGGATGGCCATCGACTTCCAGGGCGGGTGGTGGGGAGTCGGATGGTGGGCACAGGGGGCTAGAAACCACGGGCTTAATCTGAGAAACGTAGAAGGTGGGGTGTATGCGTAGAGTAGGAGGTAACTGGAGACGAACTGCAGATGGGTTGATGACCTGGGAAACCTTAAACGGACCAATGAATCTTGGGGATAACTTTCGAGACATACCCTTGAGGGGGATGTCTCGGGTAGACAGCCATACCTCCTGTCCAATGGAGTACTCGGGAGCGGGACGTCTCCTGGAGTCAGCGAAGCGTTTTGTGGTTTCAGAGGATCTGTTGAGGGTGGTGATGGTTTCCTTCCAGATCTTCTGGCAGCGACGGATGTGCTGATTGATGGTTCTGATGGATATCTCCTTTTCATCTGCGGGAAAAAGTGGAGGTTGGTAACTATGACTGACCTGGAACGGGGAATGACCGGTGGATGCAGATCTCTGGGAGTTATGGGCGTATTCAATCCAAGGTAGATATTGGCACCAGTCGGAGGGGTTGTTGGAGGTTAGACAGCGGAGGGTGGATTCGAGATGCTGGTTCATACGTTCGGTTTGACCATTAGTTTGTGGGTGATAGCCAGAAGTCAGAGATGACCTGCAGCCCAGAGCTGCACAGAATGCTTTCCAGACTTGAGATATGAATTGAGGACCACGGTCAGACAGAATCTCCTGGGGAATTCCGTGTAACCGGAAGACGTGTTTCACAAGAAGCTGAGCCGTTTGGAATGCCGAGGGGAGCTTCCTGAGAGGAATGAGATCACATGACTTGGAAAAACGATCAACAATGGTGAATATAGTGGACATACCTCGAGAGACTGGGAGACCGGTGACAAAATCAATAGCAATGTGGGACCAAGGGCGAGAAGGGGTCGGAAGAGGCTGTAGCAGACCCGAGGGTGGCTGGTGCGAGGCCTTGTTTCTGGCACAAGTGGGACAGGCCAGCACGTATTCCTTTACGTCCCTGTGAAGCGAGGGCCACCAGAAACGTCTTGTAATGAGAGCGATGGTTCTACTGACTCCCGGATGGGCGGAAAATTTGGCAGCATGCATCCATTGTATCAATCGGGACCTGACGGAAGATGGAACATAGGTTCTGTTAGCCGGACCGTTACCTGGGTCGGGTTCCGAGGCCAGGGCGGAGTTAATGAGATCAGTGATCTCCCAGTTCACAACTCCAACAGTGCATGATGCCGGAAGGACAGGCTCAGGTGTCTCAGGTTGGTCGACGGAGTAAAGACGCGAGAGGGAGTCTGGTTTCACATTCTTAGATCCGGGTCTGTAGGAGATAATGAGATTAAATCTTGAGAAGAAAATGGACCACCTGGATTGACGGGGGTTGGCCTGTTTGGCTGACTGGATGCTAGCAAGGTTCTTGTGATCTGTCCAAACTAGAACCGGGTGCTCAGCTCCCTCTAGCCAGTGTCTCCACTCTTCCAATGCCAACTTAATGGCCAGTAACTCACTATCTCCGACGCCGTAGTTCTGTTCAGCTGAAGAGAGCCTACGAGAGAAAAAAGCACATGGATGGATCCTTTGGTCTGTGTCGAGTCTCTGGGACAGAACGGCTCCAACGCCAGAATCAGAAGCGTCAACCTCCAGGATGAACTGCTTAGAAGGGTCAGGCTGAATTAACACGGGTGCTCTGGAAAACAAAGATTTCAGCTTTTCAAAAGCAGTTTGAGCTTCGGGAGACCATTGGAAAGTTCTTTTAACAGACTTTAATGAGGTTAAGGGTAAAGCTGTTTGGCTATAGTTCCTGATGAACCGGCGGTAAAAATTGGCGAATCCCAAAAATCTCTGTAGCTGTTTGCGATTTTCAGGAACCGGCCACTCCAAAACCGCCTTTATCTTGTCTTCAGAAGGCTTAACCTGCCCGCCCTCGAGCACAAACCCCAAAAAGGTCACTGAAGGTTGATGGAACTCACATTTTTCAGCCTTGACAAACAACTTGTTCTCCAATAACCTCTGTAACACCAGGCGGACATGTCTCTTATGCTCAGATAGGTTTCTTGAATAAATGAGTATGTCGTCTATATAAACGAACACAAACACATTTAGAAAGTCTCTGAGGACGTCATTCACTAGAGCTTGGAAGCAGGCGGGGGCATTAGTTAATCCAAAGGGCATCACCAAATATTCGAACTGACCTAAGGGGGTTTTGAAGGCAGTCTTCCATTCGTCTCCCTCTCTGATTCTGAGGAGATGATATGCATTTCTCAAATCCAACTTGGTAAAGACTGTAGCCCCCTGGACAGGCTCAAAGGCAGAGGCTAGGAGAGGCAGAGGGTACTTGTTCTTAACTGTTATTTGGTTCAAACCTCTGTAATCAATGCAAGGTCTTAAAGAACCATCCTTCTTGCCAACAAAGAAGAACCCTGCACCCAGAGGAGAAGAAGATGGGCGAATAATTCCAGCAGCTAAAGACTCTTTAATATACTTCTCCATGGTTTCTCGTTCGGGCTTGGAGATGTTGTATAGACGGCTGCTGGGTAACGGTGCTCCAGGTAGTAATTCAATGGCACAGTCATATGGTCTGTGTGGTGGAAGGGACGTAGCACTGACCTTACTGAAGACCGGAGCCAAGTCATGGTACTCAGGGGGAACTGTAGAAAGGTCAGGAGAGTCCATCTCCCCCCCACCTCTAGGAGGCCCCACCATAGGGGCTGCCGCACGAAGGCATGTTTCATGACATAATGTAGACCAGGATTCCACGTGACGGTCGGACCAGTTAATACGTGGATTGTGCTTCTCCAACCATTCGAAGCCGAGCACCAGGGGCGAACATGCAGAGGGAAAAACAAAAAATGTGATGGTTTCACGATGGTTACCTGAGAGTAGTAGCTCGAGGGGTTGAGTTTGATGGGTAACCTGGTGGAGTTTTTTCCCATCAATTGCAGAGACACGAAGTGGTTGAGAAAGTGGAATAGTTTCAATTCCTAATTGTTGAACGAGGTTGGAATCAATGAGGTTCCGTTCACAGCCTGAATCAATAAATGCAGAGAAGGAGAGGTTCTGATTATCAAAAAACAAGGTGGCTGGAAGAAACAATCGAGGAGATTTCTTAGAATTAGTTCGGCCCGCCAAACTCCTCAGATCCTCTGGCGGGCCCAGGCTTTTAACTTAGCCGGACAGGAAGCGATGAAGTGTCCACTCTCACCACAATAAATGCAGAGTTTACTCAGAAAACGTCTTTGTCTTTCTTCAGGAGTGAGCCTAGTGTGTCCAACCTGCATAGGTACCTCTTCCATGTCACCAGAATGAGAAGCCTGAACAGGCAGAGGGAGAGACTGGACCTTAGGTCTCAACTTAGGCAACTGTTCTGTGGAAGGAGAAATAACAGACACATTATTTGAAGCAGGAGCAGATGAATGAGATCCTAGATTTCCTGGCTTGGAACTCCTTCTAGCTCGGATTCGGTTGTCCAATCTTATTGTCAGCTTGATTAATTCTTCGAGGGAGGCTGGTTCGTCGAGAGTAGCAAGTTCGTCCTTAATATTTTCATTTAAGGCCATAAAATAAGCCCCCTTTAGAGCGATTTGGTTCCATCCGGAAGCGGCTGCCTTAACCCGGAAGTTGATTGAGAAATCAGCCACAGAAGAATTTCCCTGTTTTAAACTGAAAAGGGAACGAGAGTCAATTGTTTGGTCCGTCTCCTGGTTAAAAACCTGGGAAAATTCAGAAATAAAGTCAGCATATCGGCAGTTGAGACTTTGATCTGAGGGGAATCTGGCTTGAGCCCACTCCAAAGCTCTTCCTGTAAGTTGGGAAAGAATAAAGGTTACTCTTTTATAGTCCGTGGAAAAACTGTTGGGAGAATTTTGAAAAAGTAACCGGCACTGAAATAAAAAACCCTTGCAATCCTTCATATTACCGGAGAATCTCTCAGGGAGGCAAGGACGGAACTCAGGTGACGTCACGGCTGGTGACCTCGGAGGGGGAACCGGACCCGGAAATGGTTGCGCTGCTGGCGTGGCGTTAGCACTGTTTACATAGTTAGCATAGCCTTGGATTACCTGGTTTTGCATCTCAATGCGGGTGTTTAGTTCACGTAAGGCCAAGGCGTGTCCATTGAGTTGGGCCGCCTGTTCTTCCAGATGACGGGTGAGGTGATCCGCTGGGCCTTGTGTTTGGCCGCAGTGTTCTGTCATGATTGGTTCTCAAATGTGACCCAATGATGCAGAACACCACTAGACGGAAACAGTTTCAAAGGTTTAACAGAGTTTATTGTTCACAAGCACAATGAACGGGTTCTGGTTCTGGTCCTGGGAGACAGGTACACTTTAGGATTGTTTCTGGCTTGTACCTTGTGGGTCCTTGAATGAAGCTTGGAGAGGGAGGTTGTTGGAACTGGAGAAGGTTTGGTAGCAGAGTCCGCTAGCTGTTTCAGCGTCTTGCTTCTCAGGAGGTAGCCGACCTTGGTTAGTGTTTTCAGCTCTTGGTCCAGAGCTGCATAGAAAACCAGAGGGAGTCTTCAGGTTTGGCTCAGAGGGCAGGCTCGGCAGGTTAAGCTCTTCCAGAGCTTCGCGGGAAAAAACTGGTTTCCTGGAAAGACAGAGATAACGTTAGAATCCAGCTTGGATTCAAAAGTCAACAAAAGGTTCTCAGAGGTTCTAGGCTTAGGTGCTAACCAACTGGATCAACACTGCGGCGTTGAGGCAAGGTCTGAAGACAGCTTAAGTAGTGGATCCTCTGATGATGGTAACGAGCAGCAGCTGTGCAGGAGGCTCTGCTCAGGAGGATCCACGGCGGACTCTGCTGGAGAAGGGTGGAACTTCTCCAGCCTCCAACACCTTCTGCAGTTTGATTAAACTTCAATTTTAGTTACCCAGCCAAACAAATCAATCTCTGGACCACAGAGCCCATCTGTGGTCTTAAACAATATGATAGCTGAGGCTGTTCATATTTTTTAAAAGATCAGCATGGTAGAGACACCCCAGAGATACCACATATACCACAGGTATGTCACTGGTGTGAAATGTACACAATTGCTTTTTAAATGTTTCAAGAAATCACAAAAAAATACATTTATCCAATCACATGTTCTGCTATGCAGAACTTTTATCTCCACTGATTAGGATTCATCCTAATTATTATGTTGGATATTATGTTGGAGTGTTTAACATACTCATATAGAGATGGAACTCCTATACTCCCAGTTCAGTGTATAAGACTGAACTTTCTAAATGATGATGTCAAGGTTAATTTAAAGAGGAAATGAAACTGTTAACCATACTAACCTAATTCACGAGGTAGTGTCTTATTTTTATTGATAATTATATTGCAAATGTAAAAAATTTAAACGTGAAAGTAAAAACAAAGGGTGCCGTCATGTTGCAGTATTCGAAATAGTGACATCACAAGGTTGGTTGATGCTTCAACTGGCAATTGAATACATTGGTATCTGTATCCCTATCTCTCTGGGCTCCCTTGATCATTTCCATCACATCTGGGGGTTTGTGGTCCCTGAGTTGTGTTGCCCTCGAGCAGGTGCCCCTGCGGGTGTTGGGGATTTTGGTTCTGTGGGGTACGCTGCTTGGGGTCTGGGCCGGTGTACGTCCGGTTGTCTGGCCCTGCTGGGTCTTCTGGTGTGCTGGGGGGCCTCGGGGCCTGATGAGCTCGTGGGGGGGCCTAGATGTTAACATCCTTTGGCAGATGCTTACTCCTTTTTCATTCTGGTACCATGGAGGCACTCCAAAGCTGCAGCCAAGAACACCCCCCTTTGACAATTTCTCATAATATGCCACTTAAAAACGATACAAACTTGACATCAAACCTGCATCTATGATCGCCAACACCTGCTGGTCAGATATGTCAGTATGTAAAACATTTTGTGACCGTTTAAAAAGCTGTGGAGTGCTATGGATGGATCTCAACAACACAACAGCGGAACATAACTGCTGAAGGAAGAGATGCACATGACGGAGAAAGGCTGCAGAGCGGGGCTAACTGCAAAGCTAAAGAGAAAATCTCATATGCCTCCCCTTCCATAAATCCTGCTCTCCAACGTCCACTTGATAGAAAACAAAATGAATAATCTTCGAGTGGAACTCTCATCAAAGAAGGAAATTAGTAATTGCTGCGCCATCATTCTGACGGAGTCACGGCTGCATCCAGAAATACCAGAAAATGCTATTAGCCTGGAGGGGCTAACGCTATACCGCGCAACAGGAACAAAGAACTAAGCAGTAAGACTCGGTGGGCTCTATGTTTACATCAACAACAGCTGGCGTAAAAATGCTAGATGGGTCACCAGCTTCTGCTCTCCAGATATTGAGTTTCTGAACTCTTTCTTAACTGCAGACCGTTCCATCTGCCCAGAGAGTTCAGTGGTTAGCATCACTGCTCCCCTCGGGGCTGCATCTTGAGCCCCCTGCTGTTTACCCTGATGACACATGACTGCGTCCCCAGGTTCACCACCAATCACATCGTGAAGTTTGCAGACAACAACACAGTGGTCATTGATGACAACGACCAGAGCTACAGAGAGGAGGCGGAGGAGCTGGTGGACTGTTGCACAGATAACAGCCTGATCCTGAGAAGACGAAGGAGATCGTCTTGGACTTCAGGAAGAACCGGCCTAATCAAGCTCCATTTGTCATCAACAGCTCAGCTGTAGAGGTGGTCAACAGCACCAAATTGCTGGGGTTGCACATCACAAACATCCTCACCTGGAATGTAAACACCACCTCACTGCTCAAAAGGGCACAGAAGCACATGTACTTCTTGCGGAGGATGAGGAGATTTTTTTTTATTTTTTTATGTATTTACTACTGTTGAATGTTGAAAATGAAATTGTCTAGAGCTGTTTTAATTTATACTTCGAAACCAGGTCGTCTGCGTAAGTTTTGCAAAGAAGTCCCCGCCCCTTCCGCAGACACTCTGCTGCACCTCCCCCAAATTGTAGGTGACAGCAGAAAGTGTCGCAGACAGGAGGCCGGCTTGTTTTGTTTGTATGACCGCAATTGCGGAAAGCAACTCGTGAAGCTTGACCAGCTAAAAGAGTGAGGTGCACGAGAACGCTGGGACCCCTTTTCCTCCTGGATCCCCTCTCTTTTTCACTGTCATGTCGCTCCGTTGTTGCACAAACTTGCCCCCACTTCCTAACTGCCTCAGCCGTATCTAGCCCAACAGCTATTTCCTGATTGTCTTGCGTTGTGGCGCAGACCAGGCTTCAAAATTGAACATAAATCAAAAATATCTGCGTCAAGCTCACTGCGACACACTGCTGCAGGGAGTG
The DNA here is from genome assembly GCF_016077235.1 of Cyprinodon tularosa. Classification (NCBI taxonomy): domain Eukaryota; kingdom Metazoa; phylum Chordata; class Actinopteri; order Cyprinodontiformes; family Cyprinodontidae; genus Cyprinodon; species Cyprinodon tularosa. The sequence goes on along the minus strand of NW_024039040.1, from coordinate 27,640 downwards.
TTAAGGGCTGGTTATACTGATGTGGATTTTTGAAGGGCTTCATGTCTGGCTCCCTGTCTCGGTCCTGGTCTATGCTTTCTCCTGGTGTGGGCTTCGTCCGGGGTGGGGATTCTGCATTGTACGTCCGGGCTGGCCAGCCAGGGTTTTTTTGTTTTTTATTTTTATTTTTTTTTTCTCTTGTAAAAAAAAAAAAAAGAATACATTGGATACATTGGACTGGCGATACATTACACCTATAAAACACTTAAAATATCACCACAATGTGAAATTGTATATTTTATTAAATATTTGAATCTATGCTTCTATGTATTTATCTGTATTTCTGTCTGTCTGTCTGGCAGACTATCTATCAGTAATCTTGCTTATACTTGGACAGCAGGGAAAAGTGAATTCACACTGAACTTGCCTCCGAAATAGCCTGGCCTGCAACATCCAGTCTGCTAGTTGTTGCTCTCACCTCAACATGGTGGACAGGGATTTTAGGGAGTGAGTCGCGGAGCTTTTTTGCCTTTGGAAAGCTGAAAAAATCCATCAGCATCAACATCTCTGCACTCCCTAGAGAGATTTCCAGTATGTGGGTCCAGGAGTGACAACTGTATCACTACGGCCAGCATAACCAAATGAATAACAATAAAAATATATTGTTTTAAACATTGAGTCTACTCTACTATGATTCCAGTTGAACAAAGACTAACAATAACTACAGAGCGTCAAGCTGTCCGTATGAATTTTACAGTCGTTATGACAATCAAACCAAAATTTCATTTTATGGCAGCAGGTACAGGTAATTTGATATTCTGCGGTGCAGGAATGGGTCACTGATTCAATCAGCACTGCCTGTGGGGAGAGTGAGATTACAGCAATGGTGGAATTTGAGGTTAAGTGTGGCATCCAATCCAGGACAAGACAGTTTACATGTTAGAGCCTAGTTCTGCTGGAGGTTTCTTCTTGTTAAAAAGGAGTTTTCCTCTCCACTGTCGCTACAATCATGCTTGGTGAGAGGGATTTCCTTCTAGTCAATGAGTCGATGTAATCAACTGGTTTGCCTGAGATAGTAAACTGAACCAATTCGACTGTATAATCTGGTTGAGTTGTTACTTAGATGGCATGCATTGTGAAGTGGCACTATATAAACTGCTTTCTTTATTGATTTATAGAATTTGTAGGATCTAGTCCAAAAAGAGAAGTGATTTTTTCCATTAAGTCATAATATGGAAACCATAAACTAGGGTTAGATAAATCCAGTAATCAAGAGCAAGCACTTTTTAATATTTTAAATCTATCTTTGCCTAAACACAACATGCATTAAAGCTACAGTGTGTAATAATTGCAGGGATATACAGTCAGAAATGTAATAAATTATACATAACTATGTTATTTATCATCATCTACGAGCTCAGCCTCTTAACCTTAATATTTGCGTTGCCTTAGAATTCGTTATTTATAATTACATAGGAGCGGGTCTCGCAGCCATGGAGGCAGACATCTTTGCGCTACGGCAGCGCAGAGCCAACAAACTAGCGATTGCGAGATCGCCCATTACGCTCGAAAGTAACTACGGCAAATTGAGAGAGATGAACTGAGACGGTACTGAACAATAGATGGCAGTATTATGCCTAATACTATCTGTAAAATTATCTATGTAAACAAACCTCATCACTTGAGAAGGTAGGTGATGCGGACGTCGTGGAAGACATTTTGTCCCGTAACGCTCGCCGTACTGTTGGGGGGGAGAAGCGGTGGGGGGAGATGTTCATGTTGCTGCGGTCTGCAGTCTGGACGTTAGATGTCGCTAAAAATTACACACTGTAGCTTTAACTATATATATATAAATATCCATCTTTATAAATACCCATGTAAACAACCTGCGCAACAACCCTGTATAATGATCCTAATATTAAAAAACAACACTTTAATATGTGGACACCCCCTATATACTGAATATCTCATGCACCTTTTTCTTCCTTTGGCACATTCTCTTCTTTGACTATCTGAGCTGATGTAACAAGTACATTTCTCCACTGTGGGATCAATAATATCGAACAATCAATCATTTCAGTAGTGACATATTAAAAGCACCCAACAGAGCTGAGTGACCTAAGCCCCATAAAATGTTCTATTAAATTCAGCTATTCTACTTAAAACTCATTTAGGGAACTGCTTAAACACAGAGCTAACGGTGTGTAGGCAATGACAAACCTAAATGTGGCCTCTTTGGGACTAGAATTTCCCCGAATTAGCCCTACAATAGTAGAATATTTGTATCCTTTTCTTATTTCATATAGTTAGCAGGTGAAAAGTTCAGTGAAAGATATCAGTTAAGAATGAAAAACAATAACCTACTGCTTTACTTTATTTGATATTTACTTTCTCGGCAGATGGCCACTCAAACTGAGCGTGGTTCTGCTGGAGGTTTCTTCCTGTTAAAAGGGAGTTTTTCCTCTCCACTGTCGCTACAAGCATGCCTAGAGTGAGGGATTGCCTTTGAGTCAGTGAGTCGATGCAATCAACAGGTTTTACTTAGATAGGATCTTTGTATCAATTTGAATGTATGATCTGGTAAACTGGTAAGTGCCTTGATATGACATGTGTTGTGAATTGGGGCCATATAAATAAAGTTAATTGAATTGAAAATTGAATTGAATTCAATCAGGATTTTGGGTGCTGTTGTAAATCTCAAGAAACAAAAATAAAGTAGTGCTAATCCACCCATTCAGGTATTCATCAGGGGCTCCAGCTTCAGCACCATGGACAGCAATAATGAGATTTAGCTTATTTGGTTACTTTTTGCCCTCACTATGAATACTAAATTAAAGTAGAAACAATAGCAATTACATTTCTAATCCCAGCTACTTATGAAGTACACCTAAAAATCATTTAGAGCCATTGTGGAATTTTAATTGGATTAGACTCTGGGCTCGGTGCAACACCTGTAGTGCTCTTTACTTCATTTAGGAGCCCAAACTGTGTTGTTATTATATTGACTGAGTGGAGCATTCAAGTGCACTGCTCGCTGGTGTGACAGACTCATATTGTGACTCCACTCTGCCCCGCTGCTGCACCATCAAGTGTTGAAAGACTCGTCCAAATGATGAATGATAGTTGTGGGCAAGCACATGTGAGAAAAGCAAGGGAGCGTTTCACCAACCTTTACTCTCACTGAGTGATGCTGGCCAGCTGCCAACACTTACATACTGACTGTCAGCACTGGATGTGGGGAATCCGTCTCCTAAGGCCTCAGAGAAAGTGCTGCAACTGTAATGGATGATGTCTGGAAGTGACACAAGCAAGATTACTGTTGGCAGATGTGCAATACAAAGAAATAAGCAAGAGTGATGCTTGTATTTGATGGCAGCTAACCCTTTGATACTTGGCTTTGTGCAAAAAACAAACAAAAATAAACAGCTGTTGATTTCACTATAGGGGATAGTCCTTTCTCATTCAAACTTACATATCAATTCTTTAGCAATACGGACTCATTTGAAAATCTGAATATGTAGTATGTTTTGACTTTGATAATTACATCTATTCTAACTCCCTTCCGTCCTGTTATTTTTGTCTGAAATATTTGTTATAAATACTTTCAAGCAACTACATAACCTCTCAATTACATAAGTCATTAGAATGTCTTATGTAGTTGACAGGTTGTCATTTCTGGAATTTAACAGTATTACAACCCTTAACAGCACTAATGGCCAAAAAACTATTTCTACAAGACCATAAAAGGAGGAGTAAAAACAGGTGAAAACAGGTTCACTAACTACACTTAATAGATTTAAATATAAGCAAAACACATGGTAAAAAAATTATAAACTTTTTATTCATCCATATATTTTCTTTACCTGCTTATCCAACATATTCTCATTATCAGTTCGTATGAAATCGTACGAAAAGTTTTGCACAGTATTTTGTGGGTTTTTGACGTTTTTCCTCAAAAAAACATATCAGTGCGCATGCGCAGCCAGACAGACGAAAAAAGCAGATCAGCGGACGGACGAGCTTTCCACAGGTTAGGGTTAGGGTTAATTGTATGTTAAATTGTATGTTATTGAATGGTGCGTAAGATGCGCATGCGCACTGATATCTTGTCTCGAGGCAAGACGTAAAAATACGCCGAAATACGATGAAAAAAACGTCAAAAACCTACGAAACACTGTGCATAACTTTTCGTACGATTTCATACGAACAGATAATGAGAATACACTGGCTTATCTGTATAAAGGTGCTGAAGGTGTGATAGGTCACAGAAGATTAAAGCTTTGAAGCTGTTTGTCAGATCAGCACTGACAGTCAACCTAAATGTTCTTAACACTGATTCGACTCGAGGCCTCTGATTGGTCAACACTATGCTCTACACTATGCGTATTTCCTGCTTGGTACCTTAGCTTGCTTTGTTTGTAAGACAGCCATTACGGAAAACGAATGTGAAGTTGGACCAGGTAGAAGAGCGAGATGGGCAAGATCCTTTTTCCACCTGGATCCCCGCTCTTTTTCGCCCTCATGTCCCTCCGTTGTCAGACAAACTTTCCCCCATGTCCTCACCGCCTCGGCCGTATCTAGACCCACAGCTAGTTTGTGATTGTCGCTCTTGCGCTGTGGCGTGGAATAACATAGCGAAGACCATGCTTCAGAATTGAGCATAAATAAAAAATGTCTGTGTCATGCCCGTGACAAGCTCACTGCAATACACTGCTGCAGGAGTATAGCAAGCCCTTTAGAGCACAGGGATTGAAAGGGCTTTTTATCTAGTGTTCTGGAGTTACAGCTTGAACTCCGCCAGTTGCCTCATACAGAAAAGGAACTGGATCATGAGTTTTAACTAAATAAAGGTTGGGTTAGGCTTGACACATCTACAATCCACGTGGAAAATGAGTTGTCTGTCACAACTTCTGCAGCATTTATACTCTGTGGTTGTGTTCAACTTCAGTGGTTGGCCGGAAGAGTCCGGCTATAGATTCTGGTCCAGGCTTCACTGCCCCTCACTCAGCGTACACTCTGTCACCTAGCAACTGTAATGATTGACTCACAAAGCAGGCAAAGAATGGATTCCAAACTACTCACTACTGCTCTATGTGCTAACTTATTTTTTGAGGAGCTACAGCAACAATACTGTTTTCAGATTTGAAGTTCCCATAGTGCAGAGACATTAAAATCTGAGCTTAAATCTCCGCCAAATCCATTACCAAATGGACGAAACAAACCTTTCAATAAACCAACTATTATCCACAACATATCTGACTCACTAACCATTCAAAATAACTATTTTCATTCATTAAAGACCAAACTTTTCACATTCTCATATCATATTCAACTGCACTTACAATATTCACAACTGTTTGCTGCCATTTCACTTTTTCCTCTGAGCGCGGAGCAGCTGGTTTGCTTTGGCTTGCAATGAATCATGGTGTATCCAAGGCTACAAAGGTTACAGCAGACCTGTGCTTCCAACCGGGCGAAAAGAAGACTGCATTTGACTGCTGCATATGAAGGAGTCTGTTAATGTGAAGAGGCCATGGCACCATGCTATGACATAATCGGCCGATGAATCCGGCCTTCAGAGGATTCAAACACAGCATCTGTCCACATGGAAGCTGAAGGAGGGATGTGGAAGTTAAAAATGATGTAACTTAGTCGGGTAGTCCTTGCAAACGCTTCGAGTATAAAGCAAGCTTTAGTTGGAGACTGATGCAAGTGAGAAAGATTGTTTAAAAGTGTTTAGGCTGAGCAGTTCTCCAGCCTCATCAGGCTTCTCCAGCTTTGATGTGAGTAAGTGCATCGATTTGATACCAATCCCTTTCTGAACAAATATGTACAAATATTTTTTCTCCTATTTGAAAGGGTTGCAACATCATTAGAATGGTTAAATGTATTTTTTTGGGATTATTACTGCAGTTTGTGTTTACGTGTAAAGCTCAGGAGTCTTGAACGTCACCTCCGTCTGACCTTCGTATGAATTATTAGAGCCGAATGCTTCTGTCAACTAAGTCAATGATGGAGATCATCGTTGTCAGGAAAAATCGACCTAACCATGGTCCACTGCTCATCAACAGCTCAGCTGTAGAGGTGGTCAGCAGCACCAAATTCCTGGGGGCGCACATCACAGTCTCACCTGGACTGTAAACACCACCTCACTGGTCAAAAGGGCACAGAAGCGCTTATACTTCCTGCAGAGGATGAGGAGAGCCCACCTGCCCCCACCCATCCTCATCACCTTCTGCAAAGGCACCATAGAGAGCATTCAGACAAGCTGTCTCACTGTGCGGTGTGGAGACTGCAGCGCCTCAGACTGGAAGAAGGTGAGAAGAGTAGTGAGAACTGCAGAAAAGATCATCGGGGCTCCTCTTCCCTCCATAAAAGACATTTCATCCCAGCGCTGCGTAACTCATGCGTAAATCATGTCTCAGATCCTGCATCAAACTGACCATACCAAAGCAATTTTTTGCACCATGTTTTTTTTTCTCTCACAATATTTACATTTAATCACTGCTTTACTTTAAGAAATGGAAATGTCATGAGAGCTGTTTGAAATGAAATTTCATTTTGTATACTACAAAGTTGAAAGTCGGAACCATAAAAGGTCCTTTTTGATCAGTGTTGCTTGGCACAGGGCGTGAACATAATCGAAAATATGTGACGTGACATTACATTTAATCTTGATTTAGAATATAAAATTTGCTACTGTCTATTTCTAGTTGATTTATTTGTAGCTAAAAAAAATGTAAAGAAAGAAGAAACAATTTTGTAGTTTTCATTTTAGAATTAGCAGAGAGAAAGGTTTGGGTGCCTCACTATTTCCAGTTTTATCTGAAAATCAGAGGTGCCACAATTTTAAAAATGCTTTACTTCTAAATACGATTGGGAAAAAAAACAAAAAAAACAAGCAAGTTGTTGGGATCCAAGGGTTTGCCCTCCAGAGGGCTGTGTGGATCCCTTCCTGTGGGCTTCTATTTCTGTTGGGATCCAGAGGTTTGCCCACCAGAGGGTGCCATGGATCCTCTCCTGGGAGCTGGTTCTCTGCGCTCAGCTGATTCCTATCAGCTCTGCTGATTAACCTCTCCCTATATAAACTGTTTGATAGCTTCACTCTGAGCCCGATCGTTTCTCATGCCTTGCCATGTTCTCCCATGCTCTGCCATGTGCTGCCTTGCCTTGCCATGCCCTGCCATTGCCATGCCTGCCTGAATCTGCTTATCTGTGCCTGTTAAACCCAGCCTGTCTAACCAGCTAACCTGTGAGTTTGAGCTTGTTAATCTGTCCCTGAGTTTGACCTGTACTCTGTCTCCTCTGCCTTCCAGGGTAGAACCCTGTGCTGATCCAAATAAACATTGGACTTTAATCCTGCCTCAGTGTCTGTGGAGTTCTGCATCTTGGGCTAGTAACCAGCTAAATCATGACAGAACGATCCGGCCAACAGACTAGCCCAGCAGACTCCTTCCATGCTCACCTGGTGAGGCCCGCTCAGCGCCGTCCGCTCCCTCCCAGGTGGGAGGCGCTGCTTCGTCACTATGATGAGTTAGTGGCCGCTTTAGCCCCTGAGTTAGCCCCGTGCCGTCCAGAGACCCCTGAGTTGGCCCCGAGTTGTCCAGAGACCTCTGAGCAGGTCGTGAGGGAGAAGTTGTGCCGGCGTTTTTTGGATTATGAGTTGGAGATGGAGCGGCGTCGACGAGATGAGGAGTGGAATCGTCAAATGCAGGAGATCTGGAGCCGTCCAAGGACCCCTGTTCCTGAAGTGGAACCGCAAGGGACGGCCTCCTGTGTTCCAGTGGAGCCACAGCCGGTAAACTCCTCTGCCCCAGATCCGGAGCCGCAATCGACAGCCTCCTGTGTCCCTGTGGAGCCACAATCGGTGGTTTCCTCTCCTCCCGATGCGAAGCCGCAATGGGCGGCCTCTTCTGTTCCTGATCCGGAGCCGCAATCGGCAGCCTCCTGTGTTCCTGTGGAGCCACAATCGGTGGTCCCCCCTGCTCCTGGGGTGGAGCCGCAGTCGGCGGTTTCCTCTGAGCTTCCCCCTGAGCCGCAGTCGGCGGTTTCCTCTGAGCCCCCTCCTGAGCCGCAGTCGGCGGTTTCCTCTGAGCCTCCTCCTGAACCGCAGTCGGCGGATTCCTCTGAGCCTCCTCCTGAGCCACAGTCGGCGGTTGCTGCTGAGCCTGTTGCTGTGCTGCAGAAGCAGAGACGGCGTCCTCCTCGGAGCTTCCTGCAGCAGCATAGACGGCGTCCTCCTCGGAGCTTCCTGCAGCAGCAGAGACGGCGTCCTCCTCGGAGCTTCCTGCAGCAGCAGAGACGGCGTCTTCCTCGGTGCTACCTGCAGAAGCAGAGACGGCGTCCTCCTCGGAGCCTCCTGCAGCAGCAGAGACAGCGTCTTCCTCGGTGCTTCCTGCTGAAGCAGAGACGGTGTCCTCCTCCAAGGCCCCTGCAGCTTCTGAGACGCCGGTCCCTCGGCCGGCCACCTGAGACTCTGCCCTGCTGCCGGTCCCTCGGCCGGCCACCTGAAACTTTGCTCTGCTCCCGGCCCCACGGCCGGTTGTCTGAGACTCTGCCTTGTCCCCGGCCCCACGGCCGGCCACCCGAGACTCAATCCTGCTGCCGGCCCCACGGCAGGCCACCTGAGACTTAGCCCTGCTGCCGGCCCCTCGGCCGGTCACCTGAGACTTTCCCTGTCCTCGCCCACCCTGGGTGGGTTGTTTTGAGTTCTGGTCCCTGTTCTGTTTTTGTGCCTGGCCCTCCTTGCCTGTTTCCCCCTCTGCTCGCCCTAGGTGGGTTGCTTTGTTTTCTGTTTTCTTGTTTTTGGGCGTCTGGTATCCGCCCTTGAGGGGGGGGTACTGTTGGGATCCAAGGGTTTGCCCTCCAGAGGGCTGTGTGGATCCCTTCCTGTGGGCTTCTATTTCTGTTGGGATCCAGAGGTTTGCCCACCAGAGGGTGCCATGGATCCTCTCCTGGGAGCTGGTTCTCTGCGCTCAGCTGATTCCTATCAGCTCTGCTGATTAACCTCTCCCTATATAAACTGTTTGATAGCTTCACTCTGAGCCCGATCGTTTCTCATGCCTTGCCATGTTCTCCCATGCTCTGCCATGTGCTGCCTTGCCTTGCCATGCCCTGCCATTGCCATGCCTGCCTGAATCTGCTTATCTGTGCCTGTTAAACCCAGCCTGTCTAACCAGCTAACCTGTGAGTTTGAGCTTGTTAATCTGTCCCTGAGTTTAACCTGTACTCTGTCTCCTCTGCCTTCCAGGGTAGAACCCTGTGCTGATCCAAATAAACATTGGACTTTAATCCTGCCTCAGTGTCTGTGGAGTTCTGCATCTTGGGCTAGTAACCAGCTAAATCATGACACAAGTGCGAAAATTTAAAACACATCAATGTGCTTAATTAATGTGACATTTCATCTTGGAAGTAACGATAAAATTATTATATCTGGACAGATATTATCAGATTACAATAGCTGTAAAAAATCTAGATCTATGAGAAAACCCTTTTCGATATGAAAAAAATAACAGCATCAAAAACCTTTCTACTGTGCAACCTGAATTTAGTTTTTTCAATTAATTAAAAAAGATGTAATTGGCAAAAATAGTTATGTCAGACTGCTGTAGAAAAAATGTTAGCTGATTGAATTTAAGTCTTGTTACACAGAATCCAATTAGTTTCAAAATACTGTAGCTTAATTTATGCTAATCTAAAATCTGCTACAGTGTTATACAGACAAAAATCCTCTTCCTTATCCTCTAAATTACCTATCACTAATCTGTACCTGCTTGTAAGTAAGGTCAATAAGTGAGACACAAGGGACACCTAAGACAGGTTAACACTCCATTAGAAGGTCAGCACATATGACAAAGAACCATTCATGCATAGACTCAAGCTTTTTACTAATAGATGTTACAATTAACCTCACTTACTAGTATTTGAACTGCTGGAAAAAAACTATATCTCATAGGAAAATCCCACACATGCACAAAGTGAACACACAGGGTACAAACATCAAGGCCCTGGCAGGTAATTCAACCCAGAAAACCTTCATGCTACATGGCTTATATGCCAATATTTCTTCTTAAACACACAGCCTGTTCAAACCTGGCAATGTATCTGAATTTGATGAAGCATAATCCTACACTATACAGTAAGACTGAAATTAAGATTGGTCACCCACAGCAACATTATAAAATGCTGTCTTCACAAGAATGCAGGAAATGTCATCACCTCTGTTACGGATTTAATCGTTTTAAAGATCAAAAATTTGAAAAGCTTCAATTAAGTAAGAAAGAAACTGTAAAATAAAAAGGAATTTTCCAGCAACCCATTAAATAAATATGGTTTGCTGAATCTTGTATGCATTTTTTTAAAGAGATAAAGGACAATTTATTTGGTAGAATTCAGTTAAATTTAGCATTTATTTAAAATGTCAATTTTAGATCATTTATATTATTTGTTTTTACTAAAGTAGTTTTTTAGTTTTCTTGGTCCTTTAGCAGTTAGTAAATAAAGAAAAATCCAGAACAAAGTAAGAAACAAACTTATTTGCTGAAATAAATCTTCAGAGGGTTTAATGATCCTTTCAGTAACAGTTCACTAGTATGATAACAAACCTTAAGGCAAAACCTCCCAAATTTCAACATTCAAACTGTATTACTGTGTGCATACAGAACTGTATTTTCCACAGGTCAGCTCACTGACTGATATAGCAAAGCAAGGCTGTTGGAAAATGTTGACACATCTTCATCCTTCCCCTCCTGCAATACCCACAGAGTTCAGTCCGGCTGTAACATGGGTCATTAGTTAAAGAATGTTGAACATAACTATAGTGATTGTGCCTGGCCAGCCAAATCAAATAACTGCTTTTACAAGCACTGCTCCACAACACACTTATGCTTTCAGGCCTACTGCCAAGCTTATGTTGATTTTTCCAGCAGCCTTGAGTGAGGGGCTGCGTTAGTCTTGATTTACTATTGGAATTCCTTTATGAGCCAATGGTGCATACGAAGAAAGGATGGAATCCTTAAGAAGGGGCGCTTGACTGATAAGGTCCTATTTGTGATGGGGATCGAGCATGGTCTGGCAATGAATCACTGCGATTTTAGAGAGAAAGAGCTCTAAGAAAGAGACCAAATGGAAGGGTATGCCAAGACTCTAGGAGTGATATCTGTCAGAAAAGCATGAAGATATACGCAAAGTGGTGTGGAGCTGTGATAGGAGAAACGCAAAGCTAAAATAATGTAAACTGGTCCAACAACAGCATACCAGAAAAGACTGCAGTTTCTTTGAATTTGATTAAATTCAAAGAAACTGCAACATACCAGAAAAGACTGCAGTTTCTTTGAATTTAATCACAGAATATTTGTGATTTTATCATCAATGTAGAAATAATTTCATAGTTAAAAAAATAATTTCCTACATAACTTATTATAATTAACCTTAACTTAACACACAAAAAACACCCTATAAAAGAAATCCTTTGTAATAAGCAAAGACAATAAAATCTACATTATTTAATAAACTACATCTGTATATCCATTTCGCCTTCAAAAATCAACAAATTTGTCATATTTTAAGTTCTTTGGCAAGTTGCACGTCACAAGTGAAGATATCAAACTAATTAATGGACCAACTTTGATACATGCTATGTCAGGATTTTCAAGTTGTGGTCACAAGCTTTTTGAGTTCCCACTGACCATGCATTACTTGGTACCTATCTCATAGCTGTTTTGCACACATGTTCTCGATGTTTCCTGACAGCTAATGAGTCTTGAATTGGTGCTGGTCATTTTGACCTTTCGACATTTTTCAAGAGAGTCTGCAGACCTGCCATATCATGACCATTCTTTACATTCCTGCCCTGTGAGGTCTCCTCTACTGTCAGGACTGGAAGTTTATTCTGGACCAGACATTTATGTGCAGCCTTTTAGCAACACGTATTGGTGTTGAAAGCACAAGGTGAGTGCTCACTTAAATGTGATGTTTTTTGTACTTCAAGAGCAAGAAAACCGTGTTATATCATATAATTTCCTTGCAACTTCCTTTTTCTTATTATGGTGTTATTCCTCTCTCACAGATGCATATTTCCATTGTAACTGCTAGTACTTATGTGTTCCACAACCAAGACATATTTTGTTGATGTTTTTTTTTGTTTTTCTTTGCATGATTGTATTCTAGAAAATACATCTGCAGATCCAGATGTAAGGATGCTTTTCTTCATGACCGGAGAGGGGAATCGGTCAGGCAACTGAAGAAGAGTTTGCAGCCAGAAGGGAGATGCTTGAGATTTTAAAAAAAGGAACAGCACACAGTCTGAGGAGGCTGTGCAGAACATGGCAAAGCTGTTCGATGACACAAAGAAGCAGGATTCCATTTTGGAGCCTTGTAAGTTTTTGTTTTACGACGACGCAGGTATGTTGCTATTGTATGAAGAGATAATCAAGAAAAGAAGGTACTTGGCCTATTGCGAATACAAAGAGTACCATATATGGTCTTTCTACAATAAAAACACTTGCAAGAAAATAAAATAAAAAAATAGCATTTAAAAAAATTGTTTTGTGTGTACTGTTTTCTCCTGTACAAAAATGATTTGCTATCTGGGTCATATACCGTGGAGTTAAGTATTTAACTTTGAATACACAAAGCTAAGTTAATTTGAAATCATAAACCCTCAGACACTCCTTTGGCAAATGTATGTGGTTGGACAGAAATGGAAAGAACATAGCACAGACAATATCACCCAAGATGAGCACTTATTGAGCATCAGATGGAAAGTAGGGGGCAGGATGATATTACTGTTTTGGTTCGGTGGAGTGAAGACCTTTGGCTCGGTCCTGTTTTCTGCAGGCCCCATCTTCAGTCCAGTCCGTTCGTCCAACAGCAGCTCTCATAGAAATTTTTTGATCAATATAATGCAATGATTAGAGACAACTTTGCAAGGGGGTTCATTTTATAACTCACGGAGCACGGGACGTCTCCCTTTTAGCTATGGTTGTTAGGTTGTAGCCGGTGGCTTCTAACAGCTCCTTCGGTGAACAGCGATTTGGGGCCCCATTGTTCGGTGGTCAGATTTAGGTTAGCAGAGCTGGATTAGCTGTTCTCTGTCCCTGTTGCAGCAGGCTTCAGGGAACACTGCATTCAACTCGGTTTGATATCCCAGGATGAATAAAAACACTGCGTTCAGCTCCCTCTGAATCACGGGAAAAAGGCAGTCTGACTCAGTCCAGCGAGCGCAGACTTCTCTGGAGGGATTTTGGTCACTACGTAGCATAGCCTTAAGCTGGGAAGCGTTTAGACTCGCCTTTAATGGCCCAGGGCCACCGGAATAATAGGAAGTTGAATAGAAAGTTACCTCTTTTAAAACCTCCACCAGAGTGGTGTGAATTCAGAGGGGAGTAGTTAGCGTTACATCAGCGACAATTGATCTTCTATAGCATGTATAGCACAATGTAGTTCAAAGACATTTTTAAAGTGCTTTATTGTATAAGAATTATACAGTTAAACGAGCAAAAAAAAAGCAAATAAAGATTAAATATTATCAAATTAGGCAGTAAAGCAAATAAACTGTTACACAAAATTAAACTACTGTAATAAGACCTCTGTTAACACTTTGAATTCAATGCTCAAAGGGAGCTCTAAACAAATGGGTTTTAAACTTTGACTTAAAATAACTTAGGTTTCAGCACTATTACAGTCTTCTGGGAATTTGTTCAAGATCAGTTGAGCATAGGTACTAAATGCTGCTTCTCCATGTTTAGTTCTAGTTCTGGGTGTACAGAGTAGGCTGCTAAATACTGCTGTTTAAAAAGGACCTATTGTTTTCAAGAAGAAAACAAACAACAACTGCGGGTCATGTCTGAATTGATGCAGTGTAGGCTGCATTTTAGTCACACTATTTTCATTTATTATAATTATTTAGGTGAGGATTACTTAAAATTAGGTGGGTTTTAAGGTGAGATTCTTTACCTACCATTCAAAAAGGCAATGCAATAATCCTCATGGATCTTTTGAGCTGTCCCTGTTATATATTTTCAAAGTCTTAACATTTGCTTGTTGATCCAACTGGTCTACCTGAATCATGCTGATGAGTGATTCTGTCAAGGACATTATTCACTTGCCATACAGATTCTTATTCCTGTAAGGTAATGTTAGATCTTTCACAGATATTACCTTCCAATAACAGCAGTCAATTTGCCCATCTAACACATTGATGTAAGATATGGATTTTGAGGGCCCATATATGTGACTAAGGCAGGGGGTTATTCTGAGCATTCTGAATCCTAATCATAACTTTTAGGGTTAGGATTAGGATTAATTTATTGATAACAACCTACTAAGCCAACTGGAACAACCAGAAGCCATTCTACGGGACTGATAACTTCTAATAAGGGGCATTTATTGGGATGATAACATCCGAAGGACTGCAAACAGACGCTTTGTATTTACTGAGTAATGGAAGACAAAGTCAAACTGAGGAGGAACCCTGTGAGATGATGCACCTGTCCTACATGTTGAAACGTTTTCATTCTTCATCTTCACCTGTTGCCAGGTGATTTTACCTGCCATTGATCCACTACTTTTCAAGCAATAGACAAGTTTTCCACCATTATGTTACCATGGTTACAGCAGCCGTTAAGATATGTATTACTTTTACTTAATATGTATTTCTGTATTTCTGATTAGAGGAAACATTGCTCATAAGTCTTGACTGTCTTAAGGAGCAAGTTCCTCTTCCAACAATTCACCTCATTCATGTTTGCATATATCTCTTGGGTTCAATATTGTGTACAGTATACCGAGCAGTGCATACAGCCTTGTTCTGAGCCATGATGAGTGCAGAAATATGGGATCAGTCTAACCCTCCTACTGCAACCACTCAGAAAATCATTGATTGTGGTAGACCTACAGTGTGTCTGACAGGTTGGTCACCACTTTTGGTGGAGGATAGTGTTAAATGCTTAGTTGAAATATACAAAGAACAGCCAAAGTACAGCTCCCCTGCCACTCCAAATGGAAGAAGGCAGCATGGAGGGCAGTACTCACATGTCCACCAAACTAGTGAGGATTAAACTAGTGTTGATTTTAAGAATAAATGAAAAGATTTGGTCTCTGAAAGGTATCTTAAGCCACTTTTGTACAAAGAATGATAGGCAGTGTCCTGCTGTTCCAAGGTGGAGGGGAGATCCCATCGGAGAGCAGGCTCAACAGCTGATTAATGAAATGAAGCAGATATTGCACACATTTAATTCAGTTTAAAAAGAACAAATAACATTTCATAAAACTGAAGCTGCTATCTGTGGTTACAGTGACCAAGTTCACAAGACCTTATTGGCCATGGGAGACAAAAACTAAGAATTTAACTATTTTTCAATGTAAGAAATATTCTTAATGATCTTTTTATGCGAGAGCTGTGTTACTGTAAAAAAAAAACAATTACAGCAAAAAAGCAGAAGAGAAAACAAATAGATATGTTTAACAAGATGGACATGGACTCCATCTTTTGACAATGACCAATGGGTATATACGTAAGGCCTAACGTGTATAAGTAGGTATAAACAATGAATGGATGAATATTTAGACATTACAGTTTGCAGCAAACATTTTATAATAATTTCATATTTAATTTATT
The DNA here is from genome assembly GCF_016077235.1 of Cyprinodon tularosa. Taxonomy (NCBI): domain Eukaryota; kingdom Metazoa; phylum Chordata; class Actinopteri; order Cyprinodontiformes; family Cyprinodontidae; genus Cyprinodon; species Cyprinodon tularosa. The sequence continues at coordinate 12,042 of NW_024039040.1, read as the reverse complement.
TTTTGGTGGGGCTTTATACTATGCAACAGTTTTAGTGAAGTCTATTGAACATGTTACACTCTAATAAAATCTATATAGAAGTTGAACATCAAAAGCAAAACATTTTTCATTAGTATTGCTTTTGGTGAATATTTAGTAGCACATCATTAAATATGAGCAGCTACGTACTGTAAAACCATTAGCTTAGTAAATTTGTTCTCATGCAATACTTCATTTACAGTTCTCTTATCTTCACTTAATCTGAATAAAATATGATATTACTTTCTATTTAACAAATGCTCTGTGTTTTATTGTACAGACTGGTAGTTTGAGAAAAGACAAATGCAGAGTAATTCATAAAAAGACACTTTTTCATGCCCAAGGCATAGATTGGTGTGTGTTTTTTGCTTTTTTTCTCACTCGCCTCCTCTGCAGGGTGAGACCAGCAGGTGTGGCTCCACAGCTGAAGCTCAAGAAGATTAATGCAACGGCGATTTATAGGAACTGGAATCAGGAAAGAGGTACCCGATTATTAGCTCAACCACTGTGTTAATCAGGCCAACATACTTGTTTGCTTCTTTTATCTTTTTCTAAGCATTTACCTGTTTGTATTTCTTTCTCCTCAGGACTTCTTTCATACTCAGCCTGTGATGTTCTGCCCCACTGCTCAGTACTCAACCCTGTGGATTTCTGGGAACTTCCCCTGTGTAGATGTATCTCCTTTTAGCTCCTGCAAGTAAGTCTCTTGAAGGCGAAGCTGTTTAAGTTCTACTTACCCTCTGTTCACCCTTCTAGAAACAAGCAGAGATTTGGTGCTTACCAGCAATCAGTCTGCGTAACTTGCCAAACACATCTTTATTTAGAAAATTATTATTCCTAAAAAAAAAAAAACACCTCCTCACAGCAATAAGGTCCTTCTCTATAAGCAAGATTCCATCCACATCTGATGACACAGTAATAACCATAACTCTATTTCTACAACAGCCAAACCAGATGCCAGAAGATCCAGATGCGCAGGTTTCCATGTTACTTTCAACATGCTTTATAAGGCTGAAAATAAATATAAGAAATATAAGAACAAATTAACTACTATTTTACAGATAGCAAAAGAGGATTATCATTGCAAACAGTTGTATAAAAATAAAAGGTAGCTGGAATATTTTTAACAGTGTCATTGGAAAAACTTTCAGACATACTAGCTTTCCTCAACACTTTACAGATACTGATAATGCTATTCCACGTATCCACCAGTATCTGGGTGACTTGAGTTTGTCTTCTAAACCAAGCCTTATACCCCGTTTACACTACCCTTAAAAAACTGAGCCGAGACCGGTCCGAGCTCAGTAACTGAGACAACTTGTCGTGTGTGAACGGAAACAACCTGAACTGAACCGAGATACAGTAAACATAACCAGACTAGTTCCCGAGGTGGGTTCGGCTCGGTTTTTTCCTGGCTCGGTTCTCTGATAACAAGAGCGCATGAGCAGAACGCGTCATCGCCGACTGGCTGAACATGCCGATTCACACTCCATTCCAGAAAGTCGGCTTCCCAAAAGCCGACTTTCTCAAGTACATCCGCGCAAGGTTGCCGTCTTCGCCTGACCCACCGCAAACACGGAAGTACAGCAATAATAATCAAGCATAACTTTCTGAATGTGACGGGCGCCGCCATTTTGATTTGCTTGATTCCCTCCTCCTTCGTCTTCTTCTTCTTGGGTTTTACGGCGGTTGACAAACAGCGTTTGGTGCATTACCGCCACCAGCTGCTTGAGTCCCTCCTTCAATCCTAGCAGTAATACCGCACATCGTCACTAGGAGGCGAGGAGTCGAGGCGTCGAGATAACCGAGATAAGTGTGACGTGTGAACGGTCGTCAAAACTGAGCTTGGCCTGGTTACCGATCCAAGCTCGGACCGGTCTCGGCCTGGATCGGTTTTTCAAGGGTAGTGTAAATGGGGCTTTAGAAAGCTATGCGTTATTTTTGACAAAACATTGTCCTTAGAGCACCACTCAAAACTGCTGACAAAGAAATTGTTTTTACCAACTGAGGAAGATCTAGCTGGAGTTAATTTTGTGAAGAAATTTGTGACATCTATGTCTGTGAAAGGTGCTATATAAATAAACATTACTTACTTATATAACAACCTTAATAAAATAGAGATAACCCATAATTGTAATAAATATTTAATATTATCCATCCATTTTTGAACACGCTTAATCCCAAGTGGGGTCGCAAGGGGCGCTGCTGCCTATCTCAGAACTTTGAAGGTTCAAACAACAATAAAAAGAATGTGCATTTCTATCATTGGAGTAAATATCTGGAATAGACTCACTAAAGAGCTGAAGCAAAGTCCAAGCATGAGGTAATTTAAGAAAAGACTTAAAAATTCGAAAGTATGTGGATGAACAGGGGAGATAAATTTGGCAGTTAATTACAACGCTGGAGATGACTTGGGAAATTAGGTGCAGGTTTGTGTATGTATGTGTAAATATATGTGGGTGTGTAAATAGGTATATATATGTATATATGCAGGTCTCATCATAGTCCTTTTCAGACTAACAGTCAACAAATAAGTTGTGCATTATCATATATTTGAGTATGTAAATTTGATAGTAAGGTATTCTATTTACATTTAGAAAAAAATAAATATTTATTGTTATTATGTTTTGTTGATGAGATGTCTGTGGGAAATAAAAAAGTATCATCATCATCATCAACATCGTCATCATCATCATCATCATCATCATCATCATCATCATCATCATCATCATCATCATCATCCTGCCACTTAGTCATTAGTACTAAGTGGATATCAGAAAGTTATATGATTTTTACAATATCTGCTCAATACCAGGAATAAAATGTAGAAATTTAAAGAGAAAGCATTTTCTATTATAAAGTAATTGTTGACATCAGTCATACAAGATCTGCATACCAGGGTTTTGGTATGTATATGTTGTGGTTAACAGAAAAAAAAAGAAAAAATAACACCTTAAGAAAAAAAAAAAAGTAGGATATAAACTCCAGTCTGAAGATCTGCCAATCCAATTAATCCCGTTTCTTTTCAGCCTGAGAGCTGAGTTTTTGTGAAGTCCTTTTTACTGGCAGAAATTATTTTCTGTCCAGAAATGTTTAATCTTCAAATAAAACACCTCCCATCATTACATTCCTTTCCAAGTTCGTAATGATTTAAAGCCAAAGACCGAGGAACCTATCTCCTATAAGTTTTTTGGTATGTTATAAACAGACCCAAAAATGCTCCAGTCACCAAAGTATAATTTGGATATGTTAAGAAAAAAAGGTTAGCATAAATTCAGCTGTTTCACGTCAGGGCAAATGGCTGCCAACTAATGAAATCTGGTCTGCTTTCTCCAAGCATGGAGGCTATGGGGTGTAAACAGCATGATAATACATGATTTCACAGCATTTTTTAAAAGGTGCTCCAAAAACAAAACCCACTGCACATACATTAATTACACAAACAATTTGCAAAGGGAAAATGCTGCAAAGGGAATATGGTAAAAATGGCAAAAAAAAAAAAAAAAAAAAAGCCCCTGAAAGTTAAAAGCTACAAATAACAGCATAACAGAAGGGCTTCCAAATATCGGGGAGACAATCATCAAGTTATCTGGGACCAGAACAAAGACATGACTACAATTAACTATCTACAGTCCAACTTCCAGCCAATGGAGTGACCGTCCAGCCTGACCAGGAGAAGGCGCTTCTCTTTAGATCTTAATGTCAACAAATCATGACAGAAAGAATATTTTAGTACAAAGATTAATGTCTAAAAAAGAAACTGTAGGGGACCAGCAAAGGACCAGCCAAGGGCCAATCAAAGAAAGTGGGGAAATTTTGAATGGCTACTACTAGGGGTGTAAATCACATCCATCATGGCGATTCGATTCAGTATCGATTTCCTGACCCAACGATTCGATTATTTTCGATACTCAAGAATACACCACTATACGATTCGATTCGATTAATCGATTAATCGATAAATTTTTTTTTTTTATTATTATTATTTTTTTTACACCTTACAGGCTAAACAAAGTTTCAAGTTTGAAATAAATCAATGAAAGCTGTAATATCGTTATGCATTTTTTTTTTAAACAACAGCAAATAACAGAAGTAGAAAAGTTGCATCAAAAAATACTGCAAAAATACTGCAGTAAGTCAGTGCAATGAGTGCAATTTAATACCTCGGCTCCAGAGTGTCGACCTCCCCGCCCCCTTGAGAGACGCTCCGCTGCTCCTCTCCCAAATTGTAGCTGACCGCAAACAGTGCCGCAGACAGGAGGCCAGCTTGTTTTGTTTTTATGACAGAAATTGCGGAAAACAACTCGTGAAGTTTGACCTGCTAGAAGAGCAAGGTGCGCAAGAACGCTGGGACCTTTTTTCCACCTGGATCTCCACTCTTTTTGGCCCTCATGTCCCTCCGTCGTCGGACTAAACTCACCCCCACTTCCTCGCCGCCTCGGCTGTATCTAGACCCACAGTGTGTAGCTCAGACCACGCTTCAATACCGAGCATAATTTAAAAATGTCTGTGTGAAGCTTACTGCAACAAACTGCTGTAAGAGTATAACCAGGAAGCGCGGTAGGAGGGCAAAATAGGTTTAGCGCCACCGCAGCATGGGAGGGAGAATTACGCCCAGGAGCAAATGGATGAAAATAGACTGGAGGAAAAAAAAAACATGAATCGATTATCTTGCGGACGTGTCGATGCATCGGATCGTCGGCTTTGGATCAATGCATCGATACAAAACGATTATTATTTACACCCCTAGCTACTACTGTATGGACCAGACCTTTAGCAAAAACTTAAATGGGATGGAGTCCATTGGACATCTGGAGGGAAGAGAGAAGGGATAAATTTGCTTTATTTATAGACTAGGATGGTTCCAAATTTTACAAGTCAGTAAGGACAGTCAAGCGAATGTGTCAGCATTCGCCATGGCCAGGCCAGTTACAACAAGGCAAGCAACCCAAGCGATTGGACAATCGCTGGCCTGGATATGAGCTAAATCTAACAACAAACAGCATGAGTGCCCATTTAAATTCATTTTCATGGCAAAAAAGTACAAAAATCTTATTAGAATATGCTTTAAGGGGGCTTCCTCCACTTGCAGCTGTCTAGCTAGGGCTTAGGGCAGTCCTCGTCGGAATCAAGTACTTTCCTGTTCTGCTGCATTTCAATAGAGTTGGCGAGGTGGTGGGAAAGATCTTAACAGGTAAAGGTCTTCAACAATGAACTGACAGACATGAAGCAGAATTATCTATCGGGGCATTAAAAAGAAAGGGGAAAAAAACAAGAATGAGAAGGAAAAGAAAAAAACAAGACAATCTTAACTGGATAAAATAATCTGGGACTTCTTTGCACAATTGATCTCATTCAGCAGCAGATAGGCTAGCACAGAAAAAATTTCTTAGATAAGTGGCGCAGGTAGCTAACATAAACCAGCGGATAAAAGAGTTCACACTTAGCTGAAATTGTTTTTCTTTTGTTTTAAGAAAGGTGGTAAAGCTTTTCCTCCATGCTAATTATCAACCAAAAGGCATTGTTTCTTTGCTTATGCCCTGTATGACACATGTAAATGCCTGATATTAACATATATGTTTAAGTTATTTAAGTCAGGCTTCATAAGTGTGATACATTTGGGCAACTTCTTTTTTGTTTATCTTTCCCATAAGCCTGTATTCCCAATTTACAAGCATCATCCATGTGCATGTCCCTTGGATAATGATGTCGGTAAGGCCAAAGGCTGTCGGCATCCAGCAAAGAAGTTTGGAGTTCATTTCCTATCCATAATAGAGATCTTACTGTTGACCCGATGAAAAGTGAAGGAATATAAAGTTATGAGATAAGTCGAGGCTTTCAGGTGCGTGTCGAGTAGTGGAGGGGGAACAAGTAGGTGGTGACATGTTCATATGAAGCTTCATGAAACGTGTGGTTCATTGAACCAATTTGCCCGAACGGTTCAATGCATAATGGGGCTTCATCTCACCATCACTAAATATAAGCTAAGAACAGGAGGTCTGATCTGTCTGAGCATCTTCTTAATGGATATACTAAGGTTTTCTACCCATATGAGTTGATGGCCATATCCCCCTAGTGGCCTGCAGCACTTCAGTTATGCAAAGCTGGTTTGCAGTTTTTCCATTTAGTTATCAGTTACCCTTTGTATCATCTGCTGGAGGTGTCTTCCTGTTTAAAGGGAGTCTTTTCTCTCCATTGTCACTACATGGATGCCTGGTGTGAAGGATTGCTAAAAACTCAATGACAAAATGCAAGCGAAGGTTGTTGCTACAAGCAATTGATTGAAGGATTCAGGGGTTAGGGTGGACGTTTGGACACAGCCAATGACTTAATGCAATCAACTGGTTTTCTTAACCTATTTGAGTGTTTGAGTTTTGTCTCTATAAAGTACCTTAAGATAACAGGTGTTGTGAATAGGCTTGCTATAAATAAGTTGAAATTAATTGAAATTGAATAGGAAATGTCTTTGTTTAATTTATAGCATCTTTATCCAATGATTGCTGTAAAAGGTGGGCTTCTTAGAGGCTCTAGCATTTAGCACCCAATGCAAATAAAGGGCTTTTCTGACTTAGATCAAGGTTAGTATATGGAATGCATCATCTAAATATTTCTTCACTGTAAGAATGTGTGAATAAAAAGGAGTTTTGTTAAAAAATACTTTGTCCATCAATACTGCTGGATGTCCTTTACTCCTAACTAAAAGCATTTTTTTTTTTTTTTTTTTTTGGCTCTGCTTCTGCTGACTCCTTGCTGACAGTCTTGGTTTATAATGCAGCCTCATTGCTCTCCCCCAACTGATCCTGAAATTTCAGGCTGCACTGCTTGGTAATATAAATGCTTCACAGACAAATAGTATCATAAGAAAAAAAACAATTACTGTTGCAAGTCCTCAATCAGAGAAAATCTACCCCCAACTTTTGTTTTGCTTTAAACTCAGTGGTAAAGCAAATTCCAGATACTCTTTCTGGGACAATAACTAAGTAGGGAAGCCTTCATTTTTGCAGAAAAAAATAATATGTTAAATTCTTCTGTGTTGTATTTATCATTGCTTTAGAAATTTTGTTTTCTATAGCCAAAAATCTGCCAGATAACCAAAGGTTTAGCACCAGACAGAGACAGATGTATTACTTTTTGGATAAAGTGCACAAGATTTTTTTTTTTGTGTGTGTGCTAAAAGTTTTACTAATTCCTACATCTATCCAGTATGTGGGCATGCCTCTACATAGAAAAATAAGGCCCATTTACACTACCCTCTGAATCTCAATCTGTGCCGAGTTCGGACCGAGCTTGGTTCGTCTATTAGTGACAATCTACGATACTACAGCTCTCTAGATGTAAACAAGCAAATCAACATGGCAGCGCCCATATCATTTAGGAAGTTTGGTCATAATTTTGATATTTTGTTGTTTGCAGAGAGACTCAGGCGAAGAAGACAGCATGTGGTGAATTGACTTGACTGAGTTAGCTTTTGGGAAGTGGATACGACAAACGATAGTCTAATCAGGGCTTACAGATGCAGGAAACAACAACAGACGTTGAGGTTCATCACACTGCTAAGCAGAATCATCCCTGCAAATCATTTGACATGGTAAGGAAGCTAGTACCTTTATGAATGTCTGAAATTTCCTGATTAACTGTAACCAGATGATGCGGTCTGCTCATGCGTTCTTTGCAATCTGAGAACTGAGCCAGAACTGAACCAACCTGAGCACTACTGTTGAACTAGTACCAGTTTAACCAGTACCAGTTTAACGCCGTTGTGTCTGGAATGGTCCAGTTCATTTTTGCAAGCTATTTACAGTCAACAATTATCTCGGTTACGATGCTTGGACCGCTCTCAGCACGGTTTCAAAAAGGTAATGTAAATGGGGCAATAGTAATACCCAAAAAAGTTCATAGTCCAGATAGTTTAGGATTTTAAATAATAATTTGTTTAGTAGGATTTTTTTTTTGTCTTGTTGGAAGTAATATTAATGCTCTGCTGTAGGCCGTGCATAGTCTCAGCAATGAAGACTGTGTCTCACCATGAAGGCGATGCAGTAAAGGTAAATGCCACATTTGGTTTCCAACACACTAGTTATTTTTTTCCGAGGGAAATGTCCCTTGGTACATTTATTTTAAGTTTCAGAATTTTGTGATACTTACCTGTATATCTGTATGAGTTTTGTCTGTTAAAATAATAACTTATATAGATGATGAATGGGGCTGGAAAGGATAGAGTAAACTGAATACAAATGAGAAGCTGCTTCTTGTTCATGTATCTATGTCAGCAAAACATTGATCCTTCTTATTAGTTTATGAATAGTTTTTTTCTAAAAATCTGGGGATTTTAAGCAAAAACAGTAGTACAGAAAAAACAGAAAGCAGTTTCATATGAATCTGTTTATTGACAGCATGGAAGAGTACAGCTAAAAAGGCAGTGTGCACTAAAGGTTTTTCCCATAGCAGGAGTAAAATAACCTAGGTTAAATTTGCAGAAGAGCATATAAGAAAATATTGGCTTTTGGAGGTGTGAGTTATTTTTGGCTTACCTCAAATTCCACCGTTATAGATTAAAATTAAATGTGTTCTGAGGAAACCCTATAAGACTAGCCAACCGGGTTGAGAAAAAAAAAAAAAAGCATTGTTGTATGATGCAGCCTGCCTTTACTCTGAATTGAATTTATCTATTGTACATATTGTTGAGATTATACAACTTAAAATATGGTATAGTTTAAGTACATTTTATCCAACCTCCTAATAGGTTTTGATTTAAAATAATTGGAAAGATTTGACTCCTACAGGCACCTAGATTTTTTTCTTTTAATTGTTATCAGGGTATGAATAATAAAGATAAAAGATATTTCTAGAAAAAAACAACAAACACATTTGTCTCTTTTTAGCGTTCCTATCTCATTACGTATTTATCTATAAAAGAGACGAACTTAAAATTTAAACATTCAGGGTAGGTATATTTTTTAGGCTTGGTATATAAAACAAAGTTAAAAGAGATATCTTCCTTGTAATTACATAAAAGTGAGCAGTGCACAGCCTTATGCAAGGGTGTGCCCAGTATCTGTGTCTGTCCGTGCCTTGCAGCTCTCAATTTGATTTCTTTAGTCAATCCTAGCCTATGAAGGACGTTTTATATAGCTTCTGTGTAAACAAACACAGTATTTTTTCTTCACTACTATCCAGCTGGAGTTATAACAATGTGTAGCTTCATTAAATATCTAAAAGTGAATAACTGATTCAACAACAGAAATGTGTGTACACATTTTTATGAGACTTGCATTTGTTCAGATTCCTTGTCAATAGCTCTGGATCAGATCGCCCTTTTGGTCAGTTTATATTGTTATTTAAAACCCAGGCATAACCGTTTCATTCCTTCATGTCTTCATTTCAAATCTGTGAGCAAACAATTTCACTTAAACCATTGAGTATCAGCATATACGTAATTATTTGCTTTATTGTGTCCCCCCTTTAATCCAGTTTCCCCCTCCTTTTATTATAACAAAAATAAAAACCTTTCTATTTTATATTCATTTCTTACATTGATTTAGTTGTGTATTAAACTTATACCTCACAATCTGAGTTGAGACTTTGATTGTTTTTTTTCAAAGCAGCCCTGAGAAGAACACAGTGGTACACAACATCCCAAGATACTTAAGCTCTTTCATTTGAGGCAAAGATAGACCCTTGACATGGAGTAAATAGTCTGATTGAGAACCAGAAAATAAAGACTAAACACGACAATGTACTTTTCTGGATTTGGTCATGCTTTCACTAATGTTTAGGCCTACATTCCATCAATCACTTATGCGTTAACATGAAGTAAGTGGAGGGCTTTTGTTAGAGCTCCAATAAAGGGCCACCCTGCCTGGTTATTTCTCAAATGGCATAGAAACTACTGCCCTCAGTCTCCCTGTTCAACAGTCAGACAGCGCATTAGATGATGTGAGTTTCTCTCTACTCAGGAAAGATATTCTCAGCAGACATTCTTAATTACAGCGGCATGGACAGGCAGGGAAAAGATAATGGGAGCTAAGTTCCATTATGTCTCTGAGTAAACCATGACAACCAGAACATAATAGCCAGACCCCCCATTAATAAAAAAAAAATTCAATTCAATTTAATTCAGTTTACTTATACAGCTTCACAACAATTCACAACACATGTCATCTCAAGGTACTTTACAGAGACAATTCAATCAGATCATAAAGTCAGATTGGTTCAAAGTTTTCTATCTAAGGAAAATCAGCTGATGCATGAAGTCATTAGGTGTGTTCCAGATGAACAGCGCCTTGCATAAAATGTGGGCGAGTTTGCAGCTGCGCTGATGGGCAGGCTTAAAAGTCTGGTATGATGCTAGTTGGAGTTGTCTGCAACTGACTGATGTGATAAAACACATTTAAAATAAACTTTCCTTTTGAGTTGTATGTACTGAAGTGCCTCTGTTATTTTTATTAATATTAGCCAGGAAAATTTATCTTATTTATTGTTATAAGCCTACACACCATCAGTTATTAGCCAATTAATAAGGCTGCATGTTCAAATGCAATATGAGTAAATAATCAGCCAGCCATTTTGCTCATATTTCTTTGTGGATTTTTTTTGCACGTTATTTATATAAAATACAAAAGTGTTATACCCATCATCACAAAGGGCTTCCATCTAAAAAGGCGTGTTAAGCCTATTATCAAGAAAATACTTGGAATAAACAGAATAATTGTAGATCTTGTCTGTTAAACTGGGCTCTGCTGATCTGCCTCGCCTTCACCTCCTGTTTTGACTTCTGTAGTGCTGCTCAGGCTATCTCTGTCTGAACCTTTTTTTTTTCCTGATATCTCTAAGTTATTAATTGTCCAAAAGCACTTTAAAACACAGCTTCACTGCACTTTTCTACGGAGTGCTTGTCACATTCACACGATTTTTAATTCTGGTACTAAGCATTGTCTGCCATAGCTTTCCTCTGTACCTACTCTTTTATTACTCTTTCGTATAGCCTTTTTGACCGATATCAAAGAGCAACTCAAAATTGGAGTCGCTAGTGCAGATAGATTGAATTGTAGGCCCTGAAAACCGAAACTGCATTAATAACCACTATGCCCCCAAGGATTAAATAAAGCTTCATTAAAAGGCAAGTTCTTCCTAAAGTACTAGCCAAGTGAATAGAATGTTCATTCATTCTGTCATATTCAATGTGTCTAATTGTTTCATAGGTCAAAAACATTAAAGATGGCCACTTTTCAACATACCCCACCAACTTTGCCAATTGTTAAAATAGGCAGCTAATTCCAGTCGCTTCAGTGTAGCATTCATATAAAGCAGTCATAAGAAAACTATACATATTTAATCAGTTAAAATGCAAAACTTCCAAATCAGTTTATCAATCGAATATTAAAGGATCCATTGAGCTTTCTCAACGTGTTTACCTCTTGCCTTTTTGAAAGATAGCAAAGAGCAACTCAAAATACGAGTCTGTAATGCAGATATATTGAATTGTAGACCCTGCAATGGCATAGAGATTTTATCGAAAATTTGAACACGTCAAAAAATACATTACACAGGGCTCTGTGGCGCAATGGATAGCGCATTGGACTTCTAGAACTTGAAAGCAATTCAAAGGTTGTGGGTTCGAGTCGCTTTATTATGTACTTGCAGAAATGCACTACATTGGAAAGAAGACAACAATAGATCAGCAAGTTGCTGAAACTGTCTTGCATATATAATCACTTTACCCCCAGGGATTAAAGGAGAATTCCAATTTTTAACACTTTTAGCCCATTTTCTGTAGTGTCCAGGATGAAATCGAATGATCGACACCAAAATTTTGACAATTGGTCCTGTCGAGGTGCTAACGTCTCTGTTAAACACTTTAAAAAACTCTGAAAATGGAATACGAAAGGTGGATTCTTGACTCTCGACGTCGGAGTACACAGTGTGAAGCAAAAAGACTACAACTGTGTAAACAGGCCCCATTTCCGTTTCCGGTGGCAGGGGAATATTGACTATTCCAACAGAACTCAATGGGATTTACAAAAT